>NC_050443.1:88397162-88997162 GCF_903995425.1 Onychomys torridus
CTCTGCCACCTGAGTGCTGGGATTAAAGACGTGCACTACCACACCCAGCCTATTTGTTGTTGTTTTAGTAAGTAATGGTAAGACTTCTTGAACATTTTTAATGCAACTGGTTATCAGCACAATATACACATAGAGATACACTAGCTGCTTCTTTCTCACTGATCACAATGTCTACAAGCCATGGCAGTAATCAGTAATTTATTAATTACCCACTATGAATAGTGTTGCAAGGATGGAGATGGTGATGACAGTGGCTATAAATAGTAAACGCACATTAACAGCTCTTTCCTACTGCCAAGCATTGCTGCTAAACACTAAATCATAAACTTCATTGTAACCCTATGAACATAGTTTCCATTTCACTCTTACTTAAGTTAGCATATTTCTGTTAATCTACATTTTGCTATGTGGCTTTTATCTCTACCCCACTGTGTGTATTCCACTCATTCTGTGTCTGGCTAGCAGCCATCTGACTCCACCCTTCTTCCTCCCAGCATTCTCAGTTTGGCTGTCCAACCTAGACTTCCTGCCTGGTTACCGGCCAGTCAGTTCTTTATTAACCAATGAGAGTAATATATACTCACAGCATACAGAAGGATTATTCCACAACATGAGTTTAATTCCAAGAACCCACATGGTAGGAGAAAACTGACATGGGCAAATTGCCCTCTAACCTCCAAAGGGTAGTACCACAGGCAGTGTGGATAGTGTTGCCAGATCATCAGCTTTTCAGAAGACCAAAAGGCTGACAATATTGACTGTTTTAGTTAGGGTTTCTATCACTGTGATAAAACAACATGACCAAAATCATCTTGGGGAGGAAAGGGTTTATTTCAGTTTATACTTTCACATTATAGTCTGTCACTGAGAGGAGTCAGAAGTTAAACAAGGCAGGAACCTCAAGCCAAGAGCATTGATGGCAGAGGCCATTGAGGAGTGCTTGCTTATACACCCCAGGACCACCTACCCAGGGGTGGCACCCCTCCCACAGCAATCATTGATTAAGAAAATGCACCACAGACTTCTGTACAGGCAAATCATTTGGAGGCATTTTCTCAATTGAGAGTCCCTCTTTCCATACATCTTCCAACTCGTGTTGACAATCAGCCAGTCAGTACAGTTGTGCATACTTGCAGTTTCAGCACTCAGGAAATGGAAGTAGTTATAGCCCATTCTGTACCTTGCCTCAAAAGAAAATCTACCATTAGGGATTTTCTAATTGATTATTAATAATAAAATTCAAAACAAAATAACTGTAAGCTGCCAATTTATAGTTTGGATTTTGTGGACCTAAAGAGAAAACAAATAGAATTTGCATATTTTTAACTTCAGAGATAGCTCTAATTTAAAATATAAGTTTGGGAAACTTCTACAGAGATTCCTAATATAGAAATGAAAGGAATACAGGCCAGAAACTTGGAAAACTCTGTAAAACAAAATGGGAAGAAAACCAACTGAGACAGCACACAGGAGCCACGTTGTGGGGGAGGAGGGGGAGGGTCAAGCAGGCTGCACAATGCCTTCTTGGAATATCAGTAAAAGTTACTAATTTCATCAACTTTTAATAGATTATGTACTGTATGTACTGCCATTAAAAATTAACTGAAAGTGTTGAAAAAGGAAGTACAATTATGGACCAAACCCAGATACTACTTTATTCCGCAGTAGCATGGAATTTTATTTATTTATTCTTTACCTTCTTTTTAGAAGACTGTGGCAAATTAAAGGAGTGCTTGGCAATAAGAGCGGTTAAGAACAGTGCTGTCGCCTTCCTAAATCTGAGACAGCAGGAAGTGGGGGAGGGGATACTCAGTGGAAGGTAATGGAGAAGATGGCATCTGCCCTTACACAGTACTTCCTAACCCCAGCCCACCTCTTTGTTTCTCTTCAAATATTGAGCTTACACACAAGGTTTCATTTCAAGCAAAGCTGAATTTTGAAATCCCTAAGAGTATGTGTTCATGTTTTTGTGAATTCTGACAACGTTGGACAGACCTCATCAGTAAAAAGCATCCTCTCCACAGAGTTGGGGAGAGGGTACTGAGATTTTAGAGTTCATCTCCTCTCTGCAGGAGAGTCTCTGTAAGTTTGAAGGCAGCCTGGTTTTCTTAATGAGTTTCAGGAGAGCCAGGACTAAATAGAGACCCTGCTTTGTTTGGGGCAGGTTTTTCAGCTTAGTTTTGAGACAGAGTACCTTGCTGCACCTGGAGTTTACTAATTCATATAGAGTGGCTCTCTTGCGTCTCTGTTTCTCCATGTTAGGATTTAGCTGGCCTCTCAGAGATTGGTCTGTCTTGGCCTCTGGAGTGCTAGAATTAACGACATGTGCCAACATGTCTGGCTTGAACGGCACTTGAGCCGTTACTTTTTTTTTTTTTTTTTTTTTTTAATAGGTGCTGGGGATCTGAATAAAGGTCTTCATGCTTGTGTGAACTATCTCCTCAGCCCCAGGTTAGTTTCCTTGAATGGCACATTCCTATTCAGTGTATCACTTCAGATTGTTTCTCATTTTCTTACATTATTTTCATGCCTGTTTACCTCAGTACATAATCTACTAATCAGCAGCAGAAACCATGTCTTCGGCACCACTGCAACCCACAACCACCTAGTACAGAGTTCTACACAGGAGGATGGAGATTCTAGTGAAAAAACCTTGTCTACGGGAAAGTATTTACATTATTAAACAAATTTGGTCCTTCAAACTTGTTTGTGCTATTCATTTATTTCAACCTTTGCTTTTCAGTCATGAGAATGGAGAAGTAAATCCTTGTTTTTACTACACAAAGTTTTTCCATCTGCCTCTACCTCCAGCAAAATTCCCAGTAAATGTCTTATTTTCTCTGCCTGTAACATTTAGACATTCTTGCTCTTTGCTGTTCTTCACCTCATCCTTACCTGTTAAGACAAATGCTCATGTATCTTTTGCCAGAAAAAAAAGGTAACAATTTCTTTGTAGTGTTCCTTGGTTCAATGGGAATTAATGTATTTTTAGAGTGTGTTGATTATGTCTGTTTTAAGTAACTAAACATGGGAATTAGTTTTACTATATTTCTATAGGTGTACGTGTTTCTCAAGGGCAGAGAACCTTATCTGCTTAGTTTTTGTTTTGTTTTGTTTTGTTTTGTTTTGTTTTCTCTGAGACAGGGTTTCTCTGTGTAGCTTTGTGCCTTTCCTGGATCTCACTCTGTAGACCAGGCTGGCCTCGAACTCACAAAGATCTTTCTGCCTCTGCCTCCCAAGTGCTGGGATTAAAGATGTGCGCCACCACCGCCCGGCTTCTGCTCAGTTTTATAGTCCAACATTGGGATGTGGTAGTAGTTATATTGAACTGACAGGTACTAAATTGCTTTGAAACCCAAAAGGAACCATAGTTCTAGTAGTTTGTTTCACTTTCTGAAGAGTGAACAACAGGGCTCATTCTTGGCCATTAAAAGAAAGAACTGAGAAAGTTCATAAAAATATTCTGTTGTGGGTTAAACAAGAAATGTCCTCCATAGGCTCATGTGTTTGGATACTGGGTTAGCAGCTGGTGGCCTTATTTGTAAAGGCTGTGGAACCTTTAGGAGGAAGAGCCTTGCTGGATAAAGTGGGTTGTTAGGGTTAGGCTTTTCAGTTTTATAAACTGACCCCATTTCCTGTTCATGCTCTGCTTTCTGAATATAGCTGCTACGTGACCAGCCAGCCTTCAGTTCCTACCACCATACTTTCTCGACCACCACGGACTATGTTCTGACAGAACTATGTTCGGACAAGCCCATATAGACCCTTTCTCCCTCAAGTTGCTTTTGTCAAGATATTTGATAACAGCATCAAGAAAGTAACTAAGACATAATCCAAATTAAAAAAAAAATAAGAGAATTAATTGAAATATATAAATTCAAGAAAATTAAAAATCAGTCAGAAGATTTGTGGAGTTGGCGAGGTGAGAAGTGCTGTGGCTTGTTCCTTTGTCTCACTGATCTTTCAGCATTTACCCCAATATCTGACTCCAGGTTTTTATTATAAGACTATTTAGGATTCATGCAACACAAGAAGTCCCTTTATCATATCCTCCTCCTGATTTTGTATTTTTTGGGGGCCAAAAATATAATCCTCTGAGATCTGTTTTATGGAATGAAATATAGCTAGACTAATTCTTTTCCTATTTTGTACTCTTTTACCAATTAAAATTAATGATGGATAAAATGTTTATATACTGTAGGATTTTTCTCTTAGAAACAATCTTAATACTATGTAAGGGTTATTTGGATTTCACTAGAATTAATTACAGACTGTAATTTTATAGTAGGACAACTACTGTCTGTATTAACCAGAGCAAAGTGAGTATTCAAGCAGAAATATAGAAAGTATTTTATGATGTTCTGAGCACTTAGCATATTTTTGGTTAAAATATATAGAGATTAGAGACTTATAAGTAATATTATATAACAGGCATTGAAATGATAACATCTAATTAATCAGCACTTCCTGACCTTGTTCAAAGCTTAATGAAATATCCTTGTTGGGCATGACCATGAAAATGGCTGGGTGAGTGTGGGGCTAAGAGTGATGCCAATTCAACATCTCTAGGCAAAACTCCCAGAAGATACTCAGAAGTATGCCTGAACAAATCGTGACTCATTTGGAAAACACTATTAGAGTTAAAAACAACACCTGAGCTTTAGAATCATACATAATAGTGTTTAAATTCTATCATGGGCAGGGAGTCCTTCAGAACCCATACACTCTTTGTGTCAAATTAGGAATGATACTTCATAAAATACCAGCTCTCATTCCCATCACCTTTCTCTGGGCCTACTCATTACATTATTCTATTTAAGTAAATAGAACTTTAGGGGGACAACAGTCTTTGACATGAAAAACAGATAGCAGATTTTAGCTTTGGAGAGGTGGGGGACTGGGGTAGAATTACTGGTAAGAGCCTGGCAGTGGCAAGACAGCACAGGAGCTGGGTGTTTGGTGGTGCACGCCACCAGCACTCAGAGGCAGAGGCAGGTGGATCTCTGTGAGTTCGAGGCCAGTCTGGTCTACAAAGCCAGTTACAGAAAAGGTACAAAGCTACACAGAGAAACCCTGCCTCAAAAAACCACAAAAACAAAACAAAACCCAAACAAACAAAAAACCACACACACCACAAAAAAAACCAAAAAAACCCAAAACCTTCACTTTTGCCAGGTGGTGGTGGCACACACCTTTAATCCCAGCACTCAGGAGGCAGAGGCTGGCAGATCTTTGTGAATTTGAAGCCAGCCTGGTGTACAGAGTGAGATCCAGGAAAGGCGCAAAGCTACACAGAGAAACCCTGTCTTGAAAAAACAAACAAACAAACAAACAAACAAAAGTTTGTCAGGCTGGAGAGATGGCTCAGTGGTTAAGAGCACTGGCTGCTCTTCCAGATGTCCTGAGTTCAATTCACAGCACCCACATGGTGGCTCGCAACCATCTGTAATGAGATCTGGCAACCCTCTTCTGTACACATAATAAATAAATAAATCTTTAAGACAACACAGGAAATTCTGTGGCTCTCTATGCTTTAATGTTCACTTTCTGCTTCTTGGGCGGACAGAAGTTTTACAATAAAGGCCTTTCGAGCTGGTTATCAATAGATTTTCCTATTATACTACTTTAGTTTACTAGTAATAGTCTCATGACTTGAAAAGAAAATAATACTTATGCAAAAAAACACATTTATTTATAGTTGTATATGTTTTTTAAGGATGTATATGCCAAAGCTAAAATTTAGGAAGAAATTAAAGACCTGCAAAATTATGACAAAATATAAAATTTGTCTTCAAACTGAAAAATCATGTTCTTTGCATCATATACATGTACTTATTAAAAGAGGGTTAGCTCAATTCTGCATTGAATACAGAATTAGTTGAAGTAACACATAAAGCTTAAGCATTCTGAATATAGATGGAAATATATATTTGCACTTGTGTGTCCTTCTCTACCACTGTCTATCTGTCTTGCTGTGAGCCCAGGTCTCAAATTGATGATCCTCCTAATCTCAGCTTTTGGTAGATACTGTGGGTATGTGCTGAAAGAATTCTTATTTAAAAATTAAAAGATGTAAAGATAGCAATTAATAGCATGGGTAAGACTCAAAACCATTATGTTTAGTGAAAGAAGTGAGACACAGAAGAACGTATATTGAAGGGCAGGGGCAACGACTCAGTTGATAAAGCACTTGCTGTACAAGTATAAGGACCTGAGTTGGGATACCTGGAGCTGGATGGCCAGCCAAATGTATAATTTCCAGGTTCAGTGAGACCCTGTCTCAAAAAATAAAATGAGGAGTGGCTGACAAAGATAGCAACGTTGTCATCTCATCTCAATATCTGAGTACACACATATGTACATGCACCCATAAATACATGTGCATGCATACACACAATATATATTGAAATAAATAAATAAAAATAAGAAAAACAAAAAGCAGAATAAAAGGAAGGAGGGAGGGTGAACTGTGGTCAGGATGTAATATATGAGAGAATTAAAAAAAGAATACATACTGTATGATTTCACTCATGTGAAAAGCCTGCAAAAGGCAGACTCAATAGAAAGTAGATTCACTGCTGTCTGGGAACAGACATGAGATTTTTTTTGTTGGGGTGACAGAAGTGTCCTAAAACTAGACGATAGCTAGCAGGCTGTCTCTGCCCTGATTATATCAGTATATACAGAGCAGCAACTTTACTGTCTGTTCAAGGAGTTAATACCAGAGGCTGGACACTCTGAACTCATTAGGATAATAATCACCATCTGTACTGCACAGCACAAAGCACAAAATGATAGATAACTTATTTATGTTAATAAAACATTGCCACTTATGAACTTATCAAATTAAAACAGGGAACAGAAACACTATATTAGAGACACCAGGCAAGTGGACTTATAAAAAACACTAGCTCAGTGCCTGATTCAACCCTTCACCTGGAACACATGAGAAGAGGTTGAAACACCATGAAATGCCATGCCAGTCTTAGGTGCATTTCTGCATAATTTCACAGTCTGTTAATTTCTTGATAATTTTTTAAATTTTGGCTTATATATTCTCAAAGGGTATACACAACTCACAACTTTAAATGAAATCTCTGCCTTGGAGGTCACAAAGTGATTAGCCTTTCTCTGTCCTTATGCTTTTAATTAAAAAAATGAGAAAAGGGACTGATACATTGTCAGTATGCACTGTCAGCAATGCTATCCCTCAAGAAAGCAACTGGAGAAAATGGGGTGAAACTGGGAAAAGGAGATTTTACATGTTTCTATAATATTTGAATTTTATTTTAATTTTTTCCTCCTTTTTTATTTATTATATTTGTGTTTTAATTTTACACATCAGCCAAGGGTTCCCCTGTCCTCCCCCCTCCCGCCCCCATCCCTATTTTCCCCCCATCCCCTCCCCTCCATTCCCATCTCCTCCTCCAGGGCCAAGACACCCCTGGGGATTCAATTAAACCTGGTGGATTCAGTATAGGCAGCTCTAGTCCCCTCCTTCCAGGCTGAGCAAAGTGTCCCTGTGTAAGTCCAAGATTCCAAACAGCCAGCTCATGCACTAAGGATAGGTCCGAATCCCACTGCCTGGATGCCTCCCAAACAGTTCAAGTTATTCAATTGTCTCACTTATCCAGAGGGCCTGATCCAGCTGGGGGCTCCACAGCTTTTGGTTCATAATTCATGTGCTTCCATTAGTTTGGCTATTTGTCCCTGTGCTTTTCCAATATTGGTCTCAACAATTCACACTCTTACAGTCCCTCCTCTTTCTCGACAATTGGACTCCTAGAGCTCCACCTGGGGCCTGTTCATGTAGATCTCATTCATTTCTCTGTCATTGGGCGATCCCTGTGTCTTTCCTAGGGTCCCATTTTCTAGGTAGCCTCCCTGGAGTTGTGTAGCACTCTAGTCATCTTTGTTTTACATCTAGTATCCTACTATGAGTGAGTACATACCATGTTTGTCCTTCTGAGTCTGGGTTACCTCACTCAGGAAGATTTTTTCTAGATCTATCCATTTGCCTGCAAACCTCATGATGTCATTGTTTTTCTCTGCTGAGTAGTACTCTATTGTGTATATGTACCATATTTTCTTTATCCATTCTTCAGTTGAAGGGCATCTAGGTTGTTTCCAGGTTCTGGCTATTACAAACAATGTTGATATGAACATAGCTGAGCAAATGCCCTTGTGGTATGATTGAGCATTCCTTGGGTATATGCCCAAGAGTGCTATAGCTGGGTCTTGGGGTAGATTGATTCCCAGTTTTCTAAGGAAGTGCCATATTGATTTCCAAAGTGGCTGTACAAGCTTGCATTCCCACCAGCAGTGGAGGAGAGTTCCCCTTGCTCCACATCCTCAAAGACCTCAACATAAATCCAGTTACTCTGAACCTGATAGAAGAGAAAGTCGGAAGTAGTCTTGAATTCATTGGCACCGGAGATCACTTTCTAAATATAACACCAGTAGCACAGACACTGAGAGAAATAATCAATTAATGGGACTTGCTGAAACTGAGAAGCTTTTGTAGAGCAAAGGACATGGTCAACAAGACAAAGCAAACGCCTACAGAATGGGAAAAGGTCTTCACCAACCCCACATCTGACAGAGGGCTGATATCCAGAATATATAAAGAATTCAAGAAATTAGACATCAAAATGCCCAACAGTCCAATTAAGAAATGGGCTATAGAACTAAATAGAGAATTCTCAAGAGAAGAAGTTCAAATGGCTGAAACACATTTAAGGAATTGCTCAACATCCCTAATTATCCGGGAAATGCAAATCAAAATGACTCTGAGATACCACCTTATACCTGTCAGAATGGCTAAGATCAAAACCACAGAAGACAGCTTATGCTGGAGAGGATGTGGAGCAAGGGGAACTCTCCTCCACTGCTGGTGGGAATGCAAGCTTGTACAGCCACTTTGGAAATCATTATGGCGCTTCCTTAGAAAATTGGGAATCCATCTTCCCCAAGACCCAGCTATAGCACTCTTGGGGATATACCCAAGGAATGCTCAATCATACCACAAGGGCATTTGCTCAGCTATGTTCATATCAGCATTGTTTGAATTTTATTTTTAAAAATTACTTTTTGTGTTTATTTATTTGGTTGTGTGTGTGTGTGTGTGTGTGTGTGTGTGTGTGTGTGTGTGTGCGCGTGTGTATGTAAGAGTTCATGTATGGAGGTCAAAGGACAATTTGCAGGCGCTGGCTCTGTCTTTTTATCATGTAGGTGTCAGGATTTGGACTCAGGTCATCAGGCTTGGTGGAAACAGCCTTTACAATTGAGTTACTTCACAAGCTACCCTATTTGAATGTTCTAAATATGCATATATGCTACATTTATTGAAGAAAATTCCAATGGCTTGGTTGCATTGTGGACCAGACTAATTTTTAAAAATCACTATTGTATTAGCAAGACTATCAAGTTAAGTTTCTTGAGGCCATGCTAATACACTACCAATGGTGCAGCTCACACATTGTCTGGTATAGTAATTTTATATGTTGAGATGCTCAATAAAGTTTTTTTTTTAATGAGTAAATTTTTAAAAAATGGTTGCTTTATTTCTATTTTATATGCATTGGTATTTTGCCTGCATGTATGTCTGTGTGAGGGTGTGTTGGGGAATATTATTTTAAGGTGTGTTACTTTTGTTTATGTTGCATTTGTTTAACTCTGTGAAGCTGTTATTTTTGCCTGTCTAAAACACCTGATGATCTAATAAAAAGCTGAATGGCCAATAATGAGGCATTAGAAAGGATAGGTGGGGCTGGCAGGCAGAGAATGGAGGAGAAATCTGGGAGAGAGGATCTAGGAGCTAGAGGAGGAGGAAGGGGCAGGGGCCAGCTACACAGCTACACAGCAAGCCACAGAGTAAGAGTAAAATTTACAGAAGAGAACAGGAAAAGCCCAGAGGTAAAAGGTAGATAGGATAATTTAAGTTGAGAAAAGCTGGCTAGAAACTAATCCAAGCTAAGGCTGGACATTCATAAGTAAGAATAGGCCTCTGTGTGTAATTTATTTGGGAGCTGGGTGGTAGGTCCCCCCAAAGAGAAAAAACAAACAACAAGGGTGTCAAATGCCCTAGAATTGAAGTTACAGACAGTTGTGAGCTGCCATGTGGGTGCTGGGAATTAAACCCATGTTCTCTGAAAGAACAGCCAGTGCTCTTAACCACTGAGCCATCTCTCCAGGCTCCAATAAAGTTTTATTACATCAATTAAAAAAATAAGGATTTATTCTACTATTAAAAATAGGAAGTAACCAACTACTTTTTGATTGAAATTACTGTTCCAGAAAATGAAATCCATAACTGGCAACATTATATGACCAATACCCCATGGCTAGAAGAGTTATAGGCTATAAGGGAGAACCTACTACCATTATTCTACTAAATGGACACAGTATTAAACAGACTCCTAATGACTTATTATTGTAGTCATAAATCAATGCATCTCTCAAACTTCATCTGAGAAGCTTCTATTTGCAGTAGATTAATACAGTATAAATATAGACACCCACTAGTCAGGGTGCAGAGAATAAGAGATTGCATATATACAGTACTCCCCCCCCCCCCCCAGCAAAGGTTCAGCAATCATTGTGGAAGAGGGGGCAGAAAGAATGAGAGAGCCAGATGCAGTGAATGACTACAAGGAAAGCAGTGTCTTGAACACAGCAGTGCAGCTGAACTCACAGCAGTTATAACAGTATGCACAAGACCTGTATAAGGCCAATCCAACCCAAATCCCAGCATGGAGATAAGAGTTGGTCACAAAATCCTATCCCTAGCCATGGAATTATTGACAACTGCTAGCTGCTGGGAGAGGGTGAGACAATTTCTCTTAAGAATGGAGTCCCTGGGCGGGAGAGATGGCTCAGAGGTTAAGAGCACTGGCTGCTCTTCCAGAGGTCCTGAGTTCAATTCCCAGCAACCACATGGTGAATCTTAACCATCTATAATGAGATCTGGTGCCCTCTTCTGGCATGCAGGCATATAAGCAGGCAGAAAACTGTATACATAACAAATAAATAAATCTTTAAAAGAAAGAATGGAGCCCCTGGTAAGTAGACCATGCTCCAGTGAAAGACCACATATCCAAGGATATTTGAGCAGTAAAAATTGGTTTTATTTTTCAGAAGGTCATAAAGTTGGGTGGGTCCAGGAAGATTGAGGGGTGAATATGAACATACATTCTGTATGAAATTCTAAACTTATAAAAGAACTTATAAAAATTAAATTTAAAAAATATAAATCAGCTGAATATATTCCCTATGGCTATGGTGAGCAAATCCCAAGAGTTTACACTGGCTGGGAAATATAATGGCTCACTTCAATTTGTGGCCAGGCTAAAGCAATTTACATCTACTTCCTGAATTAAGAAATCTGTTACACACTAGAAATAATTCCCAAAAGATGAATATTGAGAAAATATCCAAAGATCTGTGTGATTTACCTTCCCTGACCACTGTGCACTCTTCCTCCCAAATCCCTATCTCTTTGCTCTGCTTTGTGATAGTGGAAATGGTTTTCTAAATATCTCTCCTTTGCAAATGGGAATGTTAAGGGTTATTAATAAAGATGCTAAGGGACACTGCCGTAGGAAGTGGCTTCTTTTTCTGCTTCTGGATGTGGAATATTCATTTACACTGTGTGAATATATGTTGCTGTGACTTTTTTTTTTTTTTTTTTTTTTTAGACAGGGTTTCTCTGTAGCTTTGGAGGCTGTCCTGGAACCCGCTTTGTAGACCAGGCTGGCCTTGAACTCACAGAGATCCACCTGCCTCTGCCTCCCAAGTGCTGGGATTACAGGTGTGCGCCACCACTGCCGGGCTGTGACTGTTTTAATAAAGAAGCTTACTGGACAATAGCTGGACAAGATAAGGTTAAGGGGAGGGCCAAACAGAGAATGCTGGGAAGAGGGTGGAGGAGTCAGAGGAATCACAAGCAGATGCAGAGAGAAGCAAGATGGGCATGCAATACTGAGAAAGGGTACCAAGCCATGTGGCAAAGGATAGATAAGAAATATGGGTTATTTTAAATGTATGAGTTAGCTAGTAATAAGCCTGAGCAATTGGCCAAGCATTTATAATTAATATTAAGCCTCTGTAATGATTACTTGGGAGTGGCTTGTAGGACATATAGACTTTAGTTTATTGTTACAAATTTAATTTTGTTGTACTGCATGTATATTTCTACTCTTGTTTAAGGTATTATGTTTGTGCAGCTCATTTAAACTGTAATGGATAATTAAGAAATACAGATTAATAATTAGACTTCTATGATAATCAAACTTATAGTCATGTTAAGTTTTCTAGGTATACATAGATATATTTCAATTAGGTAGGTAATCTTCAAACACTTCAAAGACCTACAGAATATGGCATTTAAAATGTTTTAAGAATTTTGACTTTCTGGACATTGAGATATGTCTGCTTCTGGCAACACCAATCTACTTCAGAGAAGATAATGGGCACTGAAGAAACTCATTATGGAGTTTGTTTTCTTTGTGGCAAAAGTTAGCCACTGGGCAAAAAAGTGTCCTTGCATCAATTGCTTGATAATATGCTATATAAACTGAACATGCAGGACCCATAAGAAGGTGACCACTGAACTATGCAAGGTGAGATGGTCCTTCAGTTTCCTGCTTTGCAAAAGAAACTGCCAGACATTCTTACAGGACACAGGAAAAAGTGACTGAGAGACTCTATGCCTATGGGCTGAAAATGGATGCCCCAACATTACAGAAGAACTTCAGGTGATTGTCCAGGCAGCCAGCTGTCTCTGTCATTCTAGATTTTTTAAAGTTACTTACAATGCACTTCCTGTTTACTTAGGTAATATTATATCCTTCTGGTGTCTTTGATGTAGTTGAAGACTAGATAGTTTAATTATGACTTTCCTTGGTTATGATAAGAGAAAAGGTAGATATAAAACTTTAGACTCACAAATATAGGATAGATAAAAATATTTTCTTTAATTTTGCCAAATACAGATAGACTAGATATAACTGTAATTCTTGTTTAACAACTGTTTTGTTATATACAATTTTACTATGTTAAAGTTAAAACTTTCCTTTTTAATTAAACAAAAAAGGGGAAATGCTGTAGAATAATGCTTTTGTACACTGGTTTAATAAAACACTGATTGGCCAGTAGCCAGGCAGAAGGAATAGGTGGGATAAGAGGATAAGGAGAATTCTGGGAAGAGGAAGGCTGAGATGCCAGCCTGCCATCCAGGGAGCAGCATGTAATGGTACACAGGTAAAGCCACGGAACATGTGGTGACATATAGATGAACAGAAATGGGCTGAGTGTAAGTGTAAGGGCTAGTCAATAGTAAGTCTTAGCTAATGGCCGAGCAGTTTTAATTAATATAAGCTTCTGAGTAATTATTTTATAAGCAGCTGCAGGGTCTGTGGGGCTAGGCAGGACTAGAGAAAACTTCAGCTACAAGGACAGAAACTCCTGCCTACATCTGGAGATTGTTTTATTTTTTGCTCCTGAATGTGAGACACATGGAAGAACTCACTCTCCATGAAGCTTCAGTTGTGAAGCTTCACCGATACCTTAGAAGCCTAGTGGCTTCTAAGTTGACAGAAATACAAGCAAGTCTTGCCAGCACTTTAGCAGGTGGTTTCCAGTTGCCTACTTGCTGGTTGCATCTTATGCTGCAGTGGCCACAGCAACACCTCCCTAACAAGACTATCTGAGGAGAGGTCCTCTTCCAAGTCTACTTTTTTCTTGGACATTCAGACTTAGTCCTATAGGTAGTAGCTGCTCCTTGTATTTCATTCCTGCATACTTTAGAATTCTCTTTATTTTAGTAGTTAATAATTAATAGTTCCTTGCATTTGAACTTCCTTAAGCTAGGTGTGGTGGTGTATGCCTTTAATCCCAGCACTTGGTTGGAAGGAACAGGCAGATCTCATGAATTTGAGGCCAGCCTGGTCTCCATAGCTAGTTCAAGGTCAGACAAGATTACACAGACCTTGCCTCAACTACCACCTGAAAACCAAAACCAAACATCTTTCCCTATTCAAATGATTGATAAGCTTCTGGTACCTACTGGAACTTTGATAACTGACCCTAAAGTCAAGCTTCTGTCCAAATAGGATAAGCAGGACACAAAAGAAAGGACAGTCAGCCAGGTGGTGGTGGCGCACACCTTTAATCCCAGCACTCGGGAGGCAGAGGCAGGCGGATCTTTGTGAGTTCGAGGCCAGCCTGGTCTACAGAGCGAGATCCAGGAAAGGCACAAAGCTAAAACCTGTCTCAAAACAAACAAACAAACAAAAAAAAAAAAAAAAAAAAGAAAGAAAGAAAGAAAGAAAAGAAAGGACTGTCAAGCTTTGCCAAGATAGGGTAGGAATGTTCCTCAGAAAATCCTGCTTCACAGGTAAAGTCTGTCAGATATTCTAGGCCTGTAGTCTGGAGATAGATCCCACATTAAAGAGGAACTTTGGGTGACTGTCCAGGCAGCCAACTGTTTCTATCATTTCTCACATTTTTTTGGAAGTCGTTTGCCTGCACTTCTTGCTTACTCAGGTAATATTATTTCCTTCTCAGGTATCTGATAGAGTTAAAGACTAGACAGTTATAGTTTTCTTTGTTATCAGATTCAGAAAAGAAGTTCATTAAAGAAGTGTAAAGTATTTAGAGTTGAGAGACATTAAAAGGTATTAAAAGATAGTTTTGGTAATGTAAGTTTAGAATAGAAAGTGAATTAGGCCCAACCTTTTGGACTCACCAAGATAGGATAGATAATGGAGTATTTTCTCTGAATTTGTCAAATGTTTATGGACTAGACATTGTTGATATATTTATTGCCTGTATGTATTGTATATAGTTATTGTACTTATTGTATATAGTTTTTCTTACATTAGTTATAACCTTCTATTTTATTTTAGACTAAAAAGGGGGAAATGTGGTGATACTTTGTTTTTGCTCTAACAAATAAAGCTTGCCTGGAGATCAGAGGGCAGAGCTAGCCATTAGTTAACCATAGAGACCAGGCAGTGGTGGCACACACCTTTAATCCCAGCACTTGGGAGGAGGAAACAGGAAGTGATATGGCTGGGCAGAGAGAGGAAGTGATAAGGCAGAGTGGAGACAGGAGCAGAGGAGCTGGCAAGGTAAGAGGTGGCTGTGGCTTGCTCCTTTGTCTCTCGGATCTTTCAGCATTTATCCCCATATCTGGCTCTGGGTTTTTATTATTAAGACCAATTAGAATTTGTGTTATACAAAGTAAATCCAAAAATGTAACCCAAAGCATAAGTTTTTATTATTAAGTTTGACAATGCAGAGCAAACAGCATTAGCTGAATTTGTTAGCTTGCTGCCTCCTGAAGCTGACTGTGCAGATGGCTCCATAATAAGTCAAATGTTGCCACCATTTGGTTCCTATTGCTTATTTTAGAAAGATGCACTCAATGTATTATTATTCAGCATGTGGATCTTGAGAGAGAGGGAGAGAGGGAGAGAATAAAGAAAACTTGCTAGATTTGTTTGTTCTAAGACTCAGGGCTGGCAAGATGGCTCAGTGGGTAAAGATGCTTGCTCCCAAGCCTTATGACCTGAGTTCTATTCTCAGAACTGACATGGTGGAAGGACAGAGAATCAACCTTTGCAAGCTGTCCTCTGCACACCATGGCATGAGTTCACTTGCTCACCTCCCTACCTCCACACATACATGGGCATGCAAAGTAAATAATGTCATAAAAAGTTAGAGATAAAGGGGTTGGGTGGTGGTGGCGCACGCCTTTAATCCCAGCACTCGGGAGGCAGAGCCAGGCAGATCTCTGTGAGTTCGAGGCCAGCCTGGGCTACCAAGTGTGTTCTAGGAAAGGCGCAAAGCTACATAGAGAAACCCTGTCTCAAAAAAAAAAAAAAAAAAGTTAGAGCTAATATTTTATGCAATGGCATGAACAGTTGAGCTATAATAAAGTATAGAATTTAAAAAATCACTTTTTACAGTCCTGAGTATTGACAGTAAATTCTATGTTCTGTCTCCATGGATGTCATTCATTCAGTAAGTGTGTACTAGTAATGTCCTGGCCTTATGAGGCTTACTTTCTGTGGCAGGTGAACCTACCCATAAATCAATCTGGAATAGTTTCAGCTGTTGTGAGGAAAGTGAAGCTGGATGGAATGGGTGGGGTGCTGGACTAGAAGATGATGATGACTTGGTGTTTGATATTATACTTCCCATCCATGGCATATGATAAATACTATCATTAATATAATTACAGGTGTCCTTAGTATAATAAGGGGACAGATTCACATAATGTATGGGAAATCAAACAAAATACACATATGTAAATCATTACAAGATTATGTATAGATCAAACAAACTTACCCTATAGAAAGCACTGGTCAGAGGGAGTAGTGCTGCAGCAATGTTGTATTCTTCTAAACTTGAACAATCCTTAAAGAAAACAAAGGCAAATGAACATCATTAGAATCTTCATCAGAATCACAAACATATGACATACCAGGTTTGGGCTACATTTCACTGTTATGTGAGATGTTTTTACTTTATTCTAAGTTGTTACTAAGGAATAGTTGGGTAAGTCCAGGGAAAAATACTGTCCCTGAAGCACATTTAGAAACAAAGTATAAAAACATTGGGAAGGATATAACTTTTATGCCTTACTGATGAGCAGGTACTTTAGAGTCTGTGTTTAAAGGTATTTTAATAAATCAGAAACTTTTAGAGGGGATTTTTGATATACCCAATATATTTCACTGAGTCAAAGGTATTTTTTCCCCACATGCTTTATTATTTTTCACATTCATGTATACATTACAATTGATTAGAAGTACCATTCTCTTTCTCAGTGTTATATAAAAAGCTAAAACTTACTGCATTGTTGGGGAACAGAATAAACAAACTCTTAATGGAAAGATAAAATGGTACAGCTGCTGAGGAAAAGTGTGGCAGTTAAAAAAAAAAAGGTAAAACAGAACTACTATACTGTATTTGAAAACAGAGTGCATGTATAAAATATATGTATGTATATGTAATTACTGTATGTTCTATCTTATCTACATCTTTATATGAACCCAAAGAACAAAAGACAAGAACTGGGTTGGAGAGATGGCTCAGTGGTTAATAGACCTGAGTTTGCTTCTCAGCACCCACATGGCAGCTCACAGCTATCTGTAACTCTAGTTCTAGGGAATTAAATGCCCTCCTCTGACCTCCACGGCCACTTCATGGAAAGGAAATTATCAGCAGAATGAACAGATGGTCCATAGGATGGCAGAAAACTTTTGCCAGTTCTATTTCAGTCAGCAGGATCATATTTAGACCATATAGTGAACTGTAAAAATCAAAACACCAAAATCAAGCTCTCCATTAATAAACAGAGCAAAGATCAAAACAGTTTACAAAAGAAGAAACAGGGATGGTTAAGAAATATGTTTTGGAGCTAGAAAGAAAGTTCAGTGATTAAGAGCAATGGCTGCTCTTCCAAAGGTTCCGAGTTCAAGCCTCAGCACACACATGGAGGCTTATAATTGCCTATAACTATAGTCCCATGGGATCCAATGACCTGTACTGCAGATAAAACACATAAATAAATAAATAGATAAATAAAAAAATAAATCTTTAAAAAACGCCCAACAACCCCAAAATGAAGTATTTTTTTTAAAAAGTATTCAACATCCATAGACATTAGGGAAATGCAAATTTTAACTTTGAGATTCTCTCTCATCCCAGTTAAATGGCTATCATCAAGTAAATAACAGATACTGGAAAGGTTAGGAGGAGAACGGAGTCATTATTCACCGTTAGAGGGTAAATGGTACAACCACTATGGAATTCAGTTTAGTGTTTTCTTAAAACAAAACAAAAAATAAGCCGGGCGGTGGTGGCGCACACCTTTAATTCCAGCACTTGGGAGGCAGAGGCAGGCGGATCTCTGTGAGTTCGAGACCAGCCTGGGCTACCAAGTGAGTTCCAGGAAAGGCGCAAAGCTACACAGAGAAACCCTGTCTTGAAAAACAAAACAAATAAAATAAAATAAAATAAAAAATTAATTAATTAAAATAAAATAGAATAGAACTACCATTTAAACCTAGCTACACTTACTCCTAGGCCTGTACCCACAGTATTCCATACTTTACCACAGATACTTGCAAAACCCATGCTTACTGCTACTCTATTCTCAACAGTAAGGTTGAAAAGGAATGAATCTCAAATGTTCACAACAGATGAACAGGTAATGGAAGCATGGTGTATATATAAACAATAGCATTTTACTTGGTCATGAAGAAAAATGAAATTGTGAAAATTGCAAGAAAATGGATGGAATTGTAAAGTATCAAGTGGGGTATCACAGACTCATAGAAACAAATACCAATGTTCTCATATGTAGATCCTAGCTTCATATATATCTGTAATCTTCTCCCAAGGAAATGGTTAGGATGCCAAGATTTTACACACACACACACACACACACACACACACATACACACACACACACACACACGCGCGCGCGAGAGGGCTGCCATGTTTGTTTTATGTCTGTGAGGATCTGTGTTGGAATTTGGACATTGGTTGTGTAGGTATTAAATTTGAAAGAATGACCTTTGGCTTTGGATTAAAAATAGTGTTAGCTATAAAACAGGTAATTATTGGAACTATTTTAGTAATGTCTCTCCTTCAGAGACACGTATGTCAGGAGATAGGAGGGGAGAAGAGAAACAATCAGTGAGATAATAAAATCAGCTGAATGACAGATGAACTTCAGTGCTTGCCTTGTACTCATCAGGCCTTGAACCCTAGCACCCACCCCACACAAACAGGAAGATGACTCTGAAAGTGAGTCATTATGTTGAAGTCATGTTTAGGTTTTTATTTTAAGATATAGTTAGGCCACATAGAAAAATCCTACACTTTTTCCTACATGGTATCGATAATGGCTTCCATCATTTCCATAAATCTTATAAAATAATCCAGGAATACAGAAAAAACTGTTTATCTTCTCTTTTTGACTATTTTTTATCCCCTTAGGACACTGCTATGTTCAAGAATGTCATCTATGTCCCAGCACATCTGAATTTCTTTAACAGAAATGCCTTGCATGTTTCTGAAGACTGTCATGAGGCCCAAGGCAATAAAGTTCAACAGACTTGAGCTGTAATCTTCTCCCAAGGAAATGGTTGGGATGCCAAGATGCCTTCTGACTTTGATTCCACAGCAGGGCTTCATTTGTAATGATGCTGTCCAAACTTTAAATGACAACAGCTGTGATATGAAGCTCTACATACTCATTTACAAAAATTTCCCACAAATTAAAACAATTAAAGAATGGGGATATTTCAATCTATGACCAATTAGCAGGGACTCAGCAACCATAAAACATTTAGATTAGAAAGAGCTATTTATTATTTTACAAAATGTTTACACATGTAGTGAATGTCTAAAAACTGTGTGCCAGTCAAACACTGATTGCAAAATATAAATATGAAATTCTTTGCAAATCACGTTAGAGACATTAATTAGATTGAAAGATGGAACAATTCTAAAACAATAAGACTACAGCTATTGACACAGCAATTGCATTCCAGAATAGTGCAGTTATCTACTGGGGATCAGTCCATTAATACACATTCTGGAGTCCCCTGTGCTTTGGCTACATAATAGCATTGTAGTTATAACATACCAGGCAATTTATAAACCTGCAAGGACTAGAATACTTATACATGCTGTATTCTCAACTTTGCTATGTAATTTACCTTTAATTTTCCTGCTACACTTGGAGAATGAGCCCTGCAATCTTAATTCCCATTTACCCTTAAACACTTACACTTTTAACCTGCATACCTTTGAACTGTTCTAGCCAACATTCCTGTTTCATAAAACTTTGAGATCTCTCAAAATTGTTATATTTAATCATTAAAAAGAAATGAGAGTCAAAGGTAGTATTTGTTAATAGAACTAACTACAGAACTGAGACTAGATAACTCCAGAAAAATGAAAAAATAAAATAGCTGTGAATTGTTCAAAGTATTAAAATATTTGCACCTTCTACACAGGGACTAAAAACAAAAACACCTCTTTATAGTACAATAGTCTCCTGTTCAGAAATCTTAGTTATGTTCTGACTATTACAGAATAATAACCAGACTTTCCTGCCAGGCTTGTAAACTTGTCATGGTAGAATCATGAGGTGATGTGGACCCATCTCAACAACCATGTGACCACTGTAGCTCCCCTGCTATGAGCTATAGCTCTAGGGAGTCAGCTTTATTCTACTGCACACTGTATTCATTCCTAACATAACAACATCCCTAGGGAAAGGATTCATTATTTGCTTTGTCATTTACATGCTCCATCCATGACTATGTAGCACTTCTATATATCTATCCTTACAGTCCTTCAAAAGCTGGCATTTTTTTTTTTACTATAGCTTCACCTACACACACACACACACACATACACCATGGTATATATGTGTATCCCAGACATTATGATGTGCATGTGAGGTGAGGGGTGAGGACACCTTAGTGGAGTTGGGTCTCACCTATGTTTATGTGGAATCCAAAGACTGCACCCAGGTCTTCTGGCCTGAGTGGCAGGCACCTTTATCTTCTGAGCCATCTCATTGGACCTTCATTATATTTAGTGCTAAATAAACTTATAAAACCATAGAGGATGTATCACAGTTTTAAATGCTACACATATTTATGTGCACTCTGACACTCATAGGAAGATAAGTGCTGGGTTTGACAAATATATCAAGGTTTAAGTTCTTTGAGTGAATGAATGGGTCAAGTCTGTTTTGATTTTAGTTACCTGAAAAATAGAACACTACGCCAGGCGGTGGTGATGCATGCCTGTAATCCCAGCACTCAGGAGGCAGAGGCAGGTGGATCTCTGAGTTTGAGGCCAGCCTGGTCTACAAAGCGAGTTCCAGGACAGCCTCCAAAGCTTCAGAGAGAAACCCTGTCTCGAAAAACAAAAACAAACAAACAAAAACAAAACAAAACAAGAACACTACACCTACACATGGAAATAGTAGCTATTATCTAGTGTCTATCACTAGGCATGGTTTAGAATTCCTAGCCACTCCCTCAGCCACAGGACTGCACATGCACTGTCCAGTAGCCAGGCCTTATGTCCTATTTAATCCGTGCACTAGGCCATATACGCATGTGGGTGGGTGGGAGGATACCTATAAAAGCATTCCATTGGCCTGTGCACACCCTCTCTATTCCCTCCCCTTAATAAACTCTTACAGTGAGTTTTGTTGTGCCTCGTGGCTTCTCTTGTATGGTAAACAGCATCGCTTAATAAATAAAATTGTGCCGCTTAATAAATAATATTGTATTGCTTAATAATAAATAACAGGTATCACATAGTCTATTTATAAACTTACTTCATTTAATATTTATTAATATTTCTATTTGATATGTGCTGTAATTATGTCCATTTTGTTGATGAAGGAATGGACCCTCCAAAGACTAAATTACTTGCTGAGATTTACACAGCTACAATGGCATAGCTAAGACTTGAAGCTAAGTGGTCTTATTTCAGTAAGTTTTGCTTTAAATCTGTGTTTTTGTAGTCTCTTGTTTCTCAAATGCAGTTACTGAACTGAATTTAAAAATGGCATCTGAGAACACATAATCCAGTTAGAAGAAACATTCCAGCAAAATACAAGTCTGCTCAAGAGAGTTTGAAATTACATCATACCCATGAAACAATAATTGAAAATTAAAACTTAATTAAGATGCAAATGGACAGTTAGAAGCTAGTGTTTGGCTGGAACCTCCAGTTTACTCCTGCTTGAAAGCCCTTCCTCTCTCCTCACCCCCACTCAGAGAGAACACAGAAAAGGCGCTAAATCCCAGTTCTGTACTCTTAGTGGCTACTGCAGCTCCTCCCCTGAAGCTGCCAGCAGACCAAGTTCTCACCTAAAGTGCTCAGCTTTTGACCAGACTTGGGCACAAACCCAACTTGTGAAGGACCTGACATCCTCCCCTCACCTACAGGGTATATAAGCGCCCTGCTTTACTTTGGGTGCGTGACTTCTCCTGCCTCCATCTATGAGGGATGGAGAACTCACCAGGGAGTTGCTTTGCTCAAATATACCTGTTCTTTTACTTTTTCAATAGGCGTGATCTGGCTTGCTGCACTGGTGGAGAAACCTATTATTGGGGTACAGAAAAACCTATTGTCTAGATCTATTTTCTTATGACATTCTTTTACTTTATCTCTACATGGAGGAATTAAAAAATAAGAAATATAGATAATAAAATCAAAGCTTCTAAGACATACCTAGGAAGAATCTAGAAATAGAGAAGAGAGAAAATAGATGGAAGGAAGCAGAGCAAGTGAAAAAGATTCGCCTTAAAATATGTCTTGATGAAATTACATGACACCAAGGATAACACACTAAATCTGTTATAGAAGTTGGTTAAAAAATAAGTTTATTATGTACAACTCACAAGAATCAAGTTTAAAAAAAAGTTCAAAAATGTTGAATGATAGAAAAATCACAGCAGTGTTTCAGAGTTCTAAGGAAAATTCTATTAAATTTATTTTATATTTTGAAATAACATACTATGATATTATTTGTTTGGTTAAATAGTTGTCTTTTAGTGCACATGGAGACCATGCAACCATAACCACCATCAGAGTTAGACACAGAATAGTTCCATTAGACCCCAAGTTGTCTGTCTCACCACAGTCCTTTTCTACGCCTATTCCTACTCCTAGGTAACTAACAGCTCTATCTCTGTCTTTTGAGGAGGTTGTTGTTGAAATCAGCTTCTTTCACTCAGGACAATATCTGTGGAATTCATCGACATGAAAGTATTCAATAGTTCATTTTAATTGCTAAATAGTATCCCATGGCAGCAGCATTCACCTACTGAAGGACACAGTGCTGTGGATATCGCTCTGTATAAATAAAATGCTGTTTGGTCAGTGGCCAGGCAGGAAGTATAGGCGGGACAAGAGAGAATAGAATTCTGGGAAGTAAAGGCTGAGGCGGAGAGACTGCCAGCTGCTGCCATGAGAAGCAACATGTAAAGACACCGGTAAGCCACAAGCCACGTGGCAAAGTATAGAATAATAGAAATGGGTTAATTTAAGATAGAAGTAGATAACAAGAAGCCTGCCATGGCCATACAGTTTGTAAGCAATATAAGTTTCTGTGTGTTTACTTGGCTGGTTCTGAGCAACTATGGGCCTGGCAGGTGAGAGAGATTTGTCCTGACTGTGGGCCAGGCAGGAAAACTCTAGCTACCACACAGGGCTATTTCTAGGTTTGGACAATTATGAAGAGAGATGCTACAAACACTCATGTACTAGGTTTTATGCTAACATCAATTCTCCTGGGTAAATAATTGGGAATGGAATTGCTGTATTATATGGTAAATATATGTTTGATTTTTATAAGAAAAAACTGTTTTCCAAACTGGCTGTAATATTTTATCCGAGTATTGCTTTACCTTTATATCTTTGCCAGAATTTAGTACTTATAGTACCTTTTATAGGTGCACAGAGATTTCTTTGCAAAGTTAACAATTTATATTTCTCCAATAGCCAAAAATACTGAACATATTTTAATGTGCTTATTTATCACCTGTGATGCAGTACCTGTTTGACACACTCATTAAAAAAAAAAAAAACAACAAAAAACCAAAAAAAACTAGATGACTATGGTTATATTTTTGAGTTATAAAAATTGTTTAGTTTTGGATGTAAGTCCTTTATCAAACTTGTTTGCCAATATTGTTTCTTAGTATGCTTTTTTTTTTTAAAAAAAGAAATTGTCAGTGTGTGTGTGTGTGTGTGTGTGCGCGCGCGCATGAGTGCATGCCATTGAATACATGTCAAGGGAGGTCAGATGACAACTTTGTGGGGTCAGTTCTCTCTTTCCAACTTCATTTGGGTTTCTGTATTTTTATTTATTTTATGTGTGTGTGTGGTCCCCGCCCCCCCCCCCCCCCAGGGTTTCTCTGTGTAGCTTTGCACCTTTCCTGGATCTCACTCTGTAGACCAGGCTGGCCTCAAACTCACAGAGATCTGCCTGCCTCTGCCTCCCGAGTGCTGGGATTAAAGGCATGTGCCACCACTGCAAGGCGTGTGTGGGTGTTTTTGTTTGCACACTAGAACAGGGCATTAGATCCTATGGGACTACAGTTATAAATGGTTGTGAACTGCCATTTTCTATTAGGTATTATATTACTTTATGTAGTTTAGTTAAAAAAACAAACAAACAAACAATCACACATTGAGATTCACCAGCCTCTGCCTCCTATATGCTGGGACTAAAGGTGTACACCACAACACCTGGCTCAAAATTAATTTTAAAAGGAGGAAAAAAAATGAAAGCTACATCACTTTAATAGCAGACTAGGGGTATGTGCGCATGTCAGTAGGGGGAAAGAAGAAAACTTTCTGCCCTATTTATGGTTTTAAAAAGTTAGAATTAAAAGAAAACTTTCTTAAAACTTTTCCTAAATATTTACTGTATCAATAAAACTTTTATAGTCATTTAAATATCAATATTTTTCTTGGGATTTTTGCCAGTAATGTGACAGAAAGTCATTAAGTTGGGGTATAGTATAACTGCATTAGCTTGTTTCTTTTTTTCTGTTTTAGAATGTCCACTCTGACAAATGTGGAAAAGAAGCCAGTGAAGACAGATTTCAATCATTCAGTGAAAAATTGAGTTCCACTTGTCATGGTTGGTAGCTTTGTTAACTTGACACCATCTAGAGTTGCCAGGAAAAAAAAGTCTCAAAGAGAGATTGTTTACAATGGTGATATCAAAAGTTGTTAAACAGAAGAATACAACAAAGTCAGATTGGTTAAAAAGAAAAAGAGTAAGCTGTAGTAATAAAATGTGCTTTACCAGGCAGTGGTGGTACACGCCTTTAATCGCAGCACTTGGGAGGTAGAGGCAGGCGGATCTCTGTGATTTTGAGGCCAGCCTGGTCTACAGAATGAGTTCCAGGAAAGGCACCAAAACTACAGAGAAAAACACTGTCTCAAAACAAACAAACAAAAAATGTGCTTTATAAAGAAATGGAATTTGATGTGAAAAGGTTTTACATATTATTTAACTTAGAAAATCTTTTGAGTTGTTTCTTTCTTAAAAACTAAAAGTGTATAAAAGCCAAATATAAAGTTATTATGACTTTGTTAGAAAAAATCCACACTGCATTGCTGCTGGGATTCAAACTGGGACAGCCATTTTGGAAATGGTCAGGCAGTTTCTCATAAAAATGAAATACTTTATTAACATACCATCAATATGTCACTTGATATTTACCAAAAAAGGTTAACAGTTATGTCCAAAGAAAATCCTACATTTGATGCTTCTAGTTATGTATGAATTACAGTGCATTTTATGGGTTATTTGAATTTGCTTAAAGTACATTGTTCCCCAATCCTTAAGAACAAAATGTAAATGTTTCAAAGAAATAAGATACTGTTATTTACATTCACATATTTTTGCTTTCTTCATCCAGTAAGAATAAATCCAGTGCCTACAAATTGAAAATGTGTGTATGGTCCCCATCACTGGCAATTATTCTGTTATGAGACTTTACAAGTTAGTGGAATGAACAAACAGGCTCAGAAATAGCTATTTGACGTGCAATGCTGGAAGCAGAGAAAGATATTATAGGAGCATACAAGAGAGATGACTGTATCCAACAAGCAGAAACGAGTTCCTGAATCACAGACAGTTGAACTGGACATGCAGGAAGATGTACTATTTGGATTTAATGTTCTTCTTTCACCTATTGCTCTTATAAAAAAAAAATATTTTACACTTTCAGTTAATGGGTGGTGTTTTACAAGTGGGTTTAGTCATGTTTTAAAAATATATAAAGGATTATATATGCTAAACAAGCTAATATATAAGGACAATACACTTAAGCACAAATTAATATTTTAAGCTATTGTTTTAGTGTACTACTGTTTTCACATATATATATTTCAAATTAGAAATAACATCTACTAAAATTTTAATAAAAGCACTGTTTTGTCTCAATAAAGATTCCAAAATTATATACTTATATAAATTAAAGTTTTTTCTTTAAATTCAAAGAAATAGAACTGTTATGGTTTGAATCTAAAATTGTCCCTGAAGGCTCACATGACAAAAGCCTGGATGCCAGCTTTGAAGATGTAATTGTCTAGGAGGGCTTAAAGTTGATCTACAGCTGAATAGACCACAGAGGTTGAGGTCTGGTCAGAGGAAGTCATTATGAGTATGACTTCTTAGTGTATTATTTTCTACCTGGCTCCTTCCTCTTGCTCTGTCTTTTGGCCATCATGAGCGAAGTGAGCAACTTTGTTCTGTCATGCCCTGTCTCATGATGTTCTGCTCCAATAAGGCTCAGAAACAACAGAACCAGATAACCAGGGACTGAAACTTTGAAACTGGAAGCCAAATATATCCTTTCTCCTAAAAATTGTTTTCTCAAGTACTTTGTGACAGCAATAATGAATAATTGACATATAGATCAAACATTATTACTGTTTAAAGATACTCTGTCTAGAATATTGGAAAAACCACAGGTCTGGACATCATTATGACCCCCATTCTCACCCCTAACAAACTACTATGGTATTTCTATATAGTATTTCTGTTTTCTTTAACTAGAAGAGAGTGTATCAGTAATCTCTAAAGACCTTTGTTTCATACTGTGCTAAATCCATTTCTGATTTCAACTGGCTCAATGAGAAGATTATCAAGAATGGGAACTCAGGCAGAGATCTCCTGCAAACACTGGCTACAAGAGTAGATTCCAGAAGCCAGTTGTATGAAGTTTATAGAACACAATGTTAGGCTCAATATGTACTCATGACAGTCCATATTAGAAAAGCGTGACCTTAAAATATATTACTTCATCTCTTAAGAGATGTGTCTCACGAGGCCATGGCCATAGTCCAAATCTTGGCTGAACAGGTTTTGATGCATTACTGATAGAAAAATTATCCCTCAAACTGCAAAGCCTATTTTCAAACATATTCTATTTAAAAGGGTTGAGTTCCAGAATGAAGAGCCTGAGCAATTCAAGTCCAGTGGAAGAATTTTAGGTTATTATGAATAGACAGTAGGGAAAATGCAGCCCTCTAAAAACACAGCAAGAGTATTTCAATCTAAATGTAAGTCTAGTGCACAGAAACGTAATGGTCACTGCTTACTATTTGTGTAATTTTGAACCTATCAAAATTTCATTTCTAATTTAAAATATGAAGCTATAGGAGCTGGAGAGGTGATTCAGTGGTTGAGAACATTGACTGCTCTCCCAGAGGACCCAGAATTAATTCCCAGCATCCACACAGTGGCTCAGAACTGTCTATAATTCCAGTTCCAGGGTATTCAATGCCTCCTCCACTTCTGACCTCCACAGGCACTGCATGCATGTGGTGCACAAATATACATGTAGACAAAACACACATACATATAAAATAAAATCTAAAAAAATTTAAAAAATGAAGTTATAAGGGCAAGAAAGATGATTCAGCAGTTAAGAGCACTGGCTGTTCTTCTAGAGGACCCAGGTTTCATTCTCAGAACCCACATGGCAGCTCATGACAGTCTATAACTCTAGTTTCAGGGAATCCTATGTCCTCTTCTGGCCTCTGAAGTCACCACACACTGGGAACCCATGCAATATATAGACATACACACAAACAAAATACCCATACACATAAGAATTTTTAAAAAGACATTATATAAAAGAGGGATATGTTTCCTTGACTTGAAACCAGGTTGTAGGTACTGGAGAGAGAGTTCACTAGTTAAGAGCACTTGCTGCCCTTGCAGAGGACCTGGGTTCAATTCTTAATACCCACATGGCAGCTCACAACTACCTGCAACTCCAGTTCCTGGGGATCTAATGTCCTCTCTGGCCTCCGTGGTACTTCATGCATATGGTACACATATATACTCTTGGGCACATGCTCATACATATAAAATAAAATAATCTAAAAAATAAAAATAGGTTGTAGACTTTAATATTCTGACTAGGTTTCTTCTGGCCTTAGGCTGAATGAATGGAAAAAAGCCTTGTTTGTTTAGAATGACTTCTTTGGTCCTTTCACTTTAAGGCTATGCTGGTTCCCCTCCCCCCCCTTCTTCTTTTATGCTTATTTTTTGTTAGTGAACTGCATTTCTTGCAAGCAAAAAGTAAGTATATCCTGGTTTTTAATCCAATATGCTAGTCACTGTTTTTTTTTTTTTTTTTGAGAATTGATACCATTAACAATCAGAGCTCTTATTGAAAATTACATATTAATTCACCTCATTTTGTTCTTTTTATACTGTTTGGAACTTTCCTAATACTCATTTGTTACTGTTTTAGTACAGTTTGTTATTTCCTATTCTGTGTACCTACCTTTTTCTTCAGCATGTTGGCTTTCTTCAAGTATCTTCTATAGTGCTGGCACAGTGGTCATGAATCCCTTTAGTTTTTGTTTATCACATAGAAGTCTTTTCCTTTAATCATGAGGATATCTTTTCTTGATACAGTAATTTGGGTTGGCATTTCTTACCTTTTAGAGCTTAAAACACATCATGTAACATCTTCCTGGCATTTAGAGTTGCTGTTGAGATATCAACTATTATTCTGATTGATTTGCCTATATGTGGGACTCCATGCTCTGTCACATGTTTCAATATTATTTCTTTACTCTGCATACTTAGTGTTTTAACTATGATGAGACAGGGTAGGTTCTTTTCTGGTCTTCACTGTTTTGCATTCTAAATGTCTCTTGTATATGAATGAACATTTATTTTTCTTTATAAATTTGCAGGATTTCCTGTTAAGATTTTTTTTTTTTTTTTTTTTGAGACAGGGTTTCTCTGTGTAGCTTTGTCCCTTTCATAGAACTCATTCTGTAGCCCCAGCTGGCCTCAAACTCAGAGATCCACCTGCCTCTGCCTCCCGAGTGCTGGGATTAAAGGCGTGCACCACCACTGCCCTGCACCTGTTATGATTTTATTGAACATATTTTCTATATCTTTAGCTTATACTGTTCCTCATTCTATACCTATGATTTGTAAATTTGCTCTTTTAATGGTGTCCCATGGGTCTCACATGTCTGTTCACACTCTGTTATCTTTATTGTTGTCTGAAAGCTCTAATTCATTCACCTTGTTGTCTTTGTTAGTTTTCAGTTGCTACGATAAAAAACGTCCTCCAAAAGCAACTTAAGGAAGAAAGGAAAGAAGGAAAGAATAAGAGGAAGGACATCTTTATTTTGTCTTACACTTTTAAGATATTTTCTATCATGGTGGGGAGGTTAAGGTAGCAGGAGCTTTGATGCAGTTGGTCACATCACATCCCCAGTCAGAAAAAGAAGGATGGATACTTGTTCTTAACTCACTTTCTCCTCTTTATACAGTTCAGAATCTCAGACTCAGGGAATGGTGCCACCCACAATGGGTTAGTCTCCCCATTTCAATTAACCTAATCGGGATAATTCCCCACAGGCATGCTCAATGTCTCATCTAGCAGATGATTCTAAATCTTAGAGTTAACAAATAAGATTTATCATTATACTGGTCTCCACGCTCAGATACTCTGCCTTCCACTTGACCCATTCTACTGGTGAATATTTCCGCTGCATTCTTTGATGTTTTAAGCTTTTCATTTCCAAAATTTAATCTGATTTTCTTCAGTATTTCTTTTTTTTTTTATTTTTTCCTTTTATTTTTATTTTTTATTAAGAAAAATTTTCCATTCATTTTACACACCAAAGATCTCCCTCTTCCCTCCTCCTGCCGCCCCAGCCTCCCCCTCCCAACCCACTGCCTACCACCGTCCACAAGAAGGCAAAGCCTTCCATGAGGAGGCACATCAGTAGAGGCAAGTCCAAGCCCCTCCTCTTGACTCAAGAGTGCAAGAAGTGTCCCATCATAGGTAGTGGGCTCCAAAAAGCCTGCTCATGCACCAGGGATGGGTTCTGATCCTGCTGCCAGGGGCCTTAAACAGACCAAGCTACTCAACTGTTTTGTCATGCAGAGGGCCCAGCCTAGTCCCATGCAGACTCTACAGCCATTGATCCAACTTTAATGAGTTCCCACTAGTCTGGTTTGGTCATTTTTGCAGGTTTTCCCATTATAATATTGATGTACTTGCTCACAGAATCCCTCTTCTCTTTCCCCAACTGGACTCCTACAACTCTGCCTGGTGCCTGGCTGTGGATCTCTGCATCTGCTTCCATCAGTCACTGGAGAAAAGCTCTGTGATGACAGTTAAGGTATTCACCGATCTGATCTCTGAGACAAGCCAGTTCAGTTCAGGCACACTTTCCAATATTTCTAGTAGTCCAAGTTGGGGTCACCCCTGGGGATTCCTGGGAATTTCCCTAGTACCTGATTTCTCTCTATCCCCAGGATGTCTCCTTCTATAATGGTATCTATTTCACTGCTTTCCTACTCCATCCCTGTTCCAGTTTAACCAACCCATTCCTGTATGTTCTCATCCTCCATCCCCTTCCCTCTATTGCCTACCACTCATCTCCAGTTTACTCATGGAGATCTCATCCCAGGGTGATCCATGCATCCCACTTTGGATCTTCCTTGTTAGATAGCTTCTCTGGAGTTGTAGGTTATAGTTGGTTATCCTTTGCTTCATATCTAGTATCCTCTTATGAGTGAGTACATACCATATTTGTCCTTCTGAGTCTGGGTTACCTCACTTAGGATGATATTTTCTAGTTCCATCCATTTTCCTGCCAAATTTCATGATGTCATTGTTTTTCTCTGCTGAGTAGTACTCCATTGTGCATATGTACCACATTTTCTTAATTCATTCTTCAGTTGAGGGGCATCTAGGTTGTTTCCAGGTTCTGGATATTATGAAAAATGCTGATATGAACACAGTTGAGCATGTGTCCTTGTGGTATGATTGAACATTCCTTGGGTATATGCCTAAGAGTGGGTCTTGAAGAAGACTGATTCCCAATTTTCTGGGAAACTGCCATACTGATTTCCAAAGTGGCTGTATAAGTTTGCACTCCCACCAAGAGTGGAGGAGTGCTCCCCTTGCTCCACATCCTTTCCAACATAAGCTTTCTTCAGTGTTTTTGATCTTAGCCATTCTGACAGGTGTAAGATGGTATCTCAGAGTCATTTTGATTTGCATTTCCTTGATGACTAGGGATGTTGAGCAATTCCTTAGCTGTCTTTTGGCCATTTGAGATTCTTCCTTTTGAGAATTCTCTGTTTAGCTCTGTAGTCCATTTTTAAATTGGATTGTTTGTTATTTTGATGTCTAGTTTCTTGAGTTCTTTATATATTTTGGAGATCAACCCTCTGTCAGATGGGGTGTTGGTGAAGATCTTTTCCCATTCTGTAGGCTCTTGTTTTGTCTTATTTACTATGTCCTTTGCCTTACAGAAGCATCTCAATTTCAGGAGGTCTCATTTATTAATTGCTGCTCTCGGTGTCTGTGCTACTGGTGTTATATTTAGAAAGTAGTCTCCTGTGCCAATATATTCAAGGTTACTTCCTACTTTCTCTTCTATCAGGTTCAATGTAATCGGATTTATGTTGAGATCTTTGATCCACCTGGACTTGAGTTTTGTGCATGGTGATAGATATGGATCTATTTTCATTCTTCTACATGTTGACATCCAGTTGTGCCAGCACCATTTGTTGAAGATGCTTTCTTTTTCCATTGTACAGTTTTGGCTTCTTTGTCAAAAGTCAGGTGTTCATGGGTGTGTGGGTTAATGTCAGAGTTTTCAATTCAATTCCATTGGTTCACATGTCAATTTTTATGCCAATACCAAGCTGTTTTTATTACTATAGTAGAGCTTGAGGTCAGGGATGGTGATACCTACAGAGGTGGCTTTATTGTATAGGTGTCTTTTAGCTATCCTGTTTTTTTTTTTTTTTTCCAAATGAAGTTGAATACTGTCCTTTCCAAGTCTGTGAAGAATTATTGTGTTGGGATTTTGAGGGGGATCACATTGAATCTGTAGATTGCTTTTGGTAAGATTGCCATTTTTACTATGTTAATCCTATTTATCCATGAGCATGAGAGATCGTTCCATTTTCTGATATCTTCTTCAATTTCTTTCTTCAAAGACTTAAAGTTATGTCATACAGATCTTTAATTTGCTTAGTTAGAGTTACCCCAAGGTATTTTATAGTATTTGTTGTTATTGTAAAGGATGTTGCTTTCCTGACATCTTTCTCAGCCCATTTATCACTTGTATATAGGAGGGCTACTGATTTTTTTTTAGTTAATCTTGTATCCTACCACATTACTGAAAGTGTTTATCAGCTGTAAGAGTCCCCTGGTAGAACTTTTGGGGTCACTCAGGTATACTATCATATCATCTGCAAATAGTGAAAGTTTGACTTCTTCCTTTCCAATTTGTATCCCCTTGATTTCCTTTTGCTGTCTTATTGCTCTAACTAGAACCTCAAGTACTATACTGAATAAATATGGGGAGAGCTGACAGCCTTGTCTTGTCCTAATTTTAGTGGAATCACTTTGAGTTTCTCTCCATTTAATTTGATGTTGGCTGTTGGTTTCCTGTAAATTGCCTTTATTATGTTTAGGTATGTTCTATGTATTCCTGATCTCTAAGACTTTTATCATGAAGGGGTGTTGGATTTTGTCAAATGCCTTTTCAGCATCTAATGAAATGATCATGTGTTTTTTTTTCCTTCAGTTTGTTTATATGGTATATTATATTGACAGATTTTTGTATGTTGAACCATCCTTTAATCTCTGGGATAAAGCCTACTTGATTATGGTGGTTAATTTTTCTGCAGTATTTCTCTTTTTTATTGGATTCTTTTTTCATATTCTGTCTTAACTTTATTTCATTCAATTGTCTGCAATTTTTAAAAATTGTGTAGGAATTTATTTGCACCCTCTTTGCCTCACTGGTCATTCTTACAATAATCCTTTTGAATTCTTTGTCTGAAATTGCATCTAATTGGTAAGTTTTGGAGAAGTCATATTGCCCCCCCCTTTAAATATCTTTTGTTTGTGCAATGAAACTTACACATTCAGGATATGGTATTTGCTTGGATTTTTAAAAAAATCATCCATTTTCTTTAAGTTAAAGTATTTGCAATGTTTTAAATGTAACTAGGTTGCAATAGTGATTAGGCACTCTTTTTCCCTACTGAGTCAAGGGTTTGTAGCTCAATAATCAAGCCTTCATCCCTACAGGTTCAGAGCATTACACTCACACTCCAGTAAAACTCTGAGAGTAGAGTAGTATCTCAGAAGCATATACAAGTGATGGATAGACCCACTATGACAACACAAGGACAGCTACGTAGAAACAATCACCCCTTCAACACCAGTACATTTTAGGGAGTAGAGGAACAAGAATACTACAGTGTGCACTAAAATGCCAGTTGCTAAGGGTTAGAATATAACAAAAATAAGCAGATCAATAAGAGGAGAAATTTAGTATTTGAGCAACAGAGATAATATACAAGAGAGAAAAGTGGAAAGTGAGAACAATAAAGACAAAGGACTGAGATAAGGCAGCTAAAAGTGAATGTAGAACGAAAAGAGAAAGAGAGAGAAAGAGGTAAAGAAATTTAATAAGCCAACTTAAAACAACCCCAGCTCTTGGCAGGCTGGAGCAGGGAGACGGCAACCTCAAGGCAACCTGTGTTCTATGGGAAAACCTATTTCCAAACCCAACCCGGAACAGGGCAGGACAAAGCTGGTCCACAAAGTTGAAACGAGATCTTAAGTATATAAAAGTGAAAGAGAGAGAAATAGGAAGTGTTACAGAGTCTGTCTCTTGGTAGCCCCTAATGTGGCCAGTGGTGCAGCCTGTCTCTATGTGGTTACTTTTGTGGAAGCAGGTGCAATCTGTATGCTGTCCTGGATTTCCATCTTTGAATATTGTGTTAACAGGACTGTCTTCTAATGAGGACATAACATTTGTGGTATAACATTTCCTATGTTGAATTTTGTGTTGTTTGCTCCACAACTAAAGGGTGTGGATAGTGGAACAAGTGATGAGTATTATAACTTCAGAGTTTTTCATGTTAGGGCTGTTGGCAACCTTTCTATTGGGTACCCAAGACTCAGTCTCTTACAGCACTTGCCAGCATTTGTCCCTCTTCTAGGGGAGCTGGTGAATCCCAGAACACACTCCAGTCTCCAGTATAGACCAGATTTTCACAAGAAATGCTCAATGGTTCTGAATGAAAACTTTTCTTTGTAACCAGTAGAATCCTGCAGGCCAGGTCTCAGAGTACAGGCTTCTAATACTCTGCCTAGCTTCTCAGAGTGGGCTGCAAAGGGAGGCATCTTTGCCTCTAGAGCCACTGACTCAGCAAAGATATTTTTTAAAACGCCTTCTTGACTCTGCTTTAGTTGTGTGCTTAAAACATAAGATTTTCTTTGGGAACCTCCTTGGCCCCCAATTGCTGTCTGCTTAGATGGAAAATCTGCTTAGTGATACATCCAGTGTTTGTTTTTCTTTCTGGAGACAGTTTCATGTAGCCCAGGCTGTCCTCAAATTCACTATGTAGCTGTATTAGTTAGGGTTTCTATTGCTGTGATAAAACACTATGACCAAAAACAACTTGGGGAGGAAAGGGTTCATTTGGCTTACTCTTTCAAAACAGCACTATTTATCATCAAAGGAAGTCAGGACAGAAACTCGAACAGGGCAGGAACCCTATAGCAGGAGCTGAATCAGAGGCCATGGAGGAGTGCCGCTTCTTGGCTTGCTTCTCATGGCTTGCTCAGCCTGTTTTATTTTTCTTTTTGTTTTGGATTTTAAGGTCTTTATAAAATTATTATTATTGTATTTGTGTTTTAATTTTACATATCAGCCATGGGTTCCCCTGTCCTCCCCCCTCCCACCCCTGCCCCCACCTTCCCTCCAGCTCTTCCTCTCCATTCCCATCTCCTCCAGGGCCAAGACTCCCCTGGGGATTCAGTACAGGCAGGTCCAGTCCCCTCCTTCCAGGCTGAGCAAAGTGTCCTTGTCCCTCTGGATAAGTGAGACAATTGAACAGCTTGATCTGTTTGGGAGGCACCCAGGCAGTGGGACCCGGACTTGTCCTTAGTGCATGAGCTGGCTGTTTGGAACCTTGGGCTTACACAGGGATGGATACTCAGCCTGTTTTCTTATAGAACCTAGGACAGCCAGCCCAGGGATGGTACCACCCACAATGGGCTGGACCCTCCCACATCAATAACTAATTAAGAAAATGACCTACAACAGTGATTTTCAACCTTCCTAATGCTTTGACCCTTTTAATTCCTCATGTTGTAGTGACCCCAACCATAAAATTATTATTTTTTTTAAAGATTTATTTACTATGTATACAGCATGTATGACTGCAGGCCAGATGAGGGCGCCAGATCTCATTACAGATGGTTGTGAGCCACCATGTGGTTGCTGGGAATTGAACTCAGGACCTCTGGAAGAACAGCCAGTGCTCTTAACCTCTGAGCCATCTCTCCAGCACCCATAAAATTATTTTCATTGTTACTTCATAATTCTAATTTTGCTAATTATGAACCATAATGTAAATATTCTGATGTGCAATCCCTGACGAAGGGTCATTAGAACCCCCAAAAGGGTGGTTGACCCAGAGGTTGAGAAGAACAGCTCTATAGGTTTGTCTATAACCTGATCATATGGAGGCATTATCTTTTCTTTTCTTTTCTTTTTTTTTTCGGTTTTTCAAGACGGGGTTTCTCTGTGTAGCTTTGTGCCTTTCCTGGAACTCACTCTGTAGCCCAGGCTGGCCTCGAACTCACAAAGATCTGCCTGCCTCTGCCTCCTGAGTGCTGGGATTAAAGGCGTGCACCGCCGCCACCCAGCCATCTTTTCTTTTATTAAGTTTTTTCATTTATTTATGTCCCGACCACAGTTTCCCCTCTCTCATCTCCTCCTGTCTCCCCTTTGCCCTCCTCCTGCCATTCACTCCTCCTCTGTTTCTGTTCAGAAAGGGGCAAGCTTCCCATGGGTGTCACAAAGCATGGCATATCAAGCTGAGGTAGAATTAAGGCAAGGGGTGGGGGATTGTGGAATAGGTTCCCAGAATCCAGCTCAAGCATTAAGGACAGGCCTTGATTCCACTCCTAGGAGTCCCCAAAACAGACCAAGCTACATACATATCTATCACATGTATGTGGAGGGCCTAGATTGGTCCCATATAGGCTTCCTAGCTGTCAGTTCAGAGTCTGTGAGTTCCTATGAGCCCAGGTTAGTTGTTTCTGTGGGTTCCCTTGATGACCTTGACTACCCCTGGTTTGTACAATCCTTCCTTCCTCCCTGTCTTCAGCAGGATTCCTGGAGCTCAGCCCAGCACTTGGCTGTGGGTCTCTGCCATTTGTTTCCATTGGTTACTGGATGAAGGCTCTCTGGTGGCAAGTAAGGTAGAGTCTGCAATCTCATTACAGGAGATGGCCAGTTCAGGCACCCTCTCCACTATTGCTAGGAGTCTTAACTGGGGTCAGCCCCGTGGATTCCTGGCACTAGGTTTCTCCCTAACCCCAAAATGGCTCCTTCTATGAAGACATCTCTCATTACTCTCCTCTGTCCTGCCCCCAACACCCTCAACCTGATCCCTCATGTTCCCACTCCCTCACTCCCAGTTTCCTGAGGAGATCTCTTCTATTTCCCCCTCCCAGGGAAATCCATAATATGACAGTATACACAAGTGACCCCAAAAATTCTACCAGGGAGCTCCTACTGCTGATAGACACCTTCAGTGATGTGGCTAGATACAAGATTAACTAAAAAAAAAAATCAGTAGCCCTCCTATATACAAATGATAAATGGGCTGAGAAAGATGTCAGTAAAGACACACCCTTTATAATAACCACAAATAATATAAAATATCTTGGGGTAACTCTAACCAAACAAGTGAAAAACCTGTATGACAAGAACTTCAAGTCTTTGAAGAAAGAAATTAAAGAAGATATCAGAAGATGGAAAGATCTCTCATGCTCATGGATCAGTAGAATTAACATAGTAAAAATGGCAATCTTACCGAAAGCAATCTACAGATTCAATACAATTCCCCTCAAAATCCCAACACAATTCTTTACAGACCTCAAAAGAACAATACTCAACTTCATATGAAAAAGCAAAAAACCCAGGATAGCCAAAACAATCCTGTACAATACTGAAACTTCTGGAGGTATCACCATCCCTGATTTCAAGTTCTACTACAGAGCTATAGTAATAAAAATAGCTTGGTATTGGCATAAAAACAGACACATGGATCAATGGAATTGAATTGAAGACCCTAATATAAACTCACATACCTATGAACACCTGATTTTTGACAAAGAAGCCAAAATTATACAATAGAGGCAATTTTCTTAACTGAGGTTCAGATGATTTTAGCTTGTCAAGTTGACATAAAACTGTCCAGCACAGTGGTCAAGGATAACCTTGATGTTAGGTCATTCTGCTTTTCCCTCCCAAGTGCTCACTTACAGATGTATACCACACATGGCTGACTTTGCTTGAGTTGCCCTGTGGAGCTTTTATCACCCACATCACCTCTCCCTTTCTGAGGTACATGTAGTGCTACACACTGGTGTCTCACATGTGCAGGAGAATCGTGAATTTGAAGTCAGGTGGCCAATTTTAAAAAGATTTCATCTAAGAAGGATATCAACTAAGCAACAAATCAAATTTTATAGCTTTACATTTTATGTCAATGTTCTGTCTCAAATTAATCCTTATTTTCTGATGTACAGTCAGTATTTATATGGACATTTAGTTATTCCAATATTATTATTTTTATTTTGGCTTTTTGGGATGGAGTTTCTTTGTGTAGTCCTGGCTATCCTGGAACTCACTCTGTAGACCAGGCTGGCCTGAACTCACAGAGCTCCACCTGCCTCTGCCTCCTGAATGCTGGGATTAAAGGCGTGTGCTACCAACAAGCTTCCAAACTATTTGTAAAGACACAAAACCATTTATCTCCCTACTGTTTCATTTCAATGTGTTTGTGAAAAATGCCATAAATATGTGTCTACTTATGATTGTTCTTTTTCATTGGTCTAGCATTGATGTTTTATTTTGATTAACCTGGGTTGTTATGTTTTAAAATTCTCCAAGTTTGTTCCTTTATTGAGTGTGTAATTCTAAGTCTACAGTACTTCCACAGAAATTGAAGAATCAGTTTGCTAACTTCTAAAAGAATTCAGATGTAATTTTGACTTAGATTGCATTTAATACATAGTTCATTTAGAGAAGGATAAATGACATCTTAAAACACTGTCTTCTACATCCCTTGAATCTTTACTTTTAATGATTATGTAATTTAAACAGTCATTTTTGTTAGTTTTGTTATTTTTTTTATATTTGATCTTTTATTTAGTATTTTAACTGTTATATATGCATGTTAGATAAGTAAATAAAGTCTTGGGGGAATCAAAGTTTGTCACTAGTTGATGTTGAAACTAATTCATATTGGATCTTGCTCATGGTATTGGACCATTTTACAACTGTGAGCTCACGTTTTATTGAACTTGATCTGGGGAATCCTGATTGCTTAAATAGGAGGATACCTTACTTAAAGAAAGATATATAATTGCTTCTCCTGGCATGCTACTAAGTGGGGATTACTTCTTATTTTCAGTGTTTCTATATCAATGTAAAATTTTCAGGTTTAACCAGCTGTCGAAGCCTTAAAGAGACCAAGGTGTAAGTATGGTAAAAAAATCTGCTGATTCAAGGGCTGAAGAGATAGCTTAGTGGTTAAGAGCACTGGCTGATCTTCCATAGGTCCAACGTTCAATTTCCAGCTCCTACATGGTAGTTCATTGTCTGTAACTCCAGTTCCAGGAAACTGGCACCCTCACTTACATACATACAGGCAAAACACCAATGCACATAGAAATAAATCTTTTCAAAAATCTTTTTTAAAATCGTGCTGATGCTTAAGGCTTGGTTCATTCTATTTGTTCTTTTCTTAAGAGTATAGGGGAAACTATATTTGGAGATATTTCTTCTTCTTGAGAGCTATGTATCAAAATCATGATTTATGTTTATTTGAAATTTTCAATGTCTTTTTCTCAAAGCATGGAATTAAACATAATGAGAGAAGTGGAGAACTTCATTGGGTTTTCAAATCATAATTTACTGTTAAAGGATAGTAGCTAAGATCTAGACATAACAAGAAGCTTTAAATGGAGGTTCAATTAATGATTTTTGATCCCTTGTTTTGAAAATAGGATCCATTTTTTTGAAATGAGATGTTATGTAGGAATTAATCATACCCTGTATAAAACAGTACTGTGAAAAATTATCTTGGAGTTGAAAGAGCCTGATAAACAAAGTAGTTGTTTTGCAGTACTGATGTTCCTTTTGGTTTTCCCTTGAGGGCAAGAAAGAGACTAACTTCTAGGTCATGAAAAGAAAGATTACTAAGTGTTTGAATCACTAACTAAAAATTAGTTCATTTAGTTAATGTTTCTTTCTTAAAAATATCAACAGAGATGTTTGGCCTGCTTTTAAATCCTATGCTTTTGTAAAGGGTATTAATAATGTCATGTTAAATCCCTTTATGCAATCCCAACAAACAGACACCAATAAACTCCAAGTTGTAAATAAAGAACTCATTCACACAAGGACAGTACATGTAGGCCCATTTGTAACCAGAAAGAATGCTTATATGATGGCAAACAATGGTACGAACATTGATGGACACAGGGACTATGCTTATGTGCATCTGAAATGTTGACTTATGTAAGTACTTATGTTAAGTAAGGTATATTTGAAAGAAAAGATGAGTATTCAAAGAACAAAAAAACGTAGTTTAGCTTCCTATAGGTCTGTAAATGACATGATTAACTGTACATGTTTTAGTATGTGTTTTAGATTAAGTTTAGACAAGACCTTAAAACATAATCTTAAAATGTGAAGCTTAAAGTTTTGAAATTTTAGTTAATAAATGGCATAGAAAACACTGATAGAAAAAACTTCCAATACAGTTTCTGTAGCTTTACTACCAGTCATTAGGAAGTTGGGGAACTGTCTAACCTTAGGGCTTCTGAACATCTTGATTTGTCAATCCTACTTCTTTGGCCTATAATTTATCAATAGAAAAAATTATTATAACAAAGTAACAAAGAATATGTGGGCTTTTTGAAGAGAAAATTTAGTATGGTTTGTTCTTTTCATAAGGGTTCACAAAATAAATTATAAAATAATGTTTAATTATAAAAGATATGCTCCTATTAATTATTATGTATAATTGAAAGAATTTAAATTATAAATCAAAACTATTAGAATCCATGCCAGAAAAGTATATTATTAAGGACTTAGTGTAAATATCTTTCCAGACTTATAATCAACTATATGTACACAGGTATGTAATTACAGATCAAAAAAGAATCATATATCTACTTTATGTAACTACCTTTTACCCTACCTCTAATATATAACACAAATGTTTCCATACCAGTATATATGTACACTGACACATTTCTATTTAGAGGTGAACAGTCTTTCAAAGTGACCACTATTAAATAAATCAATATCAAAATGGTAACTATTTAGGGGGTTTTGAAATTCCACAGGGCCTCCTGCATGCTAGGGGTGTTCAATCACTGAACTAGATCCCCACCCCCACAGCCATAACTTGATTTTGATTTTCTTTGTGGCTTTACCACCTATGTTAGTATCATTACATTAAACATTTCTAGATACTATATGTTTTTTATTTTTTTAATGTAGAACCATATTGTTATTAAGCTATCTTATACAAAATATCTTAAGAGTCAACCATAGTGTTACCTGTAGCTGCAATCTGTTCATTTTCTCTGCTAAATAATACTCTAAAGAAAGAAAATTTATCTATTTATATATTCATTCTATCACTGACAAGTTTCAGTTTTCCTATTATTTAAGATCTACTTTATTTTTAATTATATGTCTAGGGGGGGTTATGTGCACATATGAATATTGGTACTCACAGAATACAGAAGAGAGAGTTGGAGTCTCTGAAGCTGGAGTTAAAGGTGGTTTTAAGACACCTGATTTGAGTGCTGAGAACCAAACTCCAGTCCTCAACAAGCTATTAACCACTGAGCCACCTCTCCAGGCCCAAGTGTTTCTGTTATTTTAAATAATGCTGCAACAAACATTTTTGTGCATATCTGGAGTGAAATTCTAGTAGAATTATTGTATCTAGGGTAAACATTAGAGTCAAACAGTTGTTTTCACTGTATCTAGTGTAAACATTAGAATGAAGTTGTTTTAAAGAAGTATGCTGACCTTGAAGAAATCATTGTAGAAAACGGTGATTGTTCTGTTATCTACAGTTATTTTTCTGAAGAAGCTTTACAGCTTTTGCAGGATTTTGGTCACAACATGGTCCTGGTACACCTGGAGTGTCTTGCATTATTAGGTACTGCAAACAGTACACAATAAGAACTAAAGTTATAGGAGTGTGATGTTTTCCTTCATGAAACATATAGATTAGACCAGGGGCTTTGGTATGAGGAACTTGTTTTATTCCCCACCCCAACAAAAAACAACTTTTGTGTAACAATCAATAAATACACTTCTGCATGGCTGTTCGAAGTTCATTCATCAAGGCTGAACCTCCCTGCTGCCACAGAGCCTGAATTACTTCTGGAGTGACCCTCTTTTTTAAATTGTGCCATGTAACTCAGAACACTGATACACATCTCTTGGTGTATATAGGCAAGAGAACATCTACTAGAATATCTGGGTCCTAGAATATGATTCATAGGCAGCTTTACAAGGTAGTGACAAATTACATTCTTTTCCAATATCTTATTAATTATAACATACAAAGTTTGCTTTTTTAATTTTACATTTTCATACAAGTTAACAACATATTGTATGTTAACTATATTCCTCCAAACTAGTTTCTTTTCTTTTCATGCCCCTCCCTTCCTGTAAGACCTCCACATTCCCCTATGCTGGAGGATGTCTTTCTGTATGCTGTGAATATATGTTGTTCCCATTGGTTAATAAACTGACTGCTTTGGCCTATGGCAAGGCAGCTCATAGGCAGGCGGGAAATCCAGGACAGTGACAGAAAAAGGAGGCACAGGAGAGAAGAGACACCAGCTGCCGCCAGGAGAAGCAAGATGAAAAAGTAAGCCATGGCCATGTGGCAACTTATAGATCAATAGAAATGGGTTAAGTTATAGGAGCTAGCTAGTGAGAAGCCTGAACTATTAGGCCATACAGTTTGTAAATAATATAAGTCTCTGTGTGTTTACTTGTCTGAGGGGCTACAGGATGGGTGGGACACAGGAAAACTTCTGGCTACACCCCTAGACAATATTGTTTCTAATTTCCTATTATTTAGACAGACATAAGTTTATCTATATAAAATATAGGAACCACAAATGAGAGAAAACATATATTTGCTTTTATGAAGAGTAGTTTAATGCTTAATATGATTACAAGCGATTGGGATCCTTTTCAGAAAGTTCTTCCATAGGCTGATGTCTTGAAATGTTTTTCTCTACATTGCCATCTATAAATTTCAGAGTTAGAGACAAGGATTCAGTTTCGTTCTTGTACATGTGGATATCTAGCTTTCCCTGCATCACTCCTTGAAGAGCCAGCTTCCCCCACAATGTGTGTTTTTGGCATTTTTGTCAAAAATCATATGGCAATATCCAAGTCTATATTTGGTTATGCTATCTCATCCCACTGATCTGCATGTCTGTTTCTATGCCAGTGGCCTTGGCAGTTTTGTCATTATGGCTCTGCAGTATAACTTGGGACCAGGTCTGATAATACCTCTAGTATTATTGGTTTTTCTCAGGATTGCCTTGACTATCCAGGATCTTCTGTGCTTCTATATGAGTTTTATGATTTTCTTTCTATTTTTGTGAAAAATGGAGGAATTTAGGTGGGGACACTGAACCTTGAGATTGTTTTTGGCAAGATAGTTGTCATACCATCAATTCATGAGCATGGTGGTCTTTTCATTTTCTATTGTCTTCAATTTTTTCAGTGTTTTAAAGTTTTCACTGTAGAAGTATTTCACTTCCTTTATTTGGTTTATTCTAAGGTATCTAATTTTTGAGGCAATTGCTTACAAACATTTTTAAGGGATTTACTAGTTTATACATTGACACCATAGTTTATAAGTTATGTAACCTTATCAACACTTGTGCATTTCTTCAATTACAGGAATAGATTTTCTTCTTTAGACCACTTGTTTTCTTTTTCTTGTGTTTTTGTTTTTCACTTGTTTGTTTTTCAAGACAGGTAAAGGTTTAGGTAGCCCTAGCTGTCCTAGAACTAACTTTGTAAACCAAGCTGGTCTCAAACTCAGAGATCTGCCTGCCTCTGCCTCCTGAGTGCTGAGGTCAAAAGTGTGTGCCACCACTGCCTGGCCTAGACCATCTTTTAATACACTTATTAATTGGATAGTTTTCTTTACATGTTTTTCCCATTTAAAAATTAAGTTGTCTTAAAAAATCTACAGATGTTACAACAATTAAAATGCAAATTTGTTGGCAATTATATGCTTTACACACACCTATCAGTCTGAAGTTGGTAGTTTCATGATTCTTGTTTTTATACATGTCTCACTGTGCAGTGCTGGACTGTCTCTAACTCCAGACCTCTTGTGTTAGCCTCCCCTCATAGGATGAGGAGTGTGCTACCCTATCTGGCCTGTGTTGTCACTCTTCCTTTATATATTTGATGAAAAGAAGTGGGAAATTTTAACGCAGTCAAATCTTTAAAGATTGGCACTGTTGGTGACTTAAATAAATCTTGCTCTACCCCATTTGGAACTGATATTGTGTAGTGTGAAGGTATATACTTTTTGTATTGGTATTTTTTCCTTTTATTTTTTCCAAAACAAGGTCTCATTATGTATCTCTGGATGTCCTAGAACTCACTTTATGTAGACCAGGCTACCTCAAACTCACAGACATCTGCCTGCTTCTGTGTCCCAAGTGCTGGAATAAAAGTTATATGCCACTATGCCTGGCACATAAGGTATATTATGTGTATGTGGTCATCCACAAGTCCCACAATTATTTATGGAGTTGATCATAATTCTTTTTTTTCAAGACAGGGTTTCTCTGTGTAGCTTTGCGCCTTTCCTGGAACTTGCTTTGGAGACCAGGCTGGCCTCAAACTCAGAGATCCACCTGCCTCTGCCTCCTGAGTGCTGGGATTAAAAGTGTGCACCACCACCCCCTGGCCGGAGTTGATCATAATTCTGCCACTGTTCTATTTTTCAATAAAGCACATTTCAATATGAGTGTGCATCTTTGGGCTCTTTCTTCTGTTCTACTGGTCAATGTGATTATAACTTTGCCATTTTATATTATCTAATTATTTGAGAGCTGACAAGGCAAGTCTCCATGACTTATTCTTTTTCTTATTAGAATAAGGTTGGTATTTACAAAGGATATTTATCTGCTTGGATTTTTGACAGGAACTATTTCACCACCAGTTTTGAGAACTGACTGTGATTATAGACTGTACCTTCTCATTTATTTAGCTTTCTTTCATCTACAAATTTTATTACCAATTATATCCTGTGGTTCTTGTTTCTACTACACTATACTTTACATGCATTTTATTTATATCACTTGGCATTCAATAATTCTCAATATTAAAAGAGAACAGGATGACAGCCAACAAAGAACCCAGATTGTTTCTTCTAATTTGAGTCTTCATTATTTTGTAGGAATGTTATTTCTGTAAGATCATATACCTATTCTGAAGCCCATAGGAGACTGCTTCTTATAATTCAGTCTTTTATCATTGGATTATTCATCATTAACTGTTCTCTGCTTTAACAGTACAACTAAAACCTGACTGAGGAGTGACATGAGTATAGGGTTTTATAATCTATGACTCTATGCCTTTAAGATATTGCTCATATTACAAAATCATCATAGTAACACAGTACTTGTCTAGAGAAAAGAAAGAACAAAGTGAGCATTTCCATCAATTAGTGAGCAAGTGATTCAATGATCATATCTTCATTAGCCACAGTATCCTCAAGACATTTATATATCAGTAATTAATACATCTAGAAAAAGGTTATTTCCAAAAATCACTCAAGATTACCTGCAGAGTACAATTCATCATCCTTATTACGTAGTCAAACTGCTGATGATCCAGTATTGCCCGGTTCTGCTGGACGTGCAAACCCAGTTCATCAGTGAGACACTGTCTTGCTGCTTTTCCTTTAAGGGCCCTTAAGGCAGCAGGAAGGGTCTGAGGACAAGAGAAGTCCAAGTGACCAAATGTACCTTCAAGCAACCACACTGAAAACTCAAGAACATGCTGTCAAGTATTTAACAAAGTTCCTAGAATTGAATTCCTAGGAAACAGGTGATTCACTGCTAAGACCGATTGTAAAATAGATTTGTAATTATATGTTCATTTGTAAGACAGCAAGAAAAACAAGTACAAGTAGCTTATAATGTAGGTTGAGAAAACATTAAATTCACCCCACCTCAGACTTCATAGAACTTTAGTGGCTAAATAGTGTGCTGCTTAGACCATGACTCAACGCTATAAATATTTAGATCTCTTTAGATATATGCATTAAAGCTCTCATTGTAAGAATATTAAGAAATAGCTCCTCTAATTCACCATATAAAGCCTGTTCATTTGCATATAATATTAAAGAGCTTATTTAATTTGGAAAACATAAAAAAAAACAGAAGGTACAAATTAGCATGAAAAGAAAAAGTATTAGAGCAGGAGGGCCTACCAACACTAGGAGCAGATATAAACACAGCATGCAAAGCCTGGTATGATGGCATCGCCTGTATTCAGAGGGGCTGAGGCAAGAGGGTCTGTAAAACAAGGCCAATCTAGACTACTAACCAGTGAGACATCGTCTCAAAAATCTAAAACCAAAACAAACCAAAGAAAGAAAGAAACAGCATGCAAAAGCTGAAGGCAAGAGAAACAAATAGGAAACCTGCCACATTTGGAGATATCTATATATCTATACATCTATCTATATCTATCTATCTATCTATCTATCTATCTATCTCCAAACCAAACCAATCAACCAACAAATAAATGACCAAAAACATGAAAAAGTGAGAAATGATGGTTTATTCAGTATAGTAGCAAGCAACTGTACATGTTTACCCTGTAGCAGATGTTCAGAACTGTGATCATGAGTCACCAAGCAAAGGCTATGTTATGTTTAGCATATTTCATTGAAGAAAGCAAGAAAACCCGAAGAGGCACATTTAAATTGTAGTTATCAGTTTCTAGTATGCTCTAGATAATTTAACTAGATTCCTTACCAAAAGAGAGAGAGAGAGAAGAAATTATATATAAAATAAAGTATGTGAAAAAAGGTTTAAAGAATCGTGCTTTAAAATAGGAGAGAAAGTGGCTAGAGAAATGGCTCAGCTGTTAAGAATGTGTATTGCTTTTGCAGAAGATACAAGTTCAGTTCCAAGCAGCCACATCAAGTGACTCATCACACTCTAACTCCAGCTTCTGGAGGTTCTGGTGCCTCTACAGGCACCTCTGCACTACTCACATGTATATAGCGTGCTCGCTCTTGCGCTCGCTCTCTCTCTCTCTCTCTCTCTCTGTCTGTCTGTCTGTCTGTCTCTCTCTCTCTCTCTCTCACACACACACACACACACACACACACACACACACACATAATTTAAAATGATAATATTAAATCTTTGTAACAACTAGAGAGAAAAACTGACTACCAAATTCTCTTGTGGGCAGAGGCTTGAACTAGTCTTAAATTTTGGACACTATTCATTTAAAATGGCTTAAAGAGACAAAAGAGAATTAGAGAACAGGTCACTTGCCAACTTCAAAATGTAATTCTAAAGGGAAAATATTAAATAGGAAAAATGTTATTTTATTACCTTCTCAGTCTCCAAAGTTTTATTTTCAAATATGAATGAGATGCAGTTTCTAACAACTTCCAGTCTCTGTGCACTGTTGAAAACTGTTATCACTTTATCCATTATTGAAACTATTGGAAGAATATAAAGAAAACACAAATAAATTAAAACTACATAAATTATACAATGACTAGTCTAATCTTTCAAATCCTGGGCAAAATTAAAATAACAAATGCCATGTAATAAGAAAAATAGTATATATTGGTCATGGTAATAGTCTTAAAATGACTAGGTTTTCCCTTTGGAGGATACAACTTAGTTCACATTTTATAACAATGAAGAGGCAAATTAATCAGTGTAACACTTGCAAATATATATCCTTCTAACAAACCAACTTCGAGATATACCCAGAATGCTAAGCTAGAGCTAAAATGGGAAACAGCTCCACAATCATGAGATTTTAATACATCCCCCTCAACTGTAGGGAAGAAGAGACGAGATTCAGTAAATAAAAAGACACAGCCTCACCTCTTCCTCTCAGTCTCATATTGAACTTGAGTTTGAAGAGGTGATTTCAGTCTTAAAATAGAGGGCCATGATCCAAAGGAACCACAACAGTTGAGAAAGCTGTTTATTGGTGGTCTGGGCTTTGAAACTACAGATGATAGCTTATGAGAACATTTTGAGAAATGGGGCACACTTACTAACTGTGTGTTAATGAGAGATCCCTAAACAAAATGTTCCAGGGGCTTTGGTTTTGTGACCTACTCTTGTGCAATGTGTGCTTGGCCACACAAGGTTGATGGGCATGTGGTGGAACCAAGAGAGTTGTGTCTAGAGAGGATTCTGTAAAGCCTGGTGCCCATTTAATGGTGAAGAAAACGTTTGTTGGTAGAACTAAAGAAGATACAGAAGAATATAATCTGAGAGACCACTTTGAAAGGTATGGCAAGACTGAAACACAGAAACTAGGGAAGGCAGGCAGAGTGGAAAAAAGAGAGGAATTGCTTTTGTAATTTTGATGATCATGATACAGTTGATAAAATTATTGTTCACAAATACCACACTATTAGTGGGCATAACTGTGAAGTGGAAAAGGCCCTTTCTAAACAAGAGATGCAGTCTGCTGGATCATAGAGAGGTCATGGAGGTGGATCTGGCAACTTTATGGGCCGTGGAGGGAACTCTGGAGGTGGTGGAGGTAATTTGGTTGTGGTGAAAACTTTGGTGGAAGAGGTCGCTGTGGTGGTGGAGGTGGTGGCAGCTGAGGTAGTTATGGAGGTGGTGATGGCAGATATAATGGATTTGGAGGTGATGGTGATAACTATGGTGGTGGTCCTGGTTACAGTAGCAGAGGAGGCTATGGTAGTGTTGGACCAGGATGTGGAAACCAAAGTGGTGGATCTGGTGGTGGAGGAAGAGGATATGATGGTTACAATGAAGGAGGAAATTCTGGTGGAGGTAACTGTAGAGGTTGTGGGAACTATAATGACTTGCTCAGGCAGTCCCTACCATGATGGCTTTGAATCTGGTGGTGGAAGTGGTGGATATGGTAGCAGAAGGCTTTAAAAAAAAAAAAAAAAAAAAAAGTAGAAAAGGGCTCCAGTTTTTAGCTGGAGAAATTAACAAGTTGTCAGGAAAGCAGCAGGTTACTTCAAGACAGTTGTTCCAAACAAATTATAGGAACTGTAAAAATCTGCCAATAAAGGAATGATAAAATTACTGCAGCTTAAACAGGAAACCCTTCTTGTTCAGGACTGTCATAGCTACAGTTTGCAAAAAGTGCAGCTATTGATTAATGCAATGTAGTGTCAATTAGATGTACATTCCTGAGGTCTTTTATCTGTTGTAGCTTTGTCTTTTTCTTTTCATTACATCAGCTATATTGTCCTATAAATTGTGATAGTGGTACCAGGAATAAAAAATTAAGTTAAATTTTTAACTTAAAAAAAAAAAAGAAAGACAGTCCACAAAAGAGGAGAATGTATTTACAAACCAGATATCTGATAAGGGAATCACTTAAAAACTACAGAAAATTCTAGTAATTCATAAATAGTTCAAATTAAAACTGGACAGACACCCTTTTATTTAAAGACAGGACTCCCTATGTAGCCCTGGCCGCCCTGCAACTTGCTACATAGACCAGATTGGCCTCAAATTCAGAAATTCACCTGCCTCTTGACCCCTGATTGCTGAGACTAAAGGTGTGTGCCTGCCACCATACCCAACATCAGAGACATTAACAGAAGATGCAGAAAAGGCAACACACATAAAAAGATGCTGAGCATTTAGGTGCTGGGGGGGGGGTGTCATTCTTGCCCATTGCTGGTAAAGTATAATGAAGGGCAACTGCCATGGAAAGGAGGGTCAGTTCTTAAAACACAGAGCATCAGACCACACACACACACCCAGTTCCTTCCTGGGAATGTACGTTCTCAAGAGAACTGAAAACACATATACACAAAAGTTGTGCACCAATGTTCACAGCAGCATTATTCACAAAAGCCCTGAAGTAGAACCAAATGTCTATCATTTCAGGAATGATTAAAAAAGGTCACATTTATATTTTTCCCTTATTGTTGAATATTATTCCCCCTTACTGTTGAACATTATTCACCCACAAAAAGCAATTCCATACTGACATTTGCTGCCATAAAAATGTTGAAAATATTATGCTAAACAAATAAGCCAGTCACAAAAGAATACATGGTACATAATTCCATTTATACAAATGCCCATAATAGGCAAATTCATGAAGACAGGATGTAGATTACTCTCCATCCTGGAGAGAAGGTAGTTCTGGAAGGAAGTAGGAAATCACTGACAACATGTACAGAAGGACGTTTTTAAATGGCTTAAGAAAATGTTCTCTAAACTAAACAGTGATGATGTTAGAGTTAACTGTGAGTTACTCAAAGTCACCACACTGTATACTTACAGGAGAACTTCTGATATGTGAACTACAGCTCAGTAAAGTGTTTTAAGAAATAGATTTCACAGCGGCAGCCGTCCGATAATGTTCACTTTTCCTGAGAGGTGGTGGGGATGGAGTAACTGAGTGTTGGTAGTATTTTCATTCCAGTTCATGAGCTTGTCCATTTATAAAATCATACACTTTTTTTTTTTTTTTGCTGTGTCTTGTATTTTTTTTTAAAGGACACACAGCTTGTTTTTGCTCTTGTGGCTTTGAGATAGAGTCCCATTGTGTAGTCTAGGTGGGTGTTGTACTCCCTATGTAGCCAAGTCTGGCATAGAACTTGGAGCAATCCTGCTTTAGCCTCCTGCATGCAGGGGTTATAGAAAATGTGTCACCAAACCATTTCATAAAAGATTTATTTTTGAAAGGAGCAAACACACACACACACACACACACACACACACAAATACATACCAACAGGTGGACCTGCTGGCACCACACATTTCTTTTCTATTCTTGTAGCAGGAGGTGCATTCTGGTTCTTAGCAAGATTTTCCTGTATTAGTTCCTGAACCCGGGCTTCATTAATCTTTGGGAAAGGAAGAATGTGAACTCTCAAATGGGATCCTTCTGTTGGGCGTGGAACTTTCTGGAACGCCATATGGGGGTTTGGATTCTCCTGTAGCATCAGACACAAATAAAAGTATCCAAGTAAACATATTTAACATAACAGTGGAAAATAGGAAGAATAGAAGAGCACAGAGTTACATACTGGAATCAGGTGAGTGGTTATACATTCATATACATGCCAATGTATATACAATACCAGAATCTTTTTCCAGGATCTTTCAGCAGCATCTGAGACAGCTGATCTTCTTCCATGAATATGTGCCTTGCTTGGATTTTAGATCTGATTTCATTAATTATGTGAACACCTCAATGCTCAATCCTTGGCCCTTTACTCTATTAACACTTAAATCCCTTCGAGATCACTTCCAGTCATTTACTTCTTAATCATAAAGATATTAATGAGTTAATGTTCTTTTTTGAGGAGGGGTTGTTTTCATTTTTGGTCTTGTTTTGTGAGACAGAGTTTTTCTGTGTAGCCCTGGCTGTCCTGGAACTCACTTGCAGACCAGGCTAGTTTTGAACTCATAGATCTGCCTGACTGTGCCTCCCAAGTGCTGAGATTAAAGGTGTGTGCCACCACTGCCTGGCTTGATTCAATGCTCTTAATCTGAGTGTTCTCCAATTCTATAATCTTCTTTTTAACGATTTACACAAAATTCCACTAAGATTTAAAATAACATCTTTAATTTAGGTCTAAAATGTAGTCTATCTATAAATCTGTTTTACTCAGTCTTGATCACTGCAGTGAATGGCATATATATTTTCCCCAATCATTTCTGTGGAAAGATTGGTAATCTTTAATACCCTTTTCTAACATACAATTATCCATTTCTCTTATGGACTTCATCTTCAGAGTACATTTATAATCTGACTATTTCTCAATTCAGTTAAGCCAATAGCTCTTATATTATCCAGTGTATCTGGTCCCCTTGGTTCTGCCCTTTTCCATCTTCCAACAGTGAAGACACTGACTTCATTAAAAACATGACAACTCACCACACAACTTGCTCAGTTAAGTGGCTTCCTCATCAGAGTGAAGCTCAAATTTATTAATGAGACTACAAGATCTAGCCTTTCTATGCAACTATATGCTACATCCATTTGAGGCAGGGCTCATAGGCTTTCCTGTTCCTGCCTTAAGTCCTTGGCACATAACTGTTCGCTTGGTCCAGAATACTTCCCCATTTCCTCTGAATTTGTATTTCTTATGTTCATCCTTTCTGGACACCTTACCAAAATTATATTGCCTCCCTTAATACATCCATTACCTTCCTTTTCACATAGTATGGATTTTATTTATTGTTTAACCTTGTCTTACTCAAAGGAAGCATCACAAAAGCAGATGTTTTGCTTAATTAAAAAGATATTTTTAATTAAAAAAATTTTAAAACATTTTATTTTGCTTTGTGTATATGTATGTGTGTTTCTGTGTTTCTGTGTGCATGTGCCTGCAAAGGCCAGAGGAGGGCATTGACTGTTCTTGATCTGGAGTTCTAGGTGGCTGTGAGTTGTCTAATATGGGTGCTGGAAACTGAACTCCAGTGCTTTACAAGACCTCTGGGCCATCTCTCCAGCCCCATATTAAAGAGGTTTTGTTGTTGTTGCTGCTGTATTTTCTTTTGTTTATTTGTCCTGTTCTATATACCTGTTGCAGGAAAAAACTGACAGGATTGCAGAAGATACTAAAGTATTTCCCACTGCATCCTAGCAAGTGGGAAACAACGACACACATCAAAACTGTAATAATTTAATTATTTTAAAGTTTTTGGTGCAGGAGATTGAACCCAGGACTTTCTATATGCTACCACTGAGCGACACTCCCTAACCTTACCAGCTAATATTTTTAAATATTCTAGGGCCAGCATGAAACTTTATCTCGCATTGAGTTAAGGAGGATTCTATTTCAAATCCTGAGCACAGTGGAATTTATGTGTTCTCTAAAGTTCTCTAGGGAAGGCTGCTTTACAACCTTTCTTAGACCAATTCTAGCATTTATTATCCTTCTGCCACCAGAAAATTCCTTACTTCCACTGAACCTATGCTATTCATGGTGTAGACTAAACTCATTAGTATCCTATAACATGCTCTTGTCAGTTAAAAATGGTCAACTGTCACCACCTATTAGAACTGCTCCCCCAAATTCTTTTTGGTTATGTAGCCCAGACCCAGAAAAAGAAAAAGGTAGATCCAGGCAGAGGACACAGTAAGCATTTATCAAAACACAATGGAAATAAGACTGCATTATGGGTCAAAACACTGTACTTTCATTCTTGTACTGCTCAACATGTGATGCTAGATAAGTAACTTTACCTAAGATAATCAGGCTTATGTTACAATTTCCTTGAAAAATCAAAATTGTATATATTTAGTTTCTTCCCTAAAATTCTACCTGGAATTATCACAAACATCACTTGTCTGTATTCTCTGTACTTTCTTCAAAAAGTAGTACATTTGTTTGCTTTGATCATTAGCATGATTTCTATTCATACATTCTCAAAATATTTAATTAACAATTTTATAAATATAGTGGAATAGTTTTTCCAGTGTGGAGAGGTAATTCATAAGGATCTTGAATCCTGAATCCATTAAGTATATTTACTACTTCTATTTTGACTTAGTTTTGTAGCAATTAAAAAAAATCCTCTGCACTCTATTTCAAATGAAGCAATAATAGTCATCATGACAACTTTTAAAGACTTTTTTTGTGTATATATGCTCACATGTGTATCAGCGTGGGTGTACACCTAAGGAGTGTGGGTGGACATCTAAGTCTAAGGAAAGTTCTGGTTGTTGTTTCTCACCTTACATCTTGTTTGAGACATTGTCTCTTTTGTTTGCTTCTATGTAGGCTAGGCTAGCTGGCTTGCAAGCTTCTGGCATTTCTCCTGTCTCTACATTCCATCTCCCTACAGACACACACTGAAGTGAATTATGGACTTGGACACCACTGTGTCTTGTTTTTATATGAGCTCTGGGGATCTGAACTCAGGTTGTCAGGTTTGCCTGACAAGGGCTCTTTACCCACTGAGCCATGTACCTAGCCTCCTCATTTTAACAACTTTAAAAACATTAAAAAAAAAAAACCCTTTTGTAATAATACAAGTATCTCTGAGTTGCATTTCATTAGTATTACTTAGTATTACTATTACTTGCTTTTCTAACAATGACTTAAGATTGATAAGAAAAACAAAAGGTACATGTAGCACTTCTAGTCAAAATCTGTAACACAGCATGTTTATTTTTGTAGGAAAGAACAAAGACTCCTAAAAAGTCAAGGAAGTTCAGAAGAACACTATAGCTTGGATCTTACATGCCCCACAGTGGCTCATATGCTAGGCTTTGTCACCAGCCATTGGTGCTCTTAGGAGTGATAAAATCTTTAGGAGTTAGGGCCCAGTGGAAAGAAGTTACATTAGAGGGTATGCACACTTAATGGAGATATTGGCCCCTTGGCCCCTTCCTGTCTCTGCTTCCTAGCCACAGTGAGATGCACACTAGTCATGATAACTACGCTACCAAAGCTCAAGACATCAGGGTCTAGAAGCTATTGTTTAAAGTATATGAACCAGAGAATCAATATCAATCTTTCCTCCTTGTAAGTTCATTTTTTCAGCTGTTTTGTCCCAGTAACAGGGAACTGATGAACAGGGAGAAAATGGGTGAGTCAAGGTTTCCAGATGTATCCAAACCTATACAAGCTTACGACTATTAATGAAGGGTTAAATGGACAAATTGAATAGACAGCCCAGAAACAAGATTAGATATGAAAATATGGTAACACTAGGTACATATGTTTTTGTATAGCATGTTTTTTTGTTTTGTTTTGTTTTGTTTTGTTTTGGGGGGGGGGTTCAAGACAGGGTTTCTCTGCGTAGCTTTGTGCCTTTCCTGGAACTCGCTTTGGAGACCAGGCTGGCCTCGAATTCACAGAGATCCATCTGCCTCTGCCTCCAAGTGCTGGGATTAAAGGTGCGCGCCACCACTACCAGCTGTATAGCATGTTTTAAAATGAAATGCATTCCTTTCCTTTCTAAGATCGCAACACCAACTATTTACATGTTAGTAACAATAGTGATTGCACTTGTGGTAAAAGTAGCAGCAGTAGTCTACACATAAATCACTAATTAAAGAAAAGATGTTGCTTATTAACAGTATTCCTATAAACAAAATAAAAAAAAAAACTAAGCCAAATCCATACAACAAGTATCTGAAAAGCCCATGTTAAAAGCTCAAGGTGATCCTATCGGCAGCTGCAGAAACATTCTACATTACAATGCAGACCTTAGAGAAATTTACTAAATTACCACATTCTGTGTTTACAGGATGCAAATCTACTATCTGGTTTACTGGCTGCTGTGTCTGTCCACTACTGCCCTCTAATGGGCAGCATGTTAAGTGTAAAGGACAACATGTGTCATCTGAAACTATGCTTGGACCCAGAAGGATGGCAAAGAAAGGAAACTCGGGTTAGGATATGATGTATTCAAGGGGGTCTTAGAAATATCTACTCTTACTTCTCACTATCAAAGGGTTTTGACTGGTTCCTTAGGTTATAGATTTCATTAAAAACTGTAGTCCAGTTTTGCTGCTGAAACAAGGAAATCCATTACTTCCTGAGAGTCCAAACCAATGAACAAACTTTTACTTGGGTTCAAAGAAATGTAAATACAAAGTAATAACCAAAACCTTAGACAAATGACCAAGGTAACATGGAAACAATTCTGTGCAAGTCAACCAGAATGAACAGCCCAAGAAAGTCTGGATAAATTCAGCCCTACCATTGGAAGTAAATTTTAAATTCTGATGATAATTTTCAAGGCATGGTCTTTGTAATCCTGTTATAGTACACACAGGGAGAAACTGTTTTTCTCAGCCTTGAAAAAAACTACAAACATATATACCATATATCTGGGGAACATCAATTTTTTTCTTCCTCTGCCAGACTCAATGAGATTATATATAGCTTTTATAGCAAAGAAGGCTGAGCATACGTGTCAAATAAAGGCAAAACAAAACAAACAAACAAAAATCTTAAGATATACTGGGAATCCAAAGTAGGCAACAGCCACACTAGAAAAAAAAAAATCATCCTACAAATTTGACTTAGCAGTGAATAACAAATCAATGTGACTTTGTTAGAGGATACTAAATATTCAAGATTAGCTCAGATACTTAAAATTGTTTAATGTTCACTATTCATACCTAGCACTCTGGAGTTATCACTCAAATCCTCCCAAATATAGCTGAAAACATTATTATTATTGATGTAAATCACTAAATACTACCAATATAATAGGACTCTTGAGCCTGGCAGTATATAAGATTGATAGAGTGAAGTATTCTTGATTTTCCAACTTGATAAGCCTTTAAGGGATCACCACAGTCTCTTAATTAACCTAATGCATTTGGTGTTGAGGATTTCCCGTCTAATATGCTGACTGTTTTACTTTCACTGAATGTGCTTCTCAATCCTACTACTACTGGCATTTTAAACGGGACCATTCTTTGTTTACAGTGGGGATGGAGAGTCCTCATGTATAGTAAAAAGCTTGTATTTACTAGATGACAATAGCATGGACTATCTAGCCATAATAACCAAAAGTATTTTCTGATATTGCCCAATATGACAATGTCTCTAAATACAGTGGGAGGGCTGAGGTTTTTTTTGAGAATCATTACTTTAATGACTCCAAATGGAGAGTCTCTATTCTTAATTACTTTTATCACAAATATTAAAGCAGCATTTGCATATAATCATTAGCTAAGATAATACACATTCACCTGCTGAAATTAAAACAATAGCCACAAAGAGGTACTACTGCAAACTTATGAGAATGACTGCAAGAAAAACAAAGAAACAGAAAATAGCAAATGATGATACTGAGTGTTGCCAAAGATGTAAAGCAAATGAAACTCTCATGGGAATTTCCGCTAGTGGGAATGCAAAATACTATAGACACTTAGAAAAACAATCAGCAGTTTTAAACAAAGTTAAATGTTGTGTTAGATATCCTGGTATCTTAGTGCTAAGTATTTATCTAAGAGAAATAAAATTTATATTTTTGCAAATACACATATATTCAGGATGCTCATTACTGCCAAAATTTGTTTTTCAGCTGGTCAATAGAGAAAAAAAACTTAGGTAATCCATAAGTGGAATGCTACTCAGAAATGAGAAGTATACTCTCCAGCTATGTGTGACCATGGGTGAATTTGAAATACATATTAAGAGAATGAAGCCAAATTCAAAACAATTGAATTGTGGAAAAAACAAAACCACAGAGATAGAAAACAGACCAGTGGTTACCAAGCATTTGAGGAGGTAGGAGGATATGACTACCAAGGGGCATTAAAGAACTTTCCAGAGTGATAAGAATGTTATAGGCATCTACTATAGTGCTAGTGGCACACTGAACTTGTCAAAATGTATAGATGTGTATATTAAAATTTTTATTCTATGTGAATCAAATCATGATAAATTGATCGTGAACAAGCAAACCAGATAGAGGAGCTTACGCTTAGAGTGAAAGGGTTTTATTTCAATTGATTTTCTAGTACTTTGGAAGGAAGTTTCATAAAATTCTACTCTTAATATTTTAGCGTTTCATTACAAGGTCTTGTATATATCAGGTCTGGAGTCCCAGGGACACAGTAGGAAAACAAGTGCTCACGCAGAGACAAAAAGGGAGCGGGCAGCTGTCACTATTATCTGCTGGGCACCAAAAGGAAAAGGTGTATAGATGTGTGCACACTAAGCTTGATGGCATAAACTCTACCAATGATTGCATGACCTGACTCAAATGCATTTAGTCTTCTCATCTGTTCCACTTTCCCAAGGTCCTGAAGTCACCCGTACTTTTCTTAATTATTTAGGAAGTTCCAGGAATCAAGAAAAGCAGCCAACTCTAGTTCCATTCATAGAACTCACATGCCTGAAACCTCATTAAAGGGCAAAATAAAGGAGTGATGAGAAGAAACTGGAAAATCAAGACTTCTTTGAAATCCTGAAATGGGGTTTGAAGACAAGCTAGATACACATACCACATTTATGTGCAACAAGTATTTACAAACATTTGAATGGAATCACCCTTTCTGAATTTTAAGCCAAGAGTAATCAAACAGTAAAATTATCTGTCTGTTCCTACTTACCAAAGGGGAATTTCAGAAATGTGACTTTGACATGGTAGCAAAATTGGCTTTCAACTGACATGATTCCTCTCCTTTCCCCCAATTTCCCAATTTCCTGCATGACCCAAGAAAGTAACTTTACCACAGTGGTCTGTTTTTTGTTTTGTTTTGATTTGTTTTAATTTCATAAAGTTTTTATACTTTAGCAATGTTGGGAATGTCACAAACTTCAGAATCTTACAATTGGAAGGAATGACAACAATCTATCACAATACTCCCAGATTCTCAATCATCATGTTCATCTTTTCTGAAAGACACTATGAGAATCATGTGCCTAAAATATACTTGACACTAGTAAGTACTTGATAAGAACATACTGGATGAATGGAACCAACTAAATTAATGGAACTGAATTAGATCTTTTAAGAAAGCCTAGTAAAGACTCATGAAATTTAAAGTGCATTTCAAAGAGTTAACAAATAAGGCAACTTTTATTTTACATAATAATGCAAAGTTTCATTATGACCACTTTAAAAACTGAAAGACACTGGTTGTCTCTTATATTCACTCTGAATGTATAATTGGCTCAGGTGCAGGCCACACTAGTCAGAAGAACAGGTGAGTAACCTGCCTGCCAGCTGAACTGCCCTACTCCCCAGATTCAGTTCCCAAAGACCCATTCCTCCCCACCCCCACCTCACCTCCCAATGCAGAATGCCTGCAGACTTCAGCTGCTCAGATGCAAGCCACACCAGTCAGAAGAACAGAGACCCCTCGATGCAGGTAAGACCAACTAGCCACAAGAAGTCTAGCTCCCAAGTTGGACAGTGACTTCCTACTGGACTGGAGGTCACATTGACCACCAGAAATTCAGGCCACAAAGATCAGAAGACCAAAGATAAAACAGAAACCAAGGAACAAAACACCCATCTAACAAAGACAAACTCAGAAATCAACACCTAGACCTAAAATCATCACAAACCCACATGCCTAAATTCCAGTATAAGAACAAAGTCAATATTAGAATGGGCAACATGGCACCACCAGAGCCCAGCTATCTTACAACAGCAAGACCTGAATATTCCAAAACTACTGAATCACCAAAAAATGACCTTAAAACCAACTTTATAAAAATGATAGAGGTCCTTAAAGAGTAAATTTAAAAATACCTTAAAGAAATTGAGGAAAAAACAAACAAAAAGTTGGAGGAAATCAATAAATCCATTAAAGAATGCCAAGAAAGCCAAGAAAAAAACCCAAAAGGTGAAGGAAACTGTTCAAGACCTGAAAATTGAAATAGAAGCAATAAAGAAACACAAACTGAGGGAATTCTGGAAATGGAAAATCTGGGTAAGACAATAGAAACTACAGAAGCAAGCATAGCCAACAGAATACAAGAGATGGAAGAGAGAATCTCAGGAATTGAAGATATAATAGAAAAAATATATTCATCAGTCAAAGAAAATGTTAAATCTAAAAAATTCCTAACACAAAATATCCAGGAAATCTGGGATACTATGAAAAGACCAAACCCAAGGATAATAGGAATAGCAGGAGGAGAAGATTCCTAGCTCAAAAACCCAGAAAATATATTTACAAAATCAGAGAGGAAAATTTTCCTAACTTAAAGAAGGACACGCCTATAAAGGTACACAAATCTTACAGAACACCAAATAGATTGAACCAGAAAAGAAAGTCCCTGCATCAAATAATAATCAACACTAAACATACAGATCAAAGAAAGAATATTAAAAGTTACAAGAGAAAAATGCCAAGTAATATATAAAGGCAGACCTGTTATAATTACACCCGGATTCTCAACATAGACTATAAAAGCTAGAAGAGCATGGACAGATGTCTTGAAGACTCTAAGAGACCATGGCTGTCAGCCCAAACTACTATTCCCAGCAAAACTTTCAATCACCATAGATGGAAAAAATAAGGTATTATACAACAAAGTCAAATTTAAACATTATCTAGCCATAAATCCAGCCCTACAGGTACTAGAAGGAAAACTCAAAACCAAAGAAGTTAACTACTCCCACTAAACACAGGCCATAAATAATCTCACACCAGCAAAACCCAAACACACACACACTCTCTCTCTCTCTACCATCACCACCACCACTACCAACAACAACAACAACAACATAACAGGAATTAACAATCATTGCTTATTAATATCTCTCAATATCAGTGGACTCAATTCTCCACTAAAAAGACACAGGCTAACAGAATGAGTAAAAAAAAAAACAAAAAAACAAAAACAAAAACAAAAAAAAACCCAACCAAACAAAAAAAAAAACAAAAAAAAACAGGATCTATACTTCTGCTGCATACAAGAAACACACCTCAACATCAAAGACAGATATTACTTCAGAGTAAAATGATTTTTCAAGCAAATGGACCTAACAAGCAAACTGGTGTAGCAATTCTAATATCTAACAAAATAGACTTCAAACAAAAATTAATCAAAAGAGATGGAGAATGACATTTTATACTCAAAGGAAAAATCCACCAAGAGGACATTGCAATTCTTTTTTTTTTTTTTTTTTTTTAAGATTTATTTATTTGTTATATACACAGTGTTCTGTCTGCAGGCCAGAAGAGGGCATCAGATTTCATTACAGATGGTTATTAGCCACCATGTGGTTGTTGGGAATTGAACTCAGAACCTCTGGAAGAACAATCAGTGCTCTTAACCTCTGAGCCATCTCTCCAGCCTGACATTGCAATTCTTAACATCTATGACCCAAACACAAGAGCATCCATATCTGTGAAAGAAACATTAGTAAAGTTCAAATCACACAGTGAACTTCACACATTATAATAGTGGGAGACTTCAATACCCAACTGTCACTAATGAACAGGTTATCCAGATAAAAACTAAACAGAGAAATAATGGAGCTAACAAATGTTATGAATCAAACGGATCTAACAGATATCTACAGAACATTTTATCCAAACACAAAAGTATATAGTTTCTTCTAAGCACGTCACAGAACATCCTCTAAAACTGTCGACATACTAAGCCACAAATCAAGTCTCAACAAATACAAGAAAATTGAAATAACCCCTGTATCCTATCAGACCACCACAGATTAAGGCTGGATATCAACAACAAGAACAACATAAAGCCTGAAAATTCACATAAACAGGAAAACTCCCTATTGAATGATAACTATATCAAGGCAGAAATAACAAAAGAAATTACAGACTTACTAGAATTCAATGAAAATGAATGCACAACCTACCCAAACTTATGGGACACAATGAAAGTGGTGCTAGTAGACATTTCATAGTACTAAGTGCCTTCATAAAGAAATTGCACAGATCTCATACTATCAACCTAACAGCACACCTGAACACTCTAGAACAAAAAGAAGCAAACACAACCAAGAGGAGTAGACTGCAGGAAATAATCAAACTGAGGACTGAAATCAATGAAACAGAAACAAAGAGAAAATATAAAGAATCAAAGAAATAGAGTTGGCTCTTTGAGGGAATCAACAAAATATACAAACCCTACTCAAACTAACTAAAAGACTGAGAATATCTACATTAACAAAGTCAGAAACTTTGAAAAGGGGCCATAACAACAGACACCAAGGCAATCTAAAACACCATGCAGTCATATTTCAAACACCTGTACTCCACAAAACTGGAAAATCTAAAAGAAAAACACAACTTCTTCAATAACAGACCACTTACCAAAGTTAAATCCAGATGAGATAAACAATTTAAATAGATCTATAACCCATAAGAAAATAGAAGCAGTCATTAAAAGTCTCCCAACCAAAAAAATGCCCAGAGCTAGATGGTTTTAGCACAGACTTCTACCAGACCTTCAAAGAAGACCTAATACCAATACTCCTCAAAATTTTCCATGAAACAGAAACAGAAGAAACATTGACAAATTCATTTTATGAGGTCACAGTCACCCTGATACCCAAGCTACACAAAGATTCAAGAAAGAAAGATAATTACAGACCAATTTCCCTCATGAACATTAATGTAAAAATAATCAATATAATACTTGCAAACAAAATTCAAGAACACATCAAAAAGGTCATCCACCATAACCAAATAGGATTCATCCCAAAGATGCAAGGATGGTTCAACATATGAAAATCTGTCAATATAATCAACCTAAAAGAAAAAACCACATGGTCTTATCATTAGATGACACGTAATCATACCATTCGATGCCAAAAGTCTTTGTTCTTTGTTTTTGCTCTTTTGTGGGGTCCACCATCCAGTTCCCAAATAAATCACATATGGAGGCTTACTCTTAATTTTACATGGTCAGCTGTAGCTTGGTTTGTTTCTTGCCAGCTTTCCTTAAATTATCCTGTCAATCTTTTGCCTCTGGGCTTTTCCTGCTCTCTTACCTCTGTAAATCTTACTCTTACTCTGTGGCTTGCTATGTAGCTGGGTGACTGGCCCCTGGATTCCTCCTGCTTCTCTGGCTACTTCTCTTTTTCTTCCTCCTTCACAGATTTCTCCTTCTATACATTCTCTCTGCCTGCCATCCCTGCCTATCCTTTCTCTTGCCTTGATATTAGCCATTCAGTTCTTTATTAGACCATCAGGTATTTTAGACAGGCACAGTACCACAGCTTCATAGAGTTAAACAAATGCAATATAAATAAAAGTAACACATCTTAAAATAATATTCTATGACAAATCTTTGACAAAATCCAACACTGCTGTGGATTAATTCTTCTGTACACTGTGAAAATGTGTTGCTCTCATTGTTAATAAAAATCTGATTGGCTGACAGTTGGGCAGGAATTTGGGGTCAGAGAAATGCTGAGAGGAAGAAGGGTGGAGTCTGAGGAGACGCCATGAGAAACAGTGAGCAGGATGAAAAGTACGTGTGTGAGGTAATTGAGCCTCAGAGCAGCACATAGATTAATTGAAGTAGGTTAATTTAAGTTATAAGAGCTAGCTAAAAACAAGCCAATCTATTGACTGAACATTTATAATTAATAGTAAATCTCTGAGTGGTTATTTGGGAGTGACTGCTGGGACACAGAGAAAGTTTGCCTACAAATGGCCGCCATCATAGGGCACCTACATCCACACAAAATCTGAGAAAGCTTTAAAAAAGGTTCTAAACACACACACACACAAACCTGGAGCCAAACAAGCTTCCTAGTCTCATGTCTCTCATGCTGGCCACAGTACTAAGAGGTGTTTCCCAGAAACTGCTTGCAGGAGGAGCTAGCCACCATGTACTACTTCCATGCACTAAGCTAAACTGTACCAGTGGTGAATGACATAGCAGTTTAAGATTCCTCTCTGGTGATCCAAAAACAATACAGATGCTCAGTAAAGACAGATTCTGACAGAGGAAACCTCTAAATGGTTTACAGTGTGTTTAAAAATGTAAATAGGCTTAGGAAAGAAAAGAGAAAGGGTAGAAAAAGTCAATAGATTAAAAATAGTTTAAAAACATAGTAAAGTCCTTTAAAAAAGGAATAGAGTAAAAAAATATAATAAGCCATGGAAAGATGGGAAGAACACAGAGAGTCTGGATTCTGTATGCTATTGTGCTGTCTTTAGATTTTCTGATTGCTATGAAGAAATGGCAGCTGATAAGACACACTGGATTATGAAAACTGCTGGATTAAACCAACCTATATATTTTAAAAATGGCTTGGCTTCAAAATGGAAGTCAAAAGATATGTTACTTTGAGGGAGAGTTTATGCTTTTATTTCCACAGAAAATGAGAAGCTGTGGATCCATTTCAGGTTGATGTGGATCAGGTTTAATTGAGGAAGACCCCCTGAAAATCTTGACTTACAGACATAACTACAAGACATGTGATGTATATTTTACCTGCTCAAACATAAAACAAAAAATCCTCTTTGGCTGACTTGTGTATAATGCACAGTCTATACTTGTATTTAAAGCAGATTATGTGTGTTATCTTTGAAAGTTTATGTATTTTCAGAACAAAGGGACCAGACATCAATAAAAATGTATGGCCCTGGTGATTGAGCATCTCAAAATGCTTCTGTTATAGTCTCCTCAGAATTCTGCGTCCAAAACAGCTTCAAGGTTGCTGGCTGAGATGGTCCAGCCTCATAAACTACTCTAGCCAAGACTTAACCATTATCCTAAATTTTCTCAGCATCCCTCAAAGATGCCAGCACCCCCCAGACAACAGGAAGCAGTCTAGAAAAAACAACACCCACATTCCCAAAAGATGGGTTATGGATGTTTGTCATCATTTAAAGGGGTTGGTTACAATTGTTATTGGTCATAGTCAGGAAAAAAAGCTAAATAAAGGAGTTAAATTCAAAGAGCTCTTTCTGAAAAGAAAAATGGGGGTTAGAGAAATGATAGGATAAAAGGGTAGATTATTGAAATTACTTTTAAACTAAAAAAGTGACCACTAGTCTTAAATATTTTACACTGGTATGGATTATTGTACATTGATACAAATTTAAAGTTATTTTTGCTATACTGTATGTATGTTTCTACTCTTGTTTGGGGTATTTGCCTATGCAACTCATTTAAAAGTGTAACATATAATTAAAATACATGTTAATAGCCATATATAATAATCAAACTTGTAGTCATATTAGGTTTTCAAGGTTAAACAGATACATTTAGATAGATGGTCTTCAAGCTCTTCAAAAATGTACAGAATATGGCATTTAAAATATTTTAATAACCTAAGGCCTTTGATTACAGTGAGACAGACACGTCTGCTCCTGACAGCACCAATTTGCTTCAAAAGAGGATGATGGGTATTGAAGAAATTCCATATGGAATTTGTTTTGTTTATGGCAAAAGCCAGTCATTTGGGCAAAGAAACTGCCCTTGCCTCAACTGCTGACAGTTATTGTCCACACTGGACCAGCAGGATGAAAAAAAAAAAAGCAACTTCTAAACTTTGCCAAGACAAGTAGGACAGTCCTTCAAAATTCCCTGCTACTCAGAAATGTCTATCAGATATATTGGGCCTGAAGCCTAAAGTTGGATACCCCAACATTGCAGAAAAACTATGGGTACTGTCCAGGCAGCCAGATGTCTCTGTCATTTCTAGAGTTTTGGAAGTTGCTTGCAATGCACTTCCTATTTACTCAGGTAATATATTCTTTTGGGGTCTTTGACAGAGTTGAAGACTAGATGGTTACAGTTACAGTTTCCCTTAGTTATGATAAAGAGGTAAATGAGGTATAAAACTTTAGACTCACAAACATAAATAATAGAATATTTTCTCTAAATCTGCCAAATACAAATGGTCTGGATATTGGAATTGTAATTCTTACTTGATAACTGTTTTTGTTCTATAATTTTACCTTGTTAAAGTTAAAACATAACTTTTTTATTTACACAAAAAGGTGGAAATGCTGTGGAATAATCCTTCTGTAAACTGTGAAAATGTGTTGCTCTCATTGTTAATAAAATGCTGATTGGCTGGTAGCTAGGCAGGATTTCGGGACAGAGAGAATGCTGGGAGGAAGAAGGGTGAAGTTTGAGGAGTTGCCAGGAGACTCAGAGGGAGCAAGACATTCCGGAGGACAGTAAAGCCATGAGTCATGTGCATGCAGAGTGTTCTGGGACAGAGCCTAGCAAAAATGTTATCAAACAGACTAGAGAGACTTCATCCAGCAACTGATGGGAGCAGAAGCAGAGCCCCACAGCCAAACATTAGGCAGAGCTTGGGGAGTTCTGCAGGAGAGGGGGTAGGGGGTGAAAGATTGAAGGAACCAGAGGAGACAGGGATACCACAAGAACATGCCCACAGAAATCAACTGACCAGGACTCATGGGGACTCGCTGAGATCAGGGAGCCTGTAGGGGGTCTGACCTAGGACCTCTACATATATGCTATGGCTGAGTGGCTTGGTGTTCTTGTGGGACTCTTCACAATGGGAGCAAGGGCTGTCTTTGACTCTTTTGCTTGCTTATGGGGCCCTTTTCCTCCTACTGGGTCACTTATCCAGCCTTGATATGATAGTATGTGTCTGATATTGTTGTAGCATATTATGCTATGTTTTGTTATGTTTGGTTGATATCCCTGGGAGGCCTGCTCTTTTTCTGAGGGGAGACAGGGGGTGGGAGTGGGGGTAGGTAGAGTGAAGGTTGGTAGGCGTATATCTGAGAGAGGGGGGAGGTGGAGAGGAGAGACTAGGGGGAGGGGAGGGAGAGGAAACTGAAGTTGGGATGTAATATATATGAGAATAATAAAAATAGAACATATAACCACTAGATACTAATTTTATTATATGGTAGTTATATACTGGTAAATGTAAAGTACATACCATAAAATTTAAGTTATAAGATAGTAAGTAGCAATTATTTATTTTGTCTTTGCATTAAAGTGGCTTGGCGTAATCCCTTGTAGACATTGGGCTCTCACATACTGGAGACACAATGATGTCAGAATCCTAATTTTGGTCACCTTACTAGCTACAACATTTGTCCTGGAATAGTCTTGAAGAAAAGATCAAAGAACACCAAGTGGTAGTGGTGCCTAACCCTAACCTAGAGGCAGAGGCAGTGGGATCTCGGAGTTCAAGTCCAGCCTGGTCTATAGAGGGAATTCCAGGACAGCCAGGGCTACACAGAGAAACCCTGTCTCAAAACACCTCCTCCCCCCAACCCCCCCCCCAAAAAAAAATCAAAGAAGTAAACAGCTAGTTATTAAAAGTATCAGTCCTATTTGATTTGGTTGATTAAACTGATTTCCACCTGGCATTGCTCATCTTTGAAATGCATCAATAAACCTGTCCTCCCTAGAGAAGAATAAACTACTTCCAAATCTTCAATTTCCTTATCTATTCAATATCAGCCTTCCCTTACTGCAGAGTCCTTGTCACGCACAGGGTCACTACTGCTAAGTGAAAAGTATGCTAAAACACTGTCAAAAAGTTTAATGGAAACATCGTTACTTTTTTATTGTTTTTTGAAACAGAGTTTTTCTTGCTGACCTAGAACTCACTTTGTAGATCAGGCTAGTCTCCAACTCAGAGATCCTTCTGCCTCTGCTTCCTGAGTGCTTGGATTAAAGGTGTGTACCACCAATGCCTCAGTAATTGTTAATTTTTTGGAATTGAAGATAGACCCAATATGACAGAGTGAGATTAGGAGTCATACATGATTAAGTTCATAAATTTAAAGTCTGGATTTTATCACTTAATAGCTACATTATTCTGAGCCAATTATATCCTCAAGAAAATGGGCATATTGAATCTGGCTTAAATGGGTGTTATAGGATAATAGATAATGTATGTAATGTGGCTAAATGTACTATCATTTATTTAAATTTTTGAGAAATCACTTATGACTCAAAATGAGATAATGTTTAAGAATACAAAATATTGCTTCTTAAAAAAGGAACTAATTCTCTATAAATGACAGTCAACTGAAGTGTCACTCTTGAATAATAATTAAAATAGAAAATGATCTTTAGCCAGGACTAAGCATGCCTAACTCTTGTCTGTGTTAGCTACTGTTCCTTTTATGTTAGGCAAAACATGCTGTCAAAACTGATAATAAAATCACTAGTAATTGAAATAAACCAGGAATATTCAATTATGCACCAAAACTTAGATGGGCACAGTTCAGAAAAGACCATTTGTTTGAATACGAATCTTCAAAAGGAATTATTTCTCTCAAAGAAAGGTCAGATTCCAAATGTAGAACTTGAGCAGATTAGGGGAAGCTCAGAAATATAGTGGATACATAGCACACACCCAAACTCTGGTTTGAATCCTCAATACATGCACGTGCACACATGCACTTGTACAAACAAGCAGAGAATAAATGAACAATATGTAACAAGGTAATAGTGTAGTATTTCTGCTTTTAACTTACTACTTCCCTCATTTCAAATGAATGTGACAAAGCAGTGACTAATAACTCACTGTCAAAATGGTTTACCTTGTCAAATAGCTAGATTAAATAATATGCATTGGGGCCAGAACACCAATATCAAGTTCTTCTTCTCTAAAGTCCTTAAAAAAAAAAACAACTAAAAAACAAAAACAAAAAACAACTTCCCTCTGCTTTTCTTCAGTGGGCCACATTTCCAATTGATTTACGTTTCTTAGCAAAAGGAATCAAAAGCTTCACAAGCAGGAATATTCAGCACTTACTTAGCCAAAATCCACTATTCTATAAGCAGGTACTCTTGTGCTAGCCTAAGAATTCAGTTGCCTACTTCACCACATCCTCATCTTTTCATTGACAACATTTCCTCTCTTCAGGGAGCATTTTCATCTTTTGAGTTTCGTGTTCATGTACCAGCTTTCATTCTTTCTTCCAGCTTAGTTTCTCACCTCGTTAATTCAAAACAATGCAACTCAAATGACACCACTGCACTAGATCTCCAGTGTCTTTCTGTATTAATTAAGCATGAGACCTGGAAGAAAACTTACAGTGAAAGCAAAGATTAGTGGGAAAAAATGTGGTCAGGACATTTTCATGATACAGTGACTGATATGAAAATGTGATACACTATGACACACAGGACTAAGTGTGACATCTTGGGATTGATTATCCAGAGCATAGTATCACTACTATAATGGTGGAGCTTCTCAGTTCTGAAAATGAAACATTTTTTTAGTATTTTAAAATTTTACATACACTTACTTACATTTTTGAATAGTTGCTCAGCAAGTTCTCTGATGTGCTTTATCATCTTCAGTGGGTTATTTTCTTCAACTTTAATTCTCTCTACTTCAAAAGCTACCAACTTGAAAAAAGAAGCAGATGGCAGTAATCAGTACCCAAGTATGCTGAATTTAAAAATTGGTATTTTCATGTAATATGCAAACTAAAAGCCATCTAAAATACATGTTATTTTAAAAATAAATTACTTTAGATTTGAACTGGGTTTCATCTCTACCCCAGGATGACAAAGGCTTATCAAATCTATGGCTTGCCAAGTAGTCTCTACTCAGTGACTCTTGGGGAATAGTCATTTATGGAGTGCAAAGAAGCTTTTTCACCCTACAGGTCTCACTCACGATAATTCATTTATGTAGAAAAATTCAGAAAAGTCAGGAAGTCTCCAAATATTTCTTTAACTTACAAATATGAACAAATAATTCACGTCATGATGACTGGACTCTATGGTCAGTATGACCTGGGTTCAGATTCCTCATCTATAAATGAAGATGGAACAGTAGGATGGTATTTAGATTCCTTTTAGTTCTCAAGTGATATACATGGACTCCATCTCCTATTAACTGGTTTGCTAAGACAATGTGTGGGAGCATATACTTACTGCAGAGGACTGACACGAAAAGAAACGTACAAGAGTCAACGGGTGAGAAGGGGAGGAGCTAGAGTGTCTTCCTTCCAGGAAAACAAAGACAGCAGAGACTAATGCTGCTACTAATCAAGTTTCAGAGACCAGCAAATGAGTTAGAAAAGGACTTTGGCAAGCATCTTAGTTTAACTATATAAGCCATTAACTATTGAGTACTTAATTAGGAACCTAAAGGTTGATACATTAGTAGGATCAAAGGCCAGTCACATTAACTGTTAACAGGGAATCAAAGCTCAGAAAGTACCTACAAACAACTGTGCCAGTCAGGGTACTGTGCCTTACACCTGCACGTGCCCATTACTAAGTGAGGCACTGGTGTAGGTTTGCATTCAGAACAGAAGCTCTGCTTCACTTTCCTTACCCATGAGTACTTAGCTATCTTTACAAAGAATAAAAGACCCATCTCAGAAAAAAAAACAAAAACAAAAAACAACTTCATTCCTACTTTCTTTGCACAAGATAAGCCACCAATGGTCAAAGGTAACAAAGCCTTTCTCACTTTGGGCTCCAGGAGTGATTTTCTTTAATGGACAACAGGAACTTTAAAATCTATTGGTTCCAATATAGTGCTGTTCCAGAAACTGAAATACAAATGATATTCACTTTCCTGACCCCATAATGCACTGCTATGAATACAGAATTAAATGATAAATGGAAAATATATTTTAAAAAGTGAAAGCACAACCAATGTAAAATAGTATCCTATTCATTTATTATATTTCTCTCTGTATATTGCCAAATCCTTGAAAAGATAGAGACTATATGTCTGTCCCAAATATTTCTACTAAGGTAGCTACAAAATGGTAATTATTGTTAGTAGGAATGTTATAAACTTAAATTATGGCTCTATGACATTGATGGATTAAACGTAACTACAATTTAGAGTCACATATCTGTGCATCAAGTTAGACCTGGCTGCAGACTGACAATCACTGAACCATTATATTTTTAAAAAATGAGTCTTATTTATGTAAGCACTGTCCAATCTTTCAAAAAGATCTAAGAAGCTATTCAATCATAGTTGTTCAAAATCATTTTGTACTTTTGAAACATTCTGTAATTTTCTCAATTTATTAATACACGTAATATTTGATTACTTAATATTTAAATTATAATGTTTATAAATTTGAATAAACATTAAAATAATGGTTTTTGCTTTTAACTATTAGTTGTTGATAAGAACTATACCTCATCAAAGAGATCACAGGCTCTATATGGAGGCCCTCTTTCTGAAACAAAACCTGCAAATGCCATTCCATTGAGCACTTTAGTGAGGAAATCATTTTCAATCAAACCACGCTGCCCCAAGAAAGCTGTCTGTAAAGAAAAGAAAAATGTGAAATGATAATTTATCACTGGGAAATGGACAAATGGTTAAAATAAAAATAGAAAGATTGAAGATTGCCTGAATGCTTTCAGGTATAACTAAACACTGTCATGAAACGTGTTTCTCCCAAAGGATTTTGTCTAATACCTGAAATATTACATGTATTAGAAAGAATAAAAATTAATCCATCTAAAAGACAGGAGGTAAAAAAATCAGGTATTAATACTTGACTTTAATAAAAGAAAAATCAATTTTAAGTTTACATATTCTGAGGGAAAACATTACGCCAACTCTATGTGTCACATAACACAGAGACTTTATTCACATTGAAAAACCTTAATTCAATACATATGGCTAAGAATGTGGTTCTTTTAAGTGAGTCCACTTAACAAACAACCTAGTACTATGTCTTACTTTGTGAAAATGTATCACAGGCTCAGCATGGATGCGTATGAGCTGGAGGCATGACCTATATCCTTGGAACAGTTGTGCAAATAACCTAAGGAAAACTGCTCGTACTTCTTTATCCTGGAAATGTGAAAAGAAACACACAAGTAATTTAATTTTTAAAAAAGCAAATTAAGTAAAACAGAGAGAAGGAAGAAAGTTTGAGTGAGCAGCGTGCTGTCCTTCCCATGCCTGTCTTCCCAAGCAGCAGGCACAGTCCCATGAGAGTCTACTTATTCTTGGGTGAAATGGTTTGTTCTTTCTACTGAACCAAACAGAATTTGATTCTAGTGCATACAGTTCTCTTCTAGAGGAAAAATAAGTAGCACAATTTCCTCTTTTACTGTGTCAGAGAAAGGAATATATGCCAAGACCTCTGATTTTTATATATGCAAAAAATTATAGTTATGAATATAAAAGGGAAAAACTCTCAAAAGATTATATTTTAAAGGCTTATGAAATCTTCTAACATTTATCCAAATTATAAAATCTATTTTTATTCTAATGAAATATGACTTGAAAGTTAAGTCTTGCCAATCCAGGTTTTAATAGAAATAATTTTTAAATTGTTAAAGAAAATTCCATATTTCTTTGGTCAATACCTTATTTAATGGATAAAGAAATAAAGGTCAAGAATGCTTATATAATTTTTTCAAAGGACCACAGCTCTGTGAAGTCTCCTACTAGTCACACATTCATTCACCTCTAAGACATGAACTGGCAAAAGAAAAAAGGGGTGTCTGCTATCCTTCCATTTGTTTATGACTGCTAATCCAAGCTCCTTTTGGCACACACACTCTTCAGACTTGGTTCTCTCCTATAATCAGCATTCACTCCTTCATTTTTCTAAGTATCACCCACCCCACTGGAGATAAAGCTCAGTGGTAGAGCACATGCATAGCACAAATAAGGTAGCTGGTTGGATACATAGCACTACAAGAACAGAAGAATCCAAATGCTTATGCTGGGTGGTTTTCCAGGCTATAGCTAAGGCTCTAACTTCTTTGCTGTCTTTACTCTTGCTTCATAAAGAGAAAGTCAAATCCCCTCTCTGGGCCAGTAAAATGCCCTGTAATACCTTGAGGAAAGAGGAATTCTAATTTCTATTTGGGGGTACTTCTAACTCAGCTATTTCAGAAAATCTAAAAATAAAAGTACAGCACTCTTTAGAAGTATCAAAATTGAATATTAAATTTCTTACCAGCATTTTTGAGTGGGATAAGGCTGTTCGTGGAGGAGGGAAAGCATGATCTGCTACTTCCAAATCAGGGTGCAAAATCTAAAGTAAACAATTTTGTTACATGAGATATCTAGGATTAATAAGACTTACTCTTTAGTGTCTTTGGAGCGTTAAGTGAACTATCAGTACATGAGTTAGATTACAGTCCTACCATGAGATAAAAATCACTTAATTGATACAGCTTTGCATGTACTATTGTGGAAAGATATCTAAGATAAAACATTAGATTAGGAAGAAAAAGAAAGACCTCCTAGGGGCTAGAGAGACAGCTCAGGGGTTAAGAGCACTTGCTTTTTGCAGATGACTAAGGTACAATTCTCAGCAACCACATGATGGCTCATAACCATCTGCAACTCCAGTTCCAGGGGCTTTGACACCTTCTTCTGATAGGTATACATGTGGCATAAAGACAAAACACCCATATAAATGGAATAAAATAAATAAAAAAAGGCCAACTAGAAAAATTCACATAGCATTGTCTTACTTATTTTTAAAATAATAAATAAATAAATGCACATACAGATAAACACCACCTGAGTATGTGCAATTCTCAAAGAACATATATCAAATTATAAAAAATGAGCCACGGCTGGGAAGTGAACAAATGGGAGAAGTGCTATATATCAATGTGGCTACTTCTTAAAAGAGGTTTATTTTACATCTTGTAATATAAAAACTAAACTTAGGATGAGACAGAATAGAGAACCCAGAAATGAAGCCACACAGCTACAAACACGATTTTTGACAGAAGTGTCAAAAACATGCATTATAGGAAAGATAATCTCTTTAAAAAATGGTGTAGTGGCGGCGAGAGGAGGAGGAGGAGGAGGAGGAGGAGGAGGAGGAGGAGGAGGAGGAGGAGGAGGAGGAGTTGTCGTCGTCAAGATCATGATGGGGAAAACCACAGAGACAGCTGACCGGTGCTAGTTGTAGCTCACTGACTCTGGACTGACAGCTCGGGAACCTGCATGGGACCGAACTAGGCCCGCTGAATGTGGGTGACAGTTGTGTGACTTGATCTGTTTGTAGGGTCCCTGGCAGCAGGACCAGGACTTATCCCAGGTGCATGAACTGGCTTTTTGGAGCCCATTCCCTGTGGTGGGGATACCTTGCTCAGCCTTGATACAATGGGGAGGGGCTAGGCTCTCCTTCAACTTGGTATGCTAGACTTTGTTGACTGCCATGGGAGGACTTACCCACTCTGAGGGGTGGATGGGGGTAGAGTGGGAGGGAGGTGAGGAGGTGGGAGAAAGGGAGGGAGGGGGGAACTGGGGTTGGTATGTAAAATGAAAAAAATTTAATAAATAAACATATTAAAAATAAAAAAATGGTGCTGAGAAAATGATACACACATGTCAAGCAATGATATCAGACCTCTCTCTCTCCTCCTATAAAAAAAAATTCAAAATGAACTATAAGCCTTACTATAAGTCCTGAAAGTTTGAAACTTTTGGAAGAAGACATGAAAAACACTTCATGATCTATTCACAGGCATAAAATCCTCCTGAAAAAGGATCTGATGGTTCAGGAGAACTGATAAATGGTACTACATGAGATGAAACCATGAGAAGAGAAAAGAGACAGCCTACTGAATTAGAGAAAACCTTTGCAACTACATATTAGATCAGGAAGTCATAGCTCAATAATAAACAACTTAAATGATAAACACCAATAAAACAAATCATCTAATCAATAAATGGGCCAATAAATAAATAGACAGTTTGCAAAAGAAAAAGTCAAATGGCTAATAAGTGTTTGAAAAAGAATGGGTAGCATCCTTAACAATCAAAGAAACATAAAACCATACAGAGATTCTATCTCCCTCAAAGTCAGAATGACTGTCATCAAGACAACAAATGACAGCAGATGCTGGCAAAGATGTGGGGAAGGCAGAACTTCAACTGAGAAGCGTGTTAACTGGTGCACCCTCTATGTAAATCAGTATGGAAGCTCATCAAAAAAGTGAAACAATAAAACAGAACAAAAACCCACCATCTGACTTATCTATACTAGTTTTGGAGTATTCAACTAAAAGAATCTAGATCAGCAAACCACTGAAATATACACATCAATGTTTACTGCAGTCAAAATAATCAAGACAGGAAACCAGTCCAGCTGCCCATCAGTGAATGAATAAAGAAAATGTGTTATGCAGTTTTACTGACTGAAATGTATGAAGAAAAGTGTCATAATGAAAACCTATTTTGTATGCTAACCAAAATAAATTTATAAATGTTTTAAAAGGGGCTGGAGAAATAACTCAGTGAATCAAGACATTTGCTGCTCTTCCAGAGGATCTGGGTTTGATTCCCAGTACCTACATGGTGACTTATAACCACCTACAACTATAGTTTGGATACCTTCTGGCCTCCTCAGGCACAACACACATATGGTGTACATACATGCAAGGAAATAATTCATACTTATATAGTAAAAATGAAAACAAAAACTTTTTAAAAGTATACTGAAAAAAATAAAAGTAGAAAACACAACAAACTAATTAATTAAAATACTTGGGTAAGAAAGAAGCTCTTGAGCTTTGCATTTCAGAAGAGGGTAGACTGTGATGAACCTATGAATAATAACACAAGAAATACAAAGTATAAATACCTAGAAAAGCTAAAGAAAAGGGTAAATATTTGAGTTAGGCTTTGTGTTGCAGAATACTTGTTTAAACTGTGAAGATATGTCATTGTGATTGGTTTAATAAAGAGCTAAATAGCCAATAGCTAGGCAGGAGAGAATAGGTGGGACTTTTAGGCAGAGAGAGGAACTCGGGATCAATCGAGGAGCATAAGAGATGCCAGCAAGAAACTGAAGAAGTACAGAACAGAGGAGAGGTAACCAAGCCATGTGGGAGAATGTAGATGAATAGAAACAGGTTAATTTGAATTATAAGAGCTAGTTGGGGGAAAGCCTAAGCTAAGGCCAATCTTTTATAATTACCAAGTCTCCATGTCACTATTTGTGGGCTGGCAGTACAAAGGAAAGTCTGACTGCATTTGGTGCCCAACATCTGGCCACGCATATCTACATAAGGCCTAAGAAAACTTACAACAAATTCCCAAACACAAAGTTAGACCTGGCTTCCAGGTGACCTGTCTCTCAAGCAGCCACAGTGCTTGCAGCATACAGAGGTGTGGCCCCTTTAATAAAGCAGAGCACTTGAGCAGCCTGTGCACTACTCAGGTAGGAGACTAGATAGAAATGCCTGCTGCAACTTGGACATAGCAGCTTCCCAGAGTAGGGAACAGTTAGGCTGAGAGGAGTGAAGCCAGCCCCCAGCACCACCTGCTAACCTAGCTGTGCAGCAGAGGGCCTAGCTGCCACCTAGCAGTTTAAGGTTTGGCTCATGTGATCACAGAATGTAGCAGGTGCTTAGTCCAGGTCCATATTGAAAAAAGCCTCTAAACAGGTACAGAATGATTAAAAATGTGCTTAGATGCTAAAGAAAGAAAAGAAAATGGGTATAAACAGTAAATAAACAAACAAATAAGTGAATAAATAAATAGTCTAAAAATAATAAAGTGAAGTCTTTAAAGAAAGAGTAAGTAATATAAAAAGCCACATAAGGATGAGAAATGCACAGTGTGCCTGAATCCTGTATGTTGCTTTGTTGACTTTAAGTTTTTTGAATGCTGATGAGTGAAAGACAAACCCTGCTAAGAGACACTGGATTGTAGAAAAAAAAAAAAAACTGTTAAATTAAAACAATCCATAAGTTTTTAAAATGTCTTGATTTCATAATGGAAGTGAGGAAATATGTTGTGTTAAGGGAGAGATTATTCCTTGTTTCCATAGGAAGCAAAAAGCTACAGATTTCTTCAAAATTAACAAAAGATCAGATTTGATTGGGGGAGATCTCCTGAAAATCTTGGCTATAGACAAGAAGGAAGAAATTAAAAACAAACAAACAAACAAACAAAAAACTACAAGACAGGTGATGTACATGCTGATCCCTCTACATGGGAACAGCTCTGAGACTGGATGAGACATGATAAATCTTGTTGGCTACAAAGTCCTCATGACTTATTATTACATGCCATCTGACATGGATGGAGATTTATATTACAATTTGATTGTGCAGTACAAAAGGACTTATAATGTTGAGAGATGTCTTTTACGTTCAAACACAGAGCAGAGAATGATTTAATGACTGAAACACTAATTTTTTAGCTACTGATATATTCATATGCAATCAATCCAATTGCATAGTTAATATTTTTCTTTAAAATTATTTAAAATTATTCACCTTTTGAAATGTGGTGGTATCTGAGATGAAACTATCTTTGGAATCACAAGTCTTATACATTATACCAAAACAAAACCCTGGGCATGGTGGTTCATACTTGTAATTCCAGTTTTGAGGATTTAGAGACTAGAGGGTTCCTCAGGCTTGCCAGCCAGCCAGCCCAGCCTACTTGGCAAGTTCCAGACTAAGAGGAGGCCCTGTCTCAAACAATAAGGTGGCTGGCACCTGAGGAATGACAGCTAAGATTATCCTCTGGCCTCCATATATACACACAAACACTAATGTTTTGTTTGTTTTTTAATCAACAAAATCAACAAGAATAGCATAACAAAAATTATTAAATTTGTTTCAATGTGAAAAACCTAGGCCACAAGATTTTTTAAAACTTTTACTGCTTCGATTACTCATATATTAACAAACTAAAAACACCAACTAGACATCCTATTTTTGTAGGTAGCACATTTACAAAAGAGATGATATGCCAAGAATGAGGTTGGGGACCAGAAGCTAATAACTTCTAATAGAAAATATTTAAGAAAATACATTTTTGTTTCATTTTGTTTTTTGTTTTTCGAGACAGGGTTTCTTTGTGTAACTCTGGCTTCTAAATGCTGTGATTAAGGGTATGCACCACCATACTGGGCAGGAATCATACATTTTTTTGAGGCAAAATTTTATCTTATTTCCACAGTATTTGGTACACAGTATCTACTGAATGAGAAGCAAATATAACTACCTAGTAAATGAAGGATTCCCCTCTAAAAACTATAAAAGAATATATGTTACAAAGATAGGACTCTTTAAGATAATTACACCTGTAATAGGGTATGTGGCACATACCTTTACTATCAACACCTGGGAGGCAGAGGGAGATAAGATCAAGGTCAGCCTGGTTTATATAGCAAGTGTCAGACCAATACAGTGAAAGAATGTCTCAACATAATGTATGTGTGTACATGTAAACATGCATACATCATATATATATATATATATATATATATATATATATATATATATATATAATTATAGACCATGTTTTTTAATTCCAGTTATCTCAGTTTCAAGTTTAAGTCAAGAAAAATGGCCATGAACAAAGAGGCATACCAAAGAAAGTGCGGCTTGAGTCTGATGAAGAAGTGGCTCCGGAAGAGAAGAGAGGTGAATGCATTCAGGGATTTTAATAGTGCCTCCATCCAAATCTGCTATGATGACATCTAACTGAAAAGATTTTAAAAATTAACCATACTTCATAAAATGTATTTGTTATTAAACAAATTAATTGGCCATGGCTACCTCAAACTGAGAAAAACCGACTGGAGAAGAGGTTCTTGGCTAAATGCATTAAGAGTTCTAGGTATAGAACTTCCTCATTACTTTACATTTCCCAACTTCCTATGAAATTAGGTATTGTACATGAGTACACTTCTGCCATTAAAGGCTGAAAAAATGTTATGTGCACTTTTGGCCCTTCAAGAAAGGAGTGTTATAGGGTTCTTTTATGTTCTCGATCTTCTTTCCATGGGGAAAAACTATGAATTGGCAGCAGTCAAGCATTCACCACCCAGATGGTGACACTACCTAAGGGGTTGTAATAGAAAGAGCAAGAAGGAAGGTGGATTGGATGGTAAATGATGCAATGAAGCAAACTACTGAGGCACACTGGGGGAATTTCTATGAAGTTCTACGTGTTAATAGAATTCCACGTTAACTGTGCTATTGCATTTGGATTATATAAGAATCAAAAAACAAAGTAATATATATCAAACAATTATTGTTTAGATGCAAAACCCAATCTGTAATTCCAGCACTTGGGAGGCAGAAGGATGAATTCAAGGCCATCCCCAGCTATGTAATGAGTTCAGGTTTGTGATCAGCTTGTGATATGTTGGACCCTGTCTCAAAATCAAGACTAAAACAGACAAAAACAATACCCCAAACCTCATTTGTAATATTTTAAAAGATCATATTTTAAAATAACTTACATAAATATGAAATATTTTAATGATGTGCTTACAATTCATTCTTATTTATTCATTAAAATGTTAAATCTACAACTGGCAACATTTGGTTTGTCCTATCTTTATATTTAGTAGTACCAAAATTATTTACAAATTATATGGGGCCTAATTTTTAATAAACATGCTTAATAGCTTACACATTTTTATATGATGATACCAAAGTTAAACAGAACTAGATATTAAATACAATGTTAGGAGGATTGATTGGTATACACGTGAGGGTCTTGTCTACTCTTTCAATAGTGGCAATGACATCTCTGATGTGGTTCCAGCTGCAGTTGCTGTGTGAGGAGCACCAAAGCTTTCTTCTCTGCTGGCATTTAGAACAGAGGCAGTGTTACAAAGTCTTGTGGATTACAGATGTCATAGAACAAAATCCTTCTGGTAAAGAAATTTTCTTATACTCCCTGAAAAGTACCACATAATCTGCTCCCTACACTCCAGTCATAGTGCTTCAGAGTACCCTCTTCATCTCACATTAGAAATCCCAGTCCATTACCTGGCAGCTCTTACATCTGGAAACACACCCAGCAGAAATTTGTTTCTGTATCCATTATATCTAAGGATGCTATTTAAATGTTTTATAGCTACAAACAACAACCCCCCACTTTCTCCTTCCTCCATATGACAGTCCTTAAATATTGATGTTTAATTATTAAATAGTATCAAATTATCATCTGAGACAATTTCCTCAAAGAACTGCAGTTTCTAAACTTTTGATTCTGAGGCCCTCTGACGCACACTGTTATAGTCCTACTAGGAGCATGACATCCAAAAGCAAACACACTATTCTTAAACTGGCTTTAGCTTTTCTTCAGTCACATGGAATTTGGTGGGGGCTCATACTGAATTTGAGTTCCACTAAATTTAAATTCTCTGCAAACTAACTTATTCTTGATAGTTTTCAGGTATTCTACATTGGCAGATTTCATTTTAAAACACTAATAAATTAAGCATTGGGAAGAAAATTATGAATAAAAATTAGATTATTAATCCTTATCATCTACAGCAGTGGTTCTTAATCTGTGGGTTATAACCCCATAGGGGTTAAACAACCATTTCACGGGGGGAAGTCTAATATTCAGAAAACACAGATATTTACATTACGATTTATAATAGTAGCAAAATTACAGTTATGAAGTGTAATGAAAATAATTATATGGTTGGGGGTCACCATAACATGAGGAACTGTATGAAAGGGCTGTATGAAAGGAATGTTGGGAGCTATTGATCTACAGGATATAGAATTCCTCATACGAGGTATATGGTAAGATAAAAATGATCTGCTACACAGGATTATTTTAAAGTGAGGCACAGTGGCACATGCTACCACTTACTCAGATGGCTGAAGCTGAAGGACTATTGTGAGCTCAGGAATTAGAGGCTAGCCTAGGCCACAAAGCAAAACCCTGTCTTTTTTGTTTTATAACTGATTGGTTAATTAATTAATCAATGTTTGTAAGAGAGATGGGGCAGGGGACACATATGCCATGGTACATATGTGGAGGTCAGAAGACAACTTCCAGGAGTTGATTCATCCCTTCCTCCTTTTTTGAGGCAGGCTTTCTCTTATTTCTGCTACACTGCACACATGAGGCTAGCTGACCTATAGCCTTCCAGTGACTCTCCACTCTGCTGGAATCCCAAACACCACTGCAATCAACTTAGGGGAAGAGCCTGAGCCATCTCCCCTGTCTAAAGCCATCTTATTTATAAATATATGAATGAATAAATTCTTTAAAACTCTCATACTTGCAAAATTAAACAGATTTCTTGATGTTTTTCTTTTACTCTGTCTTTTCTATTGAAAATGTACCATATCTGAAAACAATGATTTGAAACCTTATAACATTCAAATACAAAAGACTCAAGATCTGGACATTTTAGAGTTGGATACTTACAAGCTCATGAACATCAGTTTTAAAGATGGAGTGTACTCCAATAATGAAAGGAGTTGGAGAACTCAAAACTTCTAGTAGTTGAGCAGGAAGAATGGGAATATAAGGGTAACTGAAAATAATAAAAATATTTTATTTATGTTATTTTCCCACAATGTGAACATATTTCCCTGTATTTCTATGCAGTGTGAACTATTAAAATGTATTTATTAATTATCTGAGAATTTCATACCATGTATTTTGATCATTTTCACTGACTCATCACCAACTTCTCTCAGATAAACCTCCACCATCCTATGCCACCCCTAGCTTTGTCTTTTAAATTTTTATTATTATTTTAATAAAAATTTATCATGTTATTTTTATTAAAATAATGAATAAGTTTATTTATTTATTATTTTCATAAAATTAAATAATTTTTTATTAATTATTTGAACTTCATACAATGTATTTCTATCATAGTCATTACCACTCAGATCCACTCTACCTCCTTACCTGCCAACTCTGTGTTCTTTTATTGCAGTCTGAATTTAAATATTTATATTTAGAAATTATCAAGAAGGCCTGGTGTGGTGGTGTCAATATTTAAGCCTAGTATTTGGGAGGCAGAGAGAGGTAGGTAGATCTCTGTGAATTCATGGCTGGCTTGGTCTACATACTAAGTTCTAGGCCAATCAGGGTTAGGTCTGCATATGAATTCACAGTAGTTGTGACAGTATGTACAAAGCCTGTGCAAGCCCAAGCCAGGCCAAATACCACATGGAGATGGGAACCAGGAATCAATCCTATCTCTAGCTGTGGAGCTATTAGCAATTGCTAGCTGCCAGGAAAGGGAGATGGTTTTCTTTGTAACTGGAATTGGGAAGTCAACATCCTCCAGTGGAAGACCACACATCCAAGATTATTTGGGCAGCATAAATTAGCCTTGAAAGTTTTATTTATTTATTTTTAAGGATACAAAATTGGGTGGGTAGGAAAAGAGAATGGATCTGGGAAGTGATTAAGGGTGAGGATGTGATCAAAACATGAATCGAACTCTCAAAGAACTAATACAATTTTTTTTTAAAGCACTGAAGAGCTTAAAAGAAATCAATTTTATTGGCATGATTATTAACACAAAAGTTCTGAAAGGAATGATTTTCAAAACCTCCATGTGTAAGATAGGATCACAGATAAAAAACACAAAGTAACTGGAACCCAGCTGAGTGGCCGGCCTCCTCCTTCCTCCCCAAATGCATGCTGTTTTAAAGCACTTTTCCGTTTGCAGACCGGATACCAGATGGGAGCTCTACAGGACCTCCGCTCTCAAGGCAATGTAATGACTTGTCTAATAGCACTATGCTTGATGCTTACATTTAATAAACACATAGATTAAACATTTTTACAAAAATTCCAGAGGTTTTTTTTTTTCCCAAAAAAAATTTCCCAAAAATTAAATCTAAAATTTTACCTAGTGTTCATGCACTTAAGTTTCTGGGACATTATGATTAGTAAATTAAACCAGAGTAAAATATTCTACTTATAATATGACCTGCCATCATGGTTTACATTTTTAAAATGGTTTTATAATTTTTATTGTGGAAAATGTTTAATATATCCTTTAAAAATAAGTGGGAAATTTATAATGAAGCTCTGTCTAATCTAGGTTTGACAATTACCAATGTATAGCCATGCATGACCACTGACTTTTGTTTTATTCTCTATGTTATTGTAAAGTAACTTCACATCATTTATATATAAATAATGTAAGAGGTATATAAAACAGATAAGGACTCTTCATTAACAGAATTCCAATAGCTCCTAAAAACTAATACACTAGTATCAAATAGCACTAACCAAAGAATTTTACCAGTATTGAAAGATAAATATTGATAATAATATTACTCAAAGTAAATTAAATATTTTTCACTAAATTAATCAACACTCAGTCATGTACATCTTGGAAAAGTCCCAATTCTAGACTAGATTTTATTAGAATCATAACTCTCTAACTTCATATAACAAACCTCTGTGGTTCAAAGCAATTGGGTCATGACATTTTGATTTATCAACAAGTATTGCATAATGTGGGAATAAATAAAATTACCAAGTGAAAACTTCACCTGTATTTAAGAGGAAACATTAAAGATTCCAAGGCTCTACAGGCATCACTAAGTCTCTGGAAACTTGCTGAATGGAAGAGAACCTTATTTTCTGTAAGAACTGCACAAAAGAGGTTGAGGACATTTTGAATTCCTGAAAACACAAGAACAAAGGCTTACTTAACACAGCAAATTGTACTGTATTGCCACCAACCACAGATTGTCTGTGACAAAGAAACAAAAGGAATATTCAGCGGTCTCGAAAGGAAAATAATTGATTAACTTCACCTATACAGTCTATAGGTACCTGTCTTCCTGGATGTCTGTCTATTCTGTACACCACTGTGATACTCAATGATCATGTGAGTTGTTTGGAAATTGACTACTACCTTCTTCACTTCATCCTTAGGTCTGTATGTAAGTTCCCGTTAAAGAAGTTGGCATTAGTTTTTGTTCTCCTTTAGAGCCTATTTGTCTGCTGTTACAACAGTCATGTGTTTCAAGATGACATTTCAGTAGCCAATCATCACATATGTAACAGTGGGATGATAAGGTCATAATAGAGGTAACAAATTCCTACCATCTAGTAGGACAATGTGGCTGTCCTAATATCACTGTACAATGCATTACATATTTGTGATAATGTAGTCGTAACAAAACTATGGCTAGTCATATGAAAACATAGCACACAATTTGGTACAGTGAATAATGTGATCAATGACTGTATGATTGGTCTATGTATTTACTATACCACAATTTTGTTTGTATTCTGTATTCCTTCTACTTACAAAGAAAACTATATTGTGTTATGCTAGCAGCACCCTCACACATTTTGTAATTACTTACATGTCTTACATATTACATCTGTGATTCTTGATTGCATAATTTTCTCCTGTGCTTGATGTAATCTCGTTACTTTGCACACATGGCACTCAGTTTAATAGGCTATACTATCTGTCTGTTTTCATTGTTTAGCCTAGATATGTAGGAGGCTATACTATCTAAGATGTGGAAGAACATATGTTGGAGGATGTCTGTCCAGAGACCCATTTCTTAGAATATAGTTTTGCTATTCTTTGACATAACTATGAGGTGAGCAGCTAACCTGCTGTTCACTCTTGTTGCCTCACCACAGGACCATAGCAATGGAGCCAGCCAACCATGGAGTGAAATCTCTTAAAATAAACCTTTCCTTTTTAAGTTGTTGTGGCTGAAAGTATTTTGTCACACTAACCAAATGCTCACTTACACACATGGTTTTCTTCTATCTTTTCCCTTGAGAGTCTGTTGTTGTGGAATATTAGTTTAAGGTGTGTTACATTCATTTATACTATGGATTATTTGCTTAATGATGCAAAGATGTGTGGCATTCTTTTATGTTGTATTTGTTTAACTCTGTAAAGCTGCACTACTCTGCCTGCCTAAAACACCTGATTGATCTAATAAAGAGCTGAATGGCCAATAGCTAGGCAGGAGAGAGAAACAGGTGGAGCTGGCTGGCAGAGAGAATAAATAAGAGGAGTGAGAAAAAGAGCAGAGGAAGACATCAGGGCCAGCCACACAGCCACAGTCAGCCACAGAGTAAGAAAGAAAGCAAGATAGACTAAAGAGGGGTAAAAAGCCCACAGGCAAAAATGTAGTTAAAGAGAAATGGGATAATTTAAATTAGAAAAGCTGGCTAGAAGCAACCCAACCTAAGGCTGGGCATTCATAGTAAGAATAGATAGGAAATACTGTGAACAGGGAGTGGGCCCAAATGACCCCTGCCTTCAGCAAGCTACACCTCCACCAAAGCCCCACAACTTTCTCTAACAGTGCTACCTGCTAGACACCAAGGACTCTAACCTAGAGCCTACAGGGGGTATTTCACATTAAACCACCACCATAACTAATGCCTTTATAAATATGTTACTTTATTATTTTTATCTTTATACAAATTAAATTGAACTAATTTTGTTTCCTGAATATGTTAAGACATAAACATTCTTCAAGTTAAAACTGTATGGTGGTGTATTTAGAGAAGCATCATTTCTCCCCTCAATTAATAGTGTTTTGTCAGTGTCTATTCCTGATTTGAGCATGCGTGTGTGTGCATAATGGAAGCTAGGAGATAACCTTGGATATCATTCCTTAAGAGCTCTCCACCTTGTGTTTGAGACAGGGTTACTCACTGACCTGGAGCTAGACGAGTAGGCAAGGCTGGCTGGCCAGTGAACCCATCTACCTGTCTCCACATTACCAGTGCTAAGATTTTAAGCACATACCACCACACTCAGTTTTTCTTGTGTGGAGCCCAAAAATTGAAAACATTTTACTAACTAAGCTGTCTCCACAGCACCCAATTCCCACTTTCTACAATGTACTATGACTATCTAAAATGTTATTATTGGGGAAAGGTAACTGTTTATGTACAAAGACTATTTTTATTAATGTGGTTATTCCTTGTGAATCCAATTATTTCTAAAAAGATCTATCTTGAGTGTTTGTGGCTACACACAGAGTAATGCATCACTGTAATCCTAGCTACTTGGAGGCACAGTCAGGACGATTACAAACTCAAAGCTATCTATCCTGGACAACTTAGTTGGATCCTGTCTCAAAACAATGGGGTGGGGAAACAGGGGTACAGTTCTGTAGTAAAGTACTTGCCTAGCATGCATGCACAAGGAAAGACCCTGAGCTCAATTCTTAATACAGTAAAACAAATAACAAAAATATGGATGCATTAGTTTCTTATGGTTGCTGTAGTACACTAGCACAAACTTAGTCACCATGAATGTATTAGCTTCTGAAGCCAGAAGTCCTACTTTTGTTTAGGTTACTATTTTCTAACTTTTTCTCCCACATTCTTTGGCTCTTGGTTGCCTTTTATCTTCAAAGATGCTAATGGCTACTTGATAGTCTCAACATGGTATTATTCTGACATCAATCTTCTGGCTCTTCTCCTTCATCTTGTAAAAGTCCTTGTCAATTACACTGAGCTACCTGAGGTGGTAGTGCCCGGAGAAGTGACCTTGAGCAGGATTTTGAAGAATGAACATTAGCAGGGCAACAAGATTTTTTTTTTCAAGAGTCTAGGGAAGAACCTGTCCCTTCCTGAACTTCACTTTCTCTCGCAACAGTAACAATGATCCGTTTACACATAAGATTCATAAGAAAAGAGGATTTATATGGTGTCACAGAGTGTGAATCAGGTCTGTATTCAGTTATGAGAATTAGACTGGTGAAACAGCACCATCACCCAGTTTACCTTCTCAAGGTGAAAGGATCGGACGTGGTCTGCGTGTCATAATTGAGCACTTAGTAAGGAATGATACTATGATATTCTAAAGGGTAAAATTTCCTTTACCCAAAAAGGTGTAGTAAAATACAACCTGTTCACACCCATATTTCTAGTATTATGTGTTTTAAATTTTACATAATTAGTAATCTCAAATTTTAAGGTGTTACACTGATTTCTATTCCCAAGTAGCAATATTTGTTTCTGTGTTCATAGCTATGTTTACTTAGAAAATAAATGTTCTATGTGGTGATAGATTGTGTACCCTACTAAACTTGCCTGAGGATCAGAGGACAGAGACAGCCACTAGATTAGACATAGAGGTCAGGCAGTGGTGGCACCTACCTTTAATCCCAGAACTTGAGATCTCATGCCTTTGCTTAGGAAGCACACGTCTTTAATTCCAGGAAGTAATATGGCAGGACAGAGAAAGGTATATAAGGCATGAGGAAGCAGGAACTCATTCTTTAGGCTGAGGATTTTGTAGAGGTAAGAACTAGTAGCTGGCTGTTCTGTTTCTCTGATCTTTCAGCTTTCACTCTGATATCTGGCTCTGGGTTTTTGTTTGTTTATTTTTGTTTTTAAATAAAAAAAAAATCTAATATTTGAACAACAGTTTTAAGCTATGACCAGATGCCTACTTGAGCCTGAATAGTTTCCTAGTCTGCTGTTGTCTATTCCCATGTAATGCTGCACAGTAACAGTAAAGGAGACAGAATGGAAAACAGTCTGGTGATATTTTCTACTGAATAGTAAATATATATCAACAGAACACTATGTCTCAGCTTCCAAAAGGTAAACTGAGGAACAGAAGAACATACTTTTTTTTTTTAATTGTAGTTTACCATGTATCTATGTATATTCATACAGTATGTGGGAGTGTGCACTAACATGCCATAATGTACATGAGGAGGTCAGAGGACCAGTCTGTGGAACTGGTTCTCTCCTTCCACCTTTATGTGCTTTTGGGGATGGAAATCAGGTCAGCAACCATGCACAAATGCATGTTCCCCTGTTTACCATCTCACAATCCCAGAAGGCCATACTCTGAAGACAGGATGTATTCTGGAAAGCCTTGCTTTCCTTTCTGATCAGTTCATTGCAGGGAAAAGTTTAATACTAGTTAAGGCTTAGTCATGAGGATTTATCATTTAACTGACCAATATTTATTACTTGCCTATTTTCTCTGCATATCAGATTATAACAATGACTTATTAGACTTCTGAGACATAACAGAAAATGCTAAATTCTTGAGGATGGAGATAAATATAAGGTAGACTCCTTAGAAGTTCACAGTTCAGTGAGGGTGGCAAATTGATAGTTAAAACACAAAAAATACTAACATATATAATATGTAGGACAGCATAGAAAAGAGGGCAATTAATCCTCCTGCCATTTGAAAGCTGCTTGTTTACAAGTTGAGTAGGCACGTTTTATAGGACACTAATCTCTGAGGTGCTAAAAGAGATAACTGAAGTTTATACAAAGAGAACTCTGTGACAAGAAAGATCAACTCAATTTAATTTTCACTATTTTGTCACAGGTCACGTTCAATAAAGATAACTAAACAGACATATTTAATAGTAGCACCCAAGTGCCATAGAAATAATAGGAAGAATTGGGGAGATGACTCAGTTGGTAAAATACTTTTGTAACTCTGGCTCTGTTGTGGAGGGTGGTGAAGAGATAGGTGGATCCCCAGAACTCACTGATCAGCCAGACTCAAAGCCAGGCTGTAAACTCTGGGTTTAGGAAAAGATCCTATCTCAAATGAGAAGGTAGTAAAAGTAATTGGCATCAACCTCTGGCGTCTACATACATAAGCACCCATGTGTACACAGCCCGCCCCTAAACACACACACACACACACACACACACACACACACACACACACACACACACTTTCTTTGGCACATTTTCATCTTCCTATTTTAGGGATATATACTTTAAAAATGTTCTTAAACAAGTTTATGCCAAAGAATTATTACATGCTACAACAGTAGCTTTCCCAGAAGACTAAATATCAGTTATTTTCTACCAAAGCATTCAAAAACAGAAAGAATTTTCTGAATAACAAGATACACTTACAATCACATTTTAAGAAATTTATGTGCGAAGTAGAAATAATGTTTGAAAATAAATAAAAACATGTTTTTAATAAGTTAAAAATGTATATTGAATATACATGGAGTCAGAGAGACAACTGACCCAACAGTAGCTAATGAAAAGCTGGTTAAAGTTACCTATGAGTGAAAAGAAACGTATAGCAACATGAAGATGAACAGAAAATTATGGAGAGTGAAACCTGGAATGGCAGAACACAACTATTTTAAAAACAGAAAGCTTTCAAACTGAGAAAAAAAGAGCTGGGTGGTGTTGGTGCACGCCTTTAATCCCAGCACTTGGGAGGCAGAAGCAGGTGGATCTCTGTGTGTTCAAGGCCAGCCTGGGCTACCAAGTTCCAGGAAAGGTGCAAAGCTACACAGGGAAACCCTGTCTCGAAAAACCAAAATAAAAAAATAAATTAATTAATTAATTAAATTTTAAAAATTAAAAAAACAAACTGAGAAAAACAAATCATTATCTTAAAAATTCTTATAAGAACAAAAGGAATGCTCCCGTTACATTCCCACTCTGAAAGGAACCTTACAGTCTTACCTACTTCCTTCATCTCCGTGCCCCATAACCCTAGCCCCAAGCTCCCAACCCAGGCGATGAGCTCTGGTAATGGCCTAACATTGGCTGTCCACAAAATCCAACCAAACGCCTGGTGGGAAGAGAATGTCTTCAGACAGGCCTACCTGCACCAGGTGCTTTGCTATACCATCTACACATGCCAATCCTTCTTTCTTTTTTCTTTTTTCGATTCCTTCTTTCCATTTTACTTTTTTCCTTTCCTCCCTCTCTTCTTTCTCTAAATCAGTCAAGAGTCCCCTTATTAAACTATTTTCCTACTTTCCTTCATCGTCTCTTTCTTATTTTTTCCTTGAAAAGATTAATGTGGAATATACAAAGGATAATTAATCTCAAAATTAACCTCCAATTACTAGAGAGCAAAATAAAATAATTTAAAAAGATTATCTTCAAATGATCAAACACTCAATCACCTTGAATTCTGGCCCTGTTTCGCCTGTACACTGAAAATCTTATGAGACATGATTACCCTTTCTATATTTCTGAGGTACTGTGCCAGATACAGAGGATACAACAATAGGAAAATATAGCACATTTAGAAGCCCATAATCTCCTAAAGGAAATTTCTTATAAATGCAATTGGCCTTTCCTATTTAATTAGGGTAGAATTATCAGAACATACAGCCAAACTGCCCTAAAGAGGCTCAGACCAACTGATCTACTTGGCAAGGACACTCTCCAGCATGATGAGTTACTTGCAGTTTGTGCAGTATGCTCCAGGTTTTCAGCTTTCATGAGCTGTCACTTGTGCTGGAGTGGGCTTTTATTGATGTAGGTGCCCTTGAGTCATTTCAGCTCCTGTTAGTAACCCTCACTCCTACTGTGTAAGCAGTACTAACAAGTAGCACTCATTGGTTCATCAAGCTGGGCTTTAGTGATATCCTTACTTTGGTCTATCATTGGTTCCCTACTTTGGATGAGTAAATGTTTCCTCATGTCCCCCAGGAATGGTGCTGAATGATACTTCTCATTGTATTTTTAAAATTTTAACTTGGACTTCAAGATCAAAGGTTCCCAAGGAGTGAATCCATGTCCAGTACTGTAAACATAAGCAAAATCACAGGCCACAGGGAAGAATCTTTCAATACCGTTTTTCTAACTATTTGTTTAGATTCACAGATCAGTCACTTTCTTTAAGAGTGTGGCCACTGATACGTTTCCTATGCTCCGAGACGACCCCACACCCCTGAGCATATGTGAAGCTCTGATTGGACAAGAGGAGAACATGAAGTTAGAAGGGAGGATAATGGTGGGTCCTGGAGGAGTTCATGGGGAGGGAGTAAGGGGGTGGGTCTGACCAAGATGTATTAATTCCAATTTCTAGTTCTAAGCTGGCTTTAAACTTCTGCAACCCTCTGTCTTAGCTTCCTGAGTACTAGGATCACAAAATTCACTGTTTAGAAGGATACAATTCAGTGGTTTTAGTACAAAGTCATATACTACTATTAATATTTAACCCAAAACAATTCCATCATCTAAGAGAAATCTTAGACCTCATAGTACCCCAAACTAGCCTTGGGGAAATATTATTCTAGTTTCTGGCTATATAAATTTGCCTATTCTGGACTTTTCATATAAACAGAATCATACTATATGTGGCCTTTTGTGTCTGGCTTCCTCACTTAGCATAGTTTCAAGGTACATCCATGATATAGCACATATCGATACTACACTCCTTTGTATGGCTGAATAATAAAGTGTATTAAATCATCCATTCATAACAGACATTTGTGACTACTTATTTCAATTTGGTATAAGGATGCTATGAACATTCACACATTTTTGAACAAGTTTTCAGTTAAGAATTTGATACATTTATTTACATACATATGTATGAAAAACCATCACCATAAAAGGTTTCCTTGTGACACTTTGTAATCTTTCTCTTCTCACCTATAATGTAGTCAGAGACCTGTTTTTGTCACCACAGACTAGACTGCAATTTAAGAAACTGAATCGTAAGTTATGCACTCTTTTCATGTGATGGTTTTCATTCAGCACAATTATTTTTAAGTAATCGATGTTGGACATATCAATAATTCATTCTTTTATATTGTATATCCCTTCACATGGATAGAACACAGATTTTAATATATTCCTATTATTAATTCCCTATTACCTTTAGTGAACACTAAGACTGCTTTCAATTTTTTACTATTAAAAAATGGCTATGGACATTCATGTGCAAATATTTTTATGGATATATATTATCATTTTCCTTAGGTAAATGCCTAGGATGAACTTCACTTTAAAAAGTAAACAACCCATAGTCCAAGGTAGTTTTTCTCACTCTAATTAGCAAAGAACAATGTTCCAGTTCCTTGCTATCTATTCAAATATGCAAGCAGGCAACCTTTTCACAAGCTAGGACACCTGATGTGCCTATCTCCATCCCTAAGTTATATGCCTCATTACAATTCTAGCAAGCAGTCAATGCCAAGTGTCCCTCCTCTGTTTCCTTTCTTCGCTGTAAGTTGCTCCCAATATCCAAACTATGCCAATGGGTGATACAAAAGTCAGTCCCTCGGGAAGTTTGTTCCAGTCTTCTCTCCTCCTGACACAGCTAAGCTACAATAGATAACAAATGGTTTCTTTATATTTTCTTTACCATGTAGGTCAGGTGATACTAACTTAAATCTTTCTTTCCATCCATGGGTTTCTATAAGAAGATATTTTAAAATCCAGGATAAGACATACCTAATTGCTGAAATAAAAGAGCCACACTAGTGCCTGTGACAGGAAGACTGTCATGCAAAGGAGTCTGGATCAGCTGTCTGTCTCCTGCACCCAAGGAAAATAGCTTCTGCAGAATGAGAGAAACATATATAAAGCCATAAGAAACAATAGGAAGCAGTAACATATAACCTAAAACATACAAGTCACACTGTGTACAACTCAAAATATCAGAAAATTCAGTCCATGAAAGTTGAAAATTTAGTAGATGAGACACAAAATTCATTGACAATTTTAACTGACTAAAAACATGTTAACATCAGGACCTATTTGCATCTTCAAAGGCCCACAGGAGCATTTATTTCTTTGAAGGGCAGGCCTGATGATGACCAAGGCCACCTTTAAGATTCTGTCCTTGAAACAGGATGGAAAAGAAGGGAGGCTGAGAGAAAGGGGGGAGAAGAAGAGGGAAGGGGAGGGAGGGAGTAGGGAAGGAAGGGGAGGGAGAAGAAAGAGGGGGCAAGGAATTGAAGACAAAAGACATTGAGAAAGAGTAGAGTTAAAAATGGTAATTTTCCTACATGTAACATCTTTTTAAAATTTAACATTTTAGGGGGCTGGAGAGATGGCTTAGTGGCTTAAGAGCACCTGCTGCTCTTTCAGAGGATCCAAGCTTAGTTTCCAGGATCCGTGTCAGAAGACTTGCAACCATCTGTAATTCTAACTCTAAGGGATCTGCTGCTACTGAGTTCCTAGGATACCAACACTCACCTGTACCCACATGCAAACACACACCCACACACCTATACGTAATTAAAAATATAAATGAAACTTCAAAACTTCTTCTCAAACAATGTTTTTAATAGACTAAAATACAAATAACTTGATTTTTCAGAGGGTTGTCTCTCTTCTTCCATATTATATAAAAACAAAATACAAGGCCAACTAGTTGTTTTTAAGTTCTAAGGAGAAAAGTCTTCTTTCTTGTTCTGTTTGGTATTGGAGACTGATTGCAAGGCCTACATGATGAGCACATGCTCTCACTAGAGCCATTTGCCTTGCTCCAATGCTCTGTAAAAGATGGAGGTCCTAGAAACAATAATAAATCGTAGCAACAAAGATTCTTACTTTTCTGCTTCAGAGACAATTTTTTAAAATGTTAAGATATGGAGAATAAAGGTATTTTAAAAAATGGTTACAAAGGGACTTTTCTTAATGTCTCCTAATTTTGGTTAAAGTTTTTACTTAAGTATAACTATATAGAGTGAAAAAAGAAAGTAGCAAAAATATTTTGAAAAATTCTACCTAAAGAAATGTATGTCCAAGCTGGGTGGTAGTGGTGCACGCCTTTAATCCCAGCACTTGAGAGGCAGAGCCAGGCGGATCTCTGGGAGTTCAAAGCCAGCCTGGTCTACAGAATGAGATCCAGGACAGGCACCAAAACTACACAGAGAAACCCTGTCTCAAAAAAAAAAAAAAAAAAAAAGGGTATGTCCAAAAAGTTAAAAAGTAGAATTGAATTGAAGTCACATTAAATATGCCTGCTAATTATGCTATGTGAAAGGGGAATTCAGTCTTGAAATCATTCTTTTTTAAAAGATTTTTTTAATTATTTAAATTTTGTGTGTGTGTGTGTGTGTGTGTGTGTGTGAGAGAGAGAGGGGGGGGGAGATGGGGGGGGCAGGTATATGCACATGGATGCAAGTGCCTAAAGAGGTCAGAGTCCACTGGAGCTGGGCTTATAGGCAATTGTGAGCCTCCTGATGTGTGTGCTATCTCAGGTACTCTGGAAGAATAGCATGTTCTCTTAAGCACTGGGCCATCTCTCCAGCCCTTGAAATTGGCCTACTGACTTATGAAAAGAATGGAATCTTAGGTGTCTAGAAGGTACACCATAGAGACAAGGTTTAGCTAAAGTAGGATGCTCTTTAAGACAAAAATATTTAAAAACTTCTTCCTCTCTCTTCATAAATTAAGTTTAACTGCCTTTTATTCTATTTACCTGAGACCCTCCAGCAGCTGGGACAAGGCAAGCACAAAGATTTGCAATGAGACTTTCCAAAGAGACACTTAAGCTGTCCACGTACACAGTATAGATCAAACCTAAGCAAGCCTGCAAAGAGAGAGGTGCATGCAGTCATTTCATGGCAGTGTCACTAAAAATAAACTGTGACATCTCTTCTAGGAAAATGTCTCTTTGAACCATGTAAATTATACTCTACATTAAACATGAAATGAATCTAAGCCACAAATTAAATTTATTAAATTTTCCTCTAGGAGCAGAACACCCAAATGAGCTTCTAAGATGAGTTTAGAGAAAGCAGAAAGCCATCATTTGTAAAACAGGTATCTCTATTAGATAACCACTCCAGCAAATTTGCAAGGCTGAATTGTTTTTTTCTATACAGTTTGTCTGATTGTTTTTAACTTATTTTAAGAAACTCTATATTTCAAGATAAAAATTCAGAGATACTGTTGTATGGTTCTTATAAATTCAGAATATTTCTGGAAACTTAAACTTCTAAGAATTATAACAAGGAACAGCAAAGCAGGTAAAATATATGATTATCACTTTGAAGACAGCAAGTGGTGAAGTAAGGTAAAATGCAATCTTTCTTTTCTTTCTTTTCCTTGTGTTTGGGGTGTGTATATGTGCTCATGTGTACTCACGGATACTGGAGAAGGATGCCAACAGTTTCTTCAGTAGCTCCCTACTTTATGTTTTGAAATAGGGTCTCTCACTGGACCTGGAGCTCATGGGTTCAGCTAGACTGGCTGGCCTGTGAGCTCTGGGGATCCTCCTGTCTCCCTGTCCTAATTCCTCCATCCCAGAACTCAGGTCAGACATGTGACCAGTCCTGTGCTTGGCTTTACAGGAGTACTAGGATCCAAATTCAAATCCTCTTGTTGGCGCAGCAAGCTCTTTTCTGACTGATTCCTTTTCTTACTCCTAACATACAATCTCAATTTTGTAGCTTACTGAAATTTGTGACTGAAAAATTAGTCACTAATTTATAGTAATGTAGTAATGGCACACACTAAATAGTATGTCACAAAACATACTAACAGAGTCATAATTGTCACTGTAATAGTGAGGTTGTTATTTATTCTAAAAATGCATAATCTCACTTTCTAATTTTTATATTGTATATTAGTACATATATGTATATTTTCATACATTTTTATACTTGAAAAGTTTGAATATTAAAAAAGGAGAAAATCTACAAGCACCAAGTGGCATCTCACTATGTTGGCCAGGCTTGCCCAGGACTTCAGGTCCTCTTGTTTCTACCTTTTAAATACCACAATTGCTAACATGGGCCATTAGGCTTGGCTTTAAACATATTTTAAAGACATGACCAGAATTATCTAAAATCTCATATAATGCTATTATTAACTGTAACCTAACTTCACAAACTTAATAAACATGTTCACAGTTGTTATACTATCATTGCATTTTAAATTTCCTGAAGGTAATCAAGTTATTTTTATGATTTATAATTTTACATTTAATTAACATGAGGTCTATTTTAAAAGAAACACATTCTTATCAGTGTGACTAGTTATGTTATCTTACTCAGGGATTGTTTTCATCCAACACAAATTTGTTTCTTCATGTCACACTATTTTTATTTTATTGGTTAATCACTAACTCAATTTAACAATATTTCTAATACAAAAAAAAAACCTTGTCACTTTAGTTTATTCAAAATAGACTTATACAATAATACAGATTAAAAATGAAAACTATGAGCTCTTTACCCTAGAAATTTCTGGGTAGTCTAATCTGGATACCAAGACGAGGCTTTTGGGAGCAAACACTTCTGCAGGTTGAATTAAAGCAGACACTTCTTCACCTTCAATCTCTTCCTTCTTTGTTCCCTGGAAAAAGAGAAATTACAATCAACATACAAAGTTTCCTAGGTTCATAATTCACACAATATATTCAAACTACACACCTTGCAGATAATTTATAAGAATCCAAATTAATTACAAATACTAGGCAAAAAATGACAAAGAAAGAAATATTTGTTTCAATTTATTTTCAAAGTTCCTTGGGCTACAGATATGTACACCAACTTTGAGTGTTTCATTTCTGAGGAATCAAGGTAAGGCATGTTTAAGTTAATCTTAAGTAATGATCTAAACAACTAAAAATGTTACTTATTTAAGTGTAAAGCCAGTCTTTAAGAGAATAGGAAAAGTCTGTTCTAGAAATAAGGCATTGATTTTCATTTCTGTTTTTCTGTTTCGCCCAATCTTTTCCTCCTATGGGGATTTTAAGGCCTGCAGAAAGCTCAGTGTTCTTGAAGTAAAAGCACACTGAGTTGTCAAGTGCTTCTGTTCACATACAATAGCAATTGCCTTAAAAAGAGAGAACCTTTTTTAAGTACAGAAAGCAAAACTTTGTAATTAGTGTCATGAAAATGTATGCTCATAAATGGTTAAAATTTAAAGTATATTTACCACAATAAAATACAAAGTTGAAAAAAAAAAAAAGACACCTAAGTTTCAACAACTAACTACTAGTCAATAAGCCTGCAAACATTTTATTTGGAATGCTAAGAGTTAAGAGCACTGGCTGGTCTTCCAGAGGACCCCAGTTGTTTTCTCAGCACCCACATGGTAGCTCACAACTGTCTGTAACTCTGGTCCCAGGGGATCGGAAGCCCTCTTCTAGTCTGTGGCACTGCATGCAGGTGGTACATAAACATAAATGTTGTCAAAGCACCCAGACACATAAGACAAAAACAAATCTTTGGATGGGGCAAAGGCAAGACCAAGTTCCATGAAGGCTTCAGACATAATTTGGGAGCACAAGGTGGAATGGCAAAGCACAAAAAGCACAAGGTGGAGTAGCACTGCCTTGTGCCTACCCCAAGAACCACACACTGCCATTAGCACGCACATCTTCGCACTCAATCTCATGGTGGCCAAGTCCCACTTCAAGTACTTTGTGTCACAGCTAAAGAAGAAGAAAGAGGTCCTAGGGGAGACTGTGAACTTGGGTAGTTGAGAAGACACCAAGCAGGAGGAACTTCAACATCTGGCTGTACTATGACTCTGGCAGTGGCATGCACCAACATTGTCAGTACTGTGACCTGAGCACAGAGGGAAGCACCATGCATTCCATCCAACCATCGTCAACATGCAGTGGTATCATGACAAGTTCACCCATGTACGATATAGCCAACCATCAAGGTGGGCAAGATGGCCACTGCCAGTGGCCTCTGTCAAGTCATCCAAGGCTCCAAGATTAAGTTCTCGCTGCCCCAGGTAATGCTAGCAGAAGCTGTGCTTTCACCACTAAGAGGCCCAACACCTTTTTCTAGATGGAGAAGACCAACAAATAAAGTCCACCAAAGAGTAAAAATTAATAAATCTTTAAAAAAATTCAAGTCCACAAGTAATTCCTGTGTCCTTATTGTTTGACAAGACTCTGACACACTGAAAGTTTTAAGAAGGGAGTGGGCAGATATTTCCTCTAACTAAAGCCCCTTTCCTCTTACCTTCCTAGTATCTATGATTCAGCTTAAACTCATTTCCTCCTGAAACCTTCCTTTCCTGACCTTTTTCCTCTTGCTTTCCAGTATGGCTTACCAACACATCAGACTTGCTTATATGCTTGCTATTCAGTATTTCCCCAAATTCCACAAACTGCCAGTTGTCTACTTAACATCTCAAACATGGTCAAAACATAATCCTTCTCCCTAAACTTCATTCTCCTGTACTGTGTGGCCCATGACTAATAATGGCAATCCCACTTTTTGTGTGGTAAAACTCAAATTATGATTCTTGTCTCAGTTATAGCTCATATCCAATTGTCAGAATAGCCTGACCTCTCAATTTTCCCACTACTACCACCAAACAGGGAGCTTGTATCTTGTTTGGATTATTACAACAGCCTGCTTTTATTCCCTTTCTTCTTTTTAAGCCTTACTCTTCCTCACTGCTCTTCAGACACAGCAGGTATGGTCTCATCTACGGGACCTGCCTATTCTTCTTTGCCTGGAATGCTTTCCACAGACAAGCTAAGGTTTGTGTTCCTGTGCCTCATTTCATGTTCTTCCTGCTCTGACAGCCTCTGCTGACCTCTCTATCAGAAAGCAGAGCTTAAATATCCCTTGTCCTTTTTCCTACCCTTGTTTTCCTCCTCCATGACCTTATCGGCAACACATTAACAGTTTTTAACAATCTTAGCTTTTTCTTTTTGGCCCTATTTCTCCCACTGGACTAAAAACAGGTCAGGATTCTGTTTTGTTCAATGATGATTACTGAGCTCCTAAAATAAGGGATGGGGCATGAGGTTATCACCTGGTATTTGTTCACTACATAAATGCAGGAATAAAATTTATTTTCTGAGTATTTCATTGAGAGACATCTTTCCTTCCCACTTAGAGGCCAGAAACTATATTTTCACTTCCCTTTAGAGTCCATTTGGTTTCTGGTATAGTGTAACATAACCAAAAATCAGTTGTCCAAGGAATGTACACATCCAAAGGGAACTATCTGTATGATAAAAGGTCCATATGCTCTTGAAAGAGAAAGACTCTGATTTGTAACAAAGAACAAATAAAATTAGTCCGACTGGTTTCTGGAATCCTTAAAAAATAGTAGAAAAGTGATGATTATTAATTTACCAAAATTTCCACACTTAATGAATCATGGCCTTCATGGATTACTAAAAACTCAAAATGGCAAAAATGACTGAAATTCCTGGAACAGATAAACCTATCCACATTTTTATGAGATTGTGATAATTGCCCTAGAGTATCATTAAAAGACAACTTGAGTAAGCAGATAGCCATTTCAAATAAATGACCATTAGACTACTTTAGCCAAAACACAAAACAGAATATGTAGCCACTACTTAAAGCTGTTCATTAGTTAAATACCCACCAATTATTAACAAGAAAAAAAGGGTCAATACAATGTAAATCAGAATTAAGTAAAAACCACCTCATGTTTTACATTTCTACAGTGATTTTTCTTACAGATGTAGAGTTTCCTTGGAAGTCCTGAAATGCTGTTATCCTTGACCCCAGTAACCATCTTCTAAGAACCAATGCCCCGAAGGCGGGGACAAAGTTCATTAGTGAGCACTTGCTTAGCATGCACAAGGATCTACACTCAACTCCCAACAACCAAGCATGTATGTATGTGCATGTATTCCTGTGTGTATCCCCCCACATACGTAAATACAATGCCCCAAGTTTAAGGAAACAGTCACAAATCCATTTTGAAGGGAAAAAAATGTATACAGACAGTTGTTAGGTAAAATAAAGTATTTTCTCTAATATAATTTTTTTTTCTAGAAATAATTTATCAGGCCATGGAAATAATGCTTCTTCTATTTTGCGGCTAAACTATCTTTGGTGTAATCATTATTAGTGACACTGGCTTGTATGTTTTGTTTTGAGGAAGTGTTTCACTGTTGCTTGACATTTACTATGTAGACTGAGCTGGCCTGAGCTCATGACAATCCTCCTGCCTCAGCTTCTTGAGTGCTGATATTATAGGCATGAACAACCATGTCAAGCTTGGCTTGTATATTAACAATGATGAATTTTCACCAAAAAACAAGCAGGAAATTAAATGAACTTGAGAGATTTTATGATGCTTCGAAATTTATATTTGATATTGCAAGATATTGTTACATTTTCTAGCTCAACATTATAAAGCCTTCTAACCTAAAAGAAATTTTTTTTTTTATTTTCAGTATACCCCATTAAAGCTATAAATTTACTGTAAATGACTTTTACTGAATTATCTTGCATTGATTTGGAAGGTCAACTCATCTTTTAAAATGTTCTTATATGTGTACTAGTGTTTTATCTGCATGTTTGATCTGTGTATTACATACACACCTGGTGACTGAGGAGTCTAGAAGAAGGAGGGCATCAGATCCCCTAGAACTGGAGTTACAAGTGGCTATGAGTTGCCATGTAAGTCCTGGGAATTGAACCCTGGTCCTCTGGAAGAGCAGCCAGTGCTCTTACTCCTGGAGCCATCTCTCTTGGCCCCACCTCATCTTTTATCTACATCGGAATCACTTGTCACACCTTATCTATTAGTAGGTATTTGTGTCTACTGATTATTACGATGAACTATGTGAGACTGTCTACCCCTATATAATCCTGTCATGCTGATAGTCCCCATGCTTCCGTATAGGCTAAATTAATACCTGTTACATAAATGTACTTCCAAAATGCTATTGCCCTTCAAACACATGCTAAAATGCAATGCTGAAAGGTACTCTGGCTGATTTCATGGGATGCCTCCATACAGCTGAGAGGCTCTAGCTCCAGGAAGTTAATACTAGTGTTCAGGCTGGACGCTTCAGTCACATTTGTTGTACCATGGCGCTTGATTTTCCTATGAGAAGAAATGCTGCATTCAACATCTATTATGTTCATTTCTACTAATACAACATTATCCTACAAATCTTCCCATATTTCTTTAAACATTAAGCTTTTGTTTATGTTTTGGTTTGATTTGGTTTGGTTTGGTTTTTTTGAGATAGAGTTTCTCTGTACAGCGCTGGCTGTCCTGTAACACACTCTATAGACCAGATTGGCCTCAAACTCACAGAGATTCCCCTGACTCTGCTTTTTGAGTGCTGGGATTAAAGGCATGTGTCACTGTACCCAGCTGGAACAAATTTTTATACTTGCAGATTATTTTTATTCTTCTCTAAAAAACTGAATGCTTGCTGGTTGGTGGTGGTGCACACCTTTAATTCCAGTACTCAGGAGGCAGAAGCAGGTGTATCTCTGTGAGTTTGAGGCTAGCCTGGTCTACAAAGTAAGTTCCAAGACAGCCAAGGTTGTTACACAGAGAAACCCTGTCTCAAAACAAAACAAAACAAATTTAGTTCTACATTTCCTTTCTGAAATACATTTTCTTACCATGTACCATTAGACTGAGTTTCCTGAATAAAACAAGGACTTTAAACATTCCAGAATTAGAAAAAGGAATCTAAATAGGTGCAAAAATTCTCCATACTATAAAATTCCCCTGAAAAGATTCCTCATTTTTTGCCAAATGATTATTTAATCACAATGGAATGTTCACATGATAAAACCTGGTCCATTCTGGCAATGTCCATCCTGGAAAATATCGGATTCACAAGCATACACTTCCTCTGGTAAAGGCAATACACTGCAGTCTTGTTTGTGCAATGAAAGCACAGCTCCTGACCTACAGTACTAGCAAGGCAGGAAATTTAACTGGAGGCCTATTTATTGACCCAGAAAGCTACTGCTGCTTTAAATCATGGTGACATCAAAAACAAAAACACTTCTTACAAGTCATTACTTTCTAGAGTTCCTTAGAAGTTGACAGATGTTACTTAGCTAAAGGGTCTTGTAATCAAATAATTTTAGAAACAATAAACCAAATCAAGTTAAATAGAGTATATTTACAGCATGATTTCTGGCTCTGATATGTAATTTCAAGCAGAGGAGGCATAACATATAGCACTTCTTGATTTTATTAGGTCCCTTTCCCCCTTGACCTAATACCCTATTGGAACACACATCTAGAAAAGGCTGTCATTAAAACACACTTGTGTGGTGATATTTTATTTGTTCTCTAATAAATAAAACTTGCCTGGAGATCAGAGGAAAAAGCCAGCCATTATAAGTAAACACAAAAGCCATGCAATGTTAGCACATGCCTTTAATCCTATCACTTGGGAGGCGGGGATCTGTCTGGATCTATGGGAGTTCAAGGCCATACTGAGAACAGAGCCAGGCGTGGTGGCACATGCCTTCAATTCCAACACTAGTTAACCATGGAAGTCTGGGAGTTTGTACAGACAGCCAGGAAGTGACAGAGCTGGGCAGGAAGAGGAAGTATTATAGCTAGACAGAGAGAGCAAATCAGATGGCAGAACAGCAAGGCATATAGGTGTGCATAGACAGGAAGTAACTCATTCTTTGGAAACTGCAGAGTTGGTGAGGTAAGGTTAGCTGTGACTTTCTCTATTTCCCTGATCTTTCAGGTTTTCATCCCTCTATCTGGCTCCATGTTTTTTTATTTAATAAGACCATTCAGAAATTCTTCACAAAATGTGTGAAATATCTATGTGTATGTCCTATGTCTTTAAAAGGCTAGGTGGGTATAATGCTTATTTTTCATAAATAGGCTAATCTTGTTGACTTCTCTTCCATTAATTCTGTTTCACAAAAATAAGACTTGTACAGATAGGGTGCTTGACTACAGGGCACTGCATAGCTGTCCTACCACACCTACAATCCTTGTATTCTTAAGGAACAAAGTAGGGCCTTCTACTCTCAGCTCGTTGTTTTCAAACATTAGTGTACATCAAAAGCACACCTATGAGCTTGTCTAAATAAAATTTCTGGATTTTACCAAAGTGTTTCTCATTTAGTGGGTGTGAGGTGGCATCTGAGAATTTATAGTTCTAACAAGTTCCCTGATGACACAGGGACTACATTTTCTGAATCACTGTTCATATAAATTATATTGTTAATATAAAAGAAAATCAGATCAGCCAACATAGTTCTTATATGGCAATGACGTGCTATGCCTTATAAAATGCTAATAACATTAATATAGTAAAAGGTTATTAAATGATATTTCCTGTTAAAAGAAAATAAAATTCCTTGGAGAACTGACATTTTACTTCAGGGTCAAGAAATGTGCAAAATAAATTACAATGTTCATCTTATTGTATCAAAAGGAAATCTGTCAAAGATTAATAGTATCAAAATGAATAAAATGTACAGACTATTAAAACCCATCAAGGCTGGGCGGTGGTGGCGCACACCTTAATCCCAGCACTCGAGAGGCAGAGCCAAGCGGATCTCTGTGAGTTCGAGGCCAGCCTGGGCTACCAAGTGAGTTCCAGGAAAAAGGCACAAAGCTACACAGAGAAACCCTGTCTCAAAAAACAAAAACCCATCAAATATATAAAAAAATTCATGTGTTCATAATTATAATTTAAGTGGTCACTAGTGGAGGTCATCAGGGCACTAATCTACTATTCTGAAAATTAAAAATGAAATGTCTTTTCTGTCTATAATTGATGGAACAAAGTTGTCACAGAGATGATGATCTCTAGTAAATGCAAAAGGAAAGGCAGATTCAAAATCTTCTGTCTGTGATTTCTAGTAAGAAAGGGGATGTGGCAATGATCATCAACAACATGAGACTGGTCTGTGGTATCATTACTGAAACAGCCAAAGGTACCACACAATCTTGGAAGTATTCTAGCTTTAAAATAGAATTTAATCAGCCAGATGTGGTGGGACATACCTTTAGTCCCAGCCTATGGAGACAAAGGCAGGCAGAGGCCAACCTGGTCTACATAAGGAGTTCCAGAACAGCCAGGGCTATGTAGATAATAACCTGTCTCACAAAACCAATCAAATCAATCAATCCCTCCATCAATCAAACAGAGATACATACAAAATGATTACAAGTGAAATGATGTAATAAATAGTTTGCTTTAAAATATCATCTTCCTCCCCAAACAGATATTTAGATTTGAAAAGATAGGAAATGCTGACAATTTTATAATATGAGTAAGGTGTGAAGTTCATTATAAAAGTTAAAGCAAATAACCCTATGGAACACCTACTACGTGTCATGTACTATTCTAGGTGATAGATATAATAGTGGGCTAGATTCCAAGTCTCTGTCCCTACATACCTGTATTCTCTCTCATTTTTTTAACTTTTATATGTATAGCTGTTCTGCCCACATGTACATCTGTATGCCATGTCCATGAAATGACCATGGGGGTCAGAGGATGGTTTGGATCCCCAAGGATGGCTGTGAGCCATTATGTGGGTGCTGGAAATCGAACCCAGCTCCTTCGGAAGAACAACCAGTGCTCCTAACCACCACCCCATCTCTCTAGCTCAAAGACGTTTATTCTTAACTGCATCATCTCATTATATACCCTTTCAACAACCCTCAAAGGTAGGTATTATTAGTAGTATGTTCTGTGTATACAGGAACAAACTTGAAGAATTTGTTCCAAGTTAATATATCTAAAAACTAAAGTCTGACTCCAGAATTTATATTCCATTAAAAAGGACCTTAGAGAAACATGTAATTTAACTTATAACAAGCAGATGGTGATCTAGAGAGGCTGTAAAGTTCGTGTACAACCAGAAAAGACTGACGGCATATATATCCATTTATTCATTTAGTATTGCTTTACTGGGTATCTAGCATGTTCTAGGCACTAATGTTAGGAGTGTAACTGGGGAAAGAATGATATCTGAAGGGTCGGGGAGTAGCTCGTCAGATTATTTAAGCAGATATTTAGATAGACAGGCAAATACAAAGAACCCAGGCAGTCTCAGCAGCTGGAGGACTGGCTAATAACTGGAGTGGGAGCCAGGGGCTGATTATTCTGAGCTCACAGGATGACATTTGAGTTTTTATTCTGAATGCCATAAACTAAAGAAGAGTGACCACAACGTTATTTTTAAATAATTCACGTGATGGTGTAAGTTGGATGTAAGGAGGCCGAAGCGGAGCTAGGAAGGCTGTTTCCAAGCCTATTTGGTAGTTCAGACAAATAACTTGTAGTGTGACTGTAATGAAAGGAGGAGACGATCTGGAAGTGGATAACAAAAAAAGCAAAAAGGTAACAAGTTTTGTGTTTTAAACCTATATAGAGAGTAAAGCCATTTATTGTAACTAAGAAAACTAGCAAACTAGCAGGGAGAGTAGAATAAAAAAATGAGAAATATTAAGGAAGCAAAGTATCTTGAATATGTAAAATAATATATGTGAGTTCTACTCCTTTTCCATCTGTTTTTGTCCTCCTCTTACAAAAAGAAGCCACTAGCAATAGTGGCTATAAAACAATTTAAAGATACCTATAAGTACATTGACATTGGAATATAGAATACATAAACAAAAGCTCTTAAACAGCTATCTATATGCCAAGTATGGCTATCTGTATAATGCTTGTTTACACTTTGAATATGAAAAGAGTCTAGAAGACTGTATTTTAAATGCCTATAGGCCATGGGATTAGAATTGATATGGATCACATGAAAATATACGCACACCCAGAGCAAAACAATTTTCTAAAATATTTACATTTGTATTATTTTTAAAACAAAGGGCTAATGGTTTTTAAGTAAATGACAATGTATTAGTGTCTGTTTATTTATTAAACATTTATAGCTTGTTAGCCACACAGCCACAGCACCTGTCACAAAAGGATAGAGTATAGCATCTACTGCCAGGAAATTCAGTGTCACGTAAATGCTAAGAGCAACACAGGTGAAAAAACATCACCAGTCAAAACAATTTTACAACTGGAGGTCAGAGTCACAAGTCTGGGAAGGGACTCTGTGAAGCCCACAGCAGTAAACTGGGGTTTAAGAGGATAAACAGATCATCAGAACATAAAAAGAAAATCAGAACAGTAAAAAGCAAAATGAGAAAGAGAAATTCAATAATAGGGGAAGCCAAATAGGTTGAGCTTTAAAAATGCAACACATTTTGTACCTTGACTGGCTTGAATTTAATGCATCATTACATAACTCATTTAGATTTACTATTTTTAATTTATTTATACTTTTAAAAAAATCACAACCTAAACTAAATTTTTATGTTACACATATTGAACAAAAATTTGTTGCGCTTATTTTGTCGTTACAGTTTAGAAAAATAAAACTGAACATTAATTTTTTTGTGTGTTTTTTATTGTTTTTTTGTTTTCGAGACAGGGTTTCTCTGTAGCTTTGGAGCCTGTCTTGGACTAGCTCTGTAGCCCAGGCTGGCCTCGAACTCACAGAGATCCACCTGTCCCTGCCTCCCGAGTGCTGGGATTACAGGCGTGCGCCACCACTGCCTGGCTAATTTTAATATCAGAGAGAATGATGTTGACATATTGGTGTTTTAATTTTTGCACTGTTATTTCCATAAGTTTTACTAAATATACTGTTTAAAAGAACTTCTGCTCATCAACTAATAGCCAGTAAGTTAGAATTAATGAGTTAATCAGTATAAATTAAGAGATATGGTCACTGGCATAGTGACATGTCTCTACTCATTATTTATGCTAAAAACACAAGTAATTCATGATCAACTATTAGATTACTTGCGAATTCTTTGGCTTATATACATATATTAAGAAAGTTTAGGAGTAACTATAACCGGTAAAAAGTGAGAGGAATCCTATCAGGATAACGCTTGACTTGTGAGGAAAAGAGGTAATTAGTGTAGCCCTTCAGCAGAGACGGAAAACAGCACATAAGCTTCCCTTCTGTTGTCTCTCAAGCATGAGAAAGAACTTTAAAATTAGTTCCTCATAAATTTACAAATGTTATTTTGTGAGTCATTAGAGTCAACAATCTTTTTTTTTTTTTTGCCACACCATTAGCCTAACAGCTTTATTTATCAACCAATGGGAGCAACACACATTCACAGCATACAGAAAGACATCCCACAGGACTTCTCCTTTTCTGTCTAATCAAAAAAGAAGGTCTTAGCTTTAACATAGTAAAATTATATACAACAGAACAGTTATCAAACAAGGATTACAGTTACAATATCTAGTCTATTTGTATTTGACAAAATTAAAGAAACTGTTCTATCATCTATCCTACTTTTGTGAGTCTAAAGTTTTACATGTAATTTATCTGTTATCATGACGAAGGAAAACTGTAATTATAACTATCTATACTTATTCTTGACTCTTTGGAACCTTTCTTTAGATATAATGCTATCCTAAAATTTAAACTTTCCATTTTGATATTAGAACAGGAACAGGCAGAGTGCTCAAGAGGTCCCCAGAAATCCACAATGATACATCCTCTGTAGACTGCTGGCAATGGTCGAGAGAAAGCCTGATCTGACCTAATCTGGTGATCAGATGACTAAACACCCTATAACAGTCGTCTTGGAACTCTCATCCAACAACTGATGGAAGTGGATGCAGAGATCCTTGGCCAGGCCCCAGGTAGAGCTGCAGCTGTCCAACTGTCAAGAAAGAGGAGGGCCTGCAAGAGTGTGAATTGTTGAATCCAAGATTGCAAAAAGCACAGGGACAAATAGCCAAACTAATGGAAACACATGAATTATGAACCAAAGGCTGTGGAGCCCCCAGGTGGAGCAGGCCCTCTGGATAAGTGAGACAATTGAACAGCTTGATCTGTTTGGGAGGCACCCAGTCTGTGGGACCAGGACCTGTCCTTAGCGCATGAGCTGGCTGTCTGGAACCTTGGGCTTATACAGGGACACTTTGCTCAGTCTGGAAGGAGGAGACAGGACCTGCCTGTACTGAATCCACCAGGTTTAAATGAATCCCCAGGGGTATCTTGGTCCTGGAGGACATGGGAATGGAGGGGAGGGGGGGGGGGAAGGTGGGAGCAGGAGCGGGGAGGACAGGGGGAACCCATGGCTGATGTATAAAATTAAAACACATAATAATAAAGAAAACAATGATTATCAAGTATTGTCCAGGAGAGGAGAAAGGTAATAACATAAACAAAATTAGAAACGCAACCAATAAGAACAACATCAAACAGGAAACACATGAAATGTCCAAGCCATAGGTAAATGTCAAGTTACAGAGATTACGCTAATAGCTGTCCTAACCTGAAGAATCTAACTTTAATTCTTAAAATGTTCTTAGCTAAGATATGAGAGGATTATAACTGTAACTATCTAGTGTTCAATCCCATCAAAGACCTGAGAAAGAAAATAATATTACCTAAGTAAACAAGCACCTTCCAAAAAATTGCAAGAATTGACAGAGACAGCTGGCAGCCTGGACAGTCCTCTAATGCTTCTCAGCACTGTAGGGGCATCCACCATTTTTACTACAGGACTAGAATATCTGACAGATTGTTTTCAGAAGCAGGAATTTTGAAAGATCATCTTATCTTGTCATGGCAAGGTTCAGCAATCACTTTTCCTTGAGTCCTGCTTGTCAGGAGAGGACACATGCAAACTGTCAGCAGCTGAGGCAAGGGCAGCTCTTTGCCCAGTAGGCTTTTTTTTTTTTCCCCCCAAAAGAAGATAAACTTCCATATGGAATGGCTTCAATGCCCAACATTCTCTCAGTAGTAGACTGGTGATGCCAGGAGCAATTGTGTCTCACATCAACGAAATTCTATGTTATCAAAACATTTAAATGCCATCTTTAGGTCTACAAATTGTTTGAAGACTACCTATCGATCTGACGTATGTCTGCAAATATGACATAACTATAAATATGACAAACATGGGTGAATATAATTCAGTAAGTCTTATCAACCTAAATAACCTAAGAACTACGGCTACACATTAAAAGTAATCAATCTATAAACAAATGTACAGTATAAGAACAATGACCTTGCGCACACCTTTAATCCCAGCACTCAGGAGACAGAGGCAGGCGGATCTCTGTGAGTTCAAGGCCAGCCTGGTCTACGAAAAGCTAGTTCCAGGAAAGGCGCAAAGCTACACAGAGAAACCCTGTCTCAAAAAAAAACAGAACAATGACCTTAAAATAGTGAAAATAAAGAAAATGTCTTAATCAGAGGTAAAAATGTATAGGGCAATGTGATAACAACATCCTTAATATGTATCAATATGCAAAATATCCTAAACAGAGGTAGAACATACATATAGTATGACAAGTATAATTTTACATTTGTATCAATATACAAAATATTTCAAACAGGAGTATGAACATATGCACAATATGACAAATCCAGTTTTATATTTGTATCAATATACAAATTTCTTAAACAAGACTAGGAAAATAATTTTTATGTTTGTATCAATGTACAAGAATTCATACCAATGATAATTATCTAAAGCTGACAGTTACTGATTTAGTCTACAAGTAGATACAATAGTCTGCCTTATTGTCATAGCCTTTCTATGCCCCCCTTTTTTTTTCCAAAAGAAAATCCTGAGTTTAAACGTTATTGTTCTATCTGCAACTATATTACAATGTACTTTCCTCCAATTAGTATGCTATTTGCACATGATAGTACCTGGAATAGTATTCTTTGCGTAATTACTTGGGTGGGAATTTATATATACTTAAATTTTAAATATATAATTAAAAATTTAGGTACATATTTAAAATTGGGCAAATCATCATGGCAAAAAACACAGTAAAAGGTACTATAAATCTATGTCTATTTCACTGTACAAATTAACAATCATGTCTAGAGAGTCCAAATGAGCTGCCAAGGTTACACAGCTTATGAAAGGCATTTCTACATAACAGTCTTTTAACTTGGATTAGCCCTCTTACCCCTGTAGATGCTTACATGTAACCTTGGCAGGAGATAAGTTGTTCAGCAAACAACTGTTTAGGTGAGACAGTATCGTGGAAGTAACACTATATGTTAAAAAAAGGATCAGACTTTTTCTTTGATAACAATAATCTTTCTTGTGCTTAAATAGTTATTTTTATTTTAAAATTTTTTTCTTACATATTTTTAGTAAGATATAATTATATTACTTTCTCCCTTCCCTTCTCTTTCAAGCCTCTCCCAAGTCCCCTTCCGGCTCCTTCCATTCCACCCCAACTCCAAGTCTCACATTTACAGCCTCTCCTTTCCAATTGTTACATGTATGTGTGTGCATACACAAATATATAAATACAACCTGCTGATATAGGTTTTACTGAATTTCTTGTTAGCCTTCAATAGTAAATATTAAAGAAGAGACATTTGATATTTCTTGGACTCTGGAAGCTTGTTCTCAAAAGCTTTTTTTCCCCTTTTTTTAATTTATTATATTTGTGTTTTAATTTTACACATCAGCCATGGATTCCCCTGTCCTCCCCACTCCAATCCCATCTCCTCCAGGACCAAGACTCCCCTGGGGACTCATTTTAACCTGGTGGATTCAGTACAGGCAGGTCCAGTCTCCTCCTTCCAGGCTGAGCAAAGTGTCCCTGTGCAAGCCCAAGGTTCCAAACAGCCAGCTCATGCACTAAGGACAGGTCCGGGTCCCACTGCCTGGATGCCTCCCAAACAGTTTAAGCTATTCAATTGTCCCACTTATCCACAGGGCCTGCTCCAGCTGGGGGCTCCACAGCCTTTGGTTCATAATTCATGTGCTTCCATTTGTTTGGCTATTTGTCCCTGTGCTTTTCCAATCTTGATCTCAACAATTCACACTCTTACAGTCCCTCCTCTTTCTGACAACTGGACTCCTGGAGCTCCACCTGGGGCCTGGCTGAGGATCTCTGCATTCACTTCCATCAGTTATTAGATGAGAGTTCCAGCATGACCGGTAGGGTGTTTGGCCATCTGATCACAAGACTAGGTCAAATCAGGCTTTCTCTCGACCATTGCCAGTAGTCTTCAGTGGATGTATCATTGTGGATTTCTGGGGACCTCTCCAGTACTCTGCCTATTCCTTTTCTCATGTGGTCATCATTTATCATGGTCTGTTATTCCTTGTTCTCCATTTCTGCTCTTGATCCAGCTGGGATCTCCCGCTCCCCTAAGTTTTCTTTCCCTCAAACCTTGCCCTTCATTACTCCCACTGTTGTCCAGGTTGTTCATGTAGATCTCATCCATTTCTCTGTCACTGAGCAATCTCTGTGTCTTTCCTAGGGTCCCGTTTTCTAGGTAGCCTCCCTGAAGTTGTGTAGCAGTCTATTCATCTTTGTTTTACATCTAGTATCCTTCTATGAGTGAGTACATACCATGTTTGTCCTTCTGAGTCTGGGTTACCTCACTCAGGATGATTTTTTCTAGATCCATCCATTTGCCTGCAAACCTCATGATGTCATTGTTTTTCCCTGCTGAGTAATACTCCATTGTGTTTATGTACCACATCTGACAGAGGGCTGATATCCAGAATATATAAAGAACTCAAGAAATTAGACATCAAAATGCCCAACAGTCCAATTAAGAAATGGGCTATAGAACTAAACAGAGAATTCTCAACAGAGGAAGTTCAAATGGCTGAAAGACATTTAAGGAATTGTTCAACATCCCTAATTATCTGGGAAATGCAAATCAAAACGACTCTAAGATACTACCTTACACCTGTCAGAATGGCCAAGATCAAAAACACAGAAGACAGCTTATACTGGAGAGGATGTGGAGCAAGGGGAACTCTCCTCCACTGCTGGTGGGAATGCAAGCTTGTACAGCCACTTTGGAAATCAATATGGCGCTTCCTTAGAAAATTGGGAATCCAGTGTAGCACTCTTGGGCATATACCCAAGGAATGCTCAATCATACCACAAGGGCATTTTCTCAGCTATGTTCTTATCAGCATTGTTTGTAATAGCCAGAACCTGGAAACAACCTAGATGCCCTTCAACTGAAGAATGGATAAAGAAGCTTTTTTTTTTTTAAATTTAAATATATCCTATAATTTCAAGCATGTGACATTTATTTATTCACTGGTAGTTTTCCCTATAAGATATATTTATAAGGAATATCAAGGAAACTTAAATTTCAGCAACCTGTCAATTTGCCAATTCTCATTTTTAAAAGGGAAGGCACGGATGGACATAATATTCACCACTATAAGAGACCCTCATACAGATACTTGCATGTATTACAAATTATCCAACAAACACAAACAAACTCAGAATATGTAAATATTCCAAATTTTCTATGTCTCTATCATGTCACTGAAGGTAGCTTTTCCTAGACTTTTGTTGGTGGTGGTGGTGGTTATGGTCTAAGAAATAGTCTCTGGGGTGAGACTGAATGATGTCTGCCATACAATCAGCAAACCAGTTTCCATACCTGGAGACTCTTCATTTCTTGCTGAGAAAGGTAGAACAGTATTGTTCCTTCTTGAAGGAGCCAATTATTCCCCGCCCCACAAAAGACATTAATTTCAGTGCTTTTCATAATATCTACACAATAAGAAATAAACATCAAGAATTTACTTATATAGAATTATATGACAGATAGGTGTATAAATATTTTAATAAAAAATTCTTTCTTCCAAAAAATGCCATTAGTTTTTCCATCTCACTTTCTTCCCCTGTATGTTTCAAATATTCTAGAATGGACACAATTTACTTTGATAATGGAATTTTTTCCTCTGTCCCACATTTTTTTGTTTAGAGAAACTTATTATTTATTTGGTTCTCCAGGTGATTCCTTAATCATTTAGAGTTGTTTTATGATATTATGAATGAATTTCTTATTTCTTCAAATTAGCCTCCCAAGTGCTTAGTATTATTTGTTCAAATGTACAGGATCATCAGGTACGACAGCACTGGCCTTTATCCCAAGGCTCAGAAGGCTGAAACACAAGGCCAGCATAATAGGACCCTATTACACAACAAACAAACATTCACCCACAAAACAACAACAGAACCCAAGGATATGTATAGACTCCCACCAACTTCATGCTTCCATTGTAAGATACTGATATGTTACATGCTTCATTGTGCTTCTCAACTATAACTTCTATGCCCATCATTTCTCCTATTCTTGAATCAATCACACATGAGTGTAACCTCTATAGTGCTATAGTGTATGTTTTAGTGTCTCACTCTTTAAGTCAGATAGATAGAGTCAAGTCCTTTTTCTGTCCTGGGTTAAATTTCTAGTATCATAGAATGTAACAGAGAGACAAAAATGAGATTAATTTGGAATGAGATAAAGTAATAGCAAACTTTTGGCACAATATCTAGGATACGCCAAGCCTTAATTGACCATAAAACCTTTATCTTTGTTTCTTATCTCCAAATTTTTGCCCAGATTGCTCTTCTTCTTAGGTCTTGATTTTCAAATGTCTACTTAGATTTTTTATAAGCTCAGTAACACTTCTGTTGTATAGTCTTCAGTCATTATCTATTTCATACAATAGTACTTAGACAGTACTTTGGGATACTTTTGCATCTGAAATTTTTGTTAGCTTCCAGAGCCCAATTTTATTCCCACTGAGATAAAAACAACACAAAAGAGTACGATATGGCTTCTGTGTCTTTTTTGTTTTCATTCTTCATCATATCTCCCCAAATCATACTCATTAATCCCTACTCCATTTCTTTAATGGCAATTAATTTGATGATACACCAAATGTCTTTACTGAGAATTGATTCAGAAATACAAAGCACATTGAAAAACTTAGACACAAACCTAAAGAAAATTATATATATATTTCATCTAAGCAATAAATATCAGATCTGTCATATTTTTTCATTAGTTAAAACAAAAGTCAAGGTTCATAATATCTAGCTGGATAATTTTGGAAACACGTTATCAAAAGTTTAATGCCAAAGTTTTGCTTATGACTACTGAGCATGTTACTGTATTTTGGAAAAGATAAAAGAGCCAATATTTTTTAAATTGCACAATTTTACTTTGGATTGTGTAAGTCCTGAAGTTCTTTCTCTTTAATATTCCAAGCAATGTGTCACAGTACATTTCATATGAAGTAATTCACGCCAAATGAGTTAAGATCTATTTTGAACTGATAATATGATCCAAAAATAAAAGAAAAACACATTTGTTAAAAACAGTGCCAAAAGTGAGAATAATGTTACTAATGACCTAGAAAGGAACATCTTTTATTTCTCTATTCCAAATTCTACCTCATGGTTTATACTCTCAATTAGAACAAACTCAAATGAAAATAATTTGTTTCCAACACAGAAAGGAGGCTTACAACTTCAGATAGCACATAGCACATTACACAAAGAATCCTGATAATGAGTTTATATTTTCAGTATTGAAAAAAGTTGAAGGAAAACAGGCTTTAATTTTTTTAAGTCAGCTGTAAAGAAAATAACACTTTTTTGATCCTTTTAAAATGGCAAATGCAGAAACACCTGAGCTAAATAAAAGGGAAGCCATTAATACACTGATTCAAATCACACAAGAACCCAGATCATGGCTTCCAGTGTTATCCTCCATAGAGGAGACAAGGGCTCCCTAACAAAAGGTCTCATTTCAGGGCTGGTGCTAAAAAAGGCGAAGAGGTGGATTAGAGCTAGTTATGACAGTTTTAAAGTGTTTACATAAAAAGCAAACCACAAACCCAGTGAGACATAACTTACAAAGTGGCCACTGGCCAGATATGGGAGAACATGAGCATGAAAATCATGAAAGCCATTCATGAATTATATGCTTCTGAACAGAAGTGGGAAAAGCTTAAATTCATGAGACCATGGCTTAGCCAAAGGAGAAGACAACTTTGCTTATAGGAAAATGTCAACTATTGGCTGGGCATAGTGGCACACACCTTTAATAACAGACTAGGGGAACCAAAGCAGGTATCTCTTTAAACATGAGGCCATCCAGATCTACATAGCAAGTTCCAAGCCAGCCAGGACAACACAATGAGACACTTTCTAAAAATAAAGGGAAAATAAAAAAAGGTCAATGATCTTTTTGAGTCTGAGTTACTTCACTCAGAATGACTGTCTTTAGTTCCATCCATTTACCTACAAATTTCATTTTTTCATAACAGCTAAATAATATTCCATTGTGTAAATGTATCACCTTTTCATTATCCTTTCATCAGTTAGTGGACATCTAGGCTGTTTCTAATTTCTGGATGTTATGAATAGCAATGAACTTGGATGTACAAGTAAGATGTAGATAGAGCCTTTTGGTTATATACCCAGGAGTAGCATAGCTGTATTTTGTAGTAGCTAAATTATCAGCTTTTTGTGGATCCTCCATCTTGACTTTGATAGTGACTGGAATACTTTGCACTCCCATCAGCAATGAATAAGTGTTCCCTTTCTTCATGTACTCACCACCATTTGTTTTATTATTTTGGGCATCCTGATTAGGGTAAAACGAAATATCAAGGTAGTTTTAATTTGCATTTTCACTGGGCAGTGGTGGCGCACGCCTTTAATCCCAGCACTCGGGAGGCAGAGCCAGGCAGATCTCTGTGAGTTCGAGGCCAGCCTGGTCTACCAAGTGAGTTCCAGGAAAGGCACAAAGCTACACAGAGAAACCCTGTCTCGGAAAACCAAAATTAATTAATTAATTAATTAATTGATTGATTAATTGAAGTAAATAAATAAATAAATAATAAATTTTGCATTTTCCTGATGGCTAAGGATGTTAACCATCCTTAATATTCCTTTAAGTGCTTCTCAGCCACTTGTGTTCCAGTTTTTGAGAACTCTCTGTTTAGTTCTATTCCCCCTTTTTCTAATTAAGCTACTTATTTTTTTTTAATTCTCTATTCTGGATACTAATCTTCTATCAGATGTATAGTAGGAAAATTTTTTTTCTCATTCTGTAGGCTGCCAATTTGCTTGAATGATGATGATGGTGTCTTCTGCTGTATAGAAACTTTTCAGCTTCATGAGGTCCCATTTATTAGTTGTTGTTCTTAGTGCCTGTGCTAATGGTGTTCTATTCAGAAATTCCTTTCCTATGTCAATAAGAAAGTTCAAGGCTATTCCATATGTTCTCTTCTCTCAGATTCAGTGTATCTGGCCTTATGTTGAGGTACTTGATCCATTTGTAGCTGAGTTTTGTGCAGAGTGATAGACATCAATCTATTTCCATTCTTCTATATGCAGCCATCAAGTATGACTAGAACATTTGTTGAAGATGCAATTTTTTCCCCAGTGTATATTTTTGGCTTCTTTGTAAAATAAACCCAAGTGTCTGTAGGTGTGTAGAATTGTGTCTGGGTCTTCAATTTGATTCCACTGTTCAACATGCCTGTTTTTATGCCAATACCAAGCTGTTTTTGTTCATGTGGCTTTGTGAGATGGTGATACCTCCAGCAGTTCTTTTATTCTTCAGGCTCATTTTATAGATTTTGGGTTTTTTGTATTTTCATATAAAGTTGAAGACGGATTTTTCAATTTCTGTGAAGAATTGTGTTGGAATTTTGAGGGGTATTGCATTGAACCTATAGATTATTTTTGGTAGGATAGTTGTTTTCACAATTTTGATAGGAGCATGGGAGATTTTTCCCATCTTCTAGGTAACTAGTAAGGAACCAGAAAGGAAGAGGGAATCTTCCAATTAAGGGGAGTATAGTGTTATAAAGAGTTAAGGGGAAAGGTAAAGAGGAGGATTAAATGGGAATGGGGGATGGGATGACAGGGTACAGGAGGGAATAGGGAGAAAAACAACAAACATTAAAGGCCTTTTGAAAAGCCATATGGAAACATACCACTGTAGAAGCTCCCTAAAATATAAACATATATGAAAGGAATTTAAATTGAGGAAACAATGTGCCAACTAAACATCTTATGTTACCAAATAACATCTCCAATGCTAGGAATGGGTAATAACTTGTTAAGTCATGGGCCAAAGGGGTCCCACAAACATCACAGGTTATTTCCAAGGCTACTGGTTGATCTTCATGACACAATTTTATGTCATTGAACATAGTGAAATCAGGTTGGTGACCAACTAGATTTCAGCCCTATTGACCGGAATTTATGTTATTGGAAGGTACTTTGCGTGCTGTCAGAAAAGAAAAGTAATCATCAATATATCCAGCTACAACAGTGACCTGCCTGCAAAATATACTGGTATAATAGTGGCACAAAAATTATGGGGAGTTACCAACCATTTTTTTAAATTGAACTAAGGGTCACTCTGTGAGACAAAACCTATACCTGACACTGCTAAAGTGGTCAAGAGTCTGAGATTAGATAAGTCATGGGCTCTAGGGGAAAACCGACATCCATTATTCTACTCAAAAGAGGATAGCAATAAAATGATGCCTAATGATATATGCTATTCCTGTAGAACAGAACATCATTCAACTCTCATCAGAGGAGTTTCTTCTTAAAGCCAGTGATATTTATTCAGAGACCCACAACTGGACAATGTACAGGACTGAGAGATTTTGAAGCTCTAAGCCCTAAATGGGATGTCTTTATCAACCCTCTCCCCTCAAGAATCAGGGATCTATGTGAAAGGGGCATCAAAAAGATCTTGAGAACCACAGATGGTGGAAGACTCCAAGGAAGCACTGTCTTCCAGATACAACAGGGCTGATACACTTACATATGAATTTGCAGAGACTGTGACAATATGCACAAGATTTATACAGGTTCAAACCAGATAAAATCTGAGCACTGAGAAGGAGAAAGCAGACATAAAATCCCACCTCTAACCAAAAAGGTATTTGCAACTGATAACTACTGAAAAAGGAAAAATCAGTTTTTCCAATGGAGTGTCACTGGGTGTATCCATCACACCTGAAGGCAGGTCCCATGCCCAGGAGCAGATGGCAAACATAAAAGGGACCCTTTTTTGTGTGCTTTTTTAAAAAAAAAATAGTTTTGTTTTTTGGTTTTTTTGTTTTGTTGTGTGTGTGTGTGTGTGTGTGTGTGTGTGTGTGTGTGTGTGTGTCTGTCTGTCTGACTGACTGGTTTTTTTGTTTTGTTTAGATTTGATTTGATTTTCATTTCGGGGTGGAGGTTGTTTTATGGGAAAGCAGGGGCAAGGGAGAAAGAGAAAGAATATGAAGTTGGGTGGGTAAGAAGAATCTGGGAGTAGTTGGAGAAAAGGAAAGAACATGACCAAAATATTCTGTATGAAAAAAATTAATTAATTTTTAAAAATCAATTACTAGCTGGGCATGGTGGCACACACCTTTAATCCCAACACTTGGGAGGCCAAGTCAAGTGGATCTCTGTGAGTTCAAGTCCAATCTGGTCTACATAGTGAGTTCTAAGACAGCCAAAGTTACACAGTGAAACCCTGTTTCAAACAAACAAACAGTCAGCTACTGACTAATAAGATAGGGATCATGGAACTGGTAGATAATCATGTTGCAAGCATCCTAAGAGAATCAGCAAGTCAAGACTCAATAGTAAATACTAAATCAAGGGGAGTATGATTGACAAGCAGTAGGGCACATATATTGACTTAAAACACCTCCCTATGGAATATGTATTACTTACAAGTGAAAAAAAAACAACTCTGCAACTATAGATTGCAGAAATATAACAATCTAACAAATGAATATCAGCAGTAAGGGACAAATAGATGTCATATACATCCAAATGTGTACCCTTGGACACTACTGGAAGGAACATACTTAGGAGTATTCTTTTTCTTTTCCTTCTTTGACTTTGGTTGGCTGGCCTTCTTTCTCTTCCTTCTTCTTCCTTCTTTTTATTTTTAAGACAGTCTCACCATGTAGCTCAGGGTATCTCCAAATTCTCAATCCTTCTGCTTCAGACTTCCTAATGCTAGGTGGGATTATAGGCATATACCCACCAATCCTGTTTTACTTAAGTATTGCAGTATTCTGTTGATGCCCAATCTGAACTTAATGAGAGATACCATGAATCACAAAATAAAAACCATTCTATTAAAAATGGATATGGAAAGATTATTATTTAAAAATTTCAACATTATAAAATAAATACTGGGCAAATATTCAAAATGAAGAGGGAAAAGAGAAATAAACTTAAAATATCTTATGCCCAGTTATGTACTGGGCCTGCCCTAGAAGAAAACAGTGAAATGGAAAATAAAGACTATGATTACAGTGATTATGGTGATATCCAATTGAAGGTGGGGCAGGAGAGTCACGTTAGCCCAGTGGTTCATGTCCAGCCTAGGGAACCAAAGAATTTAGAACAAAGGTATATAAATATAGGATTTTCTCTGAAAGGATTCAGGGGGAGAAATGAGTACCTCTCTCGCATTCATTCACTCGTTCACTCACTCTCTCTCCCTCCCTCCTTCTGTGTGTGTGTGTGTGTGTGTGTGTGTGTGTGTGTGTGTGTGTGTGTGAAGAAAAAGCAGGAAGAGAGGACAGAGAGGGAAAGTGAGAATAATATCAGGGTATATATACATATACATATATGTATATATATCAATGAGACAAAAATTTAACACTAGATAAATATAGGTAAAGGATATCTGAATGTTTACGTGTAATGTCAGCAATTTCTCTTTATGTGTGAAACAATGTCCAAATAGAAAGTGAGACAGATTTCTAGATCTAAAATACCTCCAATGATGTTTTAATATACTGACTTTCTGTCAGCATAACTGAGGGCTGAATGCATGAGAGGAAGAGAGGAGAGAGAAGTTAAATTATCATTTAGTTTCCATTAGACAAATCAAAGGAGTTATTAAGAATATGGGCATAGGGGGCTGGAGAGATGGCTCAGTGGTTTAGAGCACTGGCTGCTCTTCCAGAGGACCCAGGTTCAATTCCCAGTAACCACATGGAGGCTCACAACTGTCAATAATTCCAGTTCCAGGGAATCTGACAGTTTCACACCAATGCACATAAAATAAAGTTTTTAAAAAGAGCCAATAAAGGCATTTTTAAACATTTAAAAAAAAAAGAATGTGGACATAAAGAACATTCCATTCTCTGAATTAGCTTAAGGTCTAAATACCATTATTAAAATGAAAGATCAACTAAGTTAAACAGAGTGGCACATGGATTACAGGACACTCTAGCAGGTTTTTGACTGAAATGAGCAAAACAAGAATGTGATCAGCCTTTTACAGGCAATTTCCATCACTATAAAGGACACTCTGGGATAAAAGGAACCAAAGACACAGACTTATAAATTATGTCACCTCATCAAAAATGTTACTTCCATGGTTAAACAAAACCGATATTCTGACCAAGTCATTAAATATTCTGCAGCAAATATTTCTTAGTTTAATCTCACTATCTAAAGTCTTGAAATATTAGTATGGCTTCCCACAAAGATCTGACAAAGAAAAAATATGCTGAAATGCAGGTAACTTATATTTGTTGTTGGGAATGCAGACAGTAAGTATTTGTTCTACATGAAATTTGACCTTCCACTATAAAAGAATAATAGTGTAAGTTTGCTTCATGATAGGTAACTTGTCTCCTTTGTAATGAAAAACCAGATCTTTTACTGTGGGAGGCCAGCTGGGAGACGGGCTCCCACATTTTACCCCAGGGTACTCTTGAGGAGTGAGGGATAAGAGATTTAGATAGAAGGACAGAGGGAGAGAGACAGAAACACAGGACAGCCTCAGGAGGGCCTGGATCCTTATCCACTGGCCCATCCTGTCTCTTCTAAAGGGCTGTTTATAGGAATACCAAAGGGTAGAGCAAAAGACCTCTCCCTAGCTCAGCCAAGTGTAGACCCTTCCAATCACCTAGAAACCATGCACATGGTCAAGCAATCCTCTAATGCAGCTCTGCTAGGTAAAGCAAGCTCAGATATCACTAGGAAACCTTTGTGGGCCTCCAGAAAATTTAGATTTCTAACTTTAAGAAATATATTAAGACTGCAAATACTGATTTGTGAGGCCATTTACGAAAGCTTCTTTTCTCTCACTGGTGATAACTTTTCTACTAGAGGTATAGTAACTAACATGGATTGATTCACCAACAAAAACCAAGCTCTGTGCAGTTTCTCTACTATCAAATAAGAACCAAGAGGAACCAACAAGTTACTACTACCACAGCACCACTAAGTAACCCTATATTTTGATGACTCCCTTTCACAGGAGTGGGTCCTCTAAGACTCTAACTTCTACCAAAGAAGAAACCCACCTGAAACATCGAAGTAGAAGTTACTGGTGTGTGACAGGAAGCACTCAGGGGAGATGAAACATTCTAAAGCAACTAGGGTAGAGGGTATCCTGACATTAAAACAGGGCAGAAATGTCACTTCTATGGACTACTTATTGCACTCAGAATATGGCCCCTGCTCATTCCTCATCCTGGAACTTCCATAAATTGCCCAACATTTTGTCAAAGATATTTCTGCTTAAATTAGAGAAAATAATCTAGTTGCCTGAAACTAGAAACTTAATAATCACTACTCCAAAAGAGGAGGGACTGTAAATTTCTCCCGTGCTTGCATATGTGTTCCAGAGAGTAACAATGATGTGAAACACTGTGATAAACTGTTGTGTTCTGTGAAAGATCCACCAAAGGAAACTAATCTTAGTAACCAATTCATTGTGATGATACTGTGTTCCCCAAAATATTGTGCACCCTAATAAACTTATCTGGGGTCAGAGAACAGAATAGCCACTAGACAGACATAGAGGCCAGAAAATGGTGGCATTCACACCTTTAATCCTAGCATTCCAGAGGCAGAGACCCCTATGGATCTCTGTGAGTTCAAAGCCACACTGGAAACAGCCAGGTGTGGTAACAAGAGCCTTTAATCCCAGGAAGTAATGATAGGAAGCAGAAAGGTATATAAGGTGTGAAAACCAGGAACTAGAGTTGATTAAGCCTTTAGGCTTCTAGCAGCAGTTCAGCAGAGATTCATTTGGATGAAGACACAGAGGCTTCCAGTCTGAGGAAATAGGATCAGCTAAGGAATTAGTGAGGTGAGGCGGCTATGGCTTGTTCTGTTTTTCTGATCTTCCAGCGTTCACCCAATACCTGGCTCCAGGTTTGTTTTTATTAATAAGACCTTTTAAGTTTCATGCTACAATTCATAGATGCTCTAATTCAAATATGATCACTATTTTAAGTGATGGCAATTATTCTGCCCACTTTGAGTTCATTGCTCTTCCTCCAACATTGAACATACACAATCCTTAAGCTTTGTAGAGGACAGCATGAGATTTTCAATTTTCACAAAAATGAGTATGAACTTAAAAGATTCTGCAATGCTACTTGTTACCATCCTTAGGAAAGTTTCTTTACCTGGAGATTGATCTCTGCCTCGTAGAAGGTTAGGCATGAGCAGTAATGTCGATCTGAGTCAATATCCGTTAGGACCACCACAAAGAATGTTGGCTGTTTCCGCTCTCTGGACAGATGCCATCCACCAGGCTGACAAAACTAAAAGGATGGGAAGGAGGGGAAAGTCACATTTTAAAATAAAAATAAAAATTTATCATTTTTAATATATAAAAATATTAAAAATAACACTGTCATTAAAACTATATGATTGAGGGGCTACAGAAATAGCTCACAGGGTAAACAGTGTTTGCTTCATACACATGAAGACCAGCTCAAACCCTAGCATTCATATTGAAAAAACCAAGGGTGGTCATGTGTGCCTGACATCTCAGCACTAGGAAGCAGACAGAAGGGGGATCATAGGAGTTCACTGACTAGCTAGTCTAACCAACTGGTGAGCTCCTGATTCAAAGAACAAGACAGAAATTAGTAAAGTACATGTTGTTGACCTCTGGCTTCCATAGGTATGGGTACACACACCTGCACATGCATGTGCATATACATACAAGTATCACACACAAATTTATCTATTTGATATGGTATGCTACAACAGCTAATATTTTTTTAAAAATTCCATGTACAGATTCATAGCTATGAAAATATTCACCAAATTTTTCCATAGGTATCATTTTGAGATGTCAACCCACTTTTGGCATATGTAGGAACATAGCACCAAGGTAAAAAGACTCTTCCTCCAAATATTAGAATAAATCATGGTACAAGCTGGAGAGGAAGTGCAGAAAGGGATACTGCTTGGGAAGAGGAAGGTGACCAGCAAGATGAATGCAAAGGAAAGAGAAATGACAGAGAGTAAGGGGTGAATAAAGATAAAGTGAAATAAATGCTGGGTATGTATGAAACATCACTTCTTTGTGTATTAACCAAAACATAATTTTTAAAGTCCATGAGGGTTTGCAGAGATGGCTCAGTGGTTGTGTGCTTGCTGTTTACCAAACCACCAAAGTTCAGATCCCAGCATACTTGTAACAATCCAAGTATGGCCTCCCATGTACCTTTTAACACCAGTGCTGCTAAAAGAAGTGAGAAGGGATGCTGAGGCTGCTAGCAAAAACACAGGCTCCAGATTCAGGGAAAGACTTTGCCTCAAAGGAATATTTACAGAGAATGATGAAGGAAGGTATCCCACACTCACTTCTAGTCTCTGCACCCACCACCACATACATGTTCACATATACAAGTCTGCAATACATCGTATGTGCATATATCACACACATTAAAAATAAAATGGATTCATTAAAAAGCATTGTAACTTTTAATGTGAGTAAATCATATGAATTTATTTTTTGTACTCTTTTGTAGTTCTTAAAAATCAATTAGCACATAGAACACTGAGCCAAGAAATCCTGAGAATCGCAGTTTTACGGCAAGTGAGTGTTAGCATGTAACTACCTTGGCTTACACTCCAGGGAAGGAGAAAGGAATAGCTGTGGTACAACCAAGAAGTTTATTCAGATTATAACAAGCTCAGAAATGTCTTTCAAAATCCTGTTACTTTCTTTCAATGAAATTTTTTGTCAGAATTTCATACATTATTTTTATTAGGTTTTTAAAAATGTTTTGATGTTTCATAGATATGCTGAATTTTAGTCACTTTCACATACACGCCCGTTACCTCTCTCCCTCTGAAACGCTTCTTCCTAACCGTCTCATATTCTAAACTGACTCAGAATCAGACCTGAGGTGCCTGGTATTGGTTGAAAATAATAAAGTTGCATGCTCACCATCACCAGGTCTATTACCCCTTATTTGACAAACTACTCCTCTGACATAAAGCAAATCCGTTCTATGAATTAGTAGCAGATACATATAGTCTCATGGGATATAGTTCATGTTCATTAGGGGATTGTTAGGTTTGGAAAAACTGCATACCCAGGAGAATTACAGTTATTTTCACTGAATTGTAAATGAAACGAAGGTTTCAAAAAAGAAAAAGCTGTATTTTAGTTCTAATTTTATTAAGTTTGTTTCACTTATAAAACTGAAGTTAACTGTCACAGAAGAGTTCACAAATAAATAAAAATAATAAATAAAAACCTTTTTAGAGCAAACAGACCTATTAGATAGACACCTGGATATTTTTCATTACCTGAAACTAGAAAAAGCAACTATATCCAGTTTCTCAATTTTTTATACATACAGAGAATATAAGAATTTAACAGAATGACAAGGTTCATGGTGTATTTGAACTAAACTGAATGGTCTTCCAGAGACGGCATACTAAGATATTTGGATAACAGTCATATATAGCATCTGGATAACAGTCATATATAGCATCACTGGTGAGTAGCTTTATCCACATCTATAAAAATCATACTTTACTGACCTGTAGTAAAGAAGAGTATGCCATCATTAAACTAAAACATTAAATGCAACCCTTTTAAAAGTCTACAAGAGGCTGGAGAGATGGCTCAGTGGTTAAGAGTACTGACTATTCTTCCAGAGGACCCGGGTTCAATTCCCAGCACCCACATGGAAGCTAACAACAGTCTGTAATTCCAAGATCTGATACCCCTCACACAGACATACATGCAGGCAAAACACTAATATAAATATCTAGATAGATAGATAGATAGATAGATAGATAGATAACAAGAAAGCTGGCGGTGGTGGTGCACGCCTTTCATCCTAGCAGATGGGAGGCTGGGAGGCAGCAAGTGGATCTCTTTGAGTCTGAGGCGAGCCTGGTCTACCGAGTGAGTTCCAGGACAGCCAAAACTACTCTAAGAAACCCTGTCTCAAAAAAATAAAAAAATAAAATAAAACACGAAATATCCAAAGGGAGAAGACTGTAAGACTTCCTTAGTTACTCAAATAGCCCTATTTCCCTACTTTACACCACAACAGGAATTTGGGGATTAAAAGGTACTAACCTTAAAATTGGGGGAAATTCCAAGGATTATTTACAACTAGGTAAGTATTTCTTCATAACTCTATTTAATGCAGCCAGAGCAAAGAAAACAATGGCACTTCAGATAGTTTTACTAAGCTTTTCAATCAAAGCTTGCCAATAGTTACCTATATACTGGTTACATGTGAGATTCCTTATTTCAAATATAAAATTATGACTACACACAGGAATTATTTTAAAGTATGCACTGGAAAATAACATCAGACTCAAACTTTACAGGAAAATTTGAATCTATATTCTCACACGAAATACATAAGTACATAAATATACAGTTAATAAAATTTATAAAACTAAGTGCATAAAAATGATGTTTCAAAGCATGAAAACAAACAGCTTTAAGCTATAACTAGAAATGCATGTTTACTGTATCACAGAGAAGCGGTACCAGGACTTGGAGATGGGAAGGTGACCCTAACATCTAATGAGAGGTTATTTATTCCCTTAGGATCTGGATTTGAAAAGCAATGATGCTAGCTGGCTTAGTCATTTTCATTCTCCACAAAGTGTGCTGATGAACCAATAAACAAGGAGAGAGTGGACACTACAATTCCTAAACCTAGGCTCCAGCCACATTTCTGACAGGAATGTGAGAGAATATTTAGACAGCTGGGAACAGGGTAGTCACTAAAAGACAATGAGCAGAATGATAAGCATTAAACAAACAGAAAAAATCCAGGGTTTTATGTTCCCTAGTGTCTTTACTGGCAAACAGGAGAGGTACTTGCTATCACAGGTGCAAACTTAAAATGCTTAACTGGCTGACAACATTGAGACTTATATTTTGGCCACCTTCAAATAACTGAGAAAGCATATGTATCTGGAACTACATTATCAATGAACATACTGTATAAACTAACCAAAAAAAATACTGAATTTTGTCTCACACATACATGGGTAGATGCAACAAAATATGTCTCTTAACATCGTCTTTCTGGCTTGACCTCATCATTTCACACAAATCAGATCCATGAAAATGTTACAGTGTATCTGGGAATACCGAAGCAGGGGATTATTCCTTATTAATCTAAAGTTTCTTTGAGACCTTAGCATAGCTTGGGAACTGGTACTCAAGGGTGCAAAGTCAGGAATGCTCAGTGCTCAGTACCCTGGGATTCTGCATGGCGATACATTACAAACACTAACTTTGTTTCATTACCCAAACATTAGAAGTAGATCATGTCCAATAAAACAGTCCAGCTATCCACAAACTAAAGTATAAATATAGAAGACCCATAGTTGTAAAACCACTACGCATTAAAAAGGCTATGAAGATGGGAGTAGGACATTTTGTAGGGAGCTCCAGAGGGAGCAGGGGTAGTCATATTGGAGCTACAAACATGCAAGTATATAAATTAAAGCTAATCTTTTTTGATAATTTAATGGTGCCTAATAATGTATTAAAGAGCTATTAAAATACGGAGTTGAAAAACAGAGACTTTAGGGTTGGGGATTTAGCTCAGTGGTAGAGTGCTTGTCTAGCAAGCGCAAGGCCCTGGGTTCGATCCTCAGCTCAAAAAACAAACAAAAACAGAAAAACAGAGACTTCATATCTGTAAAAACTCTGACTAACCATAACTCAGAAACCTTAGTTTCCACTGAAACTAAAGCTAGGGATGCTGAGGTCATATGGCCAGCTTGGGATAGCACTGGAGCTAGACGTCAACTCTATAGTCTGTAGGAACTGCATCCTTTCACTGATGGCTTACTGTAAATCCTTCAGAGATATTATTTTGTGATCGTATAAACTCATATCAGGAAAAAATAAAATGAAGTAAACATTGTAATAGACCGCATTTGTAGCCACTCATCTTTGGCAGAGTACATGCATATGTATTTATTTTCTTTCTCTCTGTCTATGTCTCTTCTTTTCTTTCCTTCTTTCAAGATAAAAGGAGACCTATCTGTCATACACACAGCTATTAGCCCCTTTTCTTCATTTTCAGTAACATGTACATGTTCCTGTGTATGACTCAGTGTTTATCAGACAAAACCTTGCTATAGAGCTCATGTGACATCCAACATGCAACCCTCCTGCATCTAGAGATTACAGGAATGCGCCATTGAGGTCAGCAACACAATTATTTTTAATAACAATAATGACATTGCAGGTATACAAATACTTCGGCTGAAATTTAACTCACTCCCTATTGCTGATGTTTAGGATGTTTACCTTTTTGTTATAACTAATGTTGAAGTACACACAACATTATAGAAATCTTTGCAGATATTTTTCAATATTCTCTTATGGAACTATAACATTTTGTAGAGTGTGTATAATTAAGCACAATTAGTTTAATTACCTTTGAGTTCCGTTTTTAAGGTTGTGCAACCTCAAGAATATTTTTTCATGGCATATTTCTAAGGAAAAATTTTTTCCTTTTTTTATTTCTTATATTTGTGTTTTAATTTTACATATCAGCCATGGGTTCCCCTGTCCTTCCCCATCCCCTCCATTCCCATCTCCTCCAGGGCCAAGACTCCCCTGGGGATTCAATTCAACCTGGTGGATTCAGTACAGGCAGGTCCAGTCCCCTCCTTCCAGGCTGAGCAAAGCATCCCTGTGCAGGCCCAAGGTTCCAAACAGCCAGCTCATGCACTAAGGACAGGTCCGGGGCCCACTGCCTGGGTGCCTCCCAAACAGTTCAAGCTATTCAATTGTCCCACTTATCCACAGGGCCTGCTCCAGCTGGGGGCTCCACAGCCTTTGGTTCATAATTCATGTGCTTCCATTTGTTTGGCTATTTGTCCCTGTGCTTTTCCAATCTTGGTCTCAACAATTCACACTCTTATAGTCCCTCCTCTTTCTCGACAGTTGGACACCTGGAACTCCACCTTGGGCCTGGCTGAGGATCTCTGCATCTACTTCCACCAGTTATTGGATGAGAGTTCCAGCACGACCATTAGGGTGTTTGGCCACCTGATCTCCAGACTAGGTCAGATCAGGCTTTCTCTCAACCATTGCCAGTAGTCTTCAGTGGATGTATCATTGTGGATTTCTGGGGGCCTCTCTAGCACTTTGCTTCTTCCTGTTCTCATGTGGTCATCATTTATCATGGTCTGTTATTCTTTGTTCTCCATTTCTGTTCTTGATCCAGCTGGGATCTCCCGCTCCCCTAAGCTTTCTTTCCCTCAAACCTTGCCCTTCATTACTCCCACTGTAGTCCAGGTTGTTCATGTAGATCTCATCCATTTCTCTGTCACTGAGCAATCCCTGTGTCTTTCCTAGGGTCCCGTTTTCTAGGTAGCCTCCCTGAAGTTGTGTAGCAGTCTATTCATCTTTGTTTTACATCTAGTATCCTTCTATGAGTGAGTACATACCATGTTTGTCCTTCTGAGTCTGGGTTACCTCACTCAGGATGATTTTTTCTAGATCCATCCATTTGCCTGCAAACCTCAAGATGTCATTATTTTTCTCTACTGAGTAGTACTCCATTGTGTATATGTACCATATTTTCTTTATCCAGTCTTCAGTTGAAGGGCATCTAGGTTGTTTCCAGGTTCTGGCTATTACAAACAATGCTGATATGAACATAGCTGAGCAATTGCCCTTGTGGTATGATTGAGCATTCCTTGGGTATATGTCCAAGAGTGCTACAGCTGGGTCTTGGGGGAGATGGATTCCCAATTTTCTAAGGAAGCACCATATTGATTTCCAAAGTGGCTGTACAAGCTTGCATTCCCACCAGCAGTGGAGGAGAGTTCCTCTTGCTCCACATCTTCTCCAGCATAAGCTGTCTTCTGTGTTTTTGATCTTAGCCATTCTGACAGGTGTAAGGTGGTATCTTAGAGTCGTTTTGATTTGCATTTCCCGGATAATTAGGGATGTTGAGCAATTCCTTAAATGTCTTTCAGTCATTTGAGCTTCCTCTGTTGAGAATTCTCTGAGAACTATTATTATAGAGCTAAAGAGATGGTTCAGTTGTTAAGAGCTTTGCTACTCTTTCAAAAGACCCAGGTCTAGTTTCTAGCATCCACGTGGTGATTCACAAAGATCCATAATTTTAGTTCCAGAGGTATCAGACACCCTCTTCTGGCCCTGGCACTGTACACAGTGGTGTATATACATATATGCAGATACAAAACACTTACAAACATAAAGCTTAAAATCTTTTTTAAAAAATTAAATAGTAGTATGAACTACAAACCAAAGAAAAGTTGATTTGCTAAATAGACTAACAAAAAAATTTAAGAGACTAAATCTATGCCAGAAGAGGGTTAGACACAAGCTCTATTCTTTGTATATATTTTTCCAAGTTCAGAGAAAATATAACAGTTTCAAAGAGTAGCCAACTTTAGAGTTTGAGAAACTCAAATCTTTTATTATAAAATAACAGGTGTCAAAAACATGCTCAATTTCAGCGAGGAACTTTTGATGAAGTATATCTTTTACAGGGACTACTCAAAACTCTTTGATTACAATGAAACTTATTTTAAGTGGGTAAACATATATTGCTCTTAACTTTAAAAAATTACAGGTAGATTATGTTACTTAATAAACAATATAATATTGTATTGTATTCATCATGTATAAAATAATGATTATCTGCCAAAATTATATGAACAAATTGACTGAACATGGAATTCATATGATTAAGTTGGCATACAGAAAAACATGAAAATAACTAGTTTTATGTGAAGCCAGTAATAAGCAATTAGAAAAACAAATAACATTCACAATTCAAAAACACAGGCTAAGCCAACCTTTCTCAAGCTTTGTACAATTTGATGTTAGTCTCATGAGAATCCTACACGTAAGACTTTAAATATGAAATTTGAAGAGGCAACACCAGAGAGAAAAATGAATTTTTAGAATTTTTAGCTTCTAACATTCAAGCTTTGAAACTAAACATAAAACTACCAATCAATTACAAATATGAAAGTCCAAAGTGAGTAAAATAATGTTATTAATGACTTCTAGTTAAGTATGGCAGATGAAACCTGCTTTATATTAAGTAGAAGTAAATGGGAAAAGAGATTATAACAGGTTAACAAGATTTTGGAAAGCAGAGTACCATTTTACACCAGAAATTTCTGGAAAACACTGGACTATAGTTAACAAACAGTTAGAAATACCACTAAATATAAAAGAAATGCCAAAGCAAATGGACAAACAAAAGAGGGGAACTTGCTATTAATAGGTTTACTGGCTTCTGAGTCAATATTGCAGCTTGCATTTATAGAAACATGTATGAGAATATATTATTTATTAAATTAAATAGTATTAAATATGCAGATTCAAATAGTACAATGGCATTTAAAGTCTATTTAAAGTTACAACTTTTCACCACATAAAAATATTGTACTTTTCAGTTTTGCTTTTTGAGACAGGGTTTGTCTGTATATTCTGGCTGTCCTGGAACTCACTCTGTAAATCACTGATCTTGAACTCACAGATATCTGCTTGCCTCTACCTCCTGAGTGCTGGGCACAATAGGTTAGTTTTGATTTCTAACATCAAGTTATTTCACATATATTACACAAACTCTGTAAGATAGACTTATTAAAGCTATAGTCACTCAAAACAAAATTTTATAAATAGCTTCAATGAAACAAAGAATCATAACATCAAGACTTTGTATATTTTAAGGGAAAATTAAGATTCTAAAACATTGACATTTTACAGTCTTTTAGGACCAACAAATCTCACTTCTTGAAATGAACTCTTTATTTTTTAAAAGATTTATTTATTTATTATGTATACATAAAAGGGTACCAGATCTCATTACAGATGGTTGTGAGCCACCATGTGGGTGCTGGGAATTGAACTCAGGACCTCTGGAAGAGCAGTCGGTGCTCTTAACCTGAGCCATCTCTCCAGCCCATGAACTCTTTTAATGGTCTGAAACATATGTGCACAACGTCTCAGAAAGTAACTTTTAATAAAAACTTAAAATTAACAGTAGTCATATAAATTCCTTGGTTTTTGAGGAAATTTAAATTTTTCTTCTTAAATGGAGGAAATAAAGTGCATCCCATTTTAATACTTCTTCCTTTCTGGTAAACTCTACCCACTGGAATTTTACTCATTTCCTGGATAACAAACAGAAAGTATGCTATCACTTGGGGCTTTTCCACTCATAATTCCATTACCATGTTCTTGAACAAGACATACCAGTATAATATTGCCAACTGACCCTTCCACAAGGAGTATACATCGCAGGGCCTAAGAGCTACATATGTAGGAGCTTAGTGGCTAGCATTTTCACAGTGTGTGCAAGACCCTAGGTTCCATCACTAGAACCACTTAACAAGTAAAAAAGTCTAAGCAACTGTGACCACACATAATATACGGTCATTAACAAGTCTTTATTTAGTTGCTACTTGTAAGGGTACCTCCTATAACAAGTGCTCAATAAAGGTCACTTTAAGAAAAAAAGTACTTCCTATATTTTTCATTAAGAGGAATTAAAATTATTTGAAATATTTTAACTTTTAACTGAAAGTATTAAATTTCTTATTAAATGAAAATCAAGGAAGTATACTTTCTTTAACAAATGTCTTACAAGGAAAAAAATCAGAGAAAGAGAAATACTATAGATTAAGAAATATTTAAAGCCCTTAGAAGGCAGAGGCAGGAAGATCTTTGAATTCCAGGCCAGACTGATCTGTAGCAAATTCTAGGACAGAGAGGGCTACACAGAGAAACTTATTATTGAAAAACAAAGAACCAAAACAAAACCAAAAAAAGGAAGAAGAGGAGGAGAAGAAGAAATATTTAAAATACTTATCTTCCAAATGCACATATCATCATTGTTTAGATGATAATTCATATAAAAACACCATGGAAAAACAGTAAAAGAGTAATATTCAGAGACATACACAAACAGATATGTGAAGGTTTAATGTTTGGTAAGTACTTTGTGTTTCAGAAATACATACTGATGCTGGGCTGTGGTGGCATACACAAGTAATCTAAGCACTCAGGAGGTACGGACACAAGGATCATGAGTTCAAGGCCAGGAAAGCATAGGCTACATAGTGAGATCTTATCTCTCCTTCTTCCCCCTAAAAGTCATAATACAGCAATACATACAGAAATATTTATAGATAAAATGATATTAAATTGAATTATCTAGAATGATTTTGAGACTTGAAGATGACAAACTCAAGATTAGCCTTGTCTACAGAGGGAGTTCTAGCCCAGCTTGGAAATTTAGTGACATCTTGTCTCAAAATAAGTTTCTGTTGTTGTGGTTTTCATTAAGAACATAGAAAATTAGGGGCTGAGGAGATGGCTCAGTGGGTAAGAGCACTTGTCGCTCTTGCACAGGAACTGCATTCAATTCCCAGCTCCCATATGGTGTGGCCCACAGCGGTCTATAACGCCAGTTCCCAGGGTTTTGGCGCCCTCCTCTGACACCAGGAACACACATGGTGGGTGTGCAAACATACATGCACATAAAATAATATAATGAATTTCAAATTAATTTTAAAAATATAAACTAAAATATCAAAACAAAGAACAGTGACTCTCTTTTTTGAATTGTGGATTGTTTGCTTTTTTGTTTTGCTTTGTTTTAAACAGACGATTGAACCTAGGACATCACAAATATTGAACAACTAAGTGCTCTACTACTGAACTATCAATCTAGTCTCTTAACAGAATGAAACTCCCTTACTGTAAACATTTTGACAACTTATCAGATGTGTTAAAGAGAGTTCATAAGGAAAGCTAAAGATGATTATCTCATGGCTTTTGCCACCAACCAGCTAAGAAATAGATCCTGATTTGACCCCTAATTTAGACTATGGTTTGAGTAAGTTTCCTAATTTCTCTGAACCTCAGTTTTTCTAGAACAAAAAATATCTCTCATTTCACAATCAGGATTAAAGAATATGCATGTAAATGATTAGCACAGTGCCTAGTGCTGAAATAGTAAATATGCTATAGAGCTGGCCAATCACAGCAGTGATATTCAAGTTTACAGGTAATCGGTTTCATTTTCACTGTTACTTATATTGCATAAACAGGACAAGATTGACAAATGGAACCTACCAAACTTGGAGCCTGAGTCACAACCAGTTGGATAGTACAGGGAACAGAGGAACCATTTTTTAAAGGATGACTCTCTGTGTGGTGTGGGGGTGGGGGGTGGGGGGTTAAATGATGGTGACCCTCATACTAAAAGCAACTGATTCAACTGGTTTATTGAGAAACCATGTGCCACCCTCAGTCTCTAGAATTGAAAACACAGTAAGACAGATGAAGCCTTTTCCCCTTCACTTTACTGTCTGGTATTTCTGGTGTTCCAATGACACATGATTAGTAACTTAAACATAAAAATAATTCAAGGAAATATCTGGACTTAAAAATATATAAATAGTAGCTTTCTACTCTGTGGACTCACACAAGGATTTATAAATGGCCATATCTCTCAGAATCTGTTCTCTTCCTTGGTACCTGATAAAGAATTCACTCAGATGCAAAGTGCATAAACCTCAGCAAACATCTGCATTAAATTATCCTTCAGACACCAAAGATCAAATAAAATAAATTTCCAAGTTCAATTGAAGCCACAGATGAGATTTCAGTGTAAAAATGAACTAAGCTTTGCTGTAGATGCTGACTGGTTAGAACAACCAGTTGGAACTGCACAATAGATGTCACTTCAAAACATAGGGCACTGTAGAACCTGTGATTTGGATATGACTCAAAACATACAGCTAAAGAGAACTAATGAAATATGATTCGAGCAGTTCAAATTTGTTAGTTTTAGTTCTCATGAGCTTCAGAACAATGTTTGGTATGAAATGTTAACACTGTTTTTGATAAGACCTGTCTAAACAAGATGGGTTTTATTTACCAAAACAGAAACAATGTTTTTGCTTGATTTTGGCAGTCGGATAACTTTAGAAGCTATCATCTGTCAGTCACCAGAATGTTTACTGCTTGTTTACTTATTGCAGCCCTTCTGAGAAAGGCATTTGCAGAATACTTGCTGCCTGCTAAATATTATTGTCAGAAGCACCAACCAGAGATGGCTATCTGGTTGAGCTGTTTGTCTTCATCCTTTGAAAAAAATTAGAACAAACAGAACAAAATGTTCTGCTCCAAAAGCTCAGGCTGAATGTATCTGGATGATAGCAAATGGGTGTTTCTTTGGAACTTCAGAGGTAACAACATTTGAAACAGAGCCTGGGAGAAGACACTTTTCAATGTTACATCATCAAAACTAAAACACAAGGAAAAAACTTCCATTGAAACAGCAACATTAAAATCAGTTGTTCACAGATGAGAAAGAGACCAACTGCCACAATATAATCATGTCTCAAGCCAGACATCAGAACTCAGAGAAACCAAGATTTAATATATATTTGATGAAAAAGAAAATAAGAACCAGGCAGTCTCCAATTCCATTCACTCACTTACTACCACATAACTATACACTTAAAATAGTAAATTTTATGTTGTGCACATTTAAACTAAATTATACATCTACATAGTGAAAGAATAGCCGGTGGGCCTAAACCACTTACCAACAGAGGAATACACAAATTTTTTATTTAAAAATAAAAAATTGAAACTATCAGAACTGAAGCCAGGTATAGTGGCACACAACTATAATCCCAGCACTCAGAGAAAAGGAGGTAGGAAGCTAGCCAAAGGCTTGAGGACAGCCTGGTCTATACAGCAAGTTGTAGGCTAAACATGGTGACATGGTGAAACCTATTTCAAAAAAGGAAGAAAGAAAAAGAAAAACAAAGAAAAGGCACCTCAAACCATTAAAATTAGTATATTAAATTGTCAAAAGACAATTCTCTATTACCTAAACTCTGGGAATTAGGCAGATATGCTAACCCTAATGCAACTTTTCTCCTCTTGAATTCTCAGATCTAGGATCTATGAACAAGGAATGCTGGCTTCAGTTCTGACACATCAGAAATGACATTTCAAAATTATTATTTTAAAATCATCAACACACCTAAGGAGTGATATAATCATTAAATCATTCAATGTAATGCATTATAAAAAACAAACTGAAAGACGAAAAGGCACAAGATCATCTCCTTAGATGCAGAAAAGACTTTTGACAAAATCTAACACCCCTTCATGATAAAAGTTCTGGAGAGGTCAGGGATACAAGGGATATACCTGAACATAATAAAGCACTTTACAGAAAGCCCATAGCCAACTTCAACTTAAATGGAGAAAAATTCAAAGTAATTCCAGTAAAATCAGGCACAAGACAAGGTTGCCCACTCTTTCCACACCTATCAAAAATACAGAACTTGAAGACTTAGCAGGAACAACAAGACAACTGAAAGATATCAGGGGGAGACAAATTAAAAAGGAGAAGTCAAAGTTCTTTATTTGCAGATGATATGATAGTGTGTATAAGTGACCCTAACAATTCCACCAGGGAACTCTCTACAGCTGATAAACTCTATCAGCAAAGTAGCTGGATACAAAATAAACTCACAAAAATCAGTAGCCCTCCTATATAAAAATGACAGACCAAATGAGAAAGAAATCAGGGAAATAATATCCTTCACAATAAAATATTTGATTGTGTAACTCTAACCAAGCAAGTAAAATACTTGTATGATAAAAACTTCTCAACACTGAAGAAAACAATTGAAGAGTTCCTCCCCACCTCTGCTCCCATCCTGATCCACCCTCTTTCTGACTCTTCTTAAACAACCAGGCATCTAAGGGATAACAATGAAATAAAGTAAAATATAGTAAGACAAAAAAAAATCAGAGTAGGAAAACAAACAAAAGAAAAAGAGCCCAAGAAAAGGCACATAAAAAGATGCAGACAAGGAAGCACACTCATTTGCACATTCAGGATTACTATAAAAACACAGAACTGGACAGATGTGGGCCAGTACAATGAACAGGTATGTGGTGGAGAAATGGGAAAGAAGGAGAAGCCAAGTGTAGAGAGAAGCAGAGCTGAAGACACGAAGGCAGTAAGCTGATATGGATGGCCTACACACCACCTGAGGCCATGTGATGTCCAGCCCTATGACACCAGCGATCTGTGTTGATGTCCATGGCTCATGTTGCCACCAAAAAAGCCATAGGGATGCCAGTGGTCTGATCCACCATCTGAGGTCATGATAATGTCTGAGGGCCACGCTGCCGCCAGGGCCATACTAATATGAGTGGCCTGCCTTGCCACCAAGGCCATGGTGATGTCCAGCCTAAGCTGCAACTAAGGGCCATGTCAGTGTAGATGTGCATGGCCTGTGTTACTACTGGGGGCCATTTGAGAGCTGGCCTTGGTGATCTGGGCACCAGAGAACTGGTCCCTCACTGCCTCAGCTGAAGTGCTGCTTTCCACCTGCCCCCAGCTGGCAGCAATGGCATCAGCACAGAAGAGTTGGCCCTGACCCTTACCTGAGGGAGGCAGTGCCTGTGGAGGCCTGGACTGACAACTCAGCTACTATCCAGGCCCAAATCCAGGGCTTTGAATTGGCACACCCCAACATCTATCCCATCTACAACCTGCTGGAGCATGTGAAGGCACTGGTCCTGTGGAACCATAGCTGCATGATCTCCATGACTTGGAGCAACAGCAGGATATCTGAGTGAAGTTTTGGTGAGGGTCCAGTACTGATGATGTACCAGAAGCCAGAGGCCTTGAACCAGACCAACAACTCACTGCAGTAAACATTTGCAAGTAAAGCTGTTTGGGCCAAAGGGTATACTGCGTGATACACTGCAGCTCCAAGGCCATTACAAGAAAGGAGCATGTGATGGAAAGGTGGGGAAAGATGGAGGACTGACATGTTTTCTTTTCTTTTTTCTTTTTTCAACTTTATTTTTGGGCGAAGCTATAGGGGTAGAGGATGGAGAGCAGACATGAAGGGGTTGGAAAATGAGTGGAATTGGGGTGCATGATGTGAAATTCCCAAAGAATCAATATAAGGAATTATGTTTAAAAAAGCCAAAAACCCCACAAAACTGCAAGCCATTATACACACACACACACACACACACACACACACACACACAAAGGGACCTGGAGTATAATAAAATAAAATAAAATTTTATTAAATTAAATTATTTTAAAAAGGGAGAGAGGGGGGGGAAAAGCCCTGACATGACATTATGAAACAAGGCACCTCCAAAGATGCCACTGAGTTCATTTTCTGTTGACCATTTTACTGTGGAGCATGAGGCCAGCTCTTAAGAGTAGTTTGTTTCTCCTGTGAGATTCACCTGGAGGAAAGTAAACATTCACCTGCAAGTGGTTATCCATTGGAGTCAGTTCATGGGTTAGAGATCTGGAAATGTGTCTACTACTCCTTCCAGCTCTAGGACCTCATCTGGTGCATACCCGTGCAGGCGCTGTGCACACTGCCTCAGTCTCTGAGTTCACATGAGCATCTATGGTGCTGGTTTAGAGGGCCTTGTTTCCTTGGTGTTCTCCATCCTCTCTAGGCTCTCCATGGGGTGCCTGGTGCTCTGAGCCCTGAGGGGAGGGATTTGATGGAGACATCCCATTTCGAGCTGAGTGAGGAAGGGCTCTCACTCTCTGCATAATGTCTGGCTGTAGGTCTCTCTGTATTTGTTTTCATGTGCTGCAGCAGGAAGCTTCTCTGATGATGGCTGAGCAAGATTCTGATCTACGAGTATAGCAGAATGTCTTAAGAGTCATTTTATTGCTACCTTAAAAAAAAAAAAGGACAGTAGTATTTGGTTTTACCCTAAGTCCCTTAGCTATCTAGTCTCAGGTTCTTGGTCACCCAAGCAGTGTCAAGTAGTGAATTGTTCAGTTTTCATAAGTTTATAAACTTTCTATTGTTAGTGATATCAGTTTTAATCAGAGGTGGTCAGATAGGATGCATGGTGCTATTTCAATTTTCTTGTATCTGTTGAGACTTGCTTGGTATATGAGTATGTGGTCAATTTTGGAGAAAGTTCCATGACCTTCTGAGAACATATATTCTTTTGTGTTTGGATAAAATGTACTGTAAATATGTTAGGTCCATAATTTACCTGAATGTATTACTGAATATTCCATAAAAATTAAAATGGCATAATTGGTGACTTTCTGGGGTTTAGGGTCTCCACATGTAGCCATGGCTGTTCTCAAACTGGGACTTTTCCTCCCTCAGCCTTTCAGGTGCTAAATTATAGCTATGTGCCATGTTGAATACTTGTGTTATTTTGTAATACTGTAAAATCTTGATGTACCATAGGAGAAAAAGTACATCAAATTTCAAGTTTCAAATTACATGCAGTAGGGAATATATACACAAATTAAGAAAACTTGCCAGGCAGGGGTGGCACATGCCTTTAATCCGAACACTCAGGAGGCAGAAGCAAGCAGATTTCTGTGAGTTCAAGGCCAGCCTGAGCTACAGAGTGAGTTCCAGGAGAGCCAGAGCTACGCAGAGAAATCCTGTCTTGAAAAATCAAAATGGAAAAAAAAAAAAAAAGTGTCTAAGCTTCTACAAGTATTCCTTGGAATTTGTCAAAAAAAGAATTCCTGTAAATAGGACCAGTCAGATGGCTCATTGGATAAAAACAACTCATGTGGTAGGAGAACTAATTCTACAAGTTGTCCTCTGAACTCCACATCAACTGTAATAAATAAAATTTTTAAATTTTTGGTAAATATTTTAACTTCTTATTGAAAATTAGACATTCAGGTTGGGGATTTAGCTCAGTGGTAGAGCGCTCGCTTAGCAAGCGCAAGGCCCTGGGTTCGATCCTCAGCTCAAAAAAAAAAAAAGAAAGAAAAAGAATATTAGACATTCAATGTCTCATCTCTTAGAAATAATTTTCTACATATAGCTATGCATTTTAAATAAACTCAAATTTCTATAATGGCTGTTTATAAGTCTCTAGGTATTGGTTACATAAAATTTTTATATACATGATATTGACATAATTATTTCCTGATTCTTCAGAGGTGAGGATGGGGTAATACCATTATCAATAAGGTTAGTTTTACAGCGGTATAACAATGTCTTAAGTTACTGTATTTAAATGTTGAGAGAGTATTAAAATTTTAACAAAAATAACAGAACTTAGTCTATTCCAGTACTAAAATGATTATTCTTAAAACAAGATCAGAATGCTAAATGTGTGAAGAGAATGTCAGACACCAACGAAATAAACCAGTTTGACTTTTTTTTTTTTTTTTTAAAAAGGTGGTCAACATCTAACTTGCATTTTAAGCAAATTATGACAGGACTAAACATTTATACCTCAAATAAAAAAATATCAGTCAAGTCTACAAGCTTATTTTTAAAAATAACAATTGTTGTTACATCCAATCAAAGGGCACAGAATAAGAAAATTAAAGCACATGGCATATTTGATGAGTCATATTCCATAGCAAATAAACGTGTTAAAAGTTTAATACACAAACCCTATTGGTGGAGGTGTGGGTAAGCCAGCCAGGAAGTTGTAAGCATGGAAGAACTGTCCTCATTACTCATCTGTCATGTGGAAGCATGGGTCGGGGAGAGATGCCCCACTCCCATCACACATGAGGTAGGTGGGAGAACTGGTCCTGCCTCTCATCAGCTGCAGCATTCAGGAAAGTGGTCCCTATGCCATGCCTGAACAGCACAGTAGAATTGACCCTGAGGGTGTAGGTGTGATGGATCTGACCTAAGGATGTGAAAGCAGGAGAATTGGCTCCACCCCTTGCTCATCACTGCAAGGGTTAAACTCGCCAGGACAACGAAGGAGAGCTCACCCTGGTGGTGAGGACAAGGGAGAGCTGACGGGCTGACCAACCCTGCAACTACCCAGGTCTAGAACCAGGGTTTTGTGTTGGCCCACCCCAACATCTACCCCATCTGTGATCTGCTGGAGCACTGGAAGGGACCCGTCCTAAAGACCCAAAGCTGTAACAGATGGCAACAGCAAGACAGTCAAGAGGAGTTCCAGTGAGGGCCCGGCATCAATAATGTAGCAGAAACCAGAGGTGTCAGACCATACCAATGACCCTCTGCAATGAACACTTGCAAGTGAAGATCTGTGGACAAAAGTGTTTAGTGCATGACTCATTGTGTCACACTACAGCCTCGATGATAAGATTGATTATTTTCCCTCTTTCTCTTTTCTCTTTTAAGTTTTATTTTATTTGGCTGGGGGTGGGGGGGAGCTGCAAGGGCAGAGGGTAGATACAAAGGGATGGGATGGAGATGCATGATGTAAAAGATACAAAGACTAATTTTTTAAAAAAAGTTTAATAAACAGTTGGGCATGGTGCCTCAGAGAGGCAGAGGCAGGAGGATCTCTGGAGTTTGAGGCCAGCCTGGTCTACAGATTGAGTTCCAGGACAGTTAGGACTAACACACACACACACACACACACACACACACACACACACACACCAAAAAAACAAAAAAACAAAAAAACCTGTCTTGAAAAACCAAAGCCAAAACCAAGTTTAAAAACAGTTCCATGAAGATTTAAGAAGACGTAAATTCTTATCTCAAGAGATCATACCAACAGTCAAGTGACTATTGTCTGATTCTAGGCTTTAAAAAGAAAAAGTATTACACAGCTGAACAAAATGTCCCCAGTAAAAAACAACCATATAAAATCTGAGAAGTAAAGTATCAGGCTAAGACCAGAGGTAAATACCTCAACAACTAAGATAAAGATGACTGTTATCTTTACTTTAGGCTACCATTGCTTAAGTAACTTTAAATAGTGAACTGTTTCAAAAGTAAACTCAACCAGGTGTTGTGAGTCATGTCACACTGATTCAACAACAAAGATAACCTCCCCATATGTTTTAAGTATTTTAAATAAATGTTAATTTTTTTTAAATCCAGATAAATTATATTTTTCTAAATGCCACAAAACTTGTCACCAAGTCTTACATATCATCAAAGGCTTAAAATTAAAACTATATCTTAATAAAAATGTCAGGTGAGTCCAAATTTCCCATTTTTGATATGTGATATAGTATATGAAGAAAATAAAATGTTTTCCTATCTTCAGTTATTGAACTAGATTGTCTTTATAAGTCAAGGTTCTGATTTTTTTTAAAGCAATGAAATAAGCAAAAAGCTCTTAGCTATAGCCATTACTTTATCAAGAGTCAGTTATTTAAATCTAAATCACCAGTTATTTTTCCCACAAGGCATTTCCAAACACTATTATTACATTATTTCTCACAAGCCTGTGATACTCAGAAGAAAGTGGAACTGTTCAAGGCTGGGAACAAGGCATACACAGCAGCACATACAAAGCAAGTCATGAAAAGTCCTGCCTTCCTGTTCACATGAAAAGGAAGCTTGACAGTACATCATCCACAGGAAGGCAGAGCTTCTGAATCACCTAGCAATTATTGTAAACTTTCTAAAAATGTTATTATCTTTTTAATAATAATAATTCTTATTAGCAAGGGCGGAGCTTGGACAAGCCCATCTGGAGATCAAAGGACATCTTTGGAAGCCAGCTATTTCCCCTAATATAATGAGATCCACAGATCAAACGCAGGTTATCAGGTTTGCACCACCAGCACTTGCATCAGCTAAGCCACCCACACACCTGAGAAAACTGATAGAGAACCGAACAAACTCTGACATGACTCTAGGCAGCATTCCCTTAAACTGGAGAAAACTGGATATTTATTACTAAGATGCCTTGAGAAAGAAAAAGGAAGAAACAGACCAGCACATTTGCAGCATTTGGTCACTTCTGCTCTCTCTAGATCTCATTATTCTAACTGTGATGTCTAAAGAACCCCCAAAACTAGATGCTAAACTTAATCATCAGTGTAATAACACTAGCAAATGGAGCTTTAAGAGGTGCTTAAGTCAGTGTGGAAGGGCTCAATCATGAATGGGATCAGAAAAATCTGTACAAGAGCTAGAGGGAGCAAGTTTACCCTTTGGCCCTTTCCATCAGGTGAGGACATAGCTTGTGTGCCCTCTGAAAGACACTGTAACAAGTAATATTGTGGAAACTAAACCCATGCCTGATAAGAAATCACAACATGTCCACACGGTTGGGCTTGCCCAGCGGACCACCTAGTCATTTCCGGTTCAAAATAGCCATTTCCGGGTCAAACATTTCGTGTGGCTAGGACTCCGTGACTTTACATGGTTGCGTAAAGTGCACGCAGCGCCATGTAATCTACGCGCATGTGTGGAGTAGCCACATGTGGTCCTGTACGCATGCACGGCCCACTCTTTAAAAAGCCGGCGCCATTTTGCACAGGTCTCTTCTCTCTCTCCTCTTCTCACTCATGTGTATGTTTCACACAGGCCTGTCACGTCTGTCTCTTCCTATCCTCTATTAATAAACAGCTCTTCTGTGGATTTGTTGTGTTCGGGACGTGTTCCTCGCGGGGTTAGAGCGCCAAAATAAATAACTAACAATGCCCTCAATAGATAACTAACCTGTTGGTGCCTTGACAGAATTTTCTAGACTTCTGGTTTATGAGAAAATAATTGTGTTTTTGTTTTTTTCTTTTTGTTTTTCAAGACAGATGGTCTCTGTGTTATCCTGGCTGTGCCTCCCGAGTGCTGGGATTAAAGGTGTGTGCCACCACTGCCTGGAAAGAAAATATCCTTTATAAACTACTCAGTCTATATATTACTCACCTTAAAGGAGCTCATATACTAACTTAATCTTGCTCTGGATTAAATAGTTAAAACCATGCAGTAGAATAGTATTACATTCTAGCCAATTACAAGTTTTATTAAGCAGAACCCACAAATAAGTAAGATATTCCTAAATGCATAAAAGAAAAATAGAAAAAAATTCTTACAAATTCTGGTGATGAAATCAAGAATTAGGGAAATTTATTAATTTGCCCAAGTTCCAGTATATGTGACCTTCATGATTCTTCAAGAACTATTTGGTAGGGTGTACCATCATCTTCATTGTGACACATTTCCTTCCCTAGTCTTCCTTTGAATGTGGGGTACACATGTGTACAGGTCTGAGCTTGATAGAGGCCATCTTCCTTCACTGCTCTTCTTCCTTGTTCTGTCAAGTCAGAGTTTCACAACTAAACCCAGAGATGGGAAAATGGCTCATCTCACTAGCCAATTTGCCATGGGATTCCTACCTCTACCTGCTAAAGCAGAATTAAAGGTAGATTATCATATCTACTTGCACTTACATGGAGTCAGGAGATCCAAATTCTAATCATGTTTGCACAGTGTGGTGGTTTGAAAAGATATGGCCCCCATAGACTCATGTGCTGGAAAACTTGGGGAGTAGCACTATTGATGTGGCTTTGTTGGAGGAAGTGTGTCACTAGGGGGGCAGCCTTTCAGGTCTCAAATGCTCAAGCTACACCTAATGGCTCACAGTTCACTTCCTATTGCCTGGGAATCAAGATGTAAAAGTCTCAGCTACCTCTCCAGCACCATGTCTGCCTGCATGCTGCCTTGCTTCCCCACCATGACGACAATGGACTAAACCTCTGAACTGTACACCAGCCACAATTAAATGTTATCCTTTGTAAAAGTTACCTGTGATCAGCCTAGGCAGTGGTAGTGCATGCCTTTAATCCCAGCACTAGGGAGGCAGAGGCAGACAAACAAACAAACAAAAAGAGTTGCTGTGGTCATGGTGTCTCTTCATGGCAATAGGAAACCTAACTAAGACATGCAGCAAACACTCTCACCACTGATCCATCTCTGCAAACTTGGCAATAGTTACTTTTTTACAGCTCTTTTCTTTACTAGTAGTTTTTTCTTAAAATTGGTTACTGGGCATATTAACATTTATCATTTACATCCTAATTTTAATAGAGTCTGTACACACTTAACTTCAATAATGTACAGACTCTATTCTTTTTTTCTCCTTTTTTATTATTAGGAGACTTCTCTATTCATTTTATATATCAACCACAGATCCCCCTCTACTCCCTCCTCCTGCCCCCCAGCATCTCCCTCCCAAACCCCTCCCCATTCCTACCTCTTCCAAGGCAAGGCCTCCCACGGGGAGACAGCAGAGCCTGGTACATTCAGTTGAGGCAGGTCCAGGCCCCTCCTCACTGTACCAAGGCTACACAAAGTGTCCCATCATAGGCATTAGGCTCCAAAAAGCTGGCTCATGCACCAGGGACAGGTTCCAATCCCACTGCCCTGGGGCCCCCTAAACAGTTCAAGCTAAACAACTGTCTCACCTATCCAGAAGGCCTAGTCCAGTACCATGGGGGCTCCTCAGCTATTGGTCCACAGTTTATGTGTTTCCACTAGTTTGGCTGGCCATCTCTGTACATTTTCCCATCATGATCCCCATGTCCCTGTGTTTTTAATTAATGTATATTAATTGTAAAAGTAAGAGGTTTCTATCATGGTATCTCCCTCCCTACCCTCCAACTCTGTCCCTAGTTCCAGCTTGACCCTCCCATTCCCCTATGTTCTCATGCCCCACTCCTTGCCCTATGCCACCCCCCCAACTCCCAGTCCACTCATGTAGATTTCATCTACTTCTCCTTTGCTGGACCATCCATGTGTCCCTCCTAGAGTCTTTCCCTGTTAGCTACCTCTCTGCAGCTGTGGGTTGCAGTATGGCCATCCCTTCCCTCACATCTAGTATCCACTTATAAGTGAGTACATACTATGTCCTTCTGAGTCTAGGTTACCTCACTCAGGATGATATTTTCTAGTTCCATCCATTCGCCTGCAAATGTCATGACATCATTGTTTTTCCACTGCTGAGTAGTACTCCACCATATATATGTGCCACATTGTCTTTATCCATTCTTCAGTTAAGGGGCATCTAGGTTGTTTCCAGGTTCTGGCTATTACAAATAATGCTGATATGAACATAGTTGAGCATGTGTCCTTGTGGTAAGACTGAGCATTCCTTAGGTATATGCTCAAAAGTGGTATAGCTGGGTCTTGAGGATGACTTATTCTCAATTTTCTGAAAAACCGCCATACTGTTTTCCAAAGTGGCTGGACAAGTCTGTATTCCCACCAACAGTGGAGGAGTGTTCCCCTTGCTCCACATCCTCCCCAACATAAGCTATCTTCAGTGTTTTTGATCTTAGCCATTCTGACCAGTGTTAAGATGGTATCTCAGAGTTGTTTTGATTTGCACTTCCCTGATGACTGAGGATGTTGAGCAATTCCTTAAATGTTTTTCAGCCATTTGAGATTCTTCTGTTGAGAATTCTGTCAAGCTCTGTAGCCCATTTTTAATTGGATTATTAAGTATTTTGAAGTCTAGCTTTTTGAGTTCTTTATATATTTTGGAGATCAGCCCTGTCAGATGTGGGGCTGATGAAGATCTTTTCCCATTTTGTAGGCTGAAAGACTCTATTCTTTTAGTGTTCTGTCCCAATTCTTTTGGTTATTTATAATACAAATTAATTGTTATAGACTACATGCCCAAAATATAAACTAATAGTTGATTTAAATGCATTAGCCTTCAAAAAATAGTCATTATTGTGTGTCTGTGTAAATACATTATGGAGGAGTTGGAAACATGCTAAAGCACATGTTTGGAGATCAGAGGACAGCTCTGTGAAGCTGGTTTTCTCTTCCCACTTTACATAGGTTCCAGGGATCAAACTCAAGTCATCAAGCTTGTATAGCAAATTTACTCACCGATCTACCTTTCTAGTCCCTACTTAATCTTTTAAATTAATGCATCATAAAATAAACTTTGGAGTTATAAACTAAAATTATAATAATACTGGCTTTTAACTAATTGTTTTAATATATATTAATCCTTAACAGAAACCAAAAAGAACTGCAGAACACCGATTATTAGCTTTTAAAATTTTCAACTTTATTTTTGTTTTATGTGTAAATGTGAGTATCTGTGTATATGTTTGTGCACCACATGTATACCTGGCACCCAAGGAAGACAGAAAACAGCACTGGTTTCCTGGAACTGGAATTACCAACACCTGTAAATCATAATGTGGGAACAGGGAACTGAACTCAGGTCCTCTGGAAGAGCAACCAGTGCTCTTAACTATTGAGCCAGCTCTCTAGCCTTCAAGTTTTTTCATTACACTTATTTATTTATCTATTTATCTATTTGGACTGTGTGAGTGTAGGTTCACATGCTATATTCATATGTGTATGTCAGAGAACAACTTGTAGAAGGTAGTTCTCTCCTTCTACCAAATGGGTCTCAAGGATCTGTCAGGCTTGGCAGCAGACACCTTCATCCACTGAGCTATGGAACTGGCCCAACCATCAAAAATGAGTTTTGAGACAAGCTTTCATTGTGTAGTCCTGGCTGGTCTGGAACTCACTCAATAGATCCGGCTAGCCTAGAATTCAGAGATCCACTTTATGCCTCCTGGGTGCTAGGATTAAAGGTGTGTACTTACCTGGCTACAAAGTGATCTTGTAGTGCTCATAGTAGCACTATTGTAACAAATTACACAAATTGAATGATTTACCACAACAGAAATTTATTCTGTTTCGGTTCTAATGGCCCAAAGTCCCAAAATCAGGTTGCTGGTATATATGGTTCATTCTGGAAACGTTTTGCTTCTCACCTGTGTTCTGGTGGCTACCAACAATTCTTGGGATTCTCTAGCTTGTGATGTATTACTTTAATCTCTACCTCCCTCAAACATATTAACTCTTCTCTTCAAAAGACATTTTTAAGTGTATTTAGGTCTCATGCTGGTAGTTTGAATGAGAATGGTCCCCAAAGGCTCATATACTTGCATCCTTAGTCCCCAGGTGGTGAATTGCTTGGAAGGATTAGGAGGTGTGGCCTAGTTGGATTTGGTGAGTTTTTGTTGGAGGAGGTGTGTCACCTGGGGGTGGGCTTTGAGGTTTCAAAAGCCCATGCCAAGTCTAGTGAGTTTCCCCTCCCTCCTTTCTATCTGCTGCCTGTGGACCAAGATGCAAAGTTCTCAGCTACTTCTCAAGCACCTTGCCTGATGCCATGCTCCCTGTCATCATGATGATAATGGACCTGAAACTGACTCTCAAACTGTAAGCAAACCCCCAGTTAAATGCTTCCTTTTACGAGAGTGCCTTGGTCATGGTGTCTCTTCACAGCAATAGAACAGTGACTAAGATATATGCTAATCAAGGATTTTCTGTCTTTAGGTACTTAATTACATTTGCAGACTCTCTTTTCCAAACATGTTTTTGAAGAATATCATTCAATTTATGTAATTCCAGAGACAGAAACCAAATTGGTGGTTGTCAAAGACGGGGTGACTAGAAGAAAGGGTTATAAAGAATCCTAAAAAATTTTGGTCCATTATCTTGATTGTAGTGACAGCTTCATGGATATAAACACATATTAAAAAGTCATTAAAGTAAGTTGGGTGCCTTTAATCCCAGCACTTGTGAAGCAGAGGCAGGTAGATCTCTGTGAGTTTGAGGCCAGCCTGGTCTACATAGTGAGTGCCAGGACACCCAGGGCTACACAGAGAAACACTGTCTTAAAAACAAAACAAAACACTCCCAACCACCCCCTCAAAAGTTACTAAAGTGTATACTTTGCAATGAGAAAACCATCGTTTCTCATATTGGAATTTTAAATGCAACCATGAGTGATACTGATCCTAAACCATTTAAACTCAAAAGCAAAACTAGAGTTTTTTTTACAAGTGGAAACTGAAGGAGCTATAACCACTCCAGACACTGAGATGGGAGGATCATGAATTTGAAGATGATAGCCTGGTCTATATAGCAAGACTCCCCCCTCTCAAAAAAAAAAAAAAAAAAGTGGAATTGCGGAAGAAGCAAACAATCTGAGTTATAATTTCAATGACCGACAGAGTAACAGTGGCTACCCCAAATAGGAATGCAATGTACATCAGAGAGCTTAATGCTTATTTCCCAAGGCCTCACATGGATCCTTGGTGAAGGCTTGTGTAGTCAGTGAACCACAGGAGCACTAACAACACAACTCTCTGTGCTACCAAGTATGCTGGTAGACCAGGGAGGTTGGCTAAGAAAACCAAGATGTGAAAGAACATCCAGGAAGGTTGCAAAGACAAATAGGAAACTTTTAAAAGGGTACATAAAATCTGTAAACCTAACATACATATGACCAAGTAATTCAATGTAGCCATTTTCATTCCATTTACCAAGACAAAAGTTTACCTCGTAATTACTATGAGAGAAGAAAAAGGAAAGGGGAGAGAATATGAACTCTCACAGGACTGCCTCTTCTCAGACTCTTAGTAGTAAGTATTTAATAATGCAACTGGAAAATCTGCTGAAACACAAAATTTCCTGCTCTATTGTTTAGAAACTAATAAATTAAATACATAAGCAAAATGCATGTTTCCTATTCCACTGAAAGTTTAAAGTTAAACATAGTAAAGCAAATAAATGTAGATTTATAAACTTTATGGTGTTATTCCATGGAAAATATATCACATTAAAGGACCAAAACACAATCTTTGAAAAAGATCAAGCATCTTTAATGAAATTTACTAAGCAACACCCATTTGTTCCAGTGTATCAAGTTTAACTCCCATGACCAGCAGTTCTATTTGGCAATCTCAATGCATAAGACAAATAATTCATAAAAGTTTGACAATATTATTTTTAGTCTGCATGCTTCTTGGATTTAGCCCATAAATGCTTCTTCTTTATGTTACTCCAGGGACTGATTCCATTCAGGCACAAAGATGTTTGTCGGCCATTGTAAGAGAGTAAAACACTCTGTTCAATCATTATATTCTGAGAATTCAAATAATATAACTCATTTGGGAAGACATTAAAAACACAACAATTAAAAAGTGACTATTGCAGCTTTGAAATGGTATCAAGAAAGTATGACATAATAGTCAAGACTGCACACTATGAATTGGAAGTAAATCTCTAATAGCTATGTTACCAATGATCCATTCTGGTAAGTTTAACAATTTATCTGTCTATCATAAAATAAAAGTTGAAAATGGTCAACTAAAACAGCTTGTTGAATGGAAACAGTGTTTACATGTACCTTGATAATACTATAAATGTACCTTGATTATACTATGAAGCACAGAATGCTTTTAATTTTAATGAGGGAGAAATACATCTAAAATTAGAACTCAACAAAAACATGTGAATCAATTGTTTCCTCCAACTACTTCCAAACAAAATATTTCAAATTCCACACAAGATTCTGCAAACCCTATGAGTACAAGCTCTAATCTTGACACTGAACACTGAATTTGGAACATCTCCATGGAGGAAATCCATGAACCAGATGTGAATTTATTCTTCCACATGCATTTTATAAATATGAGAACAAATAAAACATTTCTCTACTTCAAAATACACTGGATAGAATTAGCAAAGAGGAAATGCTACAGTTCTTCAGCATTCCACTACTCTAAGGCATCATTCACTAGACACTAAAGAAGAACTAATTACTGTTCTACATTTTCAGTTAATATCAACTTTACCAACTTCACACTTACAGTTCATCATTTCTGTGTTCAATAGCCATATTAATCACAACAGAAATTGTTTTATATAACATTGGCCTTAATATTATATAGAAATTAAGGAGAAAAAATACCTTCAGTTTTAATTAAATGCCATGACTTCAAGATTCAAGGTGAAGTTTTATATACAAAAGAAAAATGAATCTACAATGGCAAATTAATAATCACAGCAAAATTTAAGAAAATCTAATTTCATGATCTCTTAGTTTTATAATACTTAAAATGCCAATGGCATAAGTCCAAAAATTTAAAACTTACTATCACAAAATCCAATTTCCAGCATATTAAGAACTTAAACAAAAGTGGTCTTTGGGAACGTATGTATGTATGTATGTATGTATGTATGTATGTATGTATGTACATACATATTACTTTATGTGTATGGGTGTTTTGCCTGCATGTGCATCTGTGTGCTTGATGCACCCAGAGGTCAGAGGAGGGCATCAAATCCTCTAAAACTGAAGTTGCGAGATTGTTGTGAGCTGCCATATAACTGCTGGGAATCGAATTTGACTCCTCTGAAAGAACAAGTTCTCTTAACCACTGAGCTATCTCTCCAAGCCTTAGGTACTTACATTTCATTTGCCCCTTCTATCTAGTGATATTTAAAACATTTAACAGATCCTATTAAATATTTAACAAGGGTCAAGTCAAGAAAATGAATGAGACGCTATTTTTATGTAGAAGTGATACATAAATACAATTTAGTAGTAAGAATTATGAACAGATAGATATAATCTTAATTCCTATTTTAAATGATAATTGCCTAATCCACTAAGAAAGAATGGCAACTCATGTACCACTGCAAATTGCTAAAGCATAAATATATTTGCACAGGCACGTTAGACTGACTTCATTTTTGTGCAATTGTTTTCAATTATTCAATAAGAAATTTATACTTATTTTATCCTGTGATAAAAATTATATCTTAAATTTAACAGCCTATTTTAATTTTAATCTAAAATGATTTTAAATGACTTCACAGTAGTACTTAATGTTTACTCAAATGATTCAAATTCTAAATTAAAAGAAAACTTTCCCAGGTAGAAGGTATTTTAGAAATGATCACTGTTTAATTCAATGAGTGAGGATGATTTCTTGTTGAACATGGATGCTGGGAATCAGTTACTTCAATAACTGTAGGATAAAAAGTGAGAAACTATGTTCTTTAGTAAAACTAAAGAGTACTCAAATCACAAAACTTTTTTTTCTTTTCCAGTACCAGAATGAACAAGAAACAATTTCTTTCACATGCATGGATATTTAATGCGTAACTTTTTTCTGTTTGCCAAAAACTATTGAGCTTTGCTAAGAGTAATTCTGTGGAAATATATAATTGTAATTAGATTTTATACAAAGAAAGAAAAACATTTAGTTAAAGAGCTCTATTTCAGATGTTTTCTTTTCATTATGAAAAATTCTATCAAAGCAAAAGAGGAAGAGGAGGAAAATAAAGGCTAAAAAGGGCAGTGAGATGGCTCAATAGTAAGCTTGTGTGCAAGCCTGATGACCTGTGTTCAACCCCCAGAACCCATGGCAGAAAGAGAACTGATTCCAGAAACTTGTTCTCCATCCTGGACACACGCACCACACTATGACCCCACATACATACCATATATACACACAGTAGTAATTTTTTAAAAAATTGAATTGAAAAGAAATTCTAGGATCTGGAGAGATAGCTCAGCAGTTAAAAGCATCTTCTTGAAGAAGATCCAAGTCTGGTTCCCAGCATCCATGTCCATCTGCTTAAGCTACCTGTAGGTCTAGGTCCAGAAGATTCATGGCCCTTTCCTTGCATCAGCAAATACCTACACATATGCACATAATTAATAAATAAAAAATTTAAAAATATTTAAAAAGAAATAAGAAATTCTATCAAAGGTCAAAAAATCTGTTTAAAAGTAACTAATTATAAATTTTCCTTAAATTTATTTTGAATTTGAATGACAAAAATTTAAGCTGAATTGTATAAAGCTTCTAATTTTAGGGTAAAAAAACCCATTCACCAACAGATAAGGATAGCTGCAATCTAACATAATATCAATTAGCAAAAACATCTTTGGGTAGTACTCAAAAAAAAAAAAAAAAAGAACAAAAAAGTTAAGGAAAAAATAGAAAAGGTAAAATCAGGAAAGCAAAATTATTTTATTCTGATATAAAAAATTACAATCTTTTAAAGACTATGAGACTGTTTCTTACAACAAAAGTCTAATAAGGATATTGAAAACAAAATGAAACACAGGAAGGAAAAAAACCACCAAATTTGTAACTTATTAAGAGAAAACAGAAATGAAGAGAGCTTTTCTCCTTTTAAATTATTATTGTTTTTACTGCTTTTATTTGGCAGTGCTGGGCTTGAACCGGGAACTTAATGTGTCTGAGCCAAGCACCCTCACTGCCTGAATTCTATCACCAGCCACTTCTAAACTGTCTTTACACTTATATAGCATTGCTGTTTTTATGAGACCATTCTCCAATGGCATACTTTCAGCATTACACTTTTATAATCTAATGTATTTTATTTCAATCTCATAAATAGTTCCAGAAACCAAACCACAAAACAAATATTTAAAAACGTATTTCATTTAGTATGTCACTATAGGTTAAATAATAGAGAATATAATTAATAAATATTTTTAAAACATGAGTTAAAATATTATTTGATTTCTTCGTCAAATATTTAATGAGAGCCTGCTGTGGTCCTATGACTTGAAGTACTGCAAAGATGCAGTACTGAATTAGCGAGCAAGGCAAGCCCCTTGCCCTCATGAAAGCTGCTCTCTAGGGGGTCAGTGGGCAAGCAAATAGGTGTGATAAGTGCTACTCAAAAAGTTATTCAATTTTTCACCTTCTGAAGTATTTAATGTTGGTGAATTACTAATTAAAGTTTCTGTGAAGTTCCCAAGTCAAATGTCTCTTTAGTGCTTCTCTTACACAGTGTTTAAGAACTGAAGAATCTCCCTCATTAATAGCGCTAGTTCTTGCCCACTTCCTTTTCTATTCCTAGAAAGGTAGAAATTTTAAATTGTGCACAATTTTTCATATGCTTAGAATAAATCTGTTCAAAGACACTATTATAATTTTTAAAATCTTGGCACATGTTCTTCACAGTACAATGTTATTACTTTTTCTCTTAATTCTTAATCCCTTTGATCAAGAAAACTGCCCAACTTTAAATGTTTTAGACCAAGCCTGGCGACACAGGTCTGCAATCCCAGGACCCAGGGAGTGAGACTACAAATTCAAAGGTTGTCTGGGCTATGGACTGAATTCAAGACCAGTCAGCAGATACTATTTCAAAGTAAAACTCTTTTGTGATTGGTGGTAGATTTTTGTGCTTTTGTTCGTGTGTGTGTGTGTGTGTGTGTGTGTGTGTGTGTGTGTGTGTGTGTGTGTGTTTTAAGAGATCTTGGGGATATAGCTAAATCTGCTTGTCTGGCAAGTGTGAGGTCCTGCTCTCAATTCTAAGTACTGTGAGAAAATATACATTTTCAATACTAGTGGTGAGGCCTTAGGTAAATTATTTAGTTTATTTGAACTTCAGTTCACTCAATTTTGAAATAGGAAAAAAAGGCAGTGATTTCTTTGAAAAATTACAGAAGAGATTAAATGAAGTAATACATGTAAGGGCACTTGGAATATAAGAACCAATCAGTGAATATTAGGTATTACTAATTACAATGTATTTTTATTTATCTCTGGGACTCCACGTGCATCATCAATCTGAGGTCTCTGGTTTTCTTCAGCTTTGGAAAGTGCAGTCTTTCTCTTTTCTCAGATACTCTAATTTCTGGATTAAGAACTCCTATAAGAAAGGAGGAGGGCTGTGTTCTAGAAACCAGACTAGGAAGCTTTGTCCTTCCCCTGTCCAGGCAGTGTCAAATGATGAACATCTCTCGGACAAGTGGGGACAAGAGAAAGCCCCTCCATACCATAAAAAGTACAAGTGTGAGCTGGAGCAACCTCTTGCCAACACTAGAATTGGCCTGCATAACATACAGTCTGAGTTTGAGGAGGCACTAAAAAATACTATGCTCTGAGACTGGATGTGGGGAACTTCTCCCGGGGCTCTGAGTATCACACTGGAAAACCAAGGGTCATTGCTGCTGTCTATAATACATTCAGTGACAAGTTGGACTGCACCAAGCATTATGCTTGTTGAGAGCACACCTAACAGTGGTAGAATACCAAATATGCACTGCCCCTGGGCTAAGAAGAGGCCAAGTTGACTCTTGAGGAGGAAGAGATTTTTAAACAAAAAATAACCAAAATTAAAAAGAAATATGATAAAAGGAAAAAGAATGTCAATATCAGCGGTCCATCTGGTGAAGCAGTTCCAACAGGACCAGCCTCTGGCCTGCACTGTATCAAGCCTGGGCCAGTGTGGTAGAGCAGAAGGCTACGTGCTTGAGAGCAAGGAGCTAGGGCTCTATCTGAGGAAGATCAAAGCCTAGAAAAGCAAATAAGTTGTCATCCGTAGCTCATGTAATAAAGGTGTTTATTTTTCTTTTAAAAAAAGAACAGAACTGTAAGGTGTGAATGAACCCTCTCTTCTCATTCTGTCTTCACTGTTCTAAATATCTCTTACTTTTTATCCGTTGAGTCTCTGTGCTATTTATCTACATTCATTCTAAACAAATTTGTGTTTTAATTATTTTTTATTATTTATTATCTTTATTACTATTAGTTCTAATTCTTGTGTTTATTTTCCTGATTGTTTGAGAAATTTACTTCTCAAAGGTAAAGATTAAGAACCAGAAGCAGCCAGGCCAGGCAGCGGTGGCGCACACCTTTAATCCCAGCACTTGGGAGGCAGAGTCAGGAGGATCTCTATTTTAAAGCCTGAAACTCTTTCTACTTCCTCTACGGTTTCAACTTTTCACATGTGATATTAGTCGAGACTCTACTATACTAGGCACTGATGCTGCTGAAGAAATTTATAAAATACCATGTAACCTTGCCTGGGTTCTAAGACGCATCTTTCACTCTATAATTTCCACAGTTACGTGGATCCTCCAATTTATGCTCAAACAAACTGACATCAGTTAGACAAGACATCACAACAAACACAATGATGCTCATAAAATATATATTCATCTGAACATAACTTTGGTTAAACTATTTACACTTGTTTAAAAAATTATACAGTCATACTGTTCTCAAACAGAGAATATGACTACACATATACAGTGGATGGCCATATACTATGTAAGGCAGTTAAATGCAGTAGAAAATGTAAAATCTTGGGGCTGGAGGGATGGCTCAGTGGTTACAAGAACTAACTGCTCATCCAGAGGACCCAGGTTCAATTCCCAAAATAGATATGGCAGGTCAGAATTGTCCGTAACTCCAGTTCCAGGGGATCTGACACCCTCACACAGACACACATGCAGGCAAAACCTCAATTTACATTAAATAAAATAAATAAAATCTAAAAAAATGGAAAAAGAAAATGTGAAATCTTTTAAGAACTTGTTGCTCATTTATAATGCCAGGGAATGGTTAATAAATCAGTTTTTAAAAAAATCAAAATAGTTTCTTCTAAACTCACCCAAAAAAGTTCCTATATGTTATGTTACTTCCTTGTGTAAGAATCTATAATGGTCTGGGTATGATACATGCCTATAATCTTAGCAGTTGGGGGGGACGGGAGAGGCAAGAGGATTCAGGAGTTCAAGGCCATCATAGTTGAACCCAGTATCTTAAGAAAACAAACAAACAAACAAATTACAATGGTTTCTTATTGTTCCCTATTTCAAATACAGACACCTCATAACTTTCCAGACCCTCCGCAATCTGACTTCATAAATTTAAAGAACTGCAATTTCTACTTTTTTCCCCACCACTCCCTGTCTGAGCTCCACCTTTCTTATAACTCTGCTTTGGTCTGTTCACTCACTACCAGTGTCTCTCCATTGAGAAAAAATCCTAACCAGCCTTCAGATTGAATTCAGGTTTCACTCAAATTCATTCTGAGTTCTCGATATAGCTAAGTGCATGCTGCTGTGTAATTACACAGTTTCTAAATAACTACTTTCCCCTAATAGATCTTAAAAGCCTTAGGAGTGTGGAAAGCATCCCCTCTCTTCTCCATCAGAGGAGAGAAAGCAAGCAGGCTGATGAGGCCCTGGGTTTAACCTAATGCATGAAAGAATAAAAAAGGAAGACTGGAGAGTGAAGGGATGCTAAAGGGGAAGGAGAGGCTAGAAGAGAGAGGTAGAGGAAAGAGGCCACAGAGAAGGGGAGGGGAAGGAAGCTTTAAAGACAGAAAACTCAAATCTTAAAAAATTAAATGGAATCCTCAACCAAAGAGTTAAAAGTAGTTCCAACTAATCCAAAGCACAGTTTGGGAACTGTTTTGATTTCACAGTACTGACACGTGAACAAGCAAATTAAACTGTAAGAATCAAACCCTATGCTTTACTTTGTTTTGCAATTTAATGCAACTAAAATACAAACAGGCCCGTTATTCAGTTTGGTTTCTTGCATTTTAACTCACAACTTTCCGCGATTTGGAGTAAACTGAAAATTTATGAACATTTAAGTCTCAACATAAAATTAAGCGTCATTGTTGAAAGGAAACAAGTGGATGAGCACTGGTTACCTCTTAGAAATACAAAGCTGTGTTTGAACTTGGTGACACAGCCTGAAGAGCTCTTGGGTACAGTCCTGGGTAGCCATTCCAGCCTTGGCCTGGAAGTTCCAACTCCCATTGAGGCTTTGATAATGGTCACGCCTACAAGGCGGGGCTGAGAGAGGACGCTGAAGACCCAGGATCCAAAGGAGCCCGGACCCTGGACGCTGGGGGTAGACCCAGCAGAGTTCTCCAGAGAACACCGCCGGCCTGCGCCATACCTTTCCCAGACCCTGCAACCTACCTACCCCTTCATTTGTAAGTAACGCCACAAAATAAACCTCCCTTTTAACTACGTGGAGTGGCCTTAATAATTTCACCAATAGGGTACTATCCACACCTTTTTCTCCCTATTTACAACCACGCACTATGATTCCTCTCAAGGATTAAAGTAAAGCTGTAATGCTATAAAGTTCCTAAACAATGAGGAGTATCTAGTTAAACAAAAACAAAAACAAAAAAAAAGGGTGTGTGTGTGTGTGTGAAGGAATCTACTACTTCTAGTCAAAAGTCCTCTTTCTGGAATCCATGATGAATGAGAAGAATTTTCATCTCACAAAGCAACGTGCAATCCCTCGTGTCACTACAACTTGGTTATCTACCACTACAAAACAAGTTAGAGAAACAAACAAAGCTCTTTCAACTCCTGCTCGGATTCATCGTTAGAGTTTCCCTTCCTTCCACCGCAACCACAATTACAGACACTGAATGCAAGTGTTAGCTACACTGAAGGTCAGGACATTAGACAATTCAAACAGCAATTTTAAATTAAACAATTAAATTCAGCTATCCTTAGTCACTGACTGATGACTCTATTCCTATTTGTACATTTTTAAAGTAAGACTTATGTCCTTCCTGGAAGTTCTTTTTGCATTCCAGATTACAACAGGGACTCAAGTACAACAAAGGAAAAAATGCAGTTCGTCAGGGTTAGGCAGGACAAGATTTACAAGCAACCACATACATGTAGTCAAATTCTTCAACAAAATTAAGAATCTTTATCTAAATTTTTTCAACATGCAATTTAGCACAATGAAACTTAGTTCTGGCTTAATATCAAACCTTGAAATATAATCAGAAAATGTATGTTCCTAATGTATGCATTAGGAAAAATTACTTACAAAGAATGTTTCCCACTCTTTAATACATAGTTGCTTATACCATGCATCCAATGTCTTTCTAATGTCATGATGTAACTGTGTAAAAAACAAAAAACTATCACTATCAATTTTCATCTCCCAGTTTAGAAGAAAAACTAAAAGTCTGTTTTCCATAAAATCAAAAATGATGGTGAAACAAGTTATTTTTAATTTCCAGGACACGAATAAAGGACTTTTTAAAGGGGGTCTTATAAATGCTCAGAATATTAAACTCACAATCTTCCTACCCTGGCTTCCCAAGCCATATTCTTTTAAACAGTTACACAATTTCTATACCTAAATTATTTTAACAGATGATTGTTGTTATTTCTACTGCTGACTATCTACCCCCCCACACACACCCCTTCCTTTGTTAAAGTCACATCTGCAGGGAAAAAAGGGCTACTAAAAAAAGAACACTCTGCTCTTCCAAGTTCATATCCTGCCAACAGATATTTTGCAATGGTCAGGGCTTAAACACGGTCACACAGGAGTTTTGTTTTGTTTTTACATATTAAGGTATTTAAGATAGAAATCCTTGGCTCAATTAAAGTAGTTGTATTAATAATACACTTTACTACATAAATCTGTGATCTTTGCCTAATTCTCTGATTTATAGATGTTTTCTAAACTTTACATAACAAAGACTAAGTATGTCTATTCCCCTTGTCTTTGCAATGATATATTTATCATTAATTATTGTCATGTATCATACTAATATGCATCCTTAAAGATCCCCAACAATGAAGCTTAGGTTTTGTTTTTTTTTCTTCATTAAAAAGATTCCGTGACTTCGAGTCTAATGTCTAAACTGAAAACAGCAAGTAAACTATAGGTATTTAATTCCTTAGTGTGAAATTATTTTCATAATGCTAGGAAACATCAAATAAGTATCATCCACCAACTGATAATGGAACCAGGTCACAGAAATGAAATAATACATACACAGAGAGGCAATGACTGAAATACATGTGGAACAGACAGTTTCAAGTTGACCTGGTTTGCTCAGACTCAGCATATTTTCTTCTCTGAAATCTCTCAATTCCCCCTTTTATTACAGCCCAACTTGTCCTTATGGAAGGATTTAACATGAATATGGAAATGTTCTTGCCCCACCCACCCCCCTGCCTGTATTCATAAAACCCCAGCAATGTTTCAACCAGGAAATTTTTTTTGTTTTCTTTCCTCCCATCAAACAGTAATGAGAAGGGAAGGAAAACCTGCCTTTCAGTCAATTTTAAGAATGACTAATAGTTGATCTTTTACCAGAAGTTGCCTATTTAATTTAAAAAAATAATAAAGCAACCAACAATGCTCTAAGAATATGTATTTCCATAAACCAAGGACTTCCTTAAAGCCCTGAAGAATAAACTATATTTCTCTGATATTTTAGGGTGTGAGGCTAGGGCTCAAAAAAAGCATGAAAAGCTGCTAAATATTTGAATCAAGAATTTTCTAACATCTCACTTATTCAACACTCCTAACTGTGTGGCAAAGAGCCCAAGTTGTAAAATTAGGTCAAACAAGCAATAGTAAGAAAATAAAATTAAGCATCACAAATCTTTTTTCGAGGAAACTTGGTTTCCCTCATAGTAGAACCCTTTGGCCATCATTAAATCATTAGATACTATTATTTTGTATAAGTTTCTAACAAGTGCAAGTGATACTGGAATTGACAACAAATGCATTTACACGAAGGCTGAAGGTGAAGACGTGAAAGTTTCACCAAAGTAGGTTAGGTCAGACCTTCATGTCTACACACTCACAACTTATTTTATTTTAAGCACCACTTGTCACAGCAGATGATGAGACCTAATACTCCCAAAGAATACTTTAGCTATCAATGGTGAAATATCGTTACTATGTAGTTTTAGGAATGTGCATGACTTACAAGGTGCATGCTTTTGCAGTTACATATATACACGCCTACCTTGTCTATGCCTTTTTTTCTGTTTTCTGCCATAGCAACTCTTTGATGAGTAACCACATTACTATGACTTTATCCCTCCCTGCCTAGGTCTCACTACTTCAGTATCTGGATTCACCTGTTATTTTACCTATTGAAATTCAAGATGAATCAGGGGTTGTGATGCCATAAAATATGAAAAGCCTGGATCCCATATATCTCTAAACAGATACTCAAGGAAGAATCTGATTTAAAAAAAAAAAAAAGGAAAGTAAGTATGGCAACATGAGATTCAGCTCATAAATATGTGCTATAGAGTAAAATTTTCTATTCTTAGCCAGGCAGTGGTGGCACACGCCTGTAATCCCAACACATGGGATGTGGATCTCTGTGAGTTCGAGACCAGCCTGGTCTACACAGACAGTCCAGGATAGGCTCCAAAGCTACAAAGAAACCCTGTCTCAAAAAAAAAAAAAAAAAAAAAAAAAAAATCTATTCTTTTTTCTAAGTATTTAGTAAGTAGTAGTAGTAAATAAATAAATTATAATTACTTGTATTTTCTCCTTTAAGATTAGTAGGTGTGACATCTTTTGTAATTATATCAAGTACTCAACACCATCCATCAGCCTGTAAAGAAAAGGGTTACTTTTGCTCACAATTTTAGAAGCTTCAGTCTATGATTGGTTGGCACCACTTCTTTTGGGCCCATGGTCAAACAACTCAACGCAAGGAGTACACAGCAAAGCAAAGGCCTCATCTGATGGGCAGGAAGCAAAAAGGAGAGAGAGGAAAAGACAGAGGCCCAAGACACAGTCTCCTTCAAGGACACTGACGAGCAGCTACCGTATTAGGCCTACTTCTGAAGGGCTCTATCACCTCCCAGTACCACCGTTCTAGAAAGCTAACCCTCAGCATGAGGGCAGACATTCCAGATGCAAATTATAGCACAAAGAAAAACTCAAGGACTTCATCCTACCTGGCAGTTTCACAGTATCCCATAGCAGAAAAAATCTCAAGAGGTTATGATACTGAAATAATTTGCAGTTACATGAAAAAAAAAAAAAACCTGAAAATAAAACCCTCAGAAATTATAATAACCTATCCTTACTTGAAAAAACAAAAACAAAATTTCCAGATTCTTTCAAAAATAGCCATAAAATGCAATGGAGTTTTTGTTTTGTTTTCAGACAGGGTTCATTGTGTAATCCCTGTTGTCCTAGAACTCTGTGTGTAGACCTGGCTGGCCTCAAACTCACAGAGCTCTGCTTGTCTCTGTCTCCTAGTGAAGGAATTTATCTGTTTACATCTTGCTCTCTCCCATTAAAATACTTTTGAAGAGCTTTCTAAATAAATTCATTTCATTCTTCTTCATAGAACCGAGCATATGGATCAAGACTATTAAGAAAGCTTTAAGTAGTTTGCTATAAGAAACATCAATAACGCCGGGCGGTGGTGGCACACGCCTTTAATCCCAGCATTTGGGAGGCAGAAGCAGGTGGATCTCTCTGAGTTTGAGGCCAGCCTGGGTTACCAAGTGAGTCCCAGGAAAGGCGCAAAGCTACACAGAGAAACCCTGTCTCGAAAAACCAAAACGAAAATACATTTGTTACTAACTAGAATCTCATTATTAAAGCCTGAGTATCCAGATACAGATACCAATATTTAAAGACATGTTATAGCATGACCACACTGACAGCGAAAATCTTTACTTATTACTATTTTATTTTGTTTTTTAAAAAATTAGGACTTTACGCCTTTAATCCCAGCACTCAGTAGGCAGATCTCTGTGAATTCCAGGCCAGCCTGGTCTACAAAGCAAGTTCCAGGACAGCCAGGGCTACATAGAGAAACCCTGTCTCCAAAAAAAAAAAAAAAAAAAAAAAAAAAAGAACTTTAAGGGTGGGGTTTATGGCTTAGTGGCAGAGTATTTGCTTAGCTGTGCAAGGCTTTGTGTTCAATCCCTAGTAAATTTTGTGCACGCATGCCATGAAAAGGTATTACACTTTATCCTTTCAACATTATACTTGGAAACTAAGTTGCCAAGCTCACCAGAGGATTTATTTAATTCTTAAAGAGACTATACTTATCTGTGCCTGCTTCCCTTTTTCAGAAAGTTTTTTTTTTTTAATTTTATGTGTACATATCAGTGCCTGCATGTACATATGTGCTACTGCATGTATGCAATGGCCATGGAAGACAGAAAAGGGTACTGGATCCCTTGGAATTGGAGTTACAGGAGGTTGTTTGTGAGCCACCATGAGTGTGCTGAGAAACAAACCCAGGTCCTGTACAAGAACAGGAAGTACTCTTCTGTGCTGAGCCATCTTTTGGCCTCCACTGTGCCTCACTTTTTAATTTAATATTTCTTCTTTGACTAGACTAGTGTAAGGTTTGATGTAATATGTACATCTTTGTCCTGGAAAACACGTAACTTTTTAAGTTTATAGGTTCTCAATCAGATTTGTACTCTAGTCAAGTTTATTTTGTAGGTATCCTTTTAAAAATGTCATTCCTGATAGAGCAAGTCTCTACTCTCCAAACGTTCTGATATCTGGCTGAGTTTTACCTTGCTAGTTCCTGTGCTAATTAAAAGTTGAGTGAGCTTTTGATACATTCATCTTATATTTTATACGAAAGTCATGTTTCCACATACAACAATCATTTGTCAGTGGAGCATTTTATCTGTAAATAGACAGGATTTCTCCCCAAACCTCGGGGCGCTCTAATTAACTGAGTGAACTCATCTTCATTTCTGAATCATAAAAGTAAAGAAAATGTATATTTTCCATAATTTTTTAAGTTTTCTTAAATCATTATATGAATATGTTATATATGTGATTTTATTCTTCAATTACACATAATTATGACTACATAAGAACTCCATCAAAGAATGGATTTTTGGTGGGAGAATGAGACAGGATCTCATGCAGCCAAGGCTAGTCTTGAACTCACTCGCAAAGAACTCCTGATCCTCCTGCTTTCACCTGCCAAATGTTGGGATTACAACCATGCAGCACCATACCCAGATAAAAACATTTTTAAATAAAACCTGCTATACATCTAGAAATAAAAACAATGTAGAATACACTTTTAACTCATTAATAAATTCCATTTTCTAGGTCTTTTATAAAGGTTATTTTAAATCTACTTAATCTTTTTGCTATCTTTACTAGGTTTTTTATACTATACATGATCATTACATAATTAACTAGGCTGTTTTCTATATTTTCAGTATTTTGAAAGAATTTTAACAAAGAATTTTGGATTATTGTGGGCTACTGCAGAAAGATCAACAGGCCTATAGAGCCACATGGCCCTGCTGCCCTTTCTTGAAATGAAGCATAAACAGTTTTTCCTTAATTATTTAAATAAACTTTTTACCTCAGAATAATTTCAAATGTAACAGAAATGCTGTGCATATAGGACAGTGTTTCAGAATATCCTTCATCTAGTTTCTTCTCATTTTTTTATTATTTTATATATTCTTGTGTATGTGTCTAAATCAATAGATTAGCACTGGTTACAACATTATTAAGCTACAGATTTTACCCTGATTTCCTCCAGTTTATTCACTAATGTCTGGTCTTTGTTCCAAAACACCACACTGTGTTAAGTGTACCCTATGAAAGCTTCTCAATATTTATTTTTCTTTCCATAAACTGGACAGTTTTACAAAGTTCTAGTTAGAAATATCATAGAATCTCTCAAAATTCGGATCTGCCTGATATTCCTAGACTGGCACTATGTGTTTGCAGAAGGATACTAGAGATAGGTGACCTCATTGTATCATATCAGGAAGTACACTCTACCCACAAGGAAAGGCTACTACCCTTGATCACTTGCTGGATAGCTTTTTAAACTTCATATACTTATTTTTTGTTCAAGTTTCTACTTCTATTTATATTTCTTTCTAATAATTTGTATTTTGTTTTAAAAATTTGGCCACTGATATGGGGATACTACTCTAATGCCACATAAGAATTCTATCTCAACTTTCTGTTCAACTAGCTTTTCAATGCCAGTATATCATCTGACTAAATTTTAGAATTATATTTATTACCATCATTAAACAATAAAGTAGTCAGTCTTTACCTACTGACAGAAGTTTGAAAGCACCTTATGGGATAGTACCTTTTATCATGTTTCTTTATATTCTTGAATGAAACAATACAGTGCTATGTAAGAGAGAACACAAAATGGCCAAGAACTCAAGCTCCACAATCACTAATTCAGTACAAAAACAATTCTACTGCTAGAGAGTATGAGTGAGTACATGAGCCTCACTGTCTCTACTTGCAGAAGAAAATAAAAGTCTGCATTTTTTTAGAGATACCTGGTAGTATTTAGTATAAATGGTGCTAAGCAAATTTCTAGCAAGTTAAACTACAAATGAAACTTTCAATTTTGGTAAATATATGCATAGTGGTGTGAAATATCCTAAAATAACATGATTAAACATCATCACTTACTTGCTTGCCAACTCTTTACCTACATTCCTAAATAGACCACTCCTACCTAGGAATTCATGGGACTGTGTCTATCTAGCCTTCCTATGGCCACACAGGGAGCACATAACACAGGATATGAAAGAAACTAACTGTGCCCAAATCTGGCATTCAAAGACCCATTCAATAAATTAACAACATAACATAGCTAATGCTAAAGAACTGGCACAGATGTTTACAACAAACCAAGGATTCCTCCTCTCTTACCAAAAATCTACCTTCCAGAACATGAAAAGCAGAGGCTGATATATATATATATTACAAAGGTTGCCAAAGATCTGCTTTAACACCTATTCTATACCATATTCTAATCCCAGGAACACATGCTAAGAAAAGAAGAGGTTAAGAACTTTAACAACTGTGCATGAGATGTAACTACAGCTTTAAAGCCAAACTCCTAAACAAACTGATTTTAGAATGAAAATGAGAAATAGTTTTCGTTCATTTTAATTTTAGTAAAAAATAGAAATGACTACAGAATCTTACCATGTTAACAAGAAAGTTTTTTATTTATAAATTCAGTTTGTAGGGAAAAATGCTCACCAAGATAGTAAATTTATAAACATTTCATCAGTTTAACAGGTAGAGGAAATAACTGTTATTTTGCAAACTACAGTTGCTAATCATTTCATATGAATGAATGTTTCTCTTCCTCCTTCCTTTCTTACCTAGTTTAATTCAGGTATGAAAACAGAAATTCCTCACTACCTGAACAAGCAGATAGTATCCAAACAAGTTGATTACACACTAGTCTTGCTTACCATGGAATATTTTGTCCTGTTCCTTTGCTACAATTTTCTTAGAAATCTTGATTAAAAATGGGTTTTTATTAACTTGTAATTTTTCTCCTTTCTTGCAAAGACTCAACAACTTTTAATTAAATACAGTCACTCAGTATACTTAAATACTGTAGAAAACTAAGAAATTAAATTATGAGTAAAACAGGAGCTCAAAATCTAATTTGATCCTCCTGAATTTTCTTGATTGAGTAATTAATTTGAAATCATTTTACTTCTAAAAGGACTTGCATCCAAATGAAGAATTCTTTGGTTTCTAATTTTCTGGGAAGCACACCAGAATAGCTTTTCAAAAAGATTACCTTATGAACAATAACCCTGCCTGCTATCTTCAACCCACAGATAGTTTCTTCAATCAATTATACTAAAGGGAGGCTAGATAAAAATTAATATGGCTAAATTTCAATATAATTCTGGTAAAACAATTATTTTGAAATAACTACAGAATCCTATCATGCTAACAAAAATAATACAACGAGATACCCTGTATTCTTACCTCAGTTCTCCCCAGGGGCTACTTTTTAACTATTGTATAATATCATAATCAGAAGAAAGCTACTAACATAATGTGTACATATACTTGAATGTCATTTTATTACTTGCATATATTTGTATAATGATCATCACCAATTAAAAAAATATAACGGTTCCATTACCCTGTAGTTCTGCCATGCACTACATATTGATGGTTTCATCTAACCACCTCCCCCATTAATATAATTCCCTGGCAACTATTAATTTGTTGATGACCTCTATATTGTTTTTAAAAGCTTCATAAATGAATGCATACAGAATGTTCCATTGAGATTTTAAAAATGCCCTCTGAGGTCAACACAAATTGTTGAGTGTATCAAGAGTTTACATTACTTCTCATTGTTAAATAGTATGTCACACTGGAGCTGCTTCTATTTAACCTTCTAAACTTTAGAGGATATTTTAGTGCCTTGATCTGTTGCAAGGGCAAAAAAAGAAGAAAGAAAATCAGGTCTCAGTTGAAGGACTATGGAGGATGGTATGGAATGGCCTACGGGCCAGGGGATGGGGCAGATGTCAGATCACAAAGCTTGCTCCAGAGCTTTATCATTGGATGTAACAGGTACATCATCTTATCTAACAAAAAGATGCATTGAGCCTTTCAACACTTGCTAACTTTTTTTTTTCTTTTTTTGGTTTTTCAAGACAGGGTTTCTCTGTGTAGTTTTGGTGCCTGTCCTTTACCTCCCGAGTGCTGGTATTAAAGATGTGTGCCACTAACCCCCGGCCTACTTGCTAACTTCTTATAGGGAAATCCTTTGGAACATATCATCCATCATGATGAACCTCATTCTCTCACAAGATCAATCTCCACACCTGCGTGTACCAACTGCCCAATATCTCCATTGCAACTCAATAACCAGTTAAAAAGATTCCTGCCAAGCCTCTGTCACATGACTTGTGACCTTATGTGGACTCAAGAGAATACCTGCCTCAGGAAAAACTTTGAATGCTTTTACCAGGAAGAAAAAAAAAAAAATGAATAAGGAGACAGAAATGTTCATTTTCTAAATAGACTATTCTGTTGTTATTGTTTTCAAGATTGATATCTGAGCTTTCAATATATGCTGTGGGATAATGCTCTTGTATACTGAAAGATTTGTCACTTGAATTGGTTTAATAAAACACTGGTTGACCAGTAGCCAGGCAGGAAGTACAGGTGGAGTGACCAGACTAGGAGAATTCTGGGAAGGGGAAGGGCAGAGTCAGGAGTTGCCAGCCAGATGTGGCAAAGGCAAGATGAGAATGTTGGACTGAGAAAACATACCAAGCCACATGGCTAAACATAGATAAGAATTATGGGTTAATTTAAGTGTAAAAGCTAGTTAGTAATAAGCCTGAGCTAATGGCCAAACATTTATAATTAATATAAGATTCTGTGTGATAATTTGGAAGCAGCTGCTGGGATTTGGGAACAGGCAGGTGGGAGAGAAACTTCCACCTACAAATGTATTCTGTTTATATGTGTTTTGCTAATAATTTATCCCAGCCCTTCTTTTCTCATTACAGGATTTTTAGTGAAACAAAACTGATTTATTTTAATGAACTAAAATTTACCATTCTTACTTTTACATGTCACATGTTTTATACATCTGAGAATTGTCCAGTTTTAGTTCTTAAAGATGTTCTGTTTTCTCCTATTTTCTCCTAAATGTTATATAATTTTTCATTTTAAACATCAATCTAAAATCCATTCTGAGTTATTTTTGTACAAATCATGCATTTTTAGGGTCAATTTTGGGAAGGTTGAGAGGTATGTCTACTGATATCCAATTGATCTTAGCTCCACTTCCTAGGAAGGCTATTATTACTATCCCCTGAATTGCTTTTGAACCTTTGTCAAAATTCAGGGGGCTATAATCCTATATACTTGCATGCCAGTGGAATATATATACACAAACATTTAAGTGTGTGACATCTAAAATATATATTTTTAGTATACTTATTTACATATCCAGCACAAGGGAGATATCAATATGTGATCCCTGAGTCTTGCTGGCCAACACAGTTTAGTCTATTTGGTGAGCTCCAGGCCAAAACAGACCCTGTCTCAAAAGAAGTATATGGTATTCCTAAGGATGCTATTCAAGATTGCCCTCTGGTATCTACAGGGCATATGCACACATGTACCCCCACCACACACACATGAATAAAAAATGAAATCACAGTAACACACCTATGCAGCTCTTGAACAAGAAGATTCCTGGCAGATGTGACATCTCATGTATAACCTTACAAACAGTTACTATCACCCTTATACAAAACTTGCATTCATCAAGAAACTATGCCATGAAGTTTCTATGCCCAAATTTCACTTCTTGGAACATTAGCTATACTACTAGGAAGAATTACCCATCCTCTTGAATTCTTAAACTTTGCCAACTCTGCACCTTAGAAACAGGAGTTCTTCAAATTTTCAACCTCAACTTATTTCACTGCTAATAGTGAAGTTTGGAGAGGCAAATACAGAAACCATTAGCTGTAAAAGAGTAACTTGTGTCACATGTATAAATAATACTATGTCTGAAATTTCTCTTAGCAAAAAACCTGGATCTAGATAAGCAATTCTAAAACATAAAACAGTGTAGAAAGTTAATTAATTACTTACTGCCCAGCTGCTATTTATACACAAATCAATTTCCATACCTGCTAGAAATGTGGTAAGAGAATTTAGCTTTGGCTTTTTCAGTATTTAAAGGAATTATGTAGTGAAATCCTCTTACAATGTAAAACAAATACAAAGCATAACTCCCACAATTTAAAAAATCAGGAACAAAATAGAAAATCTCTTGTATAACACAGAAGTAACAAATTCTAAGAATATCCTTGCATTTCAAAATTAGTTTTATTGACTCAAAATATTTTCTATCTACTCAAATTCCAAAAGTTATGTTTTCATATTTCACAAAGAAAGTAGATCCTAATGTAGCAGATATGAAATCACTGTTCTTTAAACATATTATTTCTTGTTATTTATAAATGCAAATCAGTGGCCATAATGCTGTAAAACCAGATTGTCAAAACTTTCCCACAGAACATATTAAACTTGTAGAATGATTGTAGTCAACCAATAGAATACAATAGTGAAAGTATGAAGAAGGTTCATGCTCAGAATTTATCTTCAGACTATTCATCAGCAATATTTCCAAAGGAACAATGGTCTAAAGAAAGGTATTTCCTAACAATGTAATGCAAAATGTGTAACTGATACAGTATGCTTGGCGATTACTAGAAATCAGGCTGCTTTCATAAAAGTGATAACTATTAGAAAGTACATATTGAATATATACCTAAAGATGAAATATCCTGTTAATGAAGTCAGAAGGCTTGTAAAGCATCTCTAAATTGTAAGTATTATTGACTCATAAAATAGTAATTGTATCAGGATACCATTTTTCTCTCTTTAATTAGGTGTTGTCAATGTTAGTCAAGTATGTTGATTTTTGCCCATAAAAGGGGGTCAAAGAAAAGTACAACAGAGATCTCCTGTGATATAATCCATATGAAGCAACAACAAAAAGTAACACTAGTTGCTGCTACTCTGAAATGATATCCCATAAAAACACCAAAAGCATCAAGTAAGATTTAATGGTAAACAAATATTATTATTTAATCTTACAGCTGCCCTAAAATACTGTTTCTGCACAAAACAGCTTTATAAAATTAAAGGCTATTATAACTACACTTACACAGTCACAAAATGTGCTATTATTATTTGAAAATCTCGAGTATTTTCTAAATATGAAAGTTATCAAATAAAAATTTAAAAATAACAATAAATATAAGTTACTAGAACTGACAAGTAACATTTAACAAGGTTGCAGAGCATCTACAAAACACCGATAACTCAGAGATCTAAATAAACAAATCTTGGAGTTCATGCATTGGTAGATCAGTATTATTAAAAATGTAATTCTCAGGGCTGGAGAGATGAGTGAGGGTTAACAGTACATACTATTTTTATAGAGGGCTTAAGTTCAGTTCCCAGCATTCACATCAGATAGCTCACAACCACTTGCAACTCCAGCTCCAAGAAATCTTGTGCCTCCAACCTCTGTGGGTCTATGGGTATGTATATTCTCATGCACAGACCCACATACAGATACAACTATGTATACATATAATTCAAGTAAACCATTAAAACATGTGATTACTAAAGCCAGGTGACATGGACTACATTCCCTAAACCATGAGCCATAACAGACCATTCTCTGTAAGTTGCTTCAGTCAGATGTTCTGTCACAGTGTTAAGGAACTTAACTGATAGACACGTGATTGAAGGACTCAAGTCTAAGTACTCCAAGGCTAGAGAAACAGCTGGATCACTCCTTATGAACTAGCCTCAGAAGTCCACGGTCTTCACAGGCAGACACAAGACCATACAGATTCAAAGAAACAAGAAAGATAGATACCTTGAAGGGAAAATTGCCAAAGAACTTCAGGGCCACTGTTTTAAAATTCCACAGCTTACCTTAATTAAGAAACAGCTTATTTTTAGGAAAAAAAAAATCTTCACAAATGATCCCTAAGAAGACTTAAATTTTCTAAATTTATTCAGTATTTGTCATTATTACTTAATAAAAAGTTTGGTTTGATTGAGAGTTCCTAGTGAACTTAATAATTGATGTATTCCTTTATAGCCTCTAGAGTACTACTCTAGTATTCTATGGCCAATGTTATTGATATATTTGTTCAATATTTATTCTGTAACTATTGCAGACTATCATAGTCACTAATAATATACAACAGTGAATTATAACTGACTTTGCTTCCTAAAATACTATAGTCTAGAAGAATGAAATAGGTAGTTATAATAAAATAAAATAATAAACAGCACTACTAGACTAGGTTAATTATAAATTTTCTAAGCTTTGGATTCCAATTCTCTGAAACATAGATGACAACATTTTCTTCCAGTGAGTAACTATAAAGGACAAAAGAGATGATAAAAGTGCCAAATATACCACAAGTAAATGAGAAATATTATTTCCTAATAAGCATCAATACTATAATTAATATACAATACCAGCATATACATCAGCATAAAATATATTACTTTGCTGTACAAAATAGCATAAAGTTTACTAGTATAACCAATAATACAACTCTCAATTTCCTTCATAAAATAAGTCAATAATTCACAATTGGGAGGGAGCAGTTATAGCAAATACTTTTTATTTGGTCATTTTAAGGAATCTGGATCTAAAAATCCTATGAGACCTAGCATTGAGGGTATCATAGAAAAAGAAAACACACACTATCTGCCTCAAAATGACTTCTGTTCATATCCTATTGACAAGAAAAATCATATGATCTCACCTCCAGATTAGGGGACCTAATACATACAAAAATGCATACAGATATAAAAACAGAAAATCTGATTGGTTTCTGCCACAAAACTTTAAGTCATTAAACACCTCATTTTTTGATTCTTTCTTTCTCCTAGATATAGAATGCATTTAAGCTCCTCCCTAGGAAAACTACGTCAAGGCCCATCCAGAACAAACAAACAAACAAACAAACAAATAAAAACCATGTACACAGTTACCATCTTCATCAGATCCACCAACTCTGCTCTACAAACAAAAGATGTCTTATCCATTCCTGTATAAATCACACACTATGGGAAAACAGAGAGGGGACAATCACAGCTAGAAATGCAAAGGAAGCATTCATTAAGTTACTGATCTATAAGTCTTAAATCCCACTGATCTGCAGTTCTTGTGGGGGTTGGGGAGTTAATATCTTAGTCTTTTGTTCTTTATGGTCTTGAGCTCCACTGTGTGCATGTCTTTCTTCTCTATTAATTCCTTTGGCAACACAGGAAGTTGATGTTGCAAATCACACTCTTGCCTGAAGATGGTTTTCAGGGCTCACTGAACAATTATATCCACTTTAAAACCAAATTTACTAGAAACAAAACTTCTATCAGAATCATACTAGACTTTTAGTCAGTTCCATGTGTCAATAATCAAATTCAAATTTCTCTCTAGACTTATTGAAAATGTAGCTAATTTATTTACTTCTTTTTCTATGTCTTACTATCCTTTAACTTAATGATGCCAATTTGACTTCTTAGACTTGAGAAGAATGTCACTTGCAATATGAAGATACTCTAAGTGAGATATTATTACTGGGTATTTGGGCTCAAAACCTTTTAAAAACTCACCTATGTGGAATTTAGAAATCGCTTCTTGCAAACTTCACAAAGCACTGATTTTCTGACCCTTATTTTCTTCAATCCCTATGAACTAGTGACTACATTCTAACCTACATCTTTCTTGGCTAATTTGGAAAGGTTGGAATCAATACACAATACTATTTGTCTTTCTAAAGGCTGAGGTTTGGCAAAAACCTGGTATGGTCTTCAAATTTCCAAAAGTGTGAGTTTTACCAAATATTCATCATATAGCATAATTTGATATTTGTGCTGCTGTTGTTTACCCTTAAGCCAAGTCATATTATTTTAGGATTTTGTTATAGTATGTGGTGGTTTGAAAAAAAATGGCTGCCAAAGGGAGTGGCAGTATTAGGAGGTGGGCTTTGTTAGAGGAAGTATGTTGTTGTGGAATACTATTTTAAGATATGTTACATTTATTTATGCTATGGAACATTTGTTTTAGTGACGAAAAGATGTGTTACATTCTTTTATGTTGCATTTGTTTTAAACTCTGTGAACCAGTGTTACTTTGCCTGTCTAAAACACCTGATAGGTCTAATAAAGAACTGAATGGCCAATAGGAAGGCAGAAGAAAGGATAGGTGGGGTTATCAGGCAGAGGGAATAAACTGAAGAAGGAAAAGAGAGAAAAAGGAGGAGAAAGAACAAGAAGGGGAGGATACAAGGAGCCAGCCACCCAACCACACAGCCAGTCATGGAATAAGAGTGAAAGTAAGGTATACAAAAGTAAGAGAAAGGTGAAAGCCCAGAGGCAAAAGGTAGATGGGATAATATAAATTAAGAAAAGCTGGCTAGAAACAAGCCAAGCTAAGGCCAGGCATTCATAACAAAGAATATGACTCCATATATGCTCAAGCCACACCCATTGTCTCAGTTCACTTCCTGTTGCCTTCACAAGATGTAGAACTCTCAGCTACCTCTCCAGCACCATGTCTGCCTGCACACTGCCATGTCCTATCCATAGACTGAATAGACTGAACCTCTGAACTGTAATCTACCTAATTAAATGCTTTCCTTTACAAGAGTTGCCATGATCATGGTGTCTCTTCACAGCAATAGAAATTCTAAGACATAGTAACACCCCATTTCAGCAATATCAATTTTTATATTAACTAGAGTAACTAACCTTCTCTGCTGTAACAATCAACCCAAAAGTTTCAGTGGCTTACATAACAAAATTCTTCTTTATTATGTCATGATCCATTTGGGAAAAGAACAGATGACTTTCTACTAAATGATTCTTGTAGTTTCTATCCTAGGGCCTCAAACACCTCCCCAACTAATTATTCTCCACACTGACATTAAACAAATGAAGAAAGCATAAAAAGTTTGAAAGAGGTTTCAAAGGTGGGTCTAGAGGTCATGTTCATTGTTTTTACCTATATTCCATTTTCAAAAGCAATAGCACAGCCCCACCTAACAAAAGAGGGAGCTGTTACAGTTTTCATGGGTTTGTCTCACAGGAGCTCTGTGTTGAAAGCCTGGTCCCCAATACAGTACTATTGTGAGGAAGTGGAGCCTAGTGGGTGGTTATTAGGTCATTGGGAGAACTACTCTAGAAGGGATTAAATTTGTATCAAAGAAGTTTGTTGCCTCTCAGGAGATTAGTTTTTCTGAGATCTGGCTAGACAATGAAGACACCTCATGTGTGTGGCCTCTTCTATATGTACTGGTGACTATGTTCATAAAGGTGTCCTGCCATCTCCGAGTCCAAGGTCCTCACTAGCCATGGTAACCAAAACTTGGACTTTTCAGCCTCAAAGCCATAACTCAAAATAAACCTCTGATTCACATGTCTATATTCCCAGCACTCAGAAGGCTGACCACGTGAGTCCAGGAACTTGAGACCAGCCTGAGTAACATGGTAAGACCCAGTCTCAGAAACAAGCAGTAAGGTTCTGGGTTCAATCACCTAAAAAAATTATTTATATAGGGAGGAAAAATTAATGAAAGAAGTAATATTTGAATGTAAATTTAACATTTAAGTTTGAAATATTTTTAAATGTGCCAAAGAATTTATCTTAAATATATTAATTTTATATTTACATTTTAGTATATTTTCTTTATATTTTAAACATATTTACATTGATTTTCAATATATTTGCTTTATATTAATCTTTCAGGCTATTTTACTGAATGGGAAAAATGATAGTTTTTGAGATGGTCAGCTGTAAATGCTCCACCTAGAAACAAATGATCATCTATTTTAGCTCTTCCTTAAAACAAATGCCCTGCTGTGCACCTGAGTAAAACCACTCACTCAGACTTAAACACTTCAAAGAAGTCTTAAAAAGGTTTTCCTAAAGTGTGGGCAAACATGAGATGAAGGCACTTCGTTGTTGTGTGGGGCTTGGGGAATCTCCCCCTCCCTAAGTCTGTGTGAAAAGGTCAACTACTAAATAGAAACAAGAACAGGCATGAAATGGGAGGTTATATGGCCAAGTAAGGGCAAAGGCAGAACTAGAGCAATTATCTAATGATCACACATGACCTAAACCTCCTGGAATTGGGGTGAAATCATTACAGAAACACCAGTCAGCATTTCTTGTAAGACTCCTACATAACTAAAGGGTTCCTCCCAACTCTCCATGCTAAAGGGTGACATTTATTTCCCTTAGAGGAAAACACTGTTACCAACCTTACATTCTTAAATACATTGTCCTAACTTTCAAGAAAATAAAGGAATCTGAGGATATCTGTGTGTGTTCTAAATGGCTGTAATACGGCACAAATCACCTAGCTGTGCAAAGGCTCAGCATATATAAACACCCCTGGACTTCTCTGCTTACTTTGTCATCCTTTCTTTGGAACCTTCTTTTCTGTTGACTAGGTAGAAACACCACAAGATTCTATATATGCACTGGTATCTTTGACTAGAATTCCTTTCCTCAAAAGGTTAATAAAAGTCAAAGGAGCTGGACAGTGGTGGTGCACATCTTTAATTCCAGCACTCAGGAGGCAGAGGCAGGTGGATCTCTGTGATTTCGGCCAGCCTGGTATACAGAGAGAGTTATAGGACAGCCAGGGCTACATAGAGAAGGACTACCACATCCCAAAAATATTTTTACAAACAGTAAGGCGGTATCCAAACATTGTTATACACAGTACAAAACAGGGAAGTGCTAATCAACAAGGAGGGCAAAGCAGAGAACAAAACAAAATTATAAATACCTTTCATGTTTTCATCAAAAAGCATAAATGTACATAATTTTGCTATAATGAGTTTTTAGGTTGTTTAAAAGAAATATGATTATTGATATTCATTTACTGCTTAATTTAAACTGGACTTTTAAAAATAAAATCACAAACAAGATAGCTATGTATATCACAGAAGAAACTTTAGAGAAAATCTGAACTCCTCTTCATAGTGAGACTCATTACTGTCACTGTGTGCATGCTTTCTGATCAAAATTTCATTTCAACTAATCAATACTAGTTGACTATTACATATCATTTTCATTAAGAGCACATAATTTTTTAAAATCACTCAAACTATTTTCAGTGTCTTTTCAACATTTTGTTATTTTTATAGCCAAGTCAAATTCAGTCCATGATTAACACTTCAAATTTAGTAAAAACTGAGCTAGGTATTCTGTTCTATTGGTAAGAATGATCAATAATGCTGTATACAATCTATAATCCTAAATGTATTTCGATCTAAAATATTACTTAAGAATATATTTATCAGTAAGACAGCTCTGTTGGTAAAAGCACTGTGCCACCAGGCCTGATATCCTGAGTTTTCAACCTCAGGGACCCATATAGTGGAAGGAGAGAAGCAATTTCTGCAAGTTGTTCTAACTTCTACATGCATGCTTTGTGTGTGGGGGGGGGATGTTAACATGTAACCTAAACCATGAAAAATTAAACCATGAAATAAAAAATAAAATTTTGATCATTTCAGAACCTCTTGCTTTATCCATGTGCTATATTGCTGGATTATAGATGCTTAATTTATTAATTAGAAAATATATCTCACAACTGAGAAATGAAGGAATGGTGTCTATTGTGTAATAAAATGATTTGCAGAAAAACATACAGTGACAAGAATGATACCAAAGCCAAAAAGAAGAAATATAGTAATAGACAGTAAAGTAGAAACTAGTGAGGGAAATGAAGAAAGTTCCACAGATATGGGAATTGGCCAATGTGGTTTTGTTTCTTTATTTGTTCTTCATGAAGGACACACAGAAATTACAACAGAAAGGAATTGTTTCATGGGAGACACAAGTCGGAAAATCTACAATACATTCTAGGGGGAGGGGGACACAAATTCTCCAGGGTGGAAAACAGACTGTTCAGATAGTACAAGCTGGTGTTTCTGAGAAAGAGAACTTGGACCTCGGTAATGACAGACTTTGTTGCCATGATAGAGAATGAATTTTGCAGAGAAGGGAATTTCAATTGAGCTTTAGGGAAAGGGGACAGGTGGTGGAATCTGACTGGTTTAGGAATAACGTGTCTGGTTTCAGTGAAAGGGAAGCAATGCTAAACTAAAAGAAGATGTCATGGAGAGACTCTCTGTGTGTGTGTGTGTGTGTGTGTGTGTGTGTGTGTGTGTGTGTGTGTGTGAGAGAGAGAGAGAGAGAGAGAGAGAGAGAGAGAGAGAGAGAATGTATGTCATATGTGTGTATGTGTAAAAGCCAGAATACAAGTAAGTCTACTATGAGACTTTCTCTCTGAAAATGGCTGCATAAACAAGATCTGAATAATGGCAATATCAATAGGTATACTACTGCAGAAGGGAGAAAAATCTCACTGGGTCCTACCCTTTGAGAAAGAAAAGTTAATGGCTGAACAGAGGGGGTGAATTATCCTCTCCCTGGGATAAGCCCTCTCATTAGTTATCCAATACAAAGTGGTTAGCTCTAAAAACATAAACATAAATAACAAAAAGAAACTCAGCAAATTGTATTTTTATGTATTTTATATATTTGTGTGTACATGTGTAACAATAATAATTTTTAAAAAGAGGCTATCAATTTGAGAGTTCGGGGTAGTATGTTATCGGAGAGGTTAGAAGGAAAGACAAAAGGAAAGGAAAAAGTGATATTAATTTTAATTGAAATGTATTAAAATAATAAATTTGTCAGGTATTGTGGTGCATGCCTTTAATCTCAGCACTTGGGAAGCAGAGACAGACGGATCTCTGTAAGTTTAAGGCCGGCTAGCCTGGTCTACAGAGTGAGTTCCAGGATGCCCAGTGCTCACAGAAAAACCCTGTCTCAAAAAACCAAAATAAATAAAATAAATAAATTCTACCTAAGTGAGACAAAATAAAGCTAACCAGAAAAACAACAAAAGGTTAAAAAAAAGTTATAATCACCAAAATAAACACAACAGAGCCCAAGATAGACCATGTTCTGAGATACAAGGAATTAAAACCGTACTTGAAGGTTAGCTTGTATTATCTAGATATCTTTATTATAAATGAATAAAGGTTTCAAGATAATTACTCCAGATTCAACCCTAAAAAAAGCTGGAAAATGAGAGTAAATTAACTCTACATAATCATAAGCAGGAAAACAAAGATTAGAAATCAATAAAAATGATTACATGAAAGCAACAGAGAAAAATCAGTAAAAAACAAGCATTATTTGAAAAGATACATAAAGCACACAGAGAAAGGAGAAAAAATAAAGTATACTTTTAGATTCTCATTTAAGTCTATGACTCCCTGTTAGAAGAGTGAAGAGACAATAGAATGGGAGGACCTTGTCAGCTACTCTTAATAAAGAACTTATAGAACAAGTAATCCAATAACAAATGGGCAAATGAACTGAATGATAAGACATGCTTAGCAGAAATCGTACAAACAACCAATAAGTCCAGAAAAAATGTTCAACATCCTTAGCCAGTGGGAAAATGCAAATCCAAACTACACTGAGATTCCTGCTGAGACTGCCTCTCAACCCTGGAAAATTTTAGAATTAAAGAATGAATACAATGAGGAAAATGAAAATGCAAAACTCAGCTGGATCAACTGAAACAGTCTATGAACTTTAAAACAGAACATCTGAGTAAGAAGAGAAAAAAATGTATGAAAAGAAACCAAAAAGATATTAACAAGAGAAACAAATATAGAGATTATAGAATCTTAAACAGTAGTAGAGACTCTGGAGTCATCTTAGAGGAGGGAACCTCAATTGAGAAATTCCTTTCTTAAGCTCAGGCTATAAACAAGCCTGCAGGGCATGTTTTAAATTAGTGATTGATGTGGAGGCCCAGCCCACTGTAGGTGGTGCCATCCCTGGGCTGGTGGTCCTGGGTGCTGAAGGACGCATGCTGAGCAAGCTAGCAAGCAGCCTCTCCATGGCCTCTGCAGCAACTCTTTTCTCCAGCTTCCAACCCAGTTTGAATTCCAGTTTGGGCTTCCTTCAGTAGACTATGAGTCAAGATATGTAAACCTAATAAACCCTTTCCTCCCCAAATTGCTCTGGTTATGATGATGTGTTATCATAGCAATAGAAACACTAAGACACTTCCTAAATAGCTCCACCAAGTGGGGAGCAAACATTCAAACATATGAGCCTATGGCCGCCATTCTCATTCCAACCCCACACACATACTTAATGGGAATGTTAGTATTCTATACTCCGCCTTGTGTAAGTTTCAGAAAATCCAGTGGTACATACAAATATTCAGGACCTGCAGCTCTTGGTAATAAATATTTATTATAGGAACAGAGAGATGTGTCAGTAGGTAAAAACACTTGCTTTGAAGGCTTGATAATCTGAGTTAGATGCCTGGAACTCACATTGGATTTAAAAAAAAAAAAAAAAAAGTCATATGCAGTAGTACACATGTGAAATATCAGCACTCCTACAGCAAAATTGTAGGTAGAGGCAGGAAAATCACCTGGATGCTCACGAGCCTAATAGCCTAGAGTACCAGCATAATACAAACAAGAACCTGCCTCAAACCAAGGTGGAAGGAACTAACTCCCAAAGACTGTCCTCCCACTTCCACACATGTGCCCCTGCCCCACACACACATTACATGTACTAGAAGATATTAATACATAGTTTAATATTAATTTTGCAAATCAGCATTTGGAAAAGGATCTCATAGTACTTTTAAGCACATCAACAACAACTGGACTTTTAGCATAGGTAAAGCTAAGAAATTTGTGATAATCCAAAAACCCTTGAAGGGCAATGAGTTTGACTACAAAACTGAACATACATACAAACAACTCTCTGCCACTTTAAAAGCATTACTAGAACAAATCAACAAGGGCACAGTACATCTGTTATTTTTTTTTAAATCGCTATTATTACTTTCTTATTTTTATATGTATGGGTGTTTCCCTTGCATATGTACATGCCTGGAACCACAGAGGGTCAAAAAAGAGCATCAGATCCCATGGAATTGGAGTTACAGATAGCTATGAACCAACATGTAGGCGCTGGGAATTGAACCCAGGTCCTCTGAAAGAGCACAGTGCTCTTAACTGCTAATCCACCTCGCCAGCCCTGATGCATCTGTTTTGTTTGTTTGTGGTGTTGTTCTTTTTTCCCCTCAGGGCTGGGCACACTCTATTTCAGAAAGGACCTTCAGAGAAATGTCTATCAAAAATAAGTTGCTACATCATAACTTACAGTCAGATTTTTTTATTCTTTTAGTTAAAAAAGAAACATCAACACGTTTTCCCAATTGTGAATTACAATAATGACTAGCCTGACAAGATATGCCTATGGATCCAATACTGGCAAGAATGTTACAGGGATGCAGTAGTTTAAACATAATTGGCCCAATAAGCTCATTGGGAGTGGCACTATTAGGTTTGGCTTTGTTGGAGTAGGTGTGGCCTATTGGAGGAAGTATGTCACTGTGGGCATGGGCTTTGAGATTTCCTTTGTCAAGCTTATTAGCTCAGTGTGACAATCAGACCACTTCATGTTGCCTGCGGGTCAAGATGTAGTACTCTCAGCTCCTTCTCCAGTACCATGTCTGCCTGCATGCCTCCATGTTGCACCATGATGATGACAGACTAAACCTCTGAAAATTTAAGCCACCTAATTAAATGTTTTTCCTTTATAAAAACTGCCATGGCTCTTCACAAAAATAGAAACTCTAAGACAGGGATAATCATAACACTGTATTTAAGGCTGAATCCACAGGAGGAAACACTTGTTTAATACTATAAACCTGGCCAAGAACCCATCCACAGCTGAAGATCTCACAGGACCCAAGGTTAAATCTACTACCTACTATTTTGCTAAATGGACAAAGTATTAAAATACCCTCTAAAGACATTATGTCTCTACCAATGGATTAGTGCAACTTTTTTTTTTTTTTTTTTGAGCTGAGGATCGAACACAGGGCCTTGCGCTTGCTAGGCAAGCGCTCTACCACTGAGCTAAATCCCCAACCCGGATTAGTGCAACTCTTGAGCTTCATCGATAAGTTTCTTTGGGTAGTAGATGGTAGTTAACACAAAAACTCACAACTAGTACAAATACAGAGAACAAGGGACTATGGAGTACTCAACAACAAACGGGACATCTCTATCACACCATATCCTCAAGGCTCAGGGGAGGAGAGGAGGAAGAAAACCTGCAAGACTCAGAGGTTGAGGGAAAGACCAGAGAGAAATAGTGTCTTCTGGACACAACAGGGCTGCTGCACTCATGGACTCACAGCAGCTGTGGTTGCCTACATGAGACCTGGACAAGATCAATTCAGTCAACATTCTAGCATTGAGCAGGAAGGGGTTCGTGGTCTTCTGTCCCTATCTGAGAAGCTCCAAACAGATGATGGCTTCTGGAAGAGGAGAATTAGTTTCCTTTAAGGGTATATATAGTTCCTGGTAAGTTAACTATACTCCATTGAAGGCCACACATCCAGAAATATATAGACAGCACAAATTGGAGTCAATGGGTTATTAATTTCTTCAAGGTATACCAAGTTTGGGCAGATAGAAAGTGAGATAAATCTGAGAGGAGTTAAGGGAAAGATTTGGGGTAAATATTGTCAAAATATATTATATGAACTTTGCAAAGAATAAAAAAAAAAGTTTTTTGAAGAAATAAGAACCTACTATTTACTGTCTTCAAGAAACACATAAGCTACCAAAGATGCCAAAAAACAATTAGTGTTGGCAGATGAAAACCAACTTACCAAGCAAATAGAAGCCATAAACAAGCACATATAAGCTATTCTTGTATCTGACAGAGTGGACTTCAAACCAAAGCTAGTCAGATGAGATAATGAGGGCAACTACCCCTTAAAGGAAACAATCCAACAAGAGAATCTAACAAATGTAAACGTTTACACAGCACATATCAGAGACCCACATTCATGGAACAAAAAACAAAAAGAAGCATGCTAATTGACTATATATAAAAAAAAAAAAAAAAAAAAACAAGTCCCACCTCTAACCAAGAAGCTATTTGCAATTGATGCCTACTGGCAAAGGGAAAATTAATTTTTTCCAACAGTGTGTCACTGGGTCTTCCAACCACACTCCAGTGCCGGTCCCATGCCCAGGAGTACTAGCCAACACAAAACAAACTCCATGTTTTTTTGTGGGCTTTTTGCTTTGTTTTGGCTTTTTTAGGGGAAAGGGATCTTACTGGGTTTTTGTTTAGAGTCTCATTTTTGTGTTCTTTTTTGTGTGTGTGAAAGAGAGAGAATATAAAGTTAGGTGAGAGGGAAGGTGGGTAGAATCTGAGAGGAGCTAGGGGAAGGGAAAATATAACCAAAATATATTGTATATAAAATGTTTAATTAAAAAATATGTAGACTTTAAGAACCCAGATTTTTACCTCAGAGTTCAGAAATATGTAGAAAAGCCATCAATGTCCAGTGAAATTCAATGTCCAGAGAAATAACGAAAACTGCACTTGATTGAAAATAAATAGCATTTCTCACTCAGGTTTTCTTGACAGGTTATTTCTCATTCTAAACTAAGTACATAGCTTTAAACCAGAGATGATACTACGTCTTACTACCCTTAATGATACCTTTCATTCAGTTATAACCTCAATTGTAAAAATCTAACTTTTTTCATTAGAGTCTCATTGGTGCCATAATTCCCCAGTCCATAAACTCCATGGATGTTTCTTGTAAACGAGGTCTATCTTTGGAAAAACAAAACAAATAACAGTAAAATAAAAACTAAGAGCCACCAACTCTGTAAATACATCATTAGTCTTCAAATTTTAATAATAAAATGCTTTCCTACTGTTTTTTGAATTTTTATTAAGTTGTTATATGTATGAGTGTATTGTCTACATGCATGTCTGTGCATCATGTGCATATCTGGTGCCCACAGATGCCAGAAGAAGGTGTCAGATGCTCTGAAACTGAAGGTTACAGCAGCTGTGAGCCACCATGTGAGCTGTGAGCTGGGAACCAAACTCAGACTCTCTGGAAGAGCAGCTAGTGGCCAGTGATCTTAACCACTGAGCCATTTCCCCAGCCCTACTACTGTCTTTCTAATGCTACTTAATTAACCCTTCCTAATTAGAATCTAAGATTAGTTCTATTTTTAGCAAAAATAAAAGTCAGCTTGTTCTATCTAGTACAATGAGTGTCGTCCCCCCCACCAACTACACACACACACACACACACACACACACACACACACACACACACACACACCCCAACCTCAGCAATATCTGTATGCTGGGTAAATGTGCCACTACTGAGCAACATCTGAGCCCACATAGGATATTTTAGGGTTTTGTTGGGATTTGGGGGTTTTGTTTGTTTGTTTGTTTAGTTGGTTAGTTTTTGGTTTTTCAAGACAGGGTTTCTTTGTGTAGACTTGTCTGCCATGGAACTCACAGACATCCACCTGCTTCTGCCTCCTGTTGGGATTAAAGGCAAGGGTCACCACCACCTTGCTTGAATATTTTAATTTTAACAGAGTCAAAAGATCACAGTTTTATTATCTGTGCAACTAACAAATAGCTATAAGGCACAGGACAAGCTATTAAGTCTCTCTAGATTTCAATGGCTAATTTTTAGGAAGAATAGAAATTAATTTCACATTTAACTGTCCTAAAGGTGTCTACGTTCTCCTTAAGCTTTCCAAACACTGACTTTATATTGACTTTATTTTCTCAATTTTTGACATGATTATATCTAAATCACCAAATATGGCTCAGATTCCAGATATTCTTAGACTAACTTAGAATAATATCTTTAAACTAGTCACAATTAGCCATTTAAGGGTGTAAACTCTATGAAGGACTGATCAATTTTATGATTAATATATGATATTATGCCTCTTTATAGCTTGCAATATATTTAAGGTTTCAGAAATTGTCCCCATCAACCCCATCATTGAAATGCAATGTAATAAATACCAAACATGAAGTACAATCTACATAGACATACTTCCCAATTAAGATGCATGTGAAGCCCAGCAGGCTAGTGCACACCTGCAATCCCACCACTGAGCAAGCGGAAGCAGGAAGATTTAAAGTTAAAAGCCAGTCTAGAATACAAAGCAAAATCTTACGGAAAATATGGGAAGAAAATAAGGGAGTGAGAGAGGGAGGGTAATTCCAAGCTTTTTCTTGAAAAGGATTCCAGTAATGATCATTAATTAATGATCATTGTAACAAATATAGCCACAACACTGATAAATTTTTAACTGACTCATAAATTTTAAGTTCTCAAAAACAAAAATTTGTTCCAATAAATGTAGTTATGTGTTTATTCTGCACTTTAGTGCTCCTCCCTAAGAAATCTGTATATTGATATCAGTGACTTTTCAGACACTTAAGTGCCACCACTAGAGGCCACCAAATACTTCTTTTTCTTAAATCAACACATTCTAAGTACTTAAGTCAGTCACCTTATAAGCAAATAACTATAAACTTCAATATCCATAACTAAAAATGTTGCATATGAATCTTCAAATAGCAATACAAACCCCAACAAAAAAGGAAGCATACACAGTGAACAGTATGTCTGGATCACCAAATACCTTTACCAGACAAAGCATAAAGGGGAGCTGGGGTACTAAGAAGTATAAAAATATCACTAGGTAGATCTATGGAAATAGTGTATATGAACGAAAGAATCCATACTCTCTCTGAACAGCCAGTGCCTCTTGTAAGCAAATGATGTCTATACATGAACACAGTATAACAGATACATAAATTGCCAGAGTGCTTTCTTTCATATTACAAAGTATTTCACATATGTTTTTAACAACTAAGTTGCCACCATATACAGCAGTGATACACCCAAAATTCCAACTTGCAGAAGGTCTGGTATCAGGCAGATGATGTTAGCTCCTTAGAAAATTTGTCTCTGCATTCTTAGTGAGCTGCTGATAAAGTGTTCTGTGTCCCCTTTTGCTTCTGATGCCCTCCTTCTCATGGCAAAATATAGAAGGTTCAAGGTCCAGAGAATTTACAGGACCATGAGAAACTTACAAAACAAAATAAGGCTTCATCTTATCTGATTAATCACCATAGTGTATATTATATTTTTCAGGAGTTTTCAACTACATCAAAGAATTATCATTGTCATGTTTTAGGTGTTCTACTTTAAAAATCCTGACCTAACTTTTTAAATGGTCACAAAGATGTTTTACCACAGATTTTAAATTGATTTCTCTATAAGTATAAAAACAGATCAAGATTAATTGTTCAGATGGACAACCAGTTGTACTAGCATTTATCTGTGCTGTCTCTTCCACAACCACATTACTCCTGGAATCTCTGTTGAAATCCATTTATACTGTTCCCTGATCTATTAACACTTGTCTATCCTTAAGCCAATACCACACCTTGCTGATTATGAACCTTTACAATGTGTCTTGAAACAAGGTAGTATAAACAGTTTTGTTCTCGCCTTTACAAACTGTTTGACCATTTGCTATTGTTATGGTGTGAAAGAAAACAGCCCCCACAGGCTCACAGGAAGTGGTATTATTAAAAGGCGTAGCCTTGTTGAAGTGTGACCTTGTTGGAGGAAGTGTGTCACTGAGGGTGGGCTTTGAGGTCTTAGGAGCTCAAGTCAGGCCTAGTAGATCTTGGTTTCTTCCTGCTGCCTGTGGGAACAAGATGTAGAACTCCTAGCTCCTTCTCCAGTACCATGCCTGCCTGCATGCCACCATACTTCCTGCCATTATGATAATGGACTAAACCTCTGAACTGTAAGCCACCACCACAATTAAATGTTTTTCTTTATAAGAGTTGCCATAGTTATGGTGTCTCTTCACAGCAACAGAAACCCTAACTAATTATGTCTTCAATTTCTTATACTGTGGTTGATATTATCTTAGGTCTATAGATAAAACTCTACATCATGTATTTTTTTAAAAAACAGCTAGTAAAACATGTAACATAAAACCAACTACCTGAGCCATTTTCACATTTATAGTTTAGTAGTGGTAGGTGCACCTACATTATTGGGCAAACAATTTCCAGAACTCTTTTCAATTTTGCCAAGATGAAAATCTGTAACTACAAACAATTTTCACCTTTTCTTACTTACTGGAAACCTTCATTTTACTTTCTGATTGTATAAATTTGGCTCCTCTAAATGCCACCTGTAAATGCAATTATAGAGTATTTGTCTTTTAGTGGCTTACTCTTGATCCCACAGCATAATGTTTTCAAGGTCAATTGATGTTTTTAATCAAAATTTCCTCCCTTTTTGTAACTGAATAACATTCCATTGAATGTACTATTATTAAATGTTCATTTATCCATCTGCCTCTGGCACTTAAAGTTTCTTTCACTTTTTGGCTATTGTGAACAACACTGCTATGGACATGTGAGTACAAATACCTGATCCCTGATTCCTTGCTTTCAGTTCTTTTGAATATACCTAGAAATGAAACTGTTGGGCCACAGAGTAATTTTACTTTACTGAAGAACTGCTAAACTGTTTTCCATAGTATTGGCATCATCTTACATTCCCATCAACAGTGCACAAGGATTTCAATTTCCTAAGCTGACACTTCTTATTTTCTTGGGATTTTTTTGGGGGGTGGTTGGGTTTGAGACAGGGTTTGTGTAGCTTTAGCTGTCCTGGAACCAGCTCTGTAGACCTGGCTGGCTTCGAACTCACAGAGATCTACCTGCCTCTTCCTCCCAAATGCTGGGATTAAAGGCATGCGCCACCACTGCCTGGCATTTTCTGTTGTTTTAATAGTTGCCATGAGGGCTTGAAAGGTGACTCAGTTGTTAAGAGTGCTCTTTCAAAGGACTCGACGAGTTCAGTTCCTAGAACAATTGCTTATAACTATTGCCTATAACACCAGCTTCAGGAGATCTGACATCGATGGCTTCCAAGGGCATCTGTTCTCATGTATACGTAGTCACACACAGATATACAGACACATATACACATAATAATAATAATAATAATAATAATAATAATAATAGTAAACTTCTAAAATTGTTTATACTCATTGTGTTTTAAAGCCATGTCTTCCCACTTTACAGCAAAATTCCTATGTCTGTACCTTGACTCTGTAAGAGAATCAAGTATCCTTCTACATGTATTTCACATAAAAAAAAAAAACCTGTATTACATTTAATAGTACATTTATCACCTAGCATCCACCCTTAACACACATGGTTTAGATGCAATAGACTATATTTTGTAATTCTTTAAAGCTGTTTCCTGTATTTCTCAAACCTCTTTGTTGGTCATATTATCTACCTATTTTTTATTCTAAATAATGACTTACATAGCTAGCTTTATACCTACATGCAAGAACTTATATATGTCTACCTACTGCACTATATCTTCTTGGACAAAGAAGTTTGAACTCCCAATCTTAGTAAACTCTAATTCTGGGATATATTAAGTTCTCATTCTCTTGTCATGCATATTTCTTCAGAATAAGAAGAGAAAGTTGAAATTTGCTTATATACTTTCTTCACTCAGTTCCCTGGCCAACAACATTTAATATACAGATATTTAGATGGTATTTGTAACTTGCTCCTTTGCCCCAAAGGGGCATCAACTTGTCTACTTCTCCTATGTTATATCTTCAGAATACTGAATATGGATTTTTATTTCTCTTTACTTCAATGCAAACTTATTGAACACCAAATTTATATTAGACAATCAAATCACTGGCAGATAATTTAAATTACTAAAATAATTTCTTTACAAGTTCAAATTTAGAAAATTTGATTGCTTACTTTTCAAGCTCCAATTTTTTCAAACACTTTAATTTAATCCTCAAGGAAAATGAGATCCATTACAGATGCCTCACTAAAAGCTTTCTATGACTATTACAGTGACTTTTATGAATTATAGCACAAAAGATCAACTTCAGAGACAAGGCATCTTAAAAAGGAGCTAGTGCCAAACAATGCTAGTCTCCTTATGTGCAAGACCTAGCCAATAAAAATATTTGTTCCTATATTTCTAAATAGATTGTTAGCCATAGATTGCCCCTGAAAAACAATTCTCTAATGTTCTTTGAAATATAGTTACTAAAATTAACTTTCAATTTTATTTATACGACTGTCTGTGGCTTTGTGCATACCTAAAAAGCACAAGAGAAGACAAAAATATCCCAGAACTGGAAAAGTAGTTATTATGTTTGGTTTAGCTTATTTTCATATTTTTATTTTTAAATCTATCCAAGTTCATCATCTCTACACAGAAGAAGGCAAATTCTTTATGTAAAAAGGAAAAGAATAAATTCAGCATTCTCTACATCTGAGATTTAATTTATTTGTAAGTAAACGTGTAAAACCCTTCTCTGCAAATTACAAAGTTTAGTGTTCAGGTTATACATGTGATCCTTCATTTAGAATTTAAGTACACCATGTATGTGTTGCCTGAGAGGTAGTGGTAACAACAAAAATCAATTTAAATATATGTTTTCTGATCCCATATTTGTCCTCAAATAAGATAAGTAAAGTTGGTTTCTATCCGACAGCATGAGATATGTTTTGGATATAATCTGGCTTCCCCCCAAGGATTCACTATGAATTAAGACCTGGTCTGGAAGGTAGTTGTAAAATTTTTAAGAAGTAGGACAGGGGTTGGGGATTTAGCTCAGTGGTAGAGTGCTTGTCTGGCAAGCACAAGGCCCTGGGTTCAATCCTCAGCTTTAAAAAAAAAAAAAAAAAAAAAGCCAGGCGGCGGTGGTACACGCCTTTAATCCCAGCACTCAGGAGGCAGAGCCATGTGGATCTCTATGAGTTCGAGGCCAGCCTGGTCTACAAAGCAAGTTCTAGGAAAGGCACAAAGCTACACAGAGAAACCCTGTCTCGAAACCCCCCCCCCCCAAAGAAAAAAGAAGTAGGGCAGAAAATCTTTATAAAGGTCACTGGAGGAAAGAGATATTTCTCATAGGATCCCCTGTAGTTCTTATGGGAGAGTTGTTATAAAAACAGAGGACCTCGCCCCATTCACTCTCTACCTATTGCTTGCTCTTGTATGTACTCCCACTATAGCACGCCACACTACAGGGACTGTTTATTCTGTTCAGACTTTCAATTTCCAAAGCCAGGAGCTAAATAAACCTCTTTTTCTTCTTGAGCAGTTATCTTTCAGAGTCTATATTTCCACTAGAGAACAAATACTACCATAGTTTTAAAATGTCACTTCCAACTGTACAGTGGTGGTGCACTCCTTTAACTCTAGCACTTGGGAGGCAAATGGATCTCTGTAGGTTCAAGGCCAGCCTGGTCTACGGAGCAAGCTCCAGCAACAGCCAGGACTGTTACACAAAGAAATCCTGTCTCAAAAAAAACAAAAACAAAAACAAAAAACAAAAAACAAAAAACAAAAAAGTCGCCTCCAGGACACCATGTCTTGACTGAAACTAATAACAAAAGACTAGAACTGAGTACTGGCTTTGCTGCATCCTACCTGTTAGACTTCACTGAAATCATGTAAACTTCCTCAGCCTCAGCTTACTTATTTGTAAATTAATACACTACCACCAATCATCTAGTTCTCATGAGTTCCTCCAATTATTATAACTATTAGACAGTAACCTTAATGTTATATGCTCCAAGTTATTCTGCCTTAGAAAATGCATGAAGTGTTTTTCATGTGTATCACCAGGAAAGAGACTATCATAACAAACTGCTTAGAAACCAAGCAGATCACTTTTGACATTTTTTTTTTTTTTCCGGTTTTTTGAGACAGGGTTTCTCTGTGTAGCTTTGTGCCTTTCCTGGAACTCACTCTGTTGCCCAGAAGGGCCTCAAACTCACAGAGATCCACCTGCCTCTGCCTCCCGAGTGCTGGGATTAAAGGCATGTGCCACCACCACCCGACTTTGACATCTTTCTTTTTGACACTATTAGAGTTACAATCACACAGTGTATCAGGTATCCAAGTTACTGCTATTCATATACAGAATTGTATACCTAATTTATGCAAGGATAGATAGCATAAGACAACAGTTTAAAACACTAAAAATTAATAGTAATTTATTGAGTTTTTAAAATGAGCTTCAATATTTATAAGTTAAATTTACTTTGTAAGTGACAAAGTACAGGCACTAACAAATCAAAGTTTCTATTAAGTATGGAAAATTTTAAAGAATAAAAAAACTGTGAGGCTGTGGAGATGGCTCAGTGGGTAAAAGTGCTTGCCACGTAAGCCAGAAGACCTGAGTTTGATCCCTAGAACCTAGATAAAAAGCCAGATGCCGTGGCACACATTTACAATCACAGCACATGACTATGAGATGGAGGCTGAGATAGGAAAATTGGCAAGAAGCTCAAGAGCCAAAAAGCTTGGAGTATGCAGTCCAGCAGCTACAAGAAACAAGGCCCTGCCTCCAAATCAAGGGAGAAGGAGAGAATTGACTCCAGAAAAGCTGCCCTCTGACCTCCACATGAGCACTGAGGCATGCACATGCAATATGTTAGATATTCCTAAAGTATTAACTAGTTTCCAAAGTTTTTAAATGCTATGCCTAGAATCAGCCAAGAAGTCACATAGAAAACTAAGTTCTGTTTACCTATGATACCACCATTCCACTAAATTAATAGTACACAACCCTACCTGTCATTGTACTGACACTTGAACATAGTACTACCTGTCATACAAAGAAAATAAAATCCACTTACTAAATAGTAAAGTAAGTTTGTTTCTCCATTACTGCTAGAAAAAAATACCACAGGCATCACAGATTATCTGTCCTATTGATTTATAAAATATAAAGAATATCCTTTCGTGGTCCTAGCAAAATCACTACCCCAATCCACACTCTCTTTAGCCTACCATATTATATGTTTGTTGTTCTAGAAACTTGTGAAGGGATTCATCATTCATACTGCAAAACTACAGCTATTTCTATAATCTATATTTTCATGTGAACAAAGGCAGAAACTCACAGAAAATTCTATCAAGACTCCCAAATTTCCCCTTTTGGTCACTACTACAAAGGATGCTGAAACAGTCTGGAAACATTTACAGTACACATGCCAGGTTATTCCTATAGTAGCCATTATTGCCTTGTGGAGGCATGTGGGAGAGAAGAGAAGGGAGTGCAAGGAGCTCTCCAAAAGTCACTTTCCTTGGGTCCTTACATTCTGTTCTCATTTTCAAAGCCAAAATCTAAGAGTCACCTTCTCTATCCATATACAAAACCATAGTACTTTACACTGGGGTACATTATAGGAAGCAAAACTAAGCATTCAGTGAAGTTGAGAGTCTTTAGCTAGGATAAGAAAACTTAAAAATTTCAACATGTTTTGTTCCTAATGGATATCCATGCTAATCAGAAAAGAAACACTTCAGGGTCTGGAGAGATACTCAGAGCACTACCTGCTTTGCAAAAGACCTAGGTTTGATCCCAGCACCCAGATAGTGGCTCATGAATCTCTGTAACCCAACTTTTTTTTAAAAAGAATCAGAGGAATTCTTCTGCTTCTGGATACATAAAGATCTTTAGTCTGTAATGCTTGCAAGAACTCTAAATAGGGAAAAAAGAATAGCATAACAGACATTCCATAATTCATATAATCAATTATTTCTAACAATAGTATACAAAAATAGGAAAAGTACTATAGTACAGGCTAAAATGTAGCAAGTTTTTTTAAAGGAGGACATCAGGATAAATGCCACCAACTTACCAATTCAATTCCCTGCGGGAAAGGCGTATCATCCCAGTCCTGCTGTGGGAATCTCTGAATTATTTTCCCCAGACCTTCTGGTCCTGTTGATAAAATCAAAATGAATCACTTATAAGACACTATAAAAACCCAAATGAATATTCATTATACTATTTATTTCCAAAAGAATATTTGAATAAATTGATAAAGTAAACATTTCTTAAGTTTTCTGAAATAACAGACAATCCCTACCCTAGCATGGACTGTTAGAGATTCACTGAAAGTTAATCAAAGTTGAAAGCCCCTGAAATCCAGACATTAGTGACAGCCATCCATGTACCAATAAAGAAAGTAATTTTAACTGACAAATGAAAATTGTACAGTTAGCACCAAATTTCAAGTATAGGTTGCAAGTACTATTATGTGTTCATTTTTAAGACCTCACCATCATTTAGGAAAGTTCTCAGTATCAATACTACTGACATCTTGGGCTGGGTAATTCTTAAATGTGTTAGGTGAGTGGATTGGCACTTGAGCATTGTGATATTTTTATCAGCATCCTCAGTGTCAACTCACTGGAACACACCACTTACCATCTTCCCAAGGAAGTTATTACAACCAAGAATGGAATATTTCCAGATATTGTCAAATTCCAGGACTGAAAACCACAGATCTATACTATACATCAGTTGTTATAAAACTAGCCTGTGATATCAAAGAATGGATCAACTTAAAATTGAACTTTAGGGATATAATCTGTAAGACAACTGGAAATATAAAATACATATTAGATCTACGATGATTTTTATATCCTCTCCCCCAAGTCCTGGGTAATTGAACCTGGGTGATTCCCACATGCTAGTCAAGTACTATCTCACTGAGCCCTATCCCTAAACCCTACTTTTTGCTATAGCTCTGGTTCAATGGCCAGCATTGCAAGGCTAATTAATTAGTGGTTAATTAATACTAGTTTGTTTTAATTATGTCCAATTTGAAAGAGAAAAGTTCCTCCTTGGTAGAGTATGATTTTCAAAACCTCTCCAGAAGGAACGTATTATTTACTGATTTCATAATATATAATGTTTCAATAACATGATGGCTTAGTTTGAAATGCTGACACATTTATAAATGCACATTAAAATGTGATTTATGACTGGTAAGACTTGTTATTACTTGAAGACAGAAATAATTCAGTTAGGAAGTATAAATCAAAATGGGAAAATGATCTTTTATTCTAAACAAAATATATAAAGAAGCCAGGTATAGCAGTAACTGCCTGTAATCACAGCATTTCTGAAGCCAAGGCAGGAAGATTACAAGTTCAAGGCCAACTAGAGCTACACAAGGAAACTTATCCCACCTCAATAAATAGAAAGAGCAATAAAGATTTGTTTTTCAAATAGCAAATATGAAAATTGCTGTTACTAACAGATTTTGAGGAATTTAATGATGTACCTATAAAAGGTAAATAAATATTTGTTTTTATTTCTGTTTGATTTTATGAGTTATTCTGAATGTTTAAACTGACTTCCCAAGTTTATATTTAAGTTGTGATAACCACTATATGGTAGCACTGATTGTGTTGGAAAATTTGAGATGACATTTTTTAAGACTGTTTGACAGATTTCTATTTTATGTCCACAAAAGAAGTAGTTCATGTCAATTAAAGTAAATGCAGAAGTACCTCCTACGTGGCCTACCTATTAAATAAGAAGACTAAGCACTCCAGGAGTGAAGTAGTACTTAGCAGACAAATACTGTACCCAGATAAAATGGAACGGGGGAAGCTGCCATTTATCTAGGCCTTTGCGCTTTCCTTTCCAGCTCCTTCTTCCTTCCTATCAAGAATTCAAGAACTATGATGATCAAAGGAGTCCGCATATCCTTTAAAGGAATCAAAGAAGAGGAGCTCAAGAAGACAACAGAGTGTTTGAGATGGTCTTCTATAAAAGATTATGAATGTATACTAGACAAACTACCCAAAACAAACTTAGAAAAAGGGACATAGTACAGCTTCAGACTGTTTTCCTTCTCTTACGTTGTTTGGTAAACCTCTTTCATTTGGGTCCTGTGGTGGTATTGTGTTCCCCACAATATTGTGCACCCTAATAAATTTATCTGGGGTCAGAGAACAGACAGCCACTAGAACAGAGCCAGAAATGGTGGCGAGAAAATGAGTCAGAGCAAGCCATAGCAGCAGTTGGGCGGTGGTGGTAACACGCCTTTAATCCCAGCACTTGGGAGGCAGAGCTAGGCGGATCTCTGTATGTTCAAAGATACAGCCAGCATGGAGACACACGCCTTTAATCCCAGGGAGTGATGGCAGAAAGTAGAAAGGTATATAAGGCGTGAAGACCAGAAACTAGAGCATTTGGCTGGTTTAGCATTCAAGCTTTGGAGCAGCACAGTTCAGCTGAGAGCCATTGGGATGAGGACTCAGAAGCTTCCAGCCTGAGGAAACAGGATCACCTGAGGAACTGGTGAGGTGAGGTAGCTGTGGCTTGTTCTGCTTCTCTGATCTTCCAGCGTTGACCCCAATAACTGGCCTCAGGTTTGTTTTTATTAGTAAGAACTTTTAAGATCCCTGCTACAGGGTCCTGTAGAGCTGTGGGGATATGCAGGCCAGCCACAAAGATTACCAAGTATCACAAGATACACTGAATAGCCCTCAACCCTTGGCAAAGTAGCAATTCTAGCCTTAACAGATGACCTTAAAGGTACCAAACACCCTCTATGGCTACCAAATATTAAGGTATGGAGATGCTAGTGGCTATGAGGAAGATGAACTGAACAATGAATAGGGACTAACTGGGTTGGAAATTAATACTCTGCTCCATAAAAAAAAATATATTTGGTATTCCTTGATTTTTAACAGTTGATAAAATAACTGAGTGCCTTCTATATGCTTAAAATGCATATGTATTCTGCTTGGTTACAAAACCTTAAACTTTGAAAATGCTATTCTAACATATAATTCACTACATTATCTTCCACTGTGATATAGCTGCCTGAACAGAGCAGTGGTTAACTGTAGGATACCAATTATGTCCATCTACCTATATCTATGAAGGGCAGTATTTGTGTTCAGGAACACAAGCTTATACCATTCATCACTTAGCCTGAGAATTCACTAACATGTTACTATGGTTACTGTTTTTTGTATGTCTCACTTTACTAGAATGATAGAAATAATTTAAGTGTCTTTGCTCAGATGCTTACCCATAGCCTCTGGCATATATTAGGTACTTAGTAAGATATCTGTTGTATACATTAATAGTACTACTAGATATGTAAGGGTACCTATAAACTGTCAAGAAATTTACAACTAGCACTACCTGGATATAAAAGTTATACTAGACAATCAGATTCCTCTTCTAGAAAATTTGTAACAACAAAAATCACATTAAAGAAAAGGTATAGCTAAAAAGATGTAATAAGATTCCTCGTTAAAGGAAGTGGGGAGACAGGAAGAACTGATGGGAAAGAAAGGAGTGGAAATGATATAAACACAGTCCTCATATAAAATTCTCAAAAAATTAATTACAAAAAGATTTGGGCTAGGTGTGATGGAATACACCTTTAATCCTTGTTGTTGGAGGCAGAGGGAGGCAGATTTTCCTGAACTCAAAACCAGCCTGGTCTACATTGCACAGTCCAGGCCAGCCAGTGCTACACAACAATGGCTACACAACAAGCCTGTTTCATTTTTGTTGTTTTGTTTAAATAACAAGACCACCAAAAAAGATTTGCTCAATAAATTCATGTATGAGCAGGTGATAGAACTCAGAAGAGCACTTGCTTAATATGTATATGTAAGTCCCTGGCTTCACTCTCCAGCACTAAAGAAAAAGAAAAAACAGACCTCAGGCAACCACAGGAGTTTACATGGGAAAGTACAGGCATATAACAGAATGAGAAGCATTCTATATAGGCAGAGATTTGTCAAGGGAGCAGCACAGACATGTAGAAAGAAAACAAATGTCATCAGAAAAAGACTGCATAGCTCTCCAGGCTCTAGCTTCACTAAATTCTGAAAGCACCATGGCATCTCTCAGCAAACAGCTAAGCTATACTTAAAATACTTCTCCATTACTTAACCTAGTACAGCTCTGTATTTTTGTCACTGGAGTACAAACTAAACCACACAGTAAGAGGCACCTTCTTAAATCAAACTCCCTCAAACTGGAAACAATTACATAAAATGATGATCTATTTTTTAAAAATCTTAAAAAGAAAGGTTAGCAATACACGATAACTTTGTTCAAATATCTGAAGAGTTGTTGTATATAGAAGAAGATATATCAGGGAAGACCCAAGGCAAAAGGACATATTTTTGAGCCAATACAAAAAAGGACAAATGAAGTTCAAATGTCCAGCCCCCGTGTAGAAATCCAAGTGTGATAGCGCATGCCTGTAATCCTAGCACTGGGGAGGTAAAGACAGGGGGCCATCCCTGGTGCTTGCTGGCTAACCTTAACCTCATTCAGGTTGAGTGAGAGACCTGTCTCAAAACAAAAAAATATATAGTGAAGGATAATTGAGAAAGATTTGGGGTGTCAACTTCTGGCCTCCACATGTATGTGTGCACACATGTATACACACAAATATACATATATGCACCACACACATAAAACAATGAGATGTCACAGAAAGTAATTATCATAACTGGAGTTGCAGTATAAACTATCAGCTTTGGAGGCAGGAGCAATGACTTGGTACTTAAGGAGCACTTGCTCCTCTTATAGAAGACCTAGGTTCAGTCCCAGTACCCTCATGGCAGCTCATAACGACCTGTTAACTCCCAGTTCTAGGATTTAATGCCTTCTGGTCTCCACAAGCACCAGGCCACATATACAGGAAAGGCAAACATTCATACATATAAAATAAAATAAATATATCATTTTAAAAAATAAATATCAATTTTTTTAAAAAAGCTAGCAAGTTTTGTGATTTAAAAAAAAGCAACAAAGGGTTTAATGGGAAGAAGACAAATCTGGAAAACAGAATAGAATAATTCACTTATTCAGCAAACACTATATGCAGGGCTTTGTGTGATGTACAAAGGAAAGAAGGAAATAGCAAGCTGCAAGCTCAGTGACATACTCTGTCCCTGAGAAGGCAAAAGGACACAGCCAGAAAACCCAAAGTCAACCTCCGGCTTCGGTGCACACACAGGCAAGTGTACCCCATAAACATGCATATACCATAGACACCAAATAAATAAATAAATACATAAATAGGTAAATAATCAAGTCTAAGTAAAGATAGTTTGCAAATGAACTGGAAGACTGGATGCAATAAAGGTAACAATTTGTCCCATCCAAAACAATGATTCAATCAATGAATTCCTAATCAAATTTTCAGTAGGAGGCAGGAGACACAATTCAGTGGTTGAGTGCTTGTCTAGAACATGCAAGAACCTGGATTCAATCACTGGCACCACAAGATAAATAAATTGATTAATTAAAATGAAATAAATTAGGATTTTTTTTAAAGATTAAAGAGTTGATTCTAACACTTTTATGAAATTGCAATAGGTTTAAATAGCCAAAAATATTTTTAAAAACTAAACCAGGACTATCTAACTACAAGACTTACTATAAAACTATTACAATAAAGATAATGTATTGATAGATATGTAGTCACATGTATAAAAACTTAGAGAAAAGAGCCTGAGGAAGAGGTTCTTATCTATTATTCATGTTGGCAGTGGCCCCTTCTAGTAATCATGCTGAATTAGGAGCTAAAATTTGGCAACCTGAGCAGGACCCACATCTACTGCCTCCAATCATGAACTCTCACTCAATGAGCTCTTACCAGCCTGCAATGGTTAGTTTTGTCACCTTGACACAACCTAGAATCAGAAAGCCTCCATGTGGGCATTCCTGTCAGATAGTTTTGATTGCCTGAACTGATGTGAGAACTAACCGTAACTGTAGGCAGCACCGTTTGGGTGGCAGCCCAGATAAATGAGAATGAAAGAGAAAAGGATTTCTGCCATCTCTTTTTTCTTTTAAGATTTGGGGGGGGAGGGAGTTGCATAACATGTATGTGCAGGTGCTTGCAGAGTCCAAAAGAGGGTATCAGATCCCCTGGAGTTGGAGTTACAGGCAGTTGTGACCCACAAGATATGGGTATGGGATCCAAATTCTAGGAGAACGGCAGGTACCCTTGACCACTGGAGTATCTCCAGCTCCAAGAATTTTGTTTCTTGTTTGTTAAGCCTTTACTCTCACTGGAGTATTCTGCTACCCTGTTCCCTGCCACTGCTGATTCCTCTGAGTGTATTAGAACCCCTTCTGCAAGGTCCCAACATGGGAAGGCAGCATCTCTCCAGAAATCCTTCAAGCCTTCATCACCAAATTGGGACTGCTGAGACACCCAGCCTCATAGATTAGCTATTGGATTCTCAGACTCTCTGGTGTGAGACAGTGATTGTTAGAATACTCTGTGTACAATATAAGCCAATCTAATAAATACTCTTTTAACTATATATGCAATCAGTTTTGGTCCTCTAAAGAACCCCAACTAATACACAGCCTTCATGTAAATGTGTAAGCAGAATTTAAGTGTGTTGTGCACATCAAGGAGCTGCATTTCTTGAGGAAGTGAGAGCAGAGTATGGAAGGTAAAATAATGCCCTGTTCTGCATAAAGTGAACTAAGAAAATATTGAGGAAAAAAAGATACTGAAAAGAAGAAATGACAAAGTGAGGAATGTGATTTAGAAACTGACAATCAGGCCATAATTAAACAAAACATATTGATAGTCCTAAAAAACAATGGTAGATAAAAATGTAGAGATAACAAGATGGTGGATCAAGTAAATATTTTAAAAGGAGAAGAAATGCCACTGAAACCCTAAGTGATAGTAACAGGAAGTCACCAATAGGTAGGTGGTGACATACTGCTCAGATGCTATCAAGCTAGATGTTCACCTGGCTATTCTACTGTCAAGAGCTAATATCTTAATCAAATCCCAAACACTGCCATCTGATATTGCATTGGAGCCAACTGAAATAACTCATGACTCAACTCAGCCATACATTTCTGGCCACTGAGGGAAGCAACTCATGCTCTTGTCTTTGCTTATGAACTAGGTTAAAGGTAAGGTGCCAGTACAAAGCTGAAATAATTTCAACTGCATGCCCAAAACACTGCTGAGCATGAAAATAGTATGAATGAAAACATAAAGTAAAAAAAATCAAAGAAAGCCGGGCGGTGGTGGTGCACACCTGTAATCCCAGCACTGGGGAGGCAGAGGCAGATGGATCTCTGTGAGTTCGGGGCCAGCCTGGTCTACAAAGCGAGTTTCCAGGACAGCCTCCAAAACTACAGAGAAACCCTGTCTCGAAAAACCAAAGAAAGAAGAAGGAGGAGGAGGAGGAGGAGGAGGAGGAGGAGGAGGAAAGAAAAGAAAAGAAAAAGGAAAAGGAAAAGAAAAAGAAAGTAATCAAAGAAAGAATAAAAAGGACATAAAAGAACTTAGGAGCATTAAAAAGTTCAAAGGCAGGAAGCAGCCAGATGGTAATCAGGAGTTCAGTATGGCTCTTTTCCAGGAGGCTTTCCTAAGGGGAAGCCCAGTAATTTTCTTGGAGGAATGCCTGGAATGGGAGGAGGCATGCCTATAATGGCAAGAATGCCTGGGCTCAATAAAATTCTTAGAGATCCAGAAGTTTTTGCAGCTATGGACCCAGAAATTATGGTAGATGTCTTGGCTCCATTTGTGTTACTGCAATAAAATATCCTGATAAAAACTATCAGGAAGAAAGGATTTCTTTTAGCTCACAGTTCCAGGTAACAAGTCCATTATAGCAGGGAAGTCAGCTTCAGGAAGTTGATCATATTGCATCCACCATCAGAAACAGAGAGCAATGAATGCATACATGCTCATGTTCAGATCTCTTTTTTCACTCCTTATTTAGTTCAGGATTCGTTGCCTAGAGAATGGTACCACCCACCGTGGGTAGGTTTTCCCTTCTCAAGAAAACTTCTCAAGAAATTCCCTAGAGACAAGCATATAGGCCAATCTGACACAGACAATCCCTCACTGAGGCTCTCTTCAGCTCATCGGGATTGGTGGCAAGCACATTTACCTGATAAGCCATCCTTTTAGCCTGTCTGTTGTGGAATGTTATTTTAAGATGTGTTACATCTGTTTATGCTATGGAATATTTGTTTAATGATGCACAGATATGTTGCTTCTTTTGGGCTACATTTGTTTAACTCTGTGAAGCTGTGTCACTTTGCCTGTCTAAAACACCTGATTGGTCTAATAAAGAGCTGAATGACCAATAGCTAGGCAGGAGAGGGATAGGCAGGGCTGCCAGGCAGACAGAATAAATAGAAGAACGAGAAGAGAAAAAGGAACAAGAAAAGAAGAGAGGAAAAGGAGAGGAGGATGAGAGGGGCCAGCTACACAGCCAGACATGGAATAAAAAGAAAAGTATACAGAATAAAGGTAAAAGCCCAGAGGCAAAAGGTAAATGGGATAATTTAAGTTAAGAAAAGCTAGCTAGAAACAAGCCAAGCTAAAGCTGGGCATTCATAAGTAAGAATAAGCCTCCATGTATTTACTTGGGAACTGGGTAGTAGGCCCCCAATGAGTGAAAAAACCAACTACACCTGCCTTTTTATTTTACTTTTAATTAAAAAAAATTTTTATTCATTTTACATACCAATCACAGATCCCCCTCTCATCCCTCCTCCTACTCTCCTCACTCTTTATTTTACTTTTTAATTTATTTCAATAAAACTACTAAGACTATTTTTTTAATCAGAATGTGCATAACCAGTCAGAGTTCCAGGTTCTTGGTGACTGTAGTAGTTTGAATGAGAATGACCTCCATAAGCTCAGATACTGGAATGCCTGTCCCCATTTGGTAGAACTATTTGGGAAAGATTAGGAGGGTATGGCTTTGTTGGTGAAGCTGTGTCACTAGGGGTGGGCTTTGAGGTTTCAAAATTTCAGTCATTCCCAATTAGTTTCCCCCACCCCACTGTCTATCTCTTTGCCTCCTGCTTGTGGATTAGATGTAAGCTCTTAGCTACTGGTCCAGTGCCATGCCTGCCTTCCTGTAGCCATGCTCCTCATCATAATGGTCGTGGCCTATAACTCTCAAGAAGCATGAGCCCCCTGTAGTGGGTAGCCATCCCAGCACTGGCCTGGAAGTTCCAACCCCCATTGAGTCTTCAGTAATGGTCACACCCACAAGGCGGGGCAGAGGAGGAAGTGGAAGACCCAGGATCGAGAGGAGGTCTCTCTCTTGGTTCTGGGACGCTGGACGCAAGAGGTAGACCGAGCAGAGTTCTCCAGAGAACACCGCCAGACTGCGCCATACCTTTGCCAGACCCTACAACCTATCCCTTCATTTGTAAGTTACCCCACAAAATAAACCTCCCTTTTAACTACGTGGAGTGGCCTTAATAATTACACCAATATCTGGCGCCCAACGTGGGGCTCGAACCCATGACCCTGAGATTAAGAGTCTCATGCTCTACCAACTGAGCTAGCCGGGCTGGTTCATAGACTATCATATACATTAGTAAACAAATTTAGTAATATAGCAGCCTTTGCACTGTTATGAATTCTTATATGTTGATACAAATATAAACTTTTTATATTCCTATTTAAGATCATTTGTATATTGATACAAATACAGAAGTATGTTTGTTATATTGTACACATATTTTTCCTCTTATTTGAAATATTTGTATATTGATACAAATGTGAATTTATATCTGTCATACTATATGTATGTTCTACTTCTGTTTAAGATATTCTATATACTGATATATATTTAGGATTATTATCATATTGCACTATACATTCCTACCTCTGTTAAAGATATTTTGTGTATTGTCACAATTTAAAGTCATTGTCCTTTTACTGTACATTTGCTTACAGACTGTTTGCCTTATTTATAGGAAGCCTTAGTCCTTAGGTTGTTTGGGTAGATAAGACTTACAGAGTTATTGTCACCTATGCTTGTCATCTCTATAATTATGTTAGTTAGGTTATCCAGATTTATAAATACATAGGTCAGATGGACAGGTAATCTTCAAACACTTCATGGACCTAGAGAATATGGCATTTAAATAACTTAGAATTCTGTTGACGTGAGACACAATTGCTCCTGGCAGAACCAATTTGATCCCAAGAGAATGTTGGGCTTCTAAGACATTTCCATTTGGAAGTTTGTTTTCTTGGCACAAAATGGCCTACTGGGCAAAGAACTGCCCTTGCCTCAACTGCTGACAGTACAAATGCTGTCCTTTCTGGACAAGCGGGACACAAGGAAAGCGACCACTATACTTTGCCAAGACAGAGTAAGATGGTCTTTCAGAATTCCTGCTTCTGAAAATGGTCTGTCAGATACTCTAGGCCTGTAGCCAATTTGAATGCACCAACAATGCTGAGAAACATTAGCTGACTGTCCAGGCTGCCAGCTGTCTCTTGTCTACTCTTGCAAGACTCTCGAAAGTTGCTTGCATCCTTCTCCCATTTCTCAGGTATTATTATATTCCTTCTCAGGTCTTTGATGAGGTTGAATATTAGCATTTATAGTTATAACTTAGTATATATACATATATAATATCTTAGATAGAATATATTAAGTATTAGACTCAGGTTCTTTAGGATAGGACACCTTTTGGAATGATCTTTGTAACATGCCACCTACCCATGCTCTAGACTTCCCTGGATTTTACTATGTGTTTTTTGCTTGATATTGTTTGCACTTATTATAATTCCAACTTATCTAGGTCATTATCCCTCATTACTCCTGGACAATATTTGATAACCATCTCTTTGTATATAGGCTTGTATTAGGTTAGAACTTTCTTATTTAGACAGAAGGGGGAGATGTAGTAGGTAGCCATGCCAGCAGCATTGGCCTGGAAGTTCCAACCCCCATTGAGGCTTCAGTAATGGTCACGCCCACAAGGCAGGGCAGAGGAGGAAGTGGAAGACCCAGGATCGAGAGGAGGTCTCTCTCTTGGTTCTGGGATGCTGGACACAGGAGGTAGACTGAGCAGAGTTCTCCAGAGAACACCGCCAGACTGCGCCATACCTTTGCCAGACCCTACAACCTACCCCTTCATTTGTAAGTTACCCCACAAAATAAACCTCCCTTTTAACTACGTGAAGTAGCCTTAATAATTACACCAATCGCCCCCAATTAAATGTTTTCTTTTATAACCATGATGTTTTGTCACAGCAATAAAAAAAGTAACTGAGATAGTGACCTAACCAAAGGATTAAAGAGTACACCTAAACTTTTCATAACAAAATGCTTAATTCATAAGTAAAAGAAACAGTAGCAGGTATATGTGCTGAAAAGGAGCAGTGGGCTCTAAAGAGATGGCTCAAGAGTCCTATTTCCTTCCAGGGCTTCTTTCTTCTGAGTCTAGATGGAGGGAGGAAGCCATCCCTGGAGTGGGATTGGGGTACATCTTTACCTTGAATAACATAGGATTTATTTTATATACAACTCAAAACTATCTGCAGGTGTAGCATATGCCCTAATTTTGAGCATACTGATAGGATCCTACCATCACTTTGGAGATGAGCCCCTGAACATACTTGTAAGGTTAACCAAAGTGAGAAGACTCACCTTAACTGTGGATAGCACCCATTCATTACTCTCAGCTTTCTAACTATGGATGTAATATGACCAGACACCTCAAGCTTCTCTGGCTCTGACTTCATGGACTGCACCCTCAAACTTTGAGCAAAAATAAGCCCTTTCTCTCTTAAAACTGCTGTGATGGCTATTCTTGGTTGTCAACTTGACTACATCTGTAATTAACCAAAAACCCAAGCAGCTGAATACACCTATGAAGGGTTATTCTTGATTGAATCATTTGAGGTAGGAAGATGCACCTTAAATCCAGGTCATTTGAGGTGGGATGATCCAATCTGGGCCACAACTTCTGGCAGCAACTTATATGAAGGATATGGAAGAAGGAAGCTTGTTCTCTCTTCCTGCTGTTCTCACTCTCACTGGGAAGTCCATTCCCTCACTGGCATTAGCACTTCTTTTGGTTTCTGGTGCATACTGAAGACCAGTTGAGACATCCAACCTCATGGACTGAATAACTACTGGATTCTTGGACTTTCCATTGGGAGACAACCATTGTTAGAACAGTCAGACCATAACCTGTAAGCCACTTTAATAACGTGTGTGTGTGTGTGTGTGTGTGTGTGTGTGTGTGTGTGTGTTCATTCTAACAGTTCTGTTTCTCTAAAGAACCCTGACTAATAATACAGTTGCTGTATGACACAATCTGTAACACACAAAACTGCCTGACACAATCAACTGAAAATTGGTATCAACAAGTGGAGCTACTGCTGTGATAAACATGACTATAAGGAAAAAGGGCTAGCTAAAGAAACCCACCCTGACCCTGGAGCCCAGAATCAGTGAAAGAAACACAGCTTAGATCTAGGGCCTGAGCCAGTGAAAGAAACACTTTACCCTGAACACAGAACCAAAGAAACATGCCCTGACTCTGAAACTAGTGCCAAAGAAACACACTTTGTCCCTGGAATCAGAGCCAGTGGAAGAAATATGCCCCGGCCTTCGAATTAGAGCCAAAAAGCTAAGAAAGGCCAGTGAAAGAAACACAGTTGGGCTCTGAAATTAGGGCCATCTTTGCCTCTAACCAACAAAACTAACCAATCCCTGGACAGAAAATCTTCTCCCTGGAGAAACTCTACCCCCTAAGAAAACCTATATAAATCACCCTGCCTGTTCAGTTATGGAGGCAGCCACTCTCCTGGACTCCTCCTTCCCAAATAAATCTCTTTCTCAAAAGAGTCTTGGGTGTGAAGATCTTCATTTGATGGTGCAGAGAAGGAGAACCTTGCTAAGATGTCCCTTAGTGGGCTGAGCAGAAAAAAACCTTTCTGAGACATTCTCTTAGAAGAGCTAAGCAAGGCTGAGCTGAACAGAAGAACCTTGCTGAGACATCCCTTATGGGAATGAGAAAGGTGGAGCTAAACAGAACTTTGCTGAGATGTCCCTTAGGGGACTGAGCACCAGGGAGCAGTAAAAGTAACAACTTTTCTCTGTAGACAAGGAGATTGCTACATTTGTGCAGGGGTTTCTCCTTTAGCAGAATGAAGCAAAAGAAGCAACATCTTGGGCAGGAGAAGGAGAGCTCTGCTGGGAAGCCCTCTTAAGTAGGGGAGCAGGATAGCTATATCCTGCAGGGAGACCATCCCCCACCACACACCAAATGCAGGTATCGCCTGACTCCCCGGAGCAGTCAGGATACCTTTCCCTCCAGAGCTGAGCTGTCCCATTGCAGTTCCAGCTGTCAGAGCTGTCCTAGCAGCTCAAGGTATTGCCTGATTCCCCTGAGCAGTCAGGATACCTTTCCCTCAGAGTTGCAACACTTGCTTACAGTGACCAGGTGGTTTTTTAGATCTTTTATAACTAGTTTGTGTGTGCCTGTGGGAAGTGGGAGGGGAGGTGGATATGAAAGAATTTGAAACTTCAGAAAAGTTCATGGATGTCAGGCAAAGTTTAATTGGCCACTTTTGTAGGAGTTCTGAAGACCAGAGGTTCAAGAGAAATGCTGACAGTGGAAGCCCAGCTCAGCAGGTTATGGAAGGGAAAGGACTCTGTTAGTAACTGGCAGAATGCTTGTGTCACACAAACACACACTGGACTTCAATTCCTAGCACCAAATAAACCAGGAATGGTAGCACCTGTAATACCAGCATCTGGAAGAGAACAGCAAGAGGATCAGTAATTAAAGGTGATCCCTCAATAATGCAGTGAGTTTGACCTACTACTCCTAGCTACATAAAATCTGTCTCAAAAAAAAAAAGGAAGGAAGAAAGAAAGAAAGAAAGAAAGAAAGAGAAAAGAACAATCACCCAATCGCCAGAACCCTTGACAATTCAGGACAAAAGACAATAAAGGAAATAGACAATAAAGGGGGGGGGGGGAGACCCATCCAACAAGGACATCATAAGAATCAACACGTGTTCCTATAATTATCCCAAACCCAGATGGGCAAACAGCAGTGTAAGAACACATTCAACAACATAAAGAGCAATATGGCAACACCAGAACCTAGTGGTTCTACAACAGCAAGACCTGAACATCCCAATGTAGATGAAGCAGAAGAAAACAATCTTTAAAATAACTTTATGAAGATGATAAGAGGCCCTTAAAGAAGAAATGAAAAATTCCCTTAAAGAAATCAAAGAAAAGGCAAACAAAAAATTGGAAGAAACCAATAAATCCCTTAAAGAAAGCCAAGAAAAAACAATCAAACAGGTGAAGCAAACAGTTCAAGATTTGAAAATTGAAATAGAAACGATAAAGAAAACACAAACCAAGGGAATTCTGGAAATGGAAAATCTGGGTAAACAAAAAGGAATTACAGATGCAAGCATAACCAAGAGAATACATGAGATGAAAGAAAGAATCTCAGATGCTAAAGATCCACTGGTCAAAGAATCCAACAGACTCTTAACACAAAACATCCCAGAAATCTTGGACACCATGAAAAGACCAAACCTAAGAATAATAAAGATAGAAGAAGGCGAATTCCTGCTCAAAGGCACAGAAAATATAGTCAACAAAATCATAGGAGAAAACTTTCCCAACCTAAAAAAAGGACTTGCCTATAAAGATACAAAAAGCTTATAGAGCATCAAATAGACTGGCCCAAAAACAAAAGTCCCCTTCTACATCATAATCAAAACACTAAGCATAAAGAAGAAAGAAGAAATATTAAAAGGTGCAAAGGAAAAAGGCCAAGTAACATATAAAGGCAAACTTATCATTATACCCAATTTCTCAATGGAGACTCTGAAAGCCAGAAGGTCCTGACAGACATTTTGCAGACACTAAAAGACCACGGATGCCAGGCCTGACTACTATACCCAGCAAAACTTTCAATCACCATAGATGGCAAAAACAAAATACTCCATGACAAATCCAGATTTAAACAATACCTATCCACAAATCTAGCCCTAGAGAAAATACTAGAAGGAAAACTCTAACCCAAGGAAGTTAGCTGCACCCATGAAAACATAGGCAATAGATAATATCATACCAGCAAATCTCAGAGAAGAGAAACACACACACATTACCATCACCACCACCAAAACCAAAAAATAACAGAAATTGACAATCACTGGTCATTACTATCTCTTAATATCAGCAGAATCAATTCACCTATAACAGAATGGATGTGAAAACAGAATCCATCCTTCTGCTGCATACAAGAAACACACCTCAACATCAAAGACAGAAAGAGTTGGGAAAAGATTTCCAATCAAATGGACCTAAGAAACAAGCTGGTATAGCGATCCCAATATCTAACAAAATAAACATCAAACCAAAATTAATAAAAAGAGATGGAAAAGGACATTTCCTATTCATCACTGGAAAAATCCATCAAGATAAAATCTCAATTTTAAACATTTATACCCCAAATTCAAGGGCACCCACATTTGTAAAAGAAACAGTACTAAAGCTTAAATCACACATCAAACCCCACACACTAATAGTGGTAGACTTCAACACCTCACTCTCACCAATGGACAGGTCTGCTAGCCAGAAACTTAACAGAGAAATAAGGGAAGTAACAGATGTTATGACTCAAATGTCAATAGGACATTTCACCAAAACACAAAAGAATATACCTTCTTCTCAGTACCACTAGGAACCTTCTCTAAAATTGACCACATGCTCAGTCACAAAGCCAATCTCAACAGATACAAAAAAATTGGAATACCCTACCATATCTTATCAGATCACCATGGCTTAAAGTCAGAATTCAACAACAACACAAATTACAGAAAGCCTACAGACTCAGGAAAACTGAACAATGCTAACTTAACCACCACTGGGTCAAGGAAGAAATAATAAGACTTCCTAGAATTCAATGAAAATGAATACACAACGTACCCAAACTTATAGAAACACAATGAAAGTAGCGTTAACATGAAAGTTCATAGCACTAAATGCTTACATAAAGAAGATGGAGAAATCTCACACTAGTGACTTAACAGCACACCTGGAAACTCTAGAACAAAAAGAAGCAAACTCACCCAGGAGGAGTAGACACCAGGAAATAATCAAACTGAGGGCTAAAATCAATAAAATAGAAACAAAGAAAACAATACAAAGAATTAATGAAACAGAGTTGGTTCTCTGAGAAAATCAACAAGATAGACAAACCCTTATCCAAACTAACCAAAAGGCAGAGAGAGAATATCCAAATTAACAAAATCAGAAATGAAAAGGGAGACGTAACAACAGACAACAAGGAAATCCAGAAAATCATTAGGTCAAACTTAAAAAACCTATATTCCGCCAGGCGTTGGTGGGGCACACCTTTAATCCCAGCACTCAGGAGGCAGAAGCAGGCGGATCTCTGTGAGTTCGAGGCCAGCCTGGTCTACAGAGTGAGTTCCAAGAAAGGCGCAAAGCTACACAAAGAAACCCTGTCTCAAAAAACCAAAAAGAGAGAGAAAGAGAGAGAGAGAGAGAGAGAGAGAGAGAGAAATAGATAATTTTATGGATAGAAACCACGTACCAAAATTAAATCAAGAACAGATAAATAATTTAAATAGACCTATATCCACTAAGGAAATAGAAGCAGTCATTAAAAGTCTCCCAACCAAGAAAACCCCAAGGCCAGATGGTTTTAGTGCAGAATTCTACTAGAATTTGAAAGAAGAGCTAAAACCAATACTCCTGAAATTGTTCCACACAATAGAAACAGAGGGAACATTGCAAAACTTTTGTTTTGTTTTGTTTTGTTTTTTGTTTTTTGTTTTTCGAGACAGGGTTTCTCTGTATAGTTTTGCGCCTTTCCTGGAACTTACTCTGTAGCCCAGGCTGACCTCGAACTCACAAAGATCCTCCTGGCTCTGCCTCCCGAGTGCTGGGATTAAAGGTGTGCGGCGGCCACCACCCAGCTGCAAAACTCTTTTTATAAGGCTACAGTTACTCTGATACCCAAGCCACACAAAGATGCAACAAAGAGAGAGAGTTACAGATCAATCACCCTCATGAACACTGATGCAAAAATACTCAATAAATACTGGCAAACTGAATCCAAAAACACATTTAAAAGAAATCATCCACCATGATCAAGTAGGCTTCATCCTAAAAATGCAGGAGTGGTTCAACATAGGAAAATCTGTCAATGTAATACACCATATAAACAAACTGAAAAAAAAAAAAAAAAACAACCCACATTATCCTTAGATGCTGAAAAGCCTTTGACAAAATCCAACACCCCTTCTTGATAAAGGTCTTAGAGAGCTAGACAGTGGTGGCACACGCCTTTAGTCCCAGCACTCGGGAGGCAGGGCAGGTGGATCTCTGTGAGTTTGAGGCCAGAGTGAGTTCCAAGAAAGGCTCTAAAGCTACACAGAGAAACTCTGTCTAAAAAAAAACAAAAAAAAAAACAAAAAAACAAAAACAAAAACAAAAAAAAAGTTTTGGAGAGATCATAACCATAATAAAAGCAATATACAGCAAGCTAATAGCCAACTTGAAATTAAATGGAGAGAAACTCAAAGTGATTCTATTAAAATCAGGACCAAGAAAAGGCTGTCCACTCTCTTCATATCTATTCAATATAGTACTCAATGTTCTAGCTAGGGCAATAAGACAACCAAAGGAGATCGAGGGGATACAAATTGGAAAGGAAGAAGTCAAACTTTCACTATTTGCAAATAATATGATAGTATACATAAGTGACCCCAAAAATTCTACCAGGGAAATCCTACAGCTAATAAACACCTTCAGTAATGTGGCAGGATACAAGATTAACTTAAAAAGATCAGTAGTCCTCCTATACACAAATGATAAATGGGCTGAGAAAGAAATCAGAAAAACAATACTCTTTACAATAGCCACAAATAATATAAAGTACCTTAAGGTAACTCTAACCAAACAAGTGAAAGACCTGTAGGACAAGAACTTTGAGTCTTTGAAGAAAGAAACTGAAGAAACAGCAGAAAGTGGAAAGATCTCCCATGCTCTTGGATAGGCTAGATTACCATAGTAAAAATGGCAATCTTACCAAAATCAATCTACAGATTCAATGCAACCCCATCAAAATCCCAATTCAATTCTTCACAGACTTTGAAATGACAATACTCAGCTTTATATGGAAAATTAAAAAACCTAGGATAGCTAAACAATCCTGTACAATAAAGGAACTTCCGGAGGCATCATCATCCCTGACTTCAAACTCTAATATAGAGCTATACTAATAAAAATAGCTTGGTGTTGACATAAAAAGACACATGGATCAATGGAATTGAATTGAAGACCCTGACATAAATCCACATACCTATGAACATCTGATTTTTTATAATGAAGCTAAAATTGTACAAGGGAAAACTGAAAGCACCTTCAACAAATGGTGCTGGCATAACTGGATGTTGACATGTAGAAGAATGAAAATAGATCCATATCTATCACCATGCACTAAACTCAAGTCCATGTGGATCAAAGACCACAACATAAATCCAGTTATACTGAACTTGATAGAAGAGAAAGTGGGAAGTAACCTTGAACAAATTGGCACAGGAGACTACTTCCTGACTATAACACCAGTAGCACAGACACTGTTATTGACAATTAATAAATGGGACCTTTTGAAACTGAAAAGCATCTGTAAAGTAAAGGACATGGTCAATAAGACAAAACATCAGCCTACAGAATGGGAAAAGATCTTCAACCCCATATCTGACAAAGGGCTGATCCCCAAAATATATAAAGAACTCAAGAAACTGGACATCAAAATACCAAATAATCCAATTAAAAAATGGGATACAGATCTAAATAGAGAATTCTCTACAGAAGATTCTCAAGTGGCCAAGAGACATTTAAGGAATTGCTCAACATCCTTAGTCATCAGGGAAATGCAAATCAAAACAACTCTGAGATACCACTGTATACTTGTCAGAATGGCTAAGATCAAAAACACTGGTGACAGCTCATGTTGGAGAGAATATGGAGTAAGGGGAACATTCCTCCATGGCTGGTGGCAGTGCAAATTTGTACAGCCACTCTGGAAATCAGTATGGCAGTTTCTCAGAAAATTGAGAATCGATCTACCTCAAGACCCACCGATACCATTCTTGGGCATATACCCAAATGATGTTCAATCATACCACAAGGACAGTTGCTCAATAACAGCCAGAACCTGGAAACAACCTAGATGCCCCTCAACTTAAGAACAGATAAGAAAATGTGGTACATTTACACAAATTGGAGTATTACTCAGCCGTAAAAACAATGACATCATGAAATCTGCAGGTAAATGGATGGAACTTAAAAAAATAAAAAAAGGTTGGGGATTTAGCTCAGTGGTAGAGCGCTTGCCTAGCAAGCGCAAGACCCTGGGTTCGATCCTCAGCTCAAAAAAAATTAAAAAAATAAAAATAAAATCATCCTGAATGAGGTAACCCAGACCCAGAAAGACAAACACAGTGTGTACCCATTCATAAGTGGATATTAGATGTAAAGCAAAGGATAACCAGGCTACAATCCACAGCCCTAGAGAAACTAGGTGACAAGGAGGACCCTAGAAGGGATGCATGGATCATCTGGGAAGGGGAAATAGATGAGATCTTCTGGGTAAACTGGAGGTCAGGAGAGGGGGCATAGAAGTAAGGGAATGCAGGATGGGAACATGAGGGATTGGGATGGTCAAGTTGGGGGAAGGACAGACAGGGAGAGCAATGAAAGAGATATCTTCATAGAGGGGGTCATTAGGGGGTTAGGGAGAAACGCAGTGCCAGGAAAAAACCCAGAAATTCACAAGGATGACCCCAGCTAAGACTCCTAGCAATAGTGGAGAAAGTGGCTGAATTGGCCTTATCCTGTAATGAGAGTGGAGACTACCCTAATTGCCAACATAGAACCTTCATCAAGTAACTGATAGAAGCAGATACAGATTTATCCAGCCAAGCACTGGGCTGAGCTCCAGGAGTGTAGCTGAAGAGAGGAAGGATGGATTATGTAAGAAAGGGGGGGTCAAGATTATGATGGGGAAACCCAGAGAATGCTGACCCAAGCTCTTGGGAACTCACAGGCTCCAGAGCAACAGCTACAGATAGCTTGGCCTGTTTGTGGGGCCCCTAGCAGTGGGACCAGGATCTGTCCCTGGCACATGAGCTGGCTCTTTGGAACCTATTCCCTATGGTGGAATGCCTTGCTCAGCCTTGATGCAGCGGGAAGGAGCTTAGTCCTGCCTCAACTTGATATGCCATGCTTTGTTGACTCCCATGGGAAGCCTTATCCTTTCTGAGAAGTGGAGGGGGGTAGAAAGGAGGTGAGGGGAGGGAACAGGAAGAAAAGAGAGAGGGGAAACTGTGGTTGGTATGTAAAGTAGATAATAAAAATTAATAATAATATAAAAAGAGTGAGAGAGCTGTCCCTGTCCCCCACCAGCTGCAGCACTTGGGAGAGCAGGCCCTGCACCTCACTGAATAACATAAGAGAACCAAGCCTGTTGACAAAGGTGTAGGTGAACCAGTCCCAAAGTTATAAGTGTGGGAGAGCTGCCCTCACTACTAATCTGTCATGCAGCAACGTGGGTGGAGAAGAGATGCCTCCCTTTACCCTTCACCCCTACAACAGAAGAGAGCTGACCCTCTCTCTTAACAGCTGCAGCATTCAGGAAAGTGGGCTCTACTCCTTGCCTAAACAGCACAGCAGAGCTGACCAGGTGTTTGGAGTTAAGGGTGACCCAGCCAGGAGGTTGTGAGCAAAAGAGCTGTCTCCATTACCCATCTGACATGTGGCAGCATGGGTGGAGGAGAGATGCCCTTCCCACAACCCCCTGTCCATCAATGCCTAAAACAGGTGGAAGAGCTGGCCATGGGGTCATAAGAGCTGGAAATCTGTACCTGACCCCCACCAGCTGCAGCACTCGGGAAAGTGGCCCCTGTACCTCAAAGGGGTAACACAACAGAGCTGGCACTGATGTGTAGGTGTGGGAGAGAAGACCCTGAGGGTGTGAAAGCAGGAGAACTGGCCCCATCCCTTCCTTATTGCTGGAAGAGGTGAAATAGCTAGGGCAATGCTGGAGAGATCATCTTGGTGGTGAGGACGGGAGAACTGGCCAGCGGACAACCCTGCAGCCACCCGGTCCCAGAACCAGGGTTATGACTTGACCTGCACTAACATCCACTCCATCTATGATCTGCTGGAGCACATGAAGGGACCTGACCCAAAGACCCAAAGCTACAGGATCTCCACAACACAGGGCAACAACAGGATATGCAAGAAGGGGCCCAATGAGGGCCCAGCATCAACAGTGTAATAGAAACCAGAGGACCTGAACCAGACCAATGACTCTTTGCAGTAAACACTTGGAAGTAAAGATACAAGGAGAAAGGGGGGTTGCTACATGACTCACTGTGTTACACTGCAACTTCCATGATGAGATCTTTAATTTTTTTTCTTTTTTTCCTTTTCCCTTTCTTCTCTTAAATTTTGTTTTATTGGGGGGGTAACAGGGGCAAAGGGCAGATGTGAAGGGGCAGGGAAATGAATGGGATCAAGATACATGATATAAAAGGCATAGAGAATAAATAAAAATAGAGGCTGGAGAGATGGCTCAGTGGTTAAGAGCACTAATTGCTCTTCCAGAGGTCCTGATTTCAATTCCCAGCAACTACATGGTGGCTCACAACCATCTGTAATGAGATCTGGTGCCCTCTTCTGGCTTTCAAGGACACATGCAGGCAGAACACTGTATATGTAACAAATAAATAAATCTTTAAAAAAAAAAAAGAATAAATAAAAATAAAGAGGAAAAATAAATACATCATTAATATTAGCATGAGACTATTTTCCACCACAAAAAAAAACATCAAATTTAAAATGTCATAATACATTCTTGATGTCAGTTCCATTGTAGCATGAATCCCAATTTGTCTTAATAATAAAAACTTAGAGCCAGATATTGGGATAAATGCCGAAAGATCAGAGAGACAAAGGAGTAAGCCACAGCCACCTCTTACCTCTCCAACTCCTCAGCCTGAAAGGGGGGGGGGGCAGTCTCCTGTCTCCTCCTGCCTTACATTCCTCTCTCCACCCAGCCATATCACTTCCTGTCTCCACCTCCCTAGTGCTGGAACTAAAGACATGTGCCTCCCAATTAATGGGATCAAAGGCATGAGATCCCAAGTGTTGGGATTAAAGGTGTGTGCCACCACTGCCTGGCTTCTATGGTTAACTAGTGGCTAGCTCCACACTCTGATCTCCAGGCAAGCTTTATTTGTTAGATTTTAAAAATCAACATATTCCACTCCTTTCACTCCATCCTATCCCCAAAGAGTTCACTTGGAACATTAGCATCACACCTTGTACCTATTCTCTTTCTCACTGAGACATCTACCACTCAAGGAAATTGCTTCAATAAAAGTACAATACTAGAAAACCAAACTTCTGGCATCTGGGATATACAGAATTAATGTATTCATCTTAATATGATACAAGCTAATCAAAAGAAACAATTTTACAATGTACAAACAAGTAGGGCAGTGGTGGTACATGCCTTTAATCCCAGCACTTGTTGGACAGAAACAGGAAGATCTCTGAGAATTCGAGGACAGCCTGGTCTTACAGAGTGAGATCCAGGACAGTCAAGCCTACATCAAGAAACCCTGTCTCCTCACCCCCAACACACACAAAAAAGGTGAGGGTCATATTCAACTTAAAAGGCCCAAGTTGAGAGTAATGAAGGGCAAGGTTCAAGGGAAAGAGAACTTAGGGGAGCAGAAGATCCCAGCTGGATCAAGAACAGAAAGGGAGAACAAGGAATAACAGACCATGATAAATGATGACCACAGGAGAACAGGAATGGGCAGAGTGCTGGAGAGGTCCCCAGAAATCCACAATGATACATCCTCTGTAGACTGCTGGCAATGGTCAAGAGAAAGCCTGATCTGACCTAGTCTGGTGATCAGATAGCCAAACACCCTACCGGTCATGCTGGAACTCTCATCCAATAACTGGTGGAAGTGGATGCAAAGATCCTCGGCCAGGCCCCAGGTGAAGCTCCAGGAGTCCAATTGTTGAGAAAGAGGAGAGACTGTAAGAGTGTGAATTGTTGAGACCAAGATTGGAAAAAGCACAGGGACAAATAGCCAAACTAATGGAAACACATGAACTATGAACCAAAGGCTGTGGAGCCCCCAGCTGGAGCAGGCCCTCTGGATTAAGTGAGACAATTGAATAGCTTGAACTGTTTGGGAGGCACCCAGCCAGTGGGACCTGGACCTGTCCTTAGTGCATGAGCTGGCTGTTTGGAACCTTGGGCTTACACAGGGACACTTTGCTCAGCCTGGAAGGAGGGGACTGGACCTGCCTGTACTGAATCCAACAGGTTTAAATGAATCCTCAGGGGAATCTTGGCCCTGGAGGACATGGGAATGAAGGGGAGGGAATAGGGGGGAAAGGTGGGGGCAGGGGCGGGAGGGGGGAGGACAGCGGGAACCCATGGCTGATGTGTAAAATTAAAACACAAATATAATAAATTTTTTAAAAAACTAAAATAGAAAAGGCCCAAGTTATCTGTCTTAATTTATAAAATTTGCTTCTGAGTAAATAGAACTTTTAAAAAATGCTATCTTGTTACTTTCCAGAAGGCTTGCACAATTCCAAAATTATCAGAAACTCAAACCTCATCTAATTGTGTCTGTACAGACCAAACTTCCAAAGACTAAGGGGGAAAAACTGTTCATTCACTAATAGAAAGAATGCAGGAAATCATTCTACAAAAGTTTCCTATCTAAACTACTTAGCATTTATTGAAAGGAGTCTGTTTATTCCAACTGAAACAAGTCTTTTTGTGGTTATTCAACAATGTAGGTAGGAATGTCATACGGTTTTCCAGGTTTTCATCATGACCTCCTGTTACTCAAAAGATTTATTTGGAATAACCAAATTGATTGATTGATTCATTCATTCATTCATTGCAAGTTAAACTTAGCAAAGAGCCCATGGATTGTTTGTTTGTTTGTTTGTTTTGTTTTGTTTTTCAAGACAGGGTTTCTCTGTGTAGCTTTGTGCCTTTCCTGGAACTTGCTTTGGAGACCAGGCTAGCCTCAAACTCACAGAGATCTGCCTGCCTCTGCCTCCCGAGGGCTGGGATTAAAGGCGTGTGCCACCACCACCCAAGCCCATGGATTTTTACACTACTGAGTAAGAAGGCTTTTTTTTTTTTTTTCTTTTTCCTGAGACAGGGTCTTCTGTAACCCAGACAAGCCTCAAATTCACTATATAGCAGAGGATGACCTTCAGTTTCTAATCTTCCTGCTTCTGCCTCCTAAGTGTTGAGGTTACAGGTGTATGCAATTATGCCCAGTCATGCAGTGTTTGGGAAAGAACTTTGAGCTTTCTGCATGCTAGTCAAGCATTACCAACTGAGCTACACCTGCCCACTTGGCCAAGACTGCATATATGAAGAACAATATATGTCATTAAAAAAGTAAATCAGGCAGGCATTTCTGTTATGGCCATGCCCATTACTCTCTATACAGTGTGCTAAAACTGTTTCCTTCAAAAACAGCAGCATGTATAATATATACATGAATGTTACATGACTTTATTCTTTGTAAACTCATAATTCATAGTATGTAAGTCCAACTACAACTTAGAGAGTAAATATCAAAACCAAAAAAAATAGTAGCAAAAAAATATAAACTGACGGGCCAATGAGATGTGTTCTGTGGCTAAAAGTACTTGCCCGAGGACTTGAGTTTGATCTTCACAACCTCAAGTGAAATAAGAAAAAGAACTCTGACCTCTGATCACCATACATGTGCCGCGGCATATGCCCACATGCGCTAAAACACATAATTTATATTCATGCACACAATAAAATTTTAAAATAGTATATAATTAAAACTAAATAGTGACTTGACCTTTCATTCAACTACTTAGACTGCATTATCTTACTGAATTAAAATGCCCTCTTTAGCAGCAATGAAGGAAATGAGGTTGGCAGTAGTTGAGACGCTGCTCTGAAAACTGTTTACTATCAATGTTTTATGTAATTTATTCACTTTTATTTTATGAGCAATGATTGGTGTATGTCTGTATGAGGGTGTCAGAAATATCCACTAAATATCTACTCTTCCTGCTAGCATTCTTAATCACTCCAATAATGGAAACTCTCACTGGACAACATCAGCAGCTGAGCCATCTCCTGGCTTCCCATTTCATTGCACTACAATACCTGTTTATGTTTCTAGAAGTGTGAAAATGAGTTCTGCAAAACTGCAGTTCATCACAGTAATTCCCAAGATCAAAATCACAGCTGTTTTTTCCATTTGTTTTGTTTGTTTGTTTGTTCGTGAATGGGTGTTTTTTGTTTGTTAATAGATCCTGTTAAATTCAGGATCTCACAAGTTGTCCAGGCTAGCCTAGAACTTGCAATCCTCCTGCTTTAACTACTAGAATGTGACAGGCCTAGCTATGTTTCAAATAGAAACCAAGAAGAAAGAAAAGCGATGAATATTTAAGGAAAATTTCTGGAAAAGCAAATTTGCTTACATATATCATAGACCTAAACCTAGTCATATGATCATACCCAATTCCAAAGAGTCTCTTATATAGTGACAATTGTGTTTGAGGGGAAAAAAGTTTTGTGTCTAAACAAAGATAAAAGAATAGATATTAGGAGGCAATTGGCAGTTTCTACCAGACTCTTCTCTTCAATTGACAAGTGTTATCACAACATACAGAACTCTCTATCAGCCAAGTCCAGAGTGAACTCTCCAGAAATAAAGCCCTGGGTTGTGAGAGGACTACAGATAGAGAAAGGCCCTCTTGCTTACTTAATGCACATGTGCTCTCAAGTCCTTGCATTTGCCCAGTCCCATGTGTGTCACTTCAATGTGATGGCAGAAACGGTCACCTCTGCACTGCACATCGAGCTCCTATCACTAACATGCAGTATGTGGACATTTGTTCTCTATCAGATACAGCATCAAGCTAATCGTCCTTTTCAAGGAAGTTAGCTCTATAAACTGTTACTCTCCTGTCAAAGCCTGCTATGTAACAACCCATGGTAGCTTTGTGGATTATTCAGTAAAGTAGTTAAGGTGGTATACTTTAATATGCTAACTTCAAAGCCAGTTACTATATTTTGGACATTAGGAAACATAAATAAGATAAAGTAGCTTATACTTCAGAAAGATATCCCACTATAACCCAAAACATGCAACCTCAAAAAATTTCACTAGCCGGGCGGTGGTGGCGCACGCCTTTAATCCCAGCACGTGGGACGCAGAGGCAGGCGGATCTCTGTGAGTTCGAGGCCAGCCTGGGCTACCAAGTGAGTTCCAGGAAAGGCACAAAGCTACACAGAGAAACCCTGTCTCGAAAAACAAAATTTTTTGTCACTAAATCTTAAATTTTTTATGGGATGCATGTCCTACTATCAGCTGTGTCTTTACAAAAGATCTGAGTGCTTATTGGTTTTCTGTCAGAAAGTCTTATGGATCAACATGATGTCATTCCATAGGGAATCAATGTAGTGTACTAGAGGATAGTGAACAAACAAAATTCCTACAGACTAAATTATGGCAAAGAATCAAAAGGCTACCCTAGCCAGGGAGGCAATATAGTGATGCTAGAGTATACTGCTGGCTATTTATTTATGAGGCTCTGTTAATTGAAGTCTTTAATATATTTGACCTGATTACCAGGCACCAGAATCTATTTCTAGCAAAGAAATTTTATGTGGAACACAAGAAGCAACAGGAGTGGTATAAGTTTAAAAATCTCTACAAAAATTTATCTTCTACACTGGCAAAGCAAGAGTTAAATAAAATCTAAACCTTTCATCTCTTCATACAGGATTAATTTTTGTGATCCAAGGTGTCCATTACAGTGACAGAAAACTAACCCACAGTCAACAGACTGGAGGTGTTCTGTTTTTGTTGATTTGTATTCTGTTATCAAACCAAATAAGACATTAGAGACTGTCCCTTCCACATCAGTTCTAGGACTTCTGACCATTTGGGTACCTGGTAACTATGCCTGCCTTGCTTATATTGGTTAAGGTCTGTTACTTGTTTCTGCCCTTCCAGGATTCCATTGAATCCAGGTGTTCAATTTAGTAGCAGAATCTTTCACACTCATCCCAAGGCCAGAAAAGAGAATCCCAACAGCACTTCTTAAGGATGACAGTAGTCCCCTCACCACTGTACCTTCTTAAAAGTAACAGAGAACATTGTGGTAGATGATATGACTGCACTATGTGTTGTGCACTATGGGTAAATAGGCCTCTATGGCCAGAAAGTAAGGAAGCCAGTTTCACATAATAATTCTACCCCACAACATTCCTAACTCCCCAAGTCTCCCATTTCAGTATTTACTCTTATTTGCTTGTATGTTTTGAGACAATAGCTCAAGCATCCCAAACTGGCCTCCAACTCAAACTTATAATTTATGATCCTATGTCCACCTCCAAAGTACTGAGATTGCATAAATGTGAAGTTAGTGAGATCTGAGATCTCACTTTAGCTGTTCTGAAGGTTATGAAGTGGTGTGGCGATGAAACAGCTGTGACTTTAAGAAGCAAGGCCATGCCAAATGTGATGGCAGACATCTATAACACCAGCACTTGGGAAGCTGAAATGAGAATCATGAGTTCAAAGCCAGACTGTGCTATACAATGAGTCTGAGGGCAACCTGGGCTATATATCAAGATCCTATCTTGAAGAAAGAAAAAAGGTGAGGCCACTATAGCACTTTTAGGCAAAGAAAACTCACTCTTTCAGTTAAGGGAAGACAGGTTGTTGCTTCTGCTGGTACCCTAGCTAGTTTGTACAGTCACCTTGGCACAATTTAGTGTACCTGGGAGAAGGGAACTTCAATTAAAGCACTACCTTGATCAGACAAGTCTATGGCAGTGTCTGTGAAATACTGTCTTGATTTATAATTGATGTGAGAGGACTTAGCCCATTGTGGGCAGCATCATTCCTACATAAGAAAGCTAGCTAAGCAGGAGTCAATGAGTGAGCTCTTAAGCAGCCATCCTTCATACTTCCTGCCCAAACTTCCTCAGTGAGGAACTGTTAATTGGAAGTGTGAACTCAAACATTTCCTCCTCTAAGTTGCTTTTGGTCAAGGCATTGGTCGCAGCAACAGAATCAAGTAAGAATGGTTGGCAAGAGAAAATAAAGAAATTTACAGATTAAGAATACCTTCAGTTAGCCAGGTGTAGTATACACCTATAACCTTAGCACTTGGAAGGTGGAGGCAAGAAGTGGGATGCCAAGAATTCAAGGCCTGCATTGGTTACAAGGTGAGTTTGAGGCTAGCTTAGGTTACTGTATAAAACACTGCCTCAAAAGAATTTTAAAACATCCAAATATTCCCATTCTTACCAATCTGATTCTTGGAATCTTATTCTTTCTTAGTGACCCACCCTTGTATCTAAGAAGTCTGACAGCTCAATCTCTAAGCTCAATCTATGTTATAGTTGAATAACTTGGGTCAGACTCTGGACCTGATTTGGGATGTGATAGTTGCAAGAGTTATATGATATCAAAGATTGTTTCAGGCCAAGACAGAACTCCTTAGTTTGCTAATCATAATCAGCCATGATTTAAAAACTGTGACTCTTTGAAAGAAACTGGTTTTCTTCAAACCACAGTTTCTCAGACTGAGCACTACTGACAATTTGAGTCAGATAGCTGTTATGGGCAGGAGGAGGAAACAGTATTACTTAGTAGGACCCTGGCTGTCTAACCACTAGATCTGATTACACTCTCTTCCCTCCATGATGATAATCAAAAATGTCACCAAATACTTCTAAATATCTCAGAGAGAAAATCACTCTGTAAACTCTACTGTGGAGTTAAAAAACACAATCCTCTCATAATCCTTATAATCCTGTATCTCCTAAAATACACCACCACTCTGGCCACCAAAGATTTGCTTTTATCCAGTACTTTAGGTGACTACAGATGAAAACTTAAGTAACTTTTACCACTAAGAGCCACAGACTAATTACCAATGACTTCCATCTGTAGCCCATCAATCAGTTTTGGTCATGGCCAGTCAAGAGTGTGGATGCTGGATCCAACTAGAGTATAGGCAACCTATGCAAAAATGGACTTACTCCAAGAATCTCACATGCTTACAAATTCACTAGAAAAGTGAAGAGGCAGGCTCCAGAGTGACTAACTTCTGAGAAACAACTCCTAGCCACAGAACCACTCTTCTCTGCCAAAATCACAAAAACTACCACCATCAATGGTGGAAGCTGCTAAGAAAGAAGCTGCTGTAAACATCTGACTGAAAACCATCACTATCAGGACAGAACCACACAAAATGCTAATTCACAACTATTCTGCTGCTCTCACAGTCCACACTAACAATGTTATCTGGCCTTTCTGAATCAGCAGCAACTATAAATGCCATGTAATTTTGAACTACAGCATTCTCTCACAATGGATCCTTACCATTTCTTATATGGACTATAATTATAATGGCTTCCTATTTGCTCTCCTGGACTTCACCATCAACCCTTCCAAATTATTTTCCCCAAACATCACTATAATTTGTAATTCATGCTATTCCAGTGTCAGTTTCCTTTAGAAATGTTTCCTGACACCTTGTGCCCTAAGGTTAAGGTTGTAACTTTCTTATGCTGCCATAATACCTTACTCAAAACCTTTAAGACAGGGAAAATTCAGTTGCATTATCTCCCACAAAACCTAGAAAGCTCTAAAACATGGAGGGGGGAGGGCAAGTGGATAACAAATAAAATGTCTATTCCTTCTTTAACATCACTGCATTTCAATTGTTAAAGACTATAATTTATGATTTTCCTATCTTCCTATCAGATTTCCTCTAATGAAACTGAGTGATATTCTAGCATAGATTGTACTATCCCTTAATACAGTGTCTAACTAGAGATAACAGTTTAAGAACTGTAGAAGGCCGGACAGTGGTGGCACACACCTTTAATCCCAGCACTGGGGAGGCAGAGGCAGGTGAATCTCCGTGAGTTTGAGGCCGGCCTGGACTACAGAGTGAGTTCCAGGAAAGGTGCAAAGCTACACAGAGAAACCCTGTCTCAAAAAGCAAAAAACCAGCAAACAAACAAAAGAACTATAGAGGAAAAATTAGCTCAGAATAAGAACATTTAAAGGGGTTAAAAAGTAGAAAAGAAGCCAGGTGTGGTGGTGGTGTACACCTTAATCCCAGCACTCGGGAGGCAGAGGCAGGCAGATCTCTGTGAGTTTGAGGCCAGCATGGTCTACAGGGGAAGTTCAACGACAGGCTCCAAAGCTACACAGAGAAACCCTGTCTCAAAATACAAAAAAAAAAAAAAAAAAGGAAAGAAAAGAAAAGAAAAGAAAGGAAGAGAAAAAAAGGTAGGTAGAAAAGAGTACCAAATGTGTAGCCGGAATCTTAAAAGTTCTTATTAATAAAATCAAACCTGGACCAGGTATTGGAGTGAATGCTAGAAGATCAGAGAAGCAGAACAAGCCACAGCTACTTCACCTGGCCAACTTCTCAGCTGATCTTGTTTCCTCAGACTGGAAGCCTCTGTGTCTTTATCTGAATGGCACTCTGCTGAACAGTGCTGCTCAAAGCCTAAAAGCTTAACCAGCCAAATGCTTGCTAGTTCCTGGTTTTCACGCCTTATATACCTTTCTGCTTTCTGCCATAACTCCCTCGGATTAAAGGCTCACTTTCTGGGATTAAAGGCATGAGTCACCATGCTTGGCTGTATCCTTGAACACACAGAGATCCAGGTAGATCTCTGCCTCTGGAATGCTAGGATTAAAGGCGTGTGCTACCACTGCCTATCCGCTATGTTTAATATTGTGGCTGTTCTGTCTCTGACCCCAGATAAGTTTATTAGCATGCACAATATTTCGGGGAACACAATACCACCTCACAGATGCATTATCACTCAGAAGCCTAAGATAGGAGACTAGTAAATTCAAGGCCATGTAAGCTATACACACCGCCAAGAGGCTAGTGTGTACTACAAAGCAAGAAGTCGTCTTAAAAGATACATATTCAGTTCAGTTCCCAGCACCCACATTGGGCAACCTAACAACTGCATATGACTCTAAGCTATTGGGGATTGGACACCCTCTTCTGGCATCCACAGGCACCTATACTTATGTGTGCATGCACACATACACATTAAAGAAATTTTAAAAATAAAATACATATACATACATACATAAATTTTTTAAATAACATATATATACATATGTACATATATGTACCATCCTGTTCGATAGATATTCATGATTTCTTGCCTAAGTTTTCCTATGTTCCAGTTCTCCCTCTTCTACATATTGCTACCAAAGTAATCAAAAACATGCAAGCTTGAATGACAGCAAAACATAACACAACAGAAAACTAGAACTAAAACATCAACTCTCTAAAATGTTAAGATTCACTGGTGGGCCTAATTTAAGAGTCACTGTACTTAACAAGTAGATTGAGAAAATCGTTAAATATGAAGAAAAGAGGAGGAAGTTTAAAAACAAATAGAGTGTCCTTCTCTCTGCTGGGTACCAGCTCCTTGCTGTTGAAATGGGCAAGTTCATGAAGCCCAGGAAAGTGGTGCTGGTCCTAGCTGGATGCTACTCCGGATGCAAAGCCGTCATCATGAAGAACATTGATGATGGCACCTCAGACTGCCCTTACAGCCATGCCCTGGTGGCTGGAATTGATTGCTATCCCTGAAAAGTGATAGCTGCCATGGGCAAGAAGAAAATCACAAAGGTCAAAGATCTAGTCCTTTGTGAAAGTTTATAACTACAATCACCTCATGCCCACAAGGTACTCTGTAGACATTCCTTTGGACAAAACTATTGTCAACAAGGATGTCTTTAGAGACCCAGCCCTGAAACACAAAGCCAGGCGGGAGGCCAAGGTAAAGTTTAAGGAATGATACAAGACAGGGAAGAATAAATGGTTTTTCCAGAAGCTTCGTTTTTAGGTATATTTTTGTCCCCATCATTAAAAAAAGAAAAGAAAAGAACAGTTTTGGGGAAGATCTATACAAAATTATTGAGTTTTAAATTGAAAGAAAATAGTATCAGATAGAAAATCAGATCCTTGGCAAGACAGAAAACGTAAGAAATGTCTGAGCACATATACTTTGCCATTTATTTATTAAATGTCTAAGATAGATGGGGCCCTTTAGGCAATGGATGGGTTTCATAATCTGTTTTATTCATTTATGCTCTATTTTCAGGGATGTCTTATCAGTGTTCCTATACATCCATATCCCCAGCCACAAATCACTTTACCTCTAAAATTGTATTTTAAAATCTTCATTATGAAACCAAAGCAAATAAAAAGCAGCTTAGTAGACATACAGTACTTATTAAATACTTTTATTTACTGAGTATAAAATCTAACAAGGTGTAATTCAGACAATTACCTTTTCTTCCTTCCAATTACTTAACAATCAATCCCAACTGTGACTATGTGGCAGGAAGGGGTGCCTACATGTGAATATACAGATGTGTGTTTCCATGGACCCACATGCAGAGACCAGAGGAGAACACTGGGTACCTTCTAGCACTCTTCCCTTTAATGGCCTTAGATAGGGTCTCTGGCTGAATCTGACACTCACTCAGCTAATCTGACTGGTCAGTGAGCCCCCAGGATCCCCCCCTCTCTTCTCACCCCCTTTCCACCCTTAGTGCTGGGGTTACAGGCATCATCAAGCACAGCTTTTCACTTGGGTGCTGAGGATTCAAACTCAGATCTTCATGTTTACACAGCAAACACTCTTACCCACTGAGCTGTCTCCTCCGCCTGACCTTTAAGACAAGGTCTCACCTATAGCACAAGCTGTCCACAAATCTGTAATTCCTCCATTTCATCTTCCCTGAGTGCTGCAATTCCACCACTACAATTGGCAAGTCCTGACATTTCTATTCCTAATTGTATCTTAAGTCTATTCACTTCTTCCAGTCTCTGTCTTCCACACTAGGTCAGGTATCCAACATTGCTTGCCTGATTACTAGTCTTCCCCTTTCTCATCCAGCTTTTAGAACAAACTGGATTATAACACTATTATTTTTCAATTTTAAACTTTATTTTATGTTTTATTTATTTTTATTAAAAATAGAGAAAATAAAAACATTTACTTATGCAAATCTATGTTTCTTAGGATGAAAAATGATGTTACTCAGAAAAGAATAAAAATTTTAAATTTAAATTTAAAAAAACTAATCATTAGTAATCTTCCAAATAAACTAAATCAGGAACATATTTTAAGGCAAATCAAGTCTGTTCAGATGGAATCTCCAGTTCATCCCTGCTGGCCAGCATTTCCTCTCTCCAAAGCCCGCCTTCTCTGAGAAACCGCCAGAAAGCCCAGTTCCGCATTCTTGGAGGTGGAGGGCAGCTCCTCCCCTGAAAGCTGCCGCTGCCCAATCCCAACCTAAAGTGTTACAATTGGGCACACACCCAGCTTGTGGTGGACATGTCATCACCCTCATGCATTGTGGGTATTTAAGCTCCCTCCTTTAGATGGAAGCATGCGATCCCCCTATTCCTAGGCCCCCAATCTCTGAGGGCTGGAATGTTATCCGGGAGTTGCTCTGCCCAAATAAACCTGGTTTTTTACTTTTTCAATTCACCTTGATCTGGCTTGCTGTGTCAGTAGAGAAACCAATTATTGGGTTACAGAAAACCTATTACAATCCAAGAATATTATCAAGGCTAGGAATACAGCTCAGTGCAGAGTACTTGCTTAGCACATAGAATGCCCTTCATTTGATCCTTAGCACATCAAGTTTTTTTTTTAAGGAGATATTATTGTCAACAATATTTAATAAGTTCAATTGATAAAATAAAAACATCTCCACTTCATAAAAACACCCAAATGGAAAAACATGAAATTATGCCATATAAATTGTTTATTAATAGTTATCACATTTTGAAAACCCAATTTCCTATTTTTAAAAAAAAGCAGTTAAGTAGTATAAATTTGTTCTTGAGAAAACAGTAAACATCTAAATCAAAAACAAAAGTACTCTCTGTTCCTAAAGATTAGTCACAGAAGCTGTACTTGTGCTACTATAAATAGAAATTTATTTCCTCCTAAAAGTATTCTATTTTTATTTCTTTTATTATCTCTGTGGGAGTTCTCGATAACAATGACATTATTATTGGGAGAGAGCGAAAGAGAAAAGCGGGGAGGTGCTGGGTTCTTGCTTTCAGTTATCTAATTATATAAAACACTCTTCAGAGGCTGGAGAGATGGCTCAGCATTTGAAAGTGCTCGCTGTCGCTGCCGTGAGAGATCCTCAGTTCGGTTCCCAGGACTTTGGAGTTGGCAGATTACAACCAACTGTAACTCCTGCTCCAAGGGCTCAGATGCCCTCTTCTGGCCTCTGCAGGCCACATGTGGTACACAGAAATGTACACACATACACAGAAAACAAAGAACTAAAAAAATGTTTTCAGTTCATCCATCTTATCATGAAAGTGTTTACACTGTGTGTAGATGATTTCTACCATCTCAAGGGAAACTATTTTACTATTTGCAGAAACATTTCATTATTCTGGACTGAAATTAAAATGTGATACCACTTATTAAATTGGCAGATTTCAAACTGAATAATGCCAACAGCCAACTGGGATTTTAACAACAATAACAGAGGCTGGGGCACAGTTAAGTGGCAGAGCATGTGCTCTGCACAGCATATGAAACACCCTGGAATCAAACTCCAGGACCACATAAAAACTGCAGCAGCAACAAAACACTCATAAATCCTATTACTACAATCTTATTGGCAAAATTTAAAGGGGACAATTAGTAATATGTTTCAAAATCTTTTAAATACCCATTTCTTTCAAACGAAAACTCTCAGGGCGGAAGAGAAACTTGAGTGACTAAGAGCACTAGCTGCTCTTGCAGGGGACCCAGGTTTGATTCTCTGCATCCACATGGTATTTCACAACCATCTGTAACTCCAGCTCCAAAGAATCTTATGGAAGCTGGAAAGACACAATTCTTTCATTCGATGACAGTCAAACCGCCATGAAATAACTAACTCCTGTTACTTCTACAATAGTATGAAGTCCTTCAAGAAGTCATTTCCTTTGTGCTCAGTTTCCTCTTACAGACAGTGATTAATTTTGTAGTTTGTGCTGTTTCATTCCTAGTCTCTCCGGCCCCAGAGTGACCAAGAGAACAAAACTGTCTGTCATCCAGTTGTACAGGGTCAGGAATGTCATCAATGGTATAGAATACCGAAAACATAAATGGTCTACATAAATGGGTGTAGGGGTGTGTGTGTGTGTGTGTGTGTGTGTGTGTGTGTGTGTGTGTGTGTGCGCGCGCGCGCGCACGCGCGCCTGCCTGAGTTTATGCTCACTGCAGGAGCCCACAAAGGCCTGAAGAAGGCATCATATCCCCTGGAACAGTAGTTACAGGTGACTATAAGCCATCATGTGGGTGCTGGGTACTGAACCTGAGTCCTACACAAGTACAGTAAGTGCTCTGAGCTGCAGTGGCATCCTTTAAGCAAATATTTTCACCCAAGATGTTAACTACCTATGAAGATTACTTTTACAACCTATTTTCATCTTTCAATTTAGTCTATCATGTTATTTCTTTCAATGTTTCATGCTGATACATAAATTTAACTCTTAAAATTTTGCTTACAAAATAGTAACCTCACATTTTTATCAACTCCATTTTGATCAAATCTATTTATGTGGTGATATATTATGTACCCTAATAAAAGCTGCCTGAAGATCAGAGAACAGAACAAGCCACTAGATTAAACATAGAGGTCAGGCACACACCTTTAATCCCAGCACTTGAGATCTCATGCCTTTGCTTGGGAAGCACACATGCCTTTAATCCCAGGAAGTGATAGCTGGGCGGAGAAAGGTAAGGGCTAAGGAGACAGGAACTAGAGGTTTTTCAGGCTGAGGAGTCCTAGAGGTAAGGTGGTTGTGGTTTGTTCCTTTGTCTCTCTGATCTTTCAGTATATACCCCAATATCAGGCTCTAGATTTTTTATTAAAAGACCTTTTAACATTCGTGTAATATATTTACATTTTAAGTACTATGTTCTAATCACTGTTTAAGAGCTATTCTATCCCTGCACTTGAGTAACCCATCTCACATAATCTTATCCTAGCAATTGTAACTATAAAGTATCTACTTAATTTTCTTAATTAATTAATCTAATTAATTTTCTTAACCCCTAGGTATTTCTCTAGCCAAAATAAATTACAGGGGCTGAAGAGATGGCTCAGTGATTAAAGTGAGGACCAGAATTTGGATCCCAGCATCCATTTCAGATGATTCACAACCAGCAACCCCAGGGGATCTGACACTTCTGGCCTCCATGAGCACTCACACACATATGGGGCGCAGACACACACACACACACACACACACACACACACACACACACACACCTTTAAAAAGAATAAATATATTAAAGTATGTACTTTGAAAAACAATAATCAGTATGTCAGCCAACAAAACTAATCACTTAGATTTCTTTTCAAGTAAGAATTTGGGGGGCTGGGGATTTAGCTCAGTGGTAGAGCGCTTGCCTAGCAAGCACAAAGCCCTGGGTTCAATCCTCAGCTCCAAAAAAAAAAGAAAAAAGAAAAAGAATTTGGGATTAGCTGCAGGGAAGGAAAATTAGTATTCAGCCTCAGCTTTCTGGCCAAAGCCAAAATCTTCCCAACTATCTCCCAACTAATGGACAAAGAACAGCTTCAGCATACTACTGTGGTGATTTCTTCCTATGGATTCCACAGTCTTTCCTACAGAGCATCATATTGAATTACTCAAGACTGCCAGGTCACATGATGCTTAGGAGACTTGCCCTACTCTGCTTTATTCATAACAAATCCACACTCCTAATTCACCCCAGTGCTTTATTCTCCAAGGACCAATAAACCTGACATCTATTTACCATTACTTGTAAAGATCTAGATGTAAAATAATTCTAATACTTCTATATAAATACCTGTTTTTCCAATTCACATGCTCTCTTGGATTCTTCCTTAGGTACTCATGAGAAGAAATTTAGCAAATACCAGTATGATAGTATTTTTTTTTAAGATAAAGAAATTTTTTTACTATTTTGAGATCTTCATTGAGGTAACAGTTTTACTTTTCATTTTGATCCCGTAAACACAGCACTCTGAAACCAAATTTATTTTTTACCCCAGGTATTCCACTAAGTCAATGTTCTAATGTGCCCATCACAAAAAAATGGAGGGAGGGAGGGAGGGAGGGAGGGAGGGAGGGAGGGAGGGAGGAAGGAAGGAAGAAAGGAAGGAAGGAAGGAAGGAAGGAGAATAAATTTCTGAGTTGGTAAACATGCTAAATGTACTGATTCAATTCTTACAAAATGTATGTAAGATATAGATTATCAAAACATATAAAGCTAGGCATGTCTTTAATCCCAGCATCTGGGAGGCAGAGGCAAGCATATAGATCTCTGAGTACAAGGCCAGCCTGGTGTATAGAGGAATTTCAAGACAGCCAGGGATACACAGGGGATCTGACACCTGTCTTGAAAAACTAAAACAAACAAACAAACAAACAAAAATCATCATATTGTACCCCATGAATATGTACAGTTACTTTGTATCCATTTTCAAAATTCTTGGGAATCAAAGTCTCCAATTTAAAAATTATGTCTTTATATTTAACTCAAACATCACCTGAAGAGAATCATCCGTCCTTACAATGAAAAGGATGTACATATTAAAAATAGAAGAAACCACCCTGCTGCATTGGCTGAAAGAAATAAAATGTGTGGCTACAGGTCAGTAAAAGAAAAAATGATGGGTATCTTTTAAATGCCTCAGCCTAGAACAAAAACATAATTTTATCTTACTTCATTGCTAAAATTGTCCTGGGGAAGCTCTACAGAAGTTGAGTTTGTATGTGAAAGGGGAAACAGGTCTGGCTGATCTGGTAGTCTCGCCCACAATTACTTTCCTTACATACATTAAAATAAATCTTGGTCAACTTATTGGCTCTTTGCAAACATTTCTGAGTATCAGATTTTCCTGTTTTTCAAGAATATACCAATTATACTTCCTTTTCCAGGGGACAGTATTTTAAAACTCAGAACATTATCAGTAACTACAAGTTCCATAAAGCCTACATCGCTATGGACTTGGTCATTTTTGAAACCTGATAAGATATTCTCACATCAATAATCTAACATTTCTCTAGTTCTGCCTGATTCTTCAGTAACTACCACTGATGAGGCTCTTGGGCCCATCCTAGCCTAGAACCTTATTAATCTATGACAGAAAACCTGAATCATTGCTGCAGCTAGATATTCACTGTCCAAGATGAATATCAGCTTTCCTTTAAAATATAATGATTTTTATCTAACCAGAAAAAGTACAAAAAAATAAAAATTAATAACATCTGGGCACAGTGGCATATATCTTTAATCCCAAAAACAAGTAGACAGAGGCAACTGGGTCTCTGCACATTCAAGGCCAGCCTTGCCTACATAAGGAGACTCTGTCTAAAAATATTTTTTTAAAAAATTGAAAAATACTAAAAGTATGACTTGCATTTCTAATGCTGACAGTAATTTAGAATAACTCATGTAAAAGTTAATTATGTTTTTTATGTTAGATATGTTTATTTCGGGGGAACACACAATATTTCAGGGAACACAATACCCACCACATTTCCCGTTTTTGTCTAAAATTTAAAAAAGGTTATAACTAATACAAGAAAAACTATCCAATAAGTATATACAATATATACAGTCAAGAATTACATTAACAATGTCTAGTCCATTAACATTTGACAGATTCAGGTGAAAAACTCCATTAATATATAACAATGTCCAGTCCAGTAACATTTGATAAACTCAGACAAAAAAATTTTCAGTACTCATCCTATTTAAAACAAGTAGTTCCTTTTTTAAAAGTAGATTCCATAATCTCCCTTTTTATCTTATCATATCCATATTCTCTCTTTTCTTTTCATAAAGTTTTATGTAAACAATTACAAAAGCTAGGCAAAAACAATTATGTAAACAATTGCAAAAGCTAGGCAAAAAGTTTAAATCTTCTGATTAACGGCATTCATGAGTCATCAAAACCAAAACCAAAAGAAAAACAAAAAACAAACAAACAAAAGCAAAAAACAACCAAAGCCCAGATATGGGGGGAATAAACAGCTCAGTGTTTTAAGTCACTTCTCTAGACACTTGCTAATGCCGAAAACGCACCTGAAGGCTTAGAAGCGGGGTTCTGACGGGCACAAAAGGATAAAAGAACTCAGCTAAACACGGGAAGGAGCCTACACCCACAAGGACTATCCCCTATTCCCTTGGAAGCCTAAATTAAATTGACCATCTCTGGGATTACTGCCTGTGCTCAAATAGTCTTAGCACTCGAAACAGAGTAGGGTGATCAGAATCACAGTGTTTTTGTCTTTCACTACTCTGAAAATATTCAGCAGGTTTATTTTTTCAAGATTACTAACACATGAAGCTAGAGAGATGGCTCAGTGGTTAAAATCACATATCACTCTTGGATAGGAGCCCAGTTCAGTTGCCTGCATAACTGTCTGGTGATTCACTTCTGAACTCACACATGTTTAAATAATTAAAAATTTAAAATATACACGTATTTTTAATATACACATATTTAAATTTTAAAAGATTACTACAATGTAACTGATAAAAAATAACTGCACACACTTAAAATGTAATTATATGAGTCCTGGTATAGCAATCATCACCATAATCAGTATTATAAACATATGTCTTTTTTTTTTTTTTTTTGAGACAGGGTCTCTATGTATAGCCCTCACTGTCTTGGTACTCTCTATGTAGATCAAGCTGGACTTGAACTCACAGAGATCTGCCTCTGTCCCCCAAGTGCTAGGATTAAAAGTGTGCACCACTATACCCAGCAATATTATAAACATATTTCTTACCTAAGCTCTTTTTTTTCTTTGTTTTTTTGTTTTGGGTTTTGTGTGTGTGCGTGTGTTTTGTTTTTGTTTGTTTGTTTGTTTGTTTGTTTGTTTGTTTTTAGACAGGTTTTCTCTGTGTAGCCTTGGCTGTCCTGGAACTCACTTTGCAGACCAAGCTGGCCTTTGCCTCTGCCTCACAAGTGCTGAGATTAATGTTGTGTCTCATACATCTGGTTTGTCCCAAGGTTTTTTTAGATGCCTTTGTGATACTTGCCTCTTACTTGTTCCTACCTTACTATACCTCACCCCCAAGCATTCTCTAGACTGCTTTCTATAAATAAAGATTTATGTTTGGGGAATTTTATATTAATAGACATCTATTTTTGAGGAAATATTGCTTCTATTATGCATATACAGATACATTTCAATTTGTTGATGTATTTATTCACTTAAGGAAGACATATGGGTTGTTTCCAGGTTTGGGCTATTACAAATAAAGCTACTAAGAACATTCTCATACGAGTCTATGCATGGACATACAGCATGGTATTTTTTCCATATTTCTTCTTTTTTGTGGTGCTGGAGATAAAACATTGGACTTACTTATGTTAAGCAAACACTACCACTGATCTACACCCTCAGCTCTATTTTCAATGTGTCTGATAATAGTGTTATCAATACCTAAAATACAAGAATAATAAAATGTTGAAATTAAAATAGACAAATAGGCAGATATTAACCAAAATAAAAGTGTACACCTCTATTCACTTCAAGTAGGTTTTCTGGTAAAATGCATTACCAAAAGGGACACTTCACAATAAAAGAAAGTTTAACTTCCACATGTGACCATTTACGGCCTATTGGTGGCCTTATTTCACAAACCAAAATTGAGAAATAAAATTTGTATAAATATGTATTATATGTACATATCTGTATACTATGGCAAAAATAGAGATTGTTTTAAATCCAAACTCATGCTGTGGCTTATTCTTGAATGTGAAGGTACTGAAAGGGAGTAGACCATCTAGTCATCATGATGACTTCATTAATGAATTTATGTCACCAAACTAGTTACTGGCTACTTCAGTAATGAGTTATTATAAAGCAAGTTTAACTTTCTCTTGACTCCTCTCCAGTTCTTGACCTCTCTTTTACACAGATTCACTTCCCTGTCACTTCTCACACGGATCTGAAGCAGCTTGAGACTCCAGCCAAAATCGAAGGAGATATGCCTCCTATTCTTAGACTTTCAGTGAATACATGAATGAAATTCTCAAGAGTAAAGAAAAATATACCCAATGAAATTTTAAGTTTAAACTATGGGATTGGTGAAATAACATCAAGCAAAAAATATTTGCATCACGCAAAGAAAAGGGGTGAAAGCTTATTTGAAGAAATGACTGACCTGGGCATGGTGGCATATACCTTAATCCCAGCCCTTAGGAAGCAGAGACAGGAGGATTTCTGTGAGTTTGAGGCTCTACAGAGTGAGTTCCAGGACAACAAGGGTTACATAGTAAGACCCTGTCTAAAACAAAACAAAACAAAAAGACAGAAATGTTACAAAATAGAGGGAGAAAAGTGTATACTCATCCACGAAGCCTAAGATTTCAAATCAGTAGAACCTAACCAGGTCTACACCAAAACACACTGTAGGGCTGCTGAGATGTCTGAGAAGACAGAAGTGTGACACATGATCCTGGTGACCTAAGTTAAATCTCCATAACTCACATAAAGACTGAAGGAGAGAAACAACTCCATAAGGTTGTCCTCTGACCTACACACACATACACTGGGCACCTGTGCCCATGCACATCATACACACAATAATAAATTTTAAAATTATTTTAGGAGTCACACTGTATGTAAGAGAGGGAGAAATACACAGTGAAGTTCTCAGCAGAAATTATGTAGGCAAACTAACAGCAAGGTACATTCAAAGTGCCAAAGAAGCCGTGTGTGGTGGTTCATGCCTTTAATCCCAGCACTCGGGAGGCAGAGGCAGGTGGATCTCTGTGAGTTCCAGGCCAGCCTGGTCTACAGGACAGCCAGGGTTACATAGAGAGACTACTCTCTCTCAAAAAACAAACAACAACAAAAACCAAAGTGCCAAAAAAATGATTGCTAATGGTAATACTACACTTGACAAAGCCTTTCTTTAAAAATGAAGAAAAGACTTCACTAAGACAGACTGAGGCAGTTTATCACTACTACAACTGACTTATGAGAAGAAATATTAAAAGAAGTTCTTCAAGTTGTAAAGATGCTTAGGAGCAATGGAAAAGTGTATCAAAGTATAGATCTCATTATTAAAGACAAATACATAAATAAATACAGAATAACTAATCTTGTCATTGTGGTCATAAATCATTTTCAACCCTACATAAAAGTTAAAAGACCAAAATGTTAAAAACAACTAAATAAACTATAGCCAAAAAAAAAAAAATCTGCTGAAAAGTAATAAAGACTTTGTTATCAATAACATCAAGTTGTGACAGGCAGAGTACAAGTGTACTTTGTATATAACTGAAATTTTTATCTGAAAATAAACTGTAATGTTAAATTTGTGCAAGATTCATAATAAACACAAAGAAAACCTATACAGTATAAAGAAAAAAGGCTAAAAGAAAATGTACATCACCACATACAACCATCAAATTACAAATAAGATACCAAGAAAGGGCAAAAATAAAAGGAACTACAAAACAGGCATAACAATGGTAACAGTTAGTCCTTACCTACTGTGATGGCTAAACTTGGCTGTCAACTTGACTATATCTAAACTAATGTCAACTAAAGCCCAGCTGCCTGGCCCTACTGTGAGAGATTCTCCTGATTAGACTATTCGAAACTGGAAAACCTACCCTAAACCTGGGCTACATTTTCTGGTGGCAGCCTACACAAATGGATATGAAAGGAAACTTTTTGTCTGCTTGTCCTCACTCTGTAAGCCATCTAATGTCTGCCTCACAACAGAAAGACAGATAGTCTTGTAGCTGTCCTTGAGGCTGACGTCTTAGCAGATAAATCTGGCACTGGATCTTGAAGAGCTGCTGATCCTCAGTCTATGCCGAAATCCTGAAGAAGTAGGTTCTATTACCCATGAAAGAATGCCTCAGGAGCAGGACAGATGAACTTTCCTTTTTTGAGTGTCATGCTGGGAACCTGGGGCCTTGTACACACCTCGTATATAAATAAACTCATATTCATACACACACACACACACACACACACACACACACACACACACACACACATATATATATATATATATATATATATATATATATATATATACTACAATAAACTCAGTATAATTCAACACCTCACTGGCTTCATTTTGAAGTCCTAACATTGATTTTATCAGACCTTTAAATGTATAAATGAGTAAGTATCTAACAATTTTGAATTATTTAACTTACATAAAATTTGTCAGAAAAATGTGATCACTTAATCACTGAACACAAAGATCTATTTTGGTGATCTTACTTTATTTTAACATTGGTTAAGTTTCACAACCATAATTATTTTACATGCATGATGAGATTCTTTTTCCAAAAGAAGCCATACTCATCTCTGTTGAGCATAGAGGGACAGGATGCAATAGAAAAAATGCTCTGAAACTAGGCTCCAGGGCATTTTATGTTTTCAAGGGAAATTTTTAAGTTGAGAAAAAAATGGGGGGTTGAAGGAAGATAATTGGGGAACTTTGATAAATAATAAAAATAATTTCACAGTTTCTCAAAAAATGGAAAATAGAGCTAAGGATATAACTTTGGAGATCACTTGCCTGGAACATAGGAAACCCTGGCTCAATCCCTGGCAATGCAAAAAAACAACAAAAGTAAATATAAATGGACTATGACTCGCCAATTCCACCACTGAGTATATGTCCGAAGGAAATGAAGAGATCTCAACAAGCATCTACACTCTCATTTTCACTGCAGCCGTATTGACAACAGCCGTGGTGATAACAAATAAAGAAATGAGAAGGTGGGATAGGTGGGCTGGAATTGCATTTGGCCTTAAAAAAGAAGGAAGTCCTCATCTACAACAATGTATATCAACCTGGTAGATATGTTAAATAAAATAAGCCAGGCACAGCAAGAAGAGTATCATAAACTTACACAGACATGGAATCTAAAATGAGTGATCTCATAGACGCAGACAATAAAAGGATGATTAATGAAGACTAGGAAGTAGGAGTATGAGGAGATGTTGGTCAAATGATAGGAGTTCACTGTATATCATGTCTTCTTGAGTTAAAAACAATGTAATATGTTGTATATTTGAAAACTGCTTTGAAAAAAAGTGGCCAGGTGTAGTGGTGCATGCCTGTAATCCTGACATTTGAAATGATGAAGCAGGAGAGATCATTCTACATAAAAAGTTCAAGACTAGCCTAGATCACATACATAAATCTTACCAAAAAAAAAAAAAAAAAAAAAAAAAGGCCACACCTTTAATCCCAGCACTTGGGAGGCAGAGGCAGTCAAATCTCTGAGTCTGAGGCCAGCCTGATCTACAGAGAGTTCCAGGACAGCCAGGGCTACACAGGGAAACCCTGTCTCAAAAAAAAAGAAAATAGAATGACTATTGGGAGTGGGTGTGATCCTTTCTGAAGCCTGCTCCACAGAAAGGAATTCATTTCTGATACTGTAAACCTAGTCAAAAGCCCATGGAAAAAGTCACAGGCTCTACAGGACAACCTATTAATGTTATTTTGCTAAATGGACATGGCATCAAACTGTCTTCTAAATATTTGTCTATATCCATAGACTAATGCAATGCTCAGCCTCAGCACACAAAATTTTTACAGTGGGCAGCTCTAAGTCCACAGACTTACAACTGTTCCAAGTACAGAGAATAAGTGAATGTCCAGTGCTTGATCCTAAAAAGTACATCTAAATCACTTCTTTCAAGTCTCAGGGAACATCAGGGAAGGGGCCAGAAAGGACTTAAGAGACAGCAGCAGGAGAGGTGTGCTGTGGGATGTCTTTCTGTATGCTGTGAATATGTGTTGCTCTCATTGGTTGATAAATAATGCTGTTTGGCCAATGGTGAGGCGGAATAAGGTTAGGCGATACATTCAAACTGAAGATGGAGATAAAAAAAAGGGTAGAGTCAGGAGAGATGCCAGCCCATCGCCCAAAGAGCAACAAGACGCCACCTGACCAGTAATGCCACGGCCACGTGGCAACATATAGATGAAAAGAAATAGGTTAATTTAAGATGAAAGAGCTAGCTATCAAGAAGCCTGATCCATAGGCCATACAGTTTATAATTAATATAAGCTTCTGTGTGTTCACTTGGGACCAAGTGGCTGTGAGACTAGGCGGAACACAGGAAAACTTCATCTACAGAGGAGTGCTGGGAAACACTGTCTTCCAACGTGACACAGCCATATATATGCTCAAGGTAGCTGTGCTTACCTGCACAAGACTGAACCTATCCTCATTCAGCATGCACTGAGAAGAGGCTCCTGAAGTCTCTTTACCCTCACTGAGGGGCAATGGGCCATTAACTGTCACTGGAGAAAGGTGTCATTTTCTTCAGTGTGTCACTTATCACTTGCCTCCATTCTAGTAAATAACTCTAACTCATGTTCATGCAAGTGACCATAATCAAACTCAGTGAGTCAAAAAAAAGAAAAGACATCAAAATGGGAAGAGGCTTATTGGAAAGAAAGATTCAGAGGAAGTGCAGAGATAAGAGAAGGTAATAGAGGGGATAAAATAGTCCAAATTTGGTATGTATATACATAAAATTATCAAAGAAAAATTTTTAATAAAATTTTTAAGATTTATTTTATTTTTAAGAGAGGTGTGTGTGTGTGTGTGTGTGTGTGTGTGTGTGTAGGTTTGGGTACATGTGTGCAAGTACCCAACAAGGCCAAAGGTATCAGATCCCAAGGAACAGGGTTACAGGAGGCAGTAAGCCACTAACATGAGTCCTGGGAATCAAACTCAGGTCCTTTGAAAGAAAAGAATGCATTCTTAACTCCTGAGTCATCTGTCCAGTCCTTTAAATAAAAATTTATAAATCACTGAAATGGTAATTTTGTGTTCTCACTATCAAAAAAAAAGATAGGTGAAGAAATACATATGTTAAGAATCTTGATTTAGCCATTCTACAATATAAACACATTTCAAAATATTATATTGTACTCAGTAAATTTAATTTTTATTTATTTATTCATGTCTTTCATATTATGCCTTCTGATCCCACCCTCTTCCCCCACCTCCCAACAAAATAAAGTAAAATTTAAGAGCAAAATAAAAGGAAGAAGAGGAAAATCTTGTCATGAACCTGCAGTGTGACACACACTCCTTTATCCATACATTTTTACATGCTGGCATTTATCACAAAGAATCATTGGTCTGGTTCCAAGCCCCTGGTGTCTGGTATACCATCATGCTGAGCCCTCACTGGAGCTCTTCCTGGATATCCCTTTGCTGCCCAGTGCTGTAGAGATCCTGCAGCCCTGGGTCCACAGGACTGACCTCCATCCCTTTCAATGCTCCAGCAGATCACAGATGGGGTGGATGGTGGGGTGAGCCAACACATCACCCTGGTTCTGGGCCTAGGTCGTTGCAGGGTTGGTCAGTCCACCAGCTCTCCCCTATCTTCACCACCAGGATGAGCTCTCCAACCATCACCCTGGCCAGTCTACCCCCGCAACCAGGAGCAAGGGACAGGGACAGTTCTCCTGCTTTCATGTCCTCAGGTTCTCCTACATCTACACCTTCAGGGCAGGCTCTGTGTCGCCCAGGAGAGGTGTAGGGGCCACTTTCCCAACTGCTGCAGCTGAGGAGGGGCAGGACCAGTTCTTTCACTCTTATGAACTCAAGGCCAACTCTTCTGCCTGCCTCAGGTGGTGATGGGAGGAAAGGCATTTCTCCCTCACCCATGCTGCCACATAACAGATGAGTAGTGGGGACAGCTCTCCCATGCTCACATCCACCACACCTCCGACAACAGGACTAGCTCTACTGTACCGCACAGGCAAGGTGCAGGACATGCTCTCCTGCTCTTATGACCTCAGGGCCTGTTCTCCTACCTGCCTCAGGCATTGATGGGGTGAGGGTGAATGGACACAAGGACATTTCACCCCCACCCATCCAATGCTGCCACAAGACAGATGAATAATGGAGATAGTTCTCCCATGTCACAACTTCGGGGCTGGCTCACCTACACCTCTGTCAACAGCTCTATTATGCTGACCTGGGGAGGTATTGCTCTCCTGAGCGCTGCAGCTGGTGAGGGGTTGGGTCAGGACTCCCATCTGATGCAGGTGGCAAGAGGCGAGGGAAGAAGGGAATCTTCCCCTCACCCATGTCACCACATGGCATATGAGAGGGGCGTGACCTGCTCTCCCATTCTCAGGCCCTCAGGGCCAGTTCACCCACGTCCTTGCAAACAGGGTCAGCTCTGTTGTGCTGCCCAAGTGAGGTGTAGGGTCCTCTCTCCTGAGTGCTTCAGCTGACGAGGGGCAGGACCAGTTCTCCCTAGTGTAACAGTCAGTGAGGGGCCAGGCCAACTCTGTATAGCCCCTACCCCCTTTCCCTTTGGTGGTATCAGGAGCCACAGACATCAACAGACACTGTGGCTACATCAGGGCCATGAACCCAGATGTGAACCCCAGCAGAAGCCCAGGCCCAGACATCACCATGGCCCTGGGTGGCAATGCAGCCACCCATCTCAGCCCACTCCTCATCTCTTTCAGCTCTTCAGACATGCCTCTGTCCACAGACATGAGCCATTCTGTCTCTCTCCCATACTACTCCATATGTTTGCTCACCACAGCAGTGCCCATCTGCCTGGAGCCTCAAGGTGCCAAGTGAGCCAGTGTTTTCTTCTCAGAGTCTGGGGCGAAACGCCCCAATCCTGTGTGTAGGTCTCCTTGTCCTGCTTAGGGTGTCATGGCCCTGGGCAGGACCATGCTCCCTTATCACAAAGAGATCATTATAGTGCCCAACCACTTGGAGCCAGCTCCTGGTTGGTGTGGAGGTGATGCTGAAGTCCTTTCAAAAGCCTGGACTAGAAAGCCCAGGCTGCAATCCATTGAGTTCCACTGGCCCCAGAGTTGGGGTGTTGCTGGAGTCCTCTTGAAAGCCCCAATAAATTTAATTTTTATGTGTCAATTAAAAATGAATTTAAAAAGAAAACGAAATCTCTCCAGCTCTTAGAGGAAATGGTTATAAATATTTGAAATATAAACATTTGAGAAAAACCACAAACACATGGTCACAAAAACAAGCCAGTTAAAATTTCATTTGTGAAGGCATATCCTCCAGACATCCCTTTCTCATAAACTTAGCAACACAGGGCACTATCAAGTTTTCCTAGCACAGCTGCATCAATACGTCAGCATTTACACAGATTGACTACATGTTTTCTCTCATTTTTTCAGATTTACTGCCATCCCTGACTATTTCTAGATGCTTATAATAATGATACATAGTATATCTTTACTGGACCCAATCTAACTAATTCAAATTACAGAATAAAAAATGTGACCCACAAATTAAGATCATAATACATAGCTAATGGGTGACAAAGTTGAAAATACAGGTCTCTTTACTCCAACTATGAGGCAATTATATAAAAACAAAAAAGAAACACTTTAGTCATTTCCAGGTCAACAATGCCACAAGCAAAGTCCCTGCTAGTCCCACTTGCCCATTTAGTTGGCTCAATCTTGTCAACTAAGTGAATTTTTTAGATTAAAGAATATGTACTATGAAAGTTCTTTCCCACTGCCAAGACCTATATGTACAGTTATATGCTACTTTATAGAAAAAATTGACAGTTGGTAATGTAGTTCACTGTTAGAGCACTTACCTAGGAGATACACAGCCCTAGGTTCCAGCCTGCCCACTCCCCACCCAAAAAAGTGAAGAATATGTAAAGTAGTGTCATGGTCTCCATGACCAAGTGTCACTGAATAGGAAAACTGGTCAGGATAAAAGACATCTGGTCTCCCAATAGAACACTTAGCTGATCCTTGTCATAGGTTCAGTTTCCTGACTGTGGTCATGTTTCACTCTCTAACATAACTACTCTCTCTGCTACATGGCTCTACTGTTCTGCAGTGTCAGCTGACTGCCTTCTCTACTGTCTGGCATTCAACTTCTCTAAAGAAGATGATCAGACAAAGTTAACTCATCATTTTGTAAGTGAATCAGGCCAATTTAATAGCAACTGGCTTACTTATGCATCATTGATGGCAGTTCCTATCTTGGTCCTGTGACTAAGTAGAAAGCACTTGTAAAAAAGTATACCAAAGGACTGGGGAGAAAACTTACCAGGTAATGTGCTTCTCTTAAAAGTACCAGGATCAGCATGGCATGGTGAGATGCCCCTTTTATGCCAACCCTTGGGAGGCAGAAGCGGGCAGGTCTCTGAGTTTGAGGCCAGCCTGGTCTATATAGTGAAGTCCAGGTCAGCAAGAAATATATAGTAAAAGCCTGTCTAAAAAACAAAACAGGGCCTGAGTTCAATCCCTAGAACCTGTATTATTATTTTTAAGCCAGGCATAGTGGCATGCATTTAAAATCCAGTACTGAGGAGGCAAAGAAAGAAGTCCTGGGTTTCACTGGCCAGCCAGTACAGTCTTCTTGGCATGTTCCAAGGACACAGACAGAATGTTTGTAAATAAAGAAATAAAGAAATAGGAAAGGAAAGGAAGGGGAGGGGAGGGGAGGGGAGGGGAGGGGAGGGGAGGGGAGGGGAAGAAGGGGAAGGGGAAGAAGGGGAAGGGGAAGGGAAAGGAAAGGAAAGGAAAGGAAAAGAAAGAAGGAAGGAAGGAAGGAAGGAAGGAAGCAAGCAAGCAAGCAAGCTTGGGTGTGGTAATGCTCACCTTTAATCCCAGAACTAGGGAGGCAAGGCAGTTTGAGGCCAGTCTGGTCTATAGAGCAAGTCCCAGAACAACCAGGGCTACACAGAAACCCTGTCTCGAAAAATCAAAAAGGAAAGCAACACATGAGAAATGGACAGAGAATAATAAAAGGTCTTAACAACGGATCCAAGTTCTTCCAACTGCATTTTTCAGAGATGGGCTATGGTTGTAGCTCCATCTCAATTTATCCATATACTTATTTGTTTTATAAATCAAATAGCATTAGTTAAACAGCTTAAAAGCCTGGTCCACTCTCTCCAGCGCATAATCTCTTATTGTCATCCCATACCCTTAAACTCAAACAAAGCAAATCTCAAGCAATAAACTCATTTCGTTATCATCTCCCTTAAATTCTAATGCTGGGTGTAGAAAATACTTAAGGAAAGGGATGAAGGGTGATAGAATACATCAACATTAAAGTGCAAAAGTGCAAAGGAAGCCAGGCATGGTGGTGCATGCCTTTAATTCCAGCACTTAGAAGGTGGCCAGGACTATATGAGCTGGAGGTCAGCTGGAGGTCCAGGCAAGCCTGGGCTACATAGTTAAACCTTGTCTCAAAAATAAAGTGGAAAAGTGCTATGAGATATCTTTCTGTATGGTGTGAATATATGTGGCTCCCACTGGATAATAAACAAAGCTGCATTGGCCTATGGCAGGGCAGGATAAGGTTAGGCAGTATTTTCAAACTGAAAACGAGACAAAGAAGGGTGGAACTAGAGGAGACACCAAGCCACTGTACAAGGAGCAACTTGTAATGGGACACAAGAAAAGCAATGGAAAACATGAAGATACATAGATTAATAGTAAGAGTTAAGTTATACAAACTAGCTAGCAAGAAGCAAGAAGCCATAGGCCATACAGTTTGTAATTAATATTAAACCTCTGAGTGATCATTTTATAAGTAGCTGTGGGACCACAGGGCCTAGTGAGGCCAGAGAAACTTCCAGCTATATCGGGCATCCAGTGTGGGGCATTGATCCACATAGACTGAAACACACAGAAACAGAGCCAAGAGCAGCTTCCTAGTTCATGTCTCTCATGTGGGCCATGACACAGATGCTGCAGCATTCAAACTTGAGCACAGAATGGCAGATTCCCACCAAGATACACGGAGGCATCTCCAAGCCATGCAGGTATACTGCATGGTGGATTTAGCTTTTGCTAATACAGACCAAAAAAAAAAAAAAAAAAAAAGGTTTCTGGGATACACACTGCATGATGGGAGGCATAGACCCACTGCTTCTCAGAGCTGGTGGTGAGTATAGCTCCCAGAGCTGGTGGTAAACATACATCTACCGTGTTGAAAAGCTGAGAGGGGTGGAGCCAACAGCCACTTTTGTCCTAACCACACCTTAGCAATTTAAAATCTCTTCTGGTCAAAAAATGATTACAGACACACAATAAGACATATTCAGATACGTAGGCTTTGAGAGAGAAAGGAGAAATAATGTAGTCACAAAAATAAAATCCTAAAAAAATAAAGTAATATATAAAAATATAATAAGATAAAAGATAAAGACAAAAATTACACAGAGTCTGGATTATGTTGTCTTTGAGATTTTTAACTGGAGAGAGACATTTGATTTTAAAGGCTGCTGAGTTAAACCAATAATATATTTTAAAGGTATCTTGACTTTAAAATTTGGGTCTAAAGATATGCTGCTTTGGAAAAGAGGCTCTGCTTTTGTTTCCACAGGAAGCAAGAGGCTATGGATTTGTTCCAGGTTAAGATGGATCAGACTGGATCAAGTGAGACCTCCTGACCCTTGACAGATGATATCTATCAACAAAGGTTATAGCTGGTCTTCCCAGGACTTGAGCATTATCTTGAATTTTCTCAGGATTGCCATAAGATTAATAGCACCCCCAATCAGCAGGAAGTTACCTGGAACAGTACGCCCATATTCCCCAAAAATGGATTATGGATGTTGGTCTTTGTTTAGGGGTTGGTTACAAATTGTTATTGGTCATAGTCAATCTCATTCTAAAAGAAGAAAGAGGAATATGATATAAAAATGTATGATATAGAAATAATAGGACAAAAGGTTAGATTATTGAATCTACTTTAATCCAAAAGGCAACATTTAATCTCAAAATATTTTACTTTAGTATGGATTTCAGTTTATATTATAAATTTAAAGTTAGTTTTGTTTAACTGTATATATATTTCTACTCTTGTTTAAGATATTATGTGTAGAGAGCCGCGTGTAGCCGCACCCTAAAGATGGCTCTGGCTTCTACCCTCTGCCTTCCCGATGGCAAACACTCTTTATGGTAAACAGTTCTTTATTTGGCTGTGGCTGGATTCGTGTGTTGCTGGCATATGCGTGAACCTGTGGACAGTGCCCACGTGGCTGCTTGGGGTTGGCAGCCCAGCCCTACTTAGGTGCTGGGAGAGGCTTGCCCCAGCGAGAGAGACACAATGCAATTAATCAAAGGTCTAAATAAACTGTAATAAGAAGGATCCCGGTGTCGCGTCTTCCTTGCTGGTCGAGGCGGGCGCGACAATTATGTTCATGCAACTCATTTAAAATTGTAATGTATAATTAAGAAATACAGATTAATAATTAGTCATCTATGATAATCAAACTTCTAGTCATGTTCATTAGGTTTTCTAGATATGTAGAGATATATTTCAGATTGATAGGTAGTCTTCAAACACTTCAAAGACCTACAGAATATGGCATTTAATGTTTTAAGAATTTATACTGAGCCGGGTGGTGGTGGCGCACGCCTTTAATCCCAGCATTCAGGGGGCAGAGCCAGGCAGATCTCTGTGAGTTTGAGGCCAGCCTGGGCTACAGAGTGAGTTCTAGGAAAGGCACAAAGCTACACAGAGAAACCCTGTCTCTCGAAAAACAAAACAAAAAACACCAAAACCAAAAAAAAAAAAATAGTAATTTATACTTTTCTGGACAGTGAGACACATATGCTCCTGACAGCACCAATTACTTCAAAGAGGATGATGGGCATCAAAGAAACTCACTATGGAGTTTGCTTTCTTTATGGCAAAAGTTAGCCACTGGGGGAAAAAAATGCCCTTGCCTCAACTTGACAGGATGCTGTATAAACTGGACATGCAGAACCCATAGGAAGGTTACTGCTGAACTTTGCAAGGCGAGATGGTCCTTCAGGTTCCTGTTTCATAGAAAAAATTCTACAGGAGACAGGGAGAAATGACTGAAGAACTTCTCAGAGTGGGCCTAACAGTCCTTAAAATTTCCTGCTTCACTGAAAGCTATGCCAGAAACTCTAGGCCTGTAAGCTAAAGATAGATGCCCCAACATTACAGAGAAACTTTGGATAACTGTTCAGACAGCCAAATGTCTCTGTCATTTCTAAAATTATGAAAGTTGCTTGCGATACACTTCCTCTTTACTCAGGTAATTATTACATCCTTCTGGGATCTTTGATGGAGTTGAAAACTAGATGTTATAGTTTTTCTTAGTCATGATAAAAGATAAATTAGATATAAAACTTTAGACTCACAAAAACAAGATAGATGATAACACATTTTCTTTAATTTTGCCAAATACAAATAGATATTGTAACTGTAATTCTTGCTTGATAACTGTTTTTTATATATAATTTTACTATGTTAAAATTAAAACCTTCCTTTTGTCTAGATAGAAAAGGGGAAATGCTGTGGGATGTCTTTCTGTACGCTGTGAATATATGTGGCTCCCATTGGATAATAAATAAAGCTGCATTGGCCTATGGCAGGGCAGGATAAGGTTAGGCAGTATTTTCAAACTAAAAACGAGGCGAAGAAGGGTGGAACTGGAGGAGACACCAAGCCACTGTACAAGGAGCAACATATAATGAGACACAGGTACAGCCAAAGAACACGTGGAGATACACAGATTAATAGTAATGGGTTGAGTTAAATTATATGAGCTAGCTAGCAAGAAGCAAGAAGCCATAGGCCATACAGTTTGCAATTAATATTAAGCCTCTGAATGATTATTTTATAAATGTCTGCGAGGCTGCAGGGCCAGGTGGGACCAGAGAAACTTCTGGCTACAGAAAGGAGACTACTGAAGGCATAGGGATAAAAAGGGAGACAGAGTGATGAAGAAAGTGGGATAAGAAGACCAACAGAAACAAATTATGTATGAAAATAACACAATGAAATAGATTACTGTACATGTTAATTAAAGACCAAAATACATCAATCAAAAGTTATCATTTAGAGAAATGAATAATAAGGGTGTATGTTTCTTACATGTCTTTATGGCATATCATCTGCTGTAACAAATATAATTTAAAACTAAAGAAAATGTAATAGGCTCCTATCAACCAAATCATACCTTGAACTCAGATTCCTCTTTGGCCTCATATTTACTCCATATTCTTCCTAAAACAAAGTCTGTCACATAAGACTTACTGTTACAGAAGAATGCCCTGCTACACCCAAACATTTTCCAGTAGAAACAAATATCTCTAGTAGAAATTCATAGGGGTTGGAGAGATAGCTCAGAGGTTAAGAGCACCGACTACTCTTCAAGAGATCCTGAGTTCAATTCCCAGCAACCACATGGTGGCTCACAACCATCTGTAATGAGATCTGGCGCCTTCTTCTGTATACATAATAAATAAATAAACCTGGAACCTTGGGCTTACACAGGGACACTTTGCTCAGCCTGGAAGGAGGGGACTGGACCTGCCTGTACTGAATCCACCAGGTTTAAATAAATCCTCAGGGGAGTCTTGGCCCTGGAGGAGATGGAATGGAGGGGAGGTGCTGGGGGAAGGTGGGGGCGGGGGCGGGAGGGGGGAGGACAGGGGAACCCATGGGTGATGTGTAAAATTAAAACACAAATATAATAAATTTAGAAAAAAAAGAAATTCATACTGTTTTTAAAAGCATCTGCCATGTCAGGCACTGAGCTAAAGCTCTTAACAGAAAGACCACAGATTATTAAACTGAGGCTTTGAAAGGGTAAGTTCTTATCCATTGCTACATCTAATAAACAGCACAGGTAAAAATCAAGCCAAAGAGGCATGAGGGCAGGGTTCAGGTTTCAACAACCATCACATGGTCAATGACAGCCAGGTATACTTTGTAAACTAATCCTACCTCCTTCTCCTCCCATAAGAACACTGCATCATATGGTGATATTTTATTTGTGCTAAAATGTGATTGTTTTGTTTGTTTGTTTGTTTGCTGTTGTTGTTGTTTTTTGGGGGGGGGTTGCTGTTGTTGTTGTTTTGGTTTTTTGTTTTTTGAGACAGGGTTTCTCTGTAGCTTTGGGGCCTGCCCTGGACTAGCTCTGTAGACCAGACTGGCCTCGAACTCCCAAAGATCCACCTGCCTCTGCTTCCCGAGTGCTGAGATTATAGGCATGCGCCACCACCGCCCAGCTGAAATGTGATTTTATTTGTATGTTAATAAATAAAGTTTGCCTGGAGATCAGAGGTCATAGCAAGCCAGGGACAGCAGTTAGGTGGTGGTAGCCCATGCCCTTAATCTGATCCTTGTCATCAAATCTATTTAAATTCAAATGAGGAAAGTTTGATTAATTTAACTGAAATGAAGCTGTATAAGTCAAATTTAAAAACAGAAATTGATCCCAGTGAAATGGCCCAGTAGCAAAGGCACTTTCTGCTAAGCCTGACCAGGACCCCGAGTACCAGGACAGTCAGGGCTAAATAGAGAGACTCTGTCTCAAGAGAGAGTGGGAGTACAAAATAGAAAACTCCAGAGAGACCAAGAGTATAGAGTTAAAATGTTTATAAGCAAACTCAAATCCTTTATTATAAGGTGTGATCCATAGGCAAGTGACCTTAGGAAGCCCCAACCTGAAAAACATAAACAATGAGGCTGGAATAAGCTCAATGGCAAAGCCTGTACTTGGCCAACATACACAAGGTTCTCAGTTAAATGCCAATACAAAAACAGCAAAGAAAATCTCCTTTAAGGAAAATAATGAAAGTTTCTGTATTCAAGGGTATAAACATTATGAGATATTTGTAAAGTGCTTTGTTTTATAAAAAATGCTAAATGTTTGCTATTATTTTTCATACATATACTTCTTTTCTCTCACTCAACGTAAACCTTGTTGCTAGAATATAATGCAGAAAAAGTCTTAGTTCTGGATATAAGCTGAGTAAATATTGTTTTCAAAAATTCACTATTTCAGGCTGGGTGGTAGTGACGCACACCTTTAGTACGCACACCTTGGGAGACAGAGGCAGGTGGATCTCCATTAATCTGAGTCTGAGTCTGAGGTGAGTAAGAAAAAAAGAAGAAGAGGGAGGAAGAGGAGGAGGAGGAAGAACTATTTCAAAATAGCTACTGTATGTCAACTTTTAAAAAACTGCTTAGTCTTTGTGCTAATATCAAAACTCTGAAAATGTCTTTCATATTAATGAAATAATTTTTCCTCAGCAGGTAAAAATGTTCCATCAACACCTTATCTAAAGTATCAAAATCATTAACAACACCAAGCACAACTGTTTAAAAAAAAATAGGAGCTGAAGCAATGGCTCAGGGTTAAGAGCACTGCTCCTTTTGCAGAAGATCTGGGTTCACTACCCAGCACTCACATGGTGGCACACTAACTACCTGTAACTCCAGTTTCGGGTCATCTGATACCCTCTTCTAGGCTTCTACATACATGTGGTACCAATGCACTTATGCAGTCATGCATACATAAATAATTTTAAAGAAAAAAAACTTTTATAAAATAATCAATTATTTATTCTAAGACTATTAGATTTGGAGTGAATATTCAGACCTACTACAGTAACAAGAACTACAAAGTGCATAGCTTCTATTAAGGTCTTTTAATAATAATTTCAATACCACAAACAGGTAATCATATCACCTCTTCACTGCTATTATTTCTAGAAATACTCAATTCATACTAAATTTATTCCATATACCAAAGTAGGTAAATTGTTCCACACAATAGAAGCAGAAGGAATATTACCAAACTCCTTCTATGAGGCTACAATTACCCTGATTTCTAAACCAAACAAAGATGCAACAAAGAAAGAGAACTACAGACTGATGATCTCCCTCATGAACGTTGATGCAAAAATACTCAATAAAATTCTGGCAAACAGACTCCAAGAACACATCAAAACAATTATCCACCATGATCAAGTAGGCTTCATCCCAGGGATGCAAAGGTGGTTCAACATACGAAAGTCCATCAATGTAATATACCATATAAACAAACTCAAAGAAAAAAAACCACATGATCATCTCACTAGATGCAGAAAAGGCATTTGACAAAATCCAACACCCCTTCAAGATAAAGGTCTTGGAGCGATCAGGAATACAGGGAACACACCTAAACATAATAAAGGCAATCTACAGCAAGCCAACAGCCAACATCAAATTAAATGGAGAGAAACTCAAAGCAATACCACTAAAATCTGGAACAAGGCAAGGCTGTCCCCTCTCCCCATACTTATTCAATATAGTACTTGAAGTTCTAGCCAGAGCTATAAGACAACATAAGGAGATTAAGGGGATACAAATTGGAAAGGAAGAAGTCAAGCTTTCCCTATTTGCAGATGACATGATAGTATACATGAGTGACTGCAAAAATTCAACCAAGGAACTGATACAGCTAATAAAAACCTTCAGCAACATAGCAGGAAACAAGAACAACTCAAAAAAAAACCAGTAGCCCTCCTATATACAATAGACAAACAGGCTGAGAAGGAAATCAGAGATACACCACCCTTTACAATAGCCACAAATGTTATAAAATACCTTGGGGTTACTCTAACTAAGCATGTGAAGGACCTATATGACAAGAACTTTAAGTCCCTGAAAAAAGAAATTGAAGATGTCAGAAAATGGAAAGATCTCCATGCTCATGGATAGGCAGGATTAACATAGTAAAAATGGCGATCTTACCAAAAGCAATCTACAGATTTAACGCAATTCCCATCAAATTACCAACACAATTCTTCACAGATCTGGAAAGAATAACACTCAACTTCATATGGAAAAACAAAAGACCCAGGATAGCCAAAAGAATCCTGTACAATAAAACAACCTCTGGAGGCATCACAATCCCTGACCTCAAGCTCTACTATATAGCTACTGTAATAAAAACAGCTTGGTACTGGCATAAAAACTGACATGTGGACCAATGGAATCGAATTGAAGACCCTGACATTAACCCGCATACCTATGAACATATAATTTTTGACAAAGAAGCCAAAAATGTACAATGGAAAAAAGAAAGCATCTTCAACAAATGGTGCTGGCATAACTGGATGTCAATGTGTAGAAGGCTGCAAATTGATCCATGTCTGTCACTGTGCACAAAACTTAAGTCCAAGTGGAACAAAGACCTCAACATAAATCCAGTCACTCTGAACCTGATAGAAGAGAAAGTCGGAAGTACTGTTGAACGCATTGGCACCGGAGATTACTTCCTAAATAAACCTAACACCAGTAGCACAGACACTGAGAGAAACAATCAATCAATGGGACCTGTTGAAACTGAGAAGCTTTTGTAGAGCAAAGGACATGGTCAACAAGACAAAACAACAGCCTATAGCACGGGAAAAGGTCTTCACATCTGACAGAGGGCTAATATCCAAAATATATAAAGAACTCAAGAAATTAGACATCAAAATGCCCAACAGTCCAATTAAGAAATGGGCTATAGAACTAAACAGAGAATTCTCCACAGAGGAAGTTCAAATGGCTGAAAGACATTTAAGGAATTGCTCAACATCCCTAATTATCTGGGAAATGCAAATCAAAATGACTCTGAGATACCACCTTACAACTGTCAGAATGGCCAAGATCAAAAACACAGAAGACAGCTTATACTGGAGAGGATGTGGAGCAAGGGGAACTCTCCTCCACTGCTGGTGGGAATGCAAGCATTTTTTGTAATAGCCAGAACCTGGAAACAACCTATATGCCCTTCAAATGAAGAATGGATAAAGAAAATATGGTACATATACACAATGGAATACTACTCAGCAGAGAAAAATAATGACATCATGAGGTTTGCAGGCAAATGGATGGATCTAGAAAAAATCATCCTGAGTGAGGTAACCCAGACTCAGAAGGACAAACATGGTATGTTCTCACTCATAGGAGGATGCTAGATGTAAAACAAAGATGACTAGACTGCTACACAACTCCAGAGAGGCTACCTAGAAAACGGGACCCTAGGAAAGACACAGGGATCACCCAATGGTAGAGAAATGGATGAGATCTACATGAACAACCTGGACTACAGTGGGAGTAATGAAGGGCAAGGTTTGAGGGAAAGAAAGCTTAGGGGAGCAGGAGATCTGAGCTGGATCAAGAACAGAAAGGGAGAACAAGGAATAACAGACCATGATAAATGAAGACCACATGAGAACAGGAATAAGCAGAGTGCTGGAGAGGTCCCCAGAAATCCACAATGATACATCCTCTGAAGACTGCTGGCAATGGTCGAGAGAAAGCCTGATTTGACCTAGTCTGGTGATCAGATGGCCAAACACCCTACCGGTCATGCTGGAACTCTCATCCAATAACTGATGGAAGTGGATGCAGAGATCCTCCCCAGGTGGAGCTCCAGGAGTCCAATTGTTGAGAAAGAGGAGAGACTATAAGAGTGTGAATTGTTGAGACCAAGATTGGAGAGGCACAAGGACAAATAGCCAAACAAATGGAAGCACATGAATTATGAACCAAAGGCTGTGGAGTCCCCAGCTGGATCAGGCTCTCTGGTGAGACAATTGAACAGCTTCAACTGTTTGGGAGGCATCCAGGCTGTGGGACTGGAACCTGTCCTTGGTGCATGAGCTGGCTGTTTGGAACCTTGGGCTTACACAGGGACACTTTGCTCAGCCTGGAGGGAGGAGATTGGACCTGCCTATGCTGAATCCATCAGGTTTGGATGAATCCCCAGGGGAGTCTTGGCCCTGGAGGAGATGGGAACAGAGGGGAGAGGATGGGGAGAGGGTGGGGGCGGGGGCAGGAGGGGGAGGACAGGGGAACCCAAGGCTGATGTGTAAAATTGGAACACAAATATAATTTAAAAAGTTAAAAAAAGAATAATTTATAATTTTTTTAAAGATTTATTTTACTTTTAACTATATGTATGTTGCCTGGTATGTGATTATGTGTACATGTGAGTGCAAGTGCCCACTGAGGCAAGCAGATGAAATCAGATCCCCTGGAGCTGGAACTAAAGGCATTATTTTTAAAAATTATCTATGCCATCCTCCTTTCATTGGGATAACAAATTCTACTTGACAGCAAAGAAATTAGTTAGTTCAACTTTAGAAATTTTGTAAAATTTTAAAAGCCCACAATTTTTAACTAATATGCCCCTACCACCCATTATGTGCTAATAAAATTAATCTGCATTATTGTTTCAATACTACAACATTATTATGTATCTTTGACAAGTAATTTTCTAAATACTAAGGCAAACTTTGGTGTAGGGAAAAAAAGCCAATATTTGGGGACTACCACATATAAAGAAACAACTCAGTAATAAAATGCCAATCAAATCTTACAAATTACCAACACAATTAACCATTAAAAAATCTAGAGATTAAAAAGCACAATGAGATGCTAGTATGAACTCCAGAAATGGTAAAGACTATCAACCACATACAGATGAGATTATAGAATTATAACCATATATAATCTACATAGATTATAGAGTTACAACTCTCTACAACTACTTTGGGAAAGACATTGCCATTTCTTATCAAATGAAACCTACAGCAGCCTAAGACCAGAAATACAACTGACAGGTATTTACTCAGGTGAAATTGAAAACAACTTTTTTTAACAATAAGAGTATTAGTAGCAGGGTTTTAAATTCATTTTAGCCAAATACTAGCAGCAGTTCAATTGTCTGTCAATAGAATGGGTAAGTGAACTGGTTTATTCACACAGTAGACTAATACAAAAGAAAGGGAGATAATATTCTAATAAACAACATGGATATATCTAAAAATTGTGATGAGTAAAAAAAAAGAAGTATAAAAAAGAAGTACATGTCATTTGATTCCTTTGATGTTACATTCTATGATGGGCAAAATCAGTATATGGCAGAAAAAAGTCAGCACCTTGACTTCCTATGGGAGGAGAGGAACAGGAAATGAATGGGAAGGACATACAGGAACATGCTAAGGTAGTGGTGACAGTCTTGATGAGGTCGAGTTGCAGGATCAATGGATATCACTACTGATATCACAGTAGTAGTTATAGAATCTTGAGCGCATCACTTAATCATTTCCAGTCTCATTATCTTCACCTATGTCGTTGTTGTGAGAAATTAATTAAGTTAGACCAGTCTGGTACACAGTCTCTGGTAATACACATTTCTAGTTGGAACTATGCATTCTAATTGGAACTAACACATTTTTTTTAATTAAAAAGACCATTTTTTAAAAAGAGCAAAAATGATTATTCTGTAATCCGATTCATACTGTGACAACTTGACCAACTGCTATACATACTCTTTACGTTTTCTTCAGTTTTCCACAGCCAAATTCCTCAGATATGCAATCTGAACAGAAGACAGTATACAAAGAACAGTTTTGTTTTGTTTTTGGCAATACTTAACTTGTATTTTCAAAATTCTTGTTTTTTACCATTCTAAATGAATTTTGTTGTTTCTTCTTGTTTCAAAAGAGGAAAAAAAAGTTTTACTACCTTTAATTTTCTCTTTTCTTTTACTTTTTCTTTTTCTTTTTAACACGGGTGCTGGAAGTCTGTACCTGACAGACTGAGCCATCACCTCCCCAGGCCCCGATTGCTTTTTTTTGTTGTTTTATTTTTTTGTTTTTCGAAACAGGGTTTCTCTGTAGCTTTGGAGCCTGTCCTGGACTAGCTCTATAGACCAGGCCAGCCTTGAACTCACAGAGCTCCACCTGCCTCTGCCTCCTGAGTGCTGGGATTACAGGCGTGCGCCACCACCACCACCGCACGGCTACCTTTAATTTTCAATTGATTTGTGTTTACTTGAGCTAAAATGATTTGGTAGAACATCTGTCTCAAAATTAAAACAAGTCACATTCTTTTCAAATTCCAGAGCAAACCATGTGGGACAATTATATAAAGCATCCATAAAATTCACTCCAGTCCTAACTGCTACTTTCCACTGCAAACTCATTTTCCTACTGCTATTTTCTAAGTTTATTCGGACACTTGATTTCTCTCTGAATGTTACTAACGTTTAGCTTTGGCTGAGAAAATACAAAAGATGCACTTACACCGACAACCAGACATCACTACCTATAAGCAGATTTTTTTCACTTATAAAACTGCTCCGCAACTATTCATTTTCTTTAAATATTTTTTCATTATAAGTTCTTAACTCTGTATTTTGAGTGAACATTATAATAGAATATTTAGTAGAAAGTGAAAGTACCTTGAGATCTCAACTTCCCAAACAAGTTGTGTTTTCTTCAAACCAACCAATTAACCTTGTCAACTAATAAAGTACATAAAGAACAACAACAGATCAAAGGAAAAGAGATGTATGTAATGGTCTCATCAGTGGAAACAAGCATTTGTCAGGAAAGATATAAATTCTTCCTCCTAATCTGTTAAGCAAACCACTGAAAAAAAAAAAGGTCTACAATACTCAACAGGCAGTCTGCAAAAATAGTAACAGTAGCTCTGTTAAAAGGACTGTTTCTTTTTCCAGTTTCTAGAATTTTTCTACTCACAGAATACTGGGATATGTCTGGACAATGACCTCTCTTGGAATCTAAATAAATCAGGCAAAAAGAAGGGAAGACTTAAAATTTTTCATAATTCATATTTATGTTTTCAAAACCCCTGTGGATACAATGAAGACCAAAGGCAAGAGCCAATTTTTAATGTTTCAGATATATAATATAAATTAAATATAAAGTCTGATCTTGAACCAACCTCTATTAAGCAGGAGGGTAAACAAAGGAAATGGGCATATTCTTGTATGTTAAATTAATATAATCTTTCTGGATGACAATTTAGTGTAGACCCAAAACCTATTAAAAATGTTCTTTTGGTCAAGCAGTGGTAGCACATGCCTTTAATCCGAGAAGGCAGATCTCTGAGTTCCAGGCCAGCCTGGTCTACAAAGTGAGTTCCAGGACAGCCAGGGCTACACAGAGAAACCCTGTCTTGAAAAAAAAATTAAAAATAAATAAATAATAATAAATGTTCTATGGTTTTCAGAACAGCTAGAACCAAGGGTATAAATGATATTTCCAAAAGTGTCTCGCTTTTCACTCTGAATTGGGTTCTATCAGGATTCAGTCCCCAAAACCTATCAGAGAAAACAGTCCCTGGCAGCCTCATCCTAGTATTACTGTCAAGCCAGTGCAAAGAAAGAGGCTTTGCTTGCTCCAAAAGAAGAAACTAAGGATGACTCTAACTGGCTCCATTTAAGGTAGGGTTAGCGAAGATGGACTGTTGCAAGAAGTCTTTCTTCGGGGAGACAAATGTCAACCCCCCACTTACAGAGCATCAATGACAGAACAAAGTATTACTCCACCCGAGTCCAACCTGAGAAACAAGTAGGTTTACTGAGCTGATTTACAGAGCATGGGTGACCCCAAAGCAGCCAGCAACACCAAAAGTCTCACAGCATATATGTACAGATGGAGTCACACCTTCAGCTAACCTCCAGTCTGTGTGTGTGTGTGTGTGTGTGTGTGTGTGTGTGTGTGTGTGTGTATAGGTTTGGGTACATGTGTGCAAGTACACACACACACTCACACACTTGCACCTCGGAAGATCACATGAAATTAGGGTAGAGTCACATACTACTACTGGGAGATGCAGAAGTGAACAGCCAGAACCTCTGAAAAAGTCCAATGACCTACACCCCCCTTTCCTTCTATGTTGTATGGGAGAACATCAAGAGTCAAGAAGCCTGATCTTAGGGGTTTTTAAATAGTCACAGCTGCTCTGATAAAAATAAGTGTCTGTAGTGCTCAGAGGATAGCACTGTACAAGGACTAACACTGCCTGAGACCACAGTACAAGCTCTCTAAACTAACAATGCTAGACATAAACTTTATAGATTTCCATAGGCAAACACTTATCACTTGACCCAGCAGTTCCACTTCTACGAATGAAAGCTTACATTGTAACTGGGCTCCAGACAAGGTTTTAAGCACTTATAAAAATTAACTCACTTAATCTTTACAGCAAATCTAGGTGGTAACTACTACTAGTCACTATTACCTCATTTTATAGATGCAGAAACAGAACAATTAACTAACCATCTAAGGCCAGAAGTATTTAGAGGCAAAACTAGAAAGCAAACCCAGACCACATAGATTCACCCAACACTTTCAACTTCACTAACCCTAAACTTTATATAGTTTAAGTAATAATCAGACACTTAGCTAATAAACCTTAATACTGTTGTATTATATATTATGTCAAAAGTCTGCATTAAATATGCAGTTGGCACAAATGCATAAAGGAACAGATACTATGACCTTGTTTTATAAGAAGTAGAGCAACACACACACACACACACACACACACACACACACAAATGTATATGTATAAGCATATATATGTGAATACACACAAAAATCTCAGGAAAGATCTTTTAAAATGTCAGCAGGTACAATGTATATCACTTTACCTCCACTGGGATAACCATGACCATAAAAGAACAACAAGGCAATAATTACTAGCAAAACCAGGGTGTGCAATCTTGATTCCTTACAAGGGCAGCAAGACTCCAGCGGAGGCTTACTTATCTACCATTATCAACTATTCATACAATTTCTTTGTGTCTTTTAACAATATCTTTAATAGCTTCAAACCTCATGACCACAAGTACAAACAACCCTTCGTAAACAGTGATTTTATCATACTATTTCTTTATAATTACACATTTAACATCGCTTCTGGGCTTTTTACATAAGATCAAGTGTAGAATTATACATTTAAAAATAATTTCTACAATGAATCTATGCACTACGAAAATAAAATATTGCTTTGTTTTGGCCTTTGAATTAAATGCTTTGACAACTAACTATTCTGTTTAATCATTACAAGCAAAAAAAAATTCAGGCCTGTTATTCAACGGAGTAAAGTAGAAAGGATATGTCAGCCTTCCAAAACCATTACAATTTAGCTACACAAATTAATCAGCCCATAATCTAGATGCTTCTAGATTCAAAGCATTGTTTTTAAAAACTGCTTCAACTAACTGCATACGGAGTAATAAAAATGGTATCATTATTTGTTCAGATTAAAATCACAACAGAAAAGACTATCAATTAGAAATAAATGTAAACTTACAGCTTTATAATTTTCCTTTAAAAATAGAAGCTATGATATCTGTTTAGCTGAACTATGATCTGTACATAAAAGTTAGGAGCATATTTCAGAAAACATCGAAGTTTATTCAATGCTAGGTAGGACAATAATGGCAAACAGGTACAAAATAAAGATGTTCCATGCCATCCCACTGTGTTTGTGTGTCCCTTCTTGTGTTCAGTAGAGCCCAGTTGGTGCTGTTAAGAGTAAGGAATCGGGCTGGAGCTACAGCTCAGTGACAGACTCCTGTTGGCATGCAAAAGAACCTACCTAGAGTCAATCTCAAGTACTACAAAGAGTAGGGAATGAAATATCTCCTCAGGCATACTTCTGACATCAACAATCCAAATATCAGACTAATCCTTGGCCAGAATATGAGATCCAGGAAAAGGGACCTTAAATAGACCTGACATTAATGGAATTATCTGCCAGGGCCTATTAAAGGTCTAGATACTGTCAGACATGTTGAAATAAGACAGTCATCATATAGTAACAGACCATAAATAAGTAGGATGATATCCCTTTAAGAGACCACAGCCTGGAAAGGAATAAGCTATACCTTACAAACTGAGTAAATGATTTAAAAGTACTCTTTGGCTTCATCACTCTTTTGTTTTCAATATCTAGAAAATCATAGTTCACTGTTCCAGCACTGTCTCAGAAAATAAAGGGAAGATTATTTGGTTCAGGGAGATGTTGGGTCAGAATATTAAAGAAATGTATTATTCTATGAGATCACTGAAGAAACAGAACTGAAACCCCAAGGTCAAGCCAACCTTTCCCAAGTAGGGGCTTTCCTTACATAGTCAACTTTAGAGGACTGGAGTTTCATGGTATTAAAAGAACCAAAAAGTGCCTGTACTGGTACTTAGAAACAAATTTATTGTGAAAAGTTATGAAGAGAGAGACAGTACAAAGCCATCAATTTGCTATAATGTGTGAAGATTTTGCAAATATGTACTACTGCAACAAGACATAAAACAAATCAGCAATGTGTAAAGGAATATGCACCAGGAATGTGCACCAGAACCACAGAGCTGAGTCAAAGCCAAGTAGAAAACCAGTGAGAGTAACTGAGTGGCACCGTACACCCTCAGGCAGGCCCTAGTTCACCTCAGCACCAAAATAAAGAAGAAGGGGAGAAGGGAAGGAAACAGCTAAGCAAAGATTATAGCCATAGGAACACAAGAATTAAAGAGCTGAACAGAATGGGTTGGTACAAAACCAAATGTAGATAGAGATAAAGTAAAAAAGAGTAAACAGGTCATACAATTTGCTAAGACAGGAGCAAAGAATAAAAAGAGACTAGGCACCAGTCTTCAATCAAAGGCATTCACCTGTTCTAGGAAAGCTGGCCTCCCCCAAGGATTTACCTCATTAGTATTTGTAGCTAAGAAGGAGTAACATGGCTTTGAAAGTCTTCAGCAGTGATTCCCTAGATTTCAACACTAAAATACAGTCTCTTACTCCCTGAAAGCTAATTCTGGTGGACATGATACCTATTTCTCCTAATTTCTATTTACAAAATACAAAGCAGAAATACTCTCTTTTGGAAATACTGAGTAGTAGATTAAGTTCTGTGCTTTTCATTCCTAAGGTAGAGTGTACACCTTATAAAACTAAAATCCGTTTGACTTATGTCACTTTATACAGTATTTTTCTATGGTTTAACAGCTGTCCTGGTTTGTTTCTCTGTTACTGTGATACAACACTGACCAAAAGCAATTTAGGAAAGGGTTTATCTGGCTTTACAGGTTATAATCCATCATCCAGGGAAGCCAGAGCAGGAACTTTTTAAGGCAGGGACTGAGGCAGAAACTTTAAGGAATACCACTCACTGGCTTGCTCAGTTACTTTTTTTACACAGCCCAAGCCCATCTTCCTAAAGATGGTACCATCCACAATGGACTGGACCCTCCTACATCAATTAACAATTAAGAAAATGGCCCCACACACACATGCCCACAGGCCAATCTGATGGAAGCAATTCTTCAGTTAAAAGTTTCTTCTTCCCATGTGAGTCAACCTGACAACCAGAGTTAGCCATCCCAAGAGTCTTTGGATAAATAAAAAAAAAAAAAAAAAAAAAAAAACAGGGCTGGAGATATAGCTCAATGGTAGAATGTTTATTTAGCATGTGTGTGTGTGTGTGTGTGTGTGTGTGTGTGTGTGTGTATGTGTGATGACCTATGTGCAATCTCTAGTACAGGAAAAAAAAGAAAGAGGGGGGTGGAGGAAAAAGAAAGAGGGGGGAGGAAAGAGGGAGGGGAAGGAAGGAAGAACAAAGCAAAACAAGACCTCCTAATCCTCCCCAACACCCAGGATTGGGAATTGAACCTGGGCCTCGAGCATGCTAGACAGGTGCTTCACTAGTGAGCTACAGCCACCGCCATTTTTCTTTGTTGTTGTTTGTTTGTTGTTTGTTTTCGGACTAAGTTACCCAGTCAAGCCTTGAAATTATTTGTAACTCACAAAGCCTTGAACTTGCCATCTGCCTACTTCTGCCTCCCAAACAGCTGGGATTACAGACATGTACTACTTTTATGAAAAAGAGGGCAGAGACTCAGACAAAGGAAGCCATGTGCAGAGAAAGGCAAAACATAGAATTATGGTACCGTAAGTGGGGACCCCCAAAAGCTAGAAGAGATGAATGATCTCCCCCAGAAGCCCTCAGAGGAGGTCACCTCCTAACACCTAAACTCCAGAATCACCCACCAAAATTATGCAAGAAAAAACACCTGTTGTTTTAAGCCACAAATTTATGATACTTTGTTATAGCAGCCCCAGTGGTGGAAAACGTAGCTATTATGCAATATACATCATTAAGAAACAGCATTAAACTGGGTGTGATGGTGCATGCCTTTAAACCCAGCACTTGGGAGGCAGAAGCAGACAGATCTCGGAACTCTAGGCCAGCCTGGTCTACAGAGCAAATTCCAGACAGTCAGGACTACACTGAAAAATTCCATTTTGAAAAACCAAAAAAGAAAAAAAGAAAGGAAAGAAGGAAAAGAAAAGAAAGACGGAGAGAGGGAGGGAGGAAGAGAGAGAAAGAGAAAAAGAAAGAACATTAAGACATTTTTAAAAATGAAGATTATTTAATTTCCCTCTTAAAATGCAAAGTTTGCAACTACTGGTTGCATATATCTAGTGAGTTCCAGCCTAGCCAAGACTACAGAGATCCTGTCTTAAGGGGGAAAAAAAAAGAAAAGAAGGAAGAAAAAAAGCCAGACCACACTGGTACATGGAGTTGGTCTTTTTTAGTTTTAATAAAATATTTTCAAAGTTTTCCAACCAGATATTCACACCTATCACAATGAGACTTCTTAAATAGGGAGTTTAATCTGAGGGCTCCAATTCCTAAATTTGGTTTATAAAACAACAATCAACTCAAAAGTCAGTTAAAAATGATCCTATATAACTTTTCAAAAGACAGCATCATTCACTAGAGCAAACCTGAAGTTCATGATTTGCCATTCAATAACAAGTAACAGGAGGAGGCCACACAGCAGAAGGAGCCTTTACTGGCTCCTCCTCATCTGTACATAGCATATAAGTAGATTATCTGTACCTTCAACCACAAAGCTCTTTAGTGGTCTCAACTGACTACACGTGACACTGAGAAACAGTCCTTCACTATCTGTGACCCTGGACCCTGAACCACTCCCCCACCATGTACCTGTATTGCCAACATGAAACGGAAAACCCAGATTTATATTGATTTAACCTAAAATGTTATAATTTAGCATGTTTACAAATAAAAACAACAACAAGAAATACAAAGCAGCTCTCCAGGTCTGCTACGGCAATCCTACTCTAAGCCATTAGCTATTCAAGTTCTCCCCAGCTTTCTACTAGAAAGCTTGTCTGCTATCCCAGAATGTGGACCCTTGTCCAAGATGGCTGCCAGATCTCTAGCCTTTGTATGAGAACACCAGTCTCTAGAGATAGCTTTTCTAGAGAAAAGTTGGGGATACACACCAATATCTTTTCAGAACACTTTTGAAACATTATATTCATCATTCCATTTATATCCAACTAGCCCAGACATAGTCACATGTACTGGCTGCTCTTCCAAAGGACATAGGTTCAATTCCCAGAACTCAACATATGTTTCTCCAGCTCCAAAAAGATCTGATACCCTCTTCTGGCCTCCACAGGCACTGCATACATGATGCACAGACGCATAAATGCAGGCAAAACTCATAAAATACAAATTTTTTTAATCTAAAAAAATTTTTTTAATTTGAAAACAATCTTTCTCTTCTGCATACCATGTAACTAGACAAAAATCAGGGGTTCCATCACCTCTAAGGAAATTAGTATCTATTAGGGAGAGGTGAATGTCTCCCAAACTCACCAAACTTTGCTGTTCCTTTTCTTTTCATCCCGAGCCTGGCCCTTGGTCATTTATTCCTATCTCTGTGCCAACTTTCTGAAGACATTACACAAATAGCTCTATCTGCTCTAACGACTCCCAAGTCTGTATGCTTAGTCTCTCCCTACTCTGTCTTTTCAGACTTCATCTGGATGGTGCTCAGAAACCGTGTCCTTCAGGGCATGTGTGGCTGTTGCCATCTTAATGAGGGCAGCTGTCTTACCCACACAAGACTCAGAAAAGGATCATTAGATTCTCACCTGAAATTATAGCCACTCCCCTGCACACTGCACATAATTCTGCTCAGTTAAGCATTCTTTTCTTCCTACCTAATAAGCACCTGGTTACTGATAACTGCCAGATACATCTCTAATCTTCATCTGTCTTTGCTCCTGGCCCAAGTATTTAAACACCCAAAGAATAGTTCTACCTTGATTAAAGACAGTCACATTTAACATGTCCAAAATTAAGTGCAACCCTTACTTGCATTTATACAACATTACCCACCCAATTACTCAGGTTAGAATCTCTGTTACTCTCAACTACTTTTCCTACTTCATCCCTCACAGTAATTTATCATAAACATTTACTAATTTCACCTAACTGTGGCATCCACACCCTTCTTTCCACAACAAGTGCTCCTAAGTTTCCTCACACTGGTCCTTCTGTCTCCAGCTCACTGCCACTTGAGTCACATTTCTATTAATCTTGCTTCTCAATAAGTCTCATTTTCATGCCAGTGAGATGGCTCAGCAGGTGCTTGCTGCCAAGCCTGATGACCTGAGTTCAATCTCCAGAATTCATTTTATAGGAGTGCCCACTCCAACAAGTTGCTCATGGACCTCCAGACATACACCATGGTGTGTATACACACACACACACACACACACACACACACACACACACACACATACACAGTCTCAAAATATATTTCATTTATGCATGAATTTACCTTTTGCTTATTTCACCTGCAATATATTGTTTAATACCTACATAGCATTTCAAATACTTTCTACTGGGCTACCAAGTGAGTTCCAGGAAAGGCACAAAGCTACACAGGGAAACCCTGTCTTGGAAAAATAACAACAACAAAAATCAAATACTTTCTAATACACTGAAGCACATTGATTTTTAAAGATATAAAAGAATCTTAAATGAATATTAAACCTAAAATTAACCTACTTTAATAATATCTAGATAAATAATTTTTGCCTGTACCACATATTCAACTTTAGGACCCTGTGATGCTAGACAAGAGCTCTATTACTAAACTATATTCCTAGCTAAATGGATTATTTCTAAATTTATGAACAGCAGAAAAATAAACATAAAGGCATATAAAGGCATTAATTCAGTGCTTCAATTTACTTTGACAAATCTCAATAAAACTAAAACAAAGTAATACAATAAGGAAAGTAAAAGTAGTTGGGTAAGTAACTTTGTCTTTTTGTTTTGTTTTGTTTTGTTTTGTTTTTTGAGACAGGGTTTCTCTGTGTAGCTTTGTGCCTTTCCCTGGAACTCACTCTGAAGCCCAGGCTGGCCTCGAACTCACAGAGATCAGCCTGCCTCTGCCTCCCGAGTGCTGGGATTAAAGGCGTGCACCACTGCCCCCCCGGCTAGAGACTTTGTCTTTTAGAGACAAATTATACTTCCTAGTTATTCCACCATCATCCAAATATAAAGCTGTAAAATGAAGGCTTTTTTTCAGGGGAGGGAGGGCAATGTATGTGTGTGCATGTGTATGGAGACCAGAGGTGGTCATAGGTATCTTTCTTAGTGCTGTCCACCTTATTTCTTTTCACAGGGTTGCTCACAGAACCTGAAACACACTGATTCAGCTAAACTATCTAGGCAGGAAGCTCCGGGGACTTCCCCCACACTTGGATTACGAATGCTGTGCTCAGCTGAGCCTGGCTATTTTCATATGGGTGCTAGGGATCTGCAATTGGGCCCCTGTGAAGCACTTTATCAACTGCACCATCTCACTATGCCTGAAAAAGATAGTTTTAAATAATGAATTATCATAAAATTCAACAATTTTTAAGCTATGTTCTTATAAATGACAGCATCAGCATAAAAAGCACAAATCTGGGGGGAAAAGTAAGTGTTCAATGATAAAGTCAATAAAACTGATCCTCAGAAATATAATTCTATCATTGAAAATTATATTTTTCTGAAACTGTATATACTAAGAACTTCCTTATGTCGTCAATGTTAAGAAAAAATAAAGAGGGCTGGAGAGATGGCTCAGAGGTTAAGAGCATTGGCTGCTCTTCCAGAGGTCCTGAGTTCAATTCCCAGCAACCACATGGTGGCTCACAACCATCCATGAGATCTGGTGCCCTCTTCTGTCATGCAGACATACATGCAGGCAGAACATTGTACATAATAAATAAACAAATCTTTTTTAAAAAAGAAAAAAAATAAAGATACTAAAGACACATTTTATCTTCCTGATGGTTTCTGGACTTTTAATGTTGACACAGTTACAGATTTACCAACAGTTAAAAGAATAACAGACACCATGGACCCCTTTACTTCATTTCCCTCAACAGATAGCCGCATCCTCACAGTACAGAATCACCATTAGGATACTGGTATCATATAACAAGCCACCATTCTTACTCAGATTTCCCTATTTTATTGAGAGAGAGAGAGAGAGAGAGAGAGAGAGAGAATGAGAATGCCTTTAATCCTAACACTTAGGAGGCAGAAACAAGTGAACAAGTGGATTTCTATGAGTTTGAGGTCAGTGTCATCTACATGGATAGTTCTAGTACATCCAGGGCTACACATAGTGAGACCCTGTCTCAAAAAAGGAAGGAAGGAAGGAGTGGAGGGAGGGAGAGAGGGAGAAAGCAAGAGAAAGAGAGGGGAAGAAAGAAAGGAAGGAGGAAAGAAAATAATGTAACTGGGGTCAGCAAGATGGTTCAGCAGATAAAGGCACTTGCTGCCAAGTCTAATGGCTTAATTCAATCCCAGGAACCTATATGCTAGAAGGAGAAAATCAACTCTGGAGAGTTGTCCTCTGATCTACACACACACACACACACACACACACACAAACCAACAGTAATGTACTGGCTGAATAATACCAGGTACACTCTGGTATCAAATACACAAAGATAAGTATATTATCATAACCTGATTATCTTTTAAATAGAGTTGAGTAATAAAACCATACTAACTCCTGAAGACAGTTGTATAATAAAGGTTAGAAAATCAATTAGATTGATTCTTTACTTGTAATTTAAGTAAGTACATACACTTTGTAGATTTTCATCCTACACAACTCAGGTAGTTTGGAAAACTCATTGACCTAAGAATTTTTGTTTTAACCCAAAAAAATGAAAACATGTCAATATTCAAATATCCAGATCAATTTTATTCATAATAACCAAAATCTGGAAGAATGAATATCCACCAACTGATGAACAAATGAACAAACTTTGTATTACTTAGCAATATAAAGAAACAATGTATCTCTTGGGCTCAATTGATGAGTGCTTGCTTAGCATGTAAGAAGCCCCAGCTTCCATTTCTAGCACCACATAAACTGGGCATGGGGGTACACATCTATAATCACAGCACTGGAGGTAGAGTTTGGAGGATGAGAATTTCAAGTCATCTTTGACAACATCATAAGTTTGAGGTTAGCCTGAGCTACAGGAGAAAGAAGGGGAAAAGAAAGGAAAGAAACAGTATAGCAATGAGTATAATTCAGAGGCAGACTGCACGCTTAGCATGGGTTAGACCCTGGGTTCAATACTTCAATACTGAAGGGTAAGGGGGGCAGTGCAAGGGGACAATTACCAATAAATACAACACAGATAAATCTCACTCATTGTATGAATCTAAGTGGAAAATAATCCGGACATTTAAAAAGAACTGTCTGATTCTATTTATATGACACTCTAGAAGAGACAAAAACATACAGACAGAAGGCAGACCTGCAGCCACCAGAGGCAAGGGAAGAGTCTGCAAAAGGGCATAAGAAGACTTCTTGTAGCAAGGAAGTGTTCTCTATCTTGATTGTGTTAGTGACTCCACTAGTGTGTATATAGTTGCTTAAATCACTCAACTGTTCACTTAAATTTTTGCACATAAATTACTCTTGAATAAACTACATAAATTATCTTAAACAGAAAAAAGTATGCATTTCATACTTGAGATAATAATTTATGTAACATTCTGAGTCTCATTTAAAAAAGAAAGGAAAAAAATCTTCCCTTTGTTCTGTATGGGAAAGAGAGTCAGTAGACATAGGATAGAGGTGAAGCTTGCAAAAACTCAATGGAGCTCTAAGGGGAATCCAGAGGGTAAAAGAATAGCTAAAACCATGGACAGTGGTGGTGCATGTCTTTAATCCCAGTACTCAGAGGCGGAAGCAAGTAGATCTCTGTGAGTTTGAGGCCAGCCTGGTCTACAGAGCTGGTTTGAGGACAGCCAGGGCTACATAGAGAAACCCTGTCTCGAAAAAACAAAACAAAACAAAACAAACAAGAGCAACAACAAAAACAAACAAACAAAAGAAGGGCCAAAGCTAAACCATTGTGTCAGAGCCCCAGGTCAAAGCAGGAGGAGCAAACTGGCCTAGAGCATGAAGGTGCAAAGGGAGTGAGAGTGAGGAGGTTGCCTTCACAAGGGAGCAACCCAGTGGGAGGTCAGAGCCTGAGCAGAATGAGAAGGGTGTCCACAGAAGCCAACATAAGGAGTCAGAGCACAAGTGGGGGAGACCCTTTGTTGTGGCATCCTGATATGGGCTCTTAGGATCCAACAGGGCTAGAGGTGAGGGAGGAAGATACGGAATGAAGAAATAGCCTCAGCAAGGAGAAGAAAGAAGTGGTTATAAACAACAACAAAAAACAAACAAGAGGGGTGTGTGTGTGTGTGTGTGTGTGTGTGTGTGTGTGAGAGAGAGAGAGAGAGAGAGAGAGAGAGAGAAAGAGATAATGAATCCTGATTTCTCACTGTTTGAGAAGACCATTACAACATGTGAAAGGCAAATGCTAGATTGTTAGGCTGAAGTCTGAGGTACTAGATTGAGTTCACAGTTCTCAATGTTTAGAGACAGAAATATAGATATGTGTGTATATATTCATAAATATATCCTCCAGTCCCAACAATGAAGAGGGCCTGGGAATAGTTACAACCCAATAGTAACAAAAAAATGCTATCACCGAGAAATTAGCCTCACTGGGACAAAACAGGGATCCCTAGAGAAAATAGCTGATTCCAGGACCAAGACAAGGAAGTGCAAAATAAGCCAGGAGAGCTAAGAATGTAGCTCAATGACAGAGCATTTGCTTAGCATATAAGTGGCTCCATGTCAGAGGCTTAGCACCACAAGAGAAGCAGATATGTTTGTGTATGTATGCCAGGAATATGTTATGTCAAAAAGTAATGATGCTCAAGGAATGATGGGGACACAGAAGCCAAATACTCATTGATCAAATGGCAAAACAATTGAAACATCAAAATAAATGGTCTGAATATCTGTGTCCTCCCAAAATTCCTATGTTGAAGTCCTAACACCCAAAGTAATGGAACTAGATGGGATCTTTGGGAAGTGCTCAGGTCACAGGGCTGGAGTCCTCATAAGTAGGTTCATTCCCTTATTAAAGAGGTCCTATAAAGCTCATGTGGACCCTTAGACCATTGAGGTTAAAATGAGAGTATGGCTGTGTACAAGCATGCCTCTGATTAGACCTCCTATTTGTTGGCACTTTAATTTTATACTTTCTAGCCTTTACAACTGTGAAAAGCAAAGCCTTTGTTTACAAATCATCCAATTTATAGTACTTTGTTATAATAAAACAAACAATAGCAGTACAATCTACTACAAAAGACACATAAATCATAAATCCATATTGATGTAAGTATATGACAAATCCATTAAAATCCTGATGAGGACCAAACACCTGAATTCAAGGTATTCATTCATTGAAAAGAAGGATTAACTCTAGTAGAAAAGCCTAGCAGATGGACCTGGGAGAGCAGGCTCTCTCTAGCCACAGCAGAAGAGCTGCCCTGCCCCTCACCACAGGTGTGGGAGAGCAGCCCCAATAGCTTGGACTTAGAAGAGCTGGCTCCGCCCCTTGCCTGACCGGGTGGTCCCAGCAGCCTGGGCTGACCAAATCAGCTACCACCCAGACACACATCCAGGGCTTTGAGTTGGCCCACCCCAACATCTACCTCATCTATGACCTTCGAGAGTGTGTGAAGGGACTGGTCCTGTGGAACCACAGCCACAGGGATCTCCAATGACGAGAGGAGTTGAGGGTCCAGTATTGATGGTGTACCAGAAGCCAGGGGCCTTGAGCCAAACCAACAACTCACTGCAATGAAACTGAAGGGACAAAAGGGTACACTGCATGACACACTGCAGCTCCTAATGCCACTAAGGCAAAGAGAGAGGTGTTGGAGAGGTGGGAAAGATGGAGGATTGAAGTGGGGCTTTTATTTTGTTGTTGTGTTTTTCAAGACAGGGTTTGCCAGGAGGTGGTGGCGGTGTCGCACGCCTTTAATCCCAGCACTTGGGAGGCAGAGCCAGGAGGATCTCTGTGAGTTCAAGGCCAGCCTGGGCTACCAAGTGAGTTCCAGGAAAGGCACAAAGCTATACAGAGAGAAACCCTGTCTCGAAAAACCAAAAAAAAAAAAAAAAAAAAAAAAAGACAGGGTTTCTCTATGTAGTTTTGGTGCCTGTCCTGGATCTTGCTCTGTAGCCCAGGCTGGCCTCAAACTCACAGAGATCCGCCTGGCTCTGCCTCCGAATGTTGGGGTGCACCACCACAGCCAGGCTCTTTTTGTTTTGCTTTGTTGTGAATCAATATTTTTTTATTTTCTTTTGGGGTGACGCTACAGTGGTGAGGGGCAGATATGGAGTGACTGGGAAATGAGCGGGATTGGGATGCATGATATGAATTTCCCAACAAATCAATTAAAAATTATGTTTAAGAAAAGAAAAGCCTGGCCGACACTGATTACAAGTCATCAAAGTGAAAGTATGTACCACCTGAAAAGACCGAGACCATCACTGTTGTGACACACTTGCCCCAGTGTGTATGTCCAACTAGGAGAGAGAGCACAGAGGTTTCAAGTTGAGGGACATTCAAGTTGAGCTGCAAAAATAACTGACCTATAATCTTCAAAAGTGACAAAATCAAGAAAAAGATGAGGAAACTTTTCCGTGCTGAAAGAGGGAGACAAAGGAGACCAGGCAACCATGCAAACTTAACTGTACTGACTGCTTTGCCAGTTATGTGATTCACAGCATATCAACGAAACCCAAGCTAAGTGCAACACTGAGTCAGTGTGAATGTCCTGTTTTGAATACTGCACTGTCATTGTGTAAGACAATGTTCTTTGTATAAAATTCACACTTAACCATTCTGAGTGACGGAGCAAAATGTCAGCAGCTTCCTCTCAAAATGTTCCAAAAAATAAGATAAAATACCAACAACTTTGTACCATGCTTGCTTTTTTTTTTTTTTCCAAGTTTGTTACTGTTTCAAAATTGCTAGGTGGGAAGCTGGGCGTGGGCCTTTAATTTCAGCATTCTAGAGGCAGAGGCAAGTGGATCTCTGTGAGTTCAAAACCAACCTGGTCTACACAGGGAGTTCCCAGACAACCAGGGCTCTGTAAAGAGACTCTGTCTCAAAAAACTAAAATAAAATAAAATTGTTGTGGGGAAAAGAACAATGTAAATAAAAACTGAACAAGGTTAAAAACAAAACTAATTCTCCACACGGTCAATCTGGATAACAGACTATGTCATCTTGGGAAGAGACTGAAAAAGTACTAAGAAGGGACATGACAATTAGGAGCAGCCAAAAGATTCTCTAAATACAACCCAATGCCTTCTTTTTATTGTGTGTGTGTGTGTTTATGATGGGGGGGCATGCATACTAGGGCACACCTATGAAAGTCAGAAGACAACTCTGTGCAATCAGTTCTTGCCTTCCACCTTTTCATGAGTTCAGGGATCCCAACTCAGGACTCCAGGTTTGCCCAGTTTGCCCAGCAAAAGCCTTGATCAGCTGAGGTATCTCACCTACCAGCAAGCAGTTGTTTTAAGTGACCTCAATCAGGTAGTAGTGAGAAACCAAAGATGTGAAGGATCCCTTCTCTGATATAAATTCTTAGGGATGAATAATAGAAAAGAGGTGGGTAGAACAATGGTACTCTGGTGCTATCAACGACTAACCATGGGCAAAGCACAATCTAAACACCTCCTGGGACAAGGAAAAGGCTGGAGAGCTGGTACCTAAACTTCCTTTCAAGTTTGAGGCTGGAATTATCCTGAAAGAAAAGAGCTTCCCCAGCTCACCTAGTTATTACATCCCGCTTATCTGTATATAACAACACAAAGAGATACAAACACACAAACGGGCGTGAACCCTGTACACTCCTGGTTGTGCAAGTCCACCAATCAAAGTACAAAAAGCAAAGCATCTGCCAAACTGTCCCTTGTGAAGGATTCTCTGGCGAATAAAGAGAACAATCAAAACACAGGAAAGCTAAGGGAGAGCACCGGCAGTGGAGGCTATCTTTACTTAAGAGAATCATTTCGTCCTGGAATGCTGGCCCATGCGCCCGGAAAGAATTTCCTAGAAATGTTTCAAAGTGCGTGGATCCTTCGGCCCTTCCCAGGACCCGGCGTGTGGGCCGGGATGTCCGAGGCCCCCGCAGAGGGCAGGCGGGAGGCAGCCGCGGACTCTGTGCACTTCCTTTCCGGGAGGACTGCCCCCAGCGTCACTCTTACTCAGGATGCAGGGCACAAGTGTATTCCTAGGAACTCCGCACAGTGTGCTCCCGCCCTCCCAACCCCGCCGGGCGGCACGAGGGCGCGGTCCCGGGTGCCAGCAGCCTCCACGGAAGAGCGCGCCGGCGCGCGGGGAGGCTCTCCACCGGCCCAGCCCCCCAGCCCCCGGCCGCACCGCCACGGCCTAGCCCCGCGATCGCCGTCCCGCCGTAGCCTCCCACACGCCCACCGCCAGCTAGGCTCGACCGCGCAGCGAAGGCCCGACGCTAGTCGACCCACCGCTCCTCCACCGCGGGACCCGGCCCTCCCGCTCCCCGCCTCCCGGCCACGACGCCCGGCCCCGCCGAGCCCACTGGACGGCTGCCGGGGGCGGAGGCGAAGCCCGGGGGCGGCGCCCGCCCCACACCCTTACCTGGCTTCTCGTGGTCGTAGCCTACCACAATGAAGTAGTCCGCCAGCCGAGCCATGACCGCCGCCGCCGCGCCCGGGAAGCGGGTTCCCGTCGCCGCCCTCGCCGCCGCCGCCCACCCGGCCCGGGCGAGCTCAGCATTTTCCCTTCGGCGGCTGTAGCGGTAGCAGCGGCGCTTCAGCCATGTTTGACAACCGAGGCGCACACTGCGCCTGCGCCGCGCCGCGCGCCCGCCCCTCCCCCGCCCCACCCGAGAGGGCTCGGCGACCCGGTTCCCGGCGTTCGCGAGCCCACGCGGCGCTCCGAGGCCGCTCGGGCAACGCGGCTCGGGAAGTGGGCGGTCGGGCGCGGCCTTGCCACTCGCCGCCACGGAGGTCAGGCACTTTAAAGCCCGGCTGCTGCCTCAACGGCCCCCTCCCCTAATCTTTATTTTCCTGGAACTGGGGTCCTTCCTTCCACCTTCTCTCGCCCTTTTGCAGTTGGGGGAAAGCGAATGGAGGGGCGCGGGGTCACTTGGAAAGTTTGCTCTTTTTTTTTTTTTTTTTTTTTTTTTTTTTTTTTGCCGCTTGCTACCTCCGGCAGCACGGAGGAGATTCTCCCGCCCTCGCTGGAAGCTTGGAATTTGCACCGCCAAGGCTTTTTGCTGCACGTTTCCTGTTTATGTTGTGCAGATGGGAATTTTAGAAACATGCCACCGAGCAGGCGGGGGAGGAAAAGACTTGCGCAATCCTCAGAGGCGCCTATGGTTTCAGGGCTGCCTGGGCCGGGGGCGGTCAGCTTGGGCTTTCCTCTGAGCGCCCGAGGGAGTTTTATTCCACCTAGGAACAGGGCATCCCCGGGATCCTCCTGAAATGGGCCGGTCTCTCCCCGGGGAGCCCCGCCCGCCTGACTTTCACTGCCTTGCAGCGGGTCAGGGTTCTAGAAGCTGAAGCAGGAGTTAACGTCCAATTTGCTCTACTGCAAACATGGAACAGAATGAGTTCGTGGAGCTCCGAGTCCAGACTAGAGATTATCCAAGTCGATTGCGCTTTTAAAAAATATCCCCTACTGGTATTTTCGAATTTGGCTGGCACGGCACTTGGATGAGATTACTTTCCCACTTTTTAATGACCATAAAATTTTAGTAGAATGTGTATGCGAATTAAGACTGAAGTTTTCGGAACCTGGGGTTTAGAAATGATCTTCATGAGGAAGGACATTATTCACCGAGGGTTTGATCGTTAATGTATCGTACATAGTAGGTGCCAACGTGCTTAGTGCAACACACACCTCTCTGCTAAAGACTAGCAGAAAGCTGGTGAGGAGCTGTGAACTCAGAGTCCAAAGGGTCACCCTCTCAGCTGCTCTGATTGATTAGTTCTCTGTTCTGGGTCAGCATTCCCCTTCCCGCTTCCGTGCCGGGAACTTAGGGGCCCCATATGCTAGGCAAACCTGAGAGGGGTGGGCTATGCTAGAAGAATTGAAACTGAAGGTATACTTTACCTCAGGACCTCCTTTGTAAACCGCTACTTGCCAGTCAGCATAACTACAGTGATGTTGGTTTTCAAAATAATTAAAGCAAACAAAACCACCCACCACACCTCATAGAGAAAATTTCCCAGTAACTTCCCTTGGAGCTCTTCCTCCACTTTTTCAGTAAAAAGTAATGTCACTTCCTCTCGAGACAAGCCATTCCACTGGTGAACAGCCATGTTAGAAAGTCCTTCCTTAGTATGTCAGAGTTGTCCTGTAACTGCCCTTGTTGTGTTCTCTGAAGCTACCAGGTAGGGGAAGGACACCACATGACCGTCTTAGTAGGAACTTGAAAAACGATTACTGTGAGTTTTCCCCCCAATTTAACCTTTCTGGAATTTGGGATCAGGGACTGGGGAGGTGGCTGAGAGCCCCATGCTGCTCTTGCAGAGGAGCGGATTCGATTCCCAGCATCCACATGACAGTTCACAACCAGTTAGTTGGCACGGGATCCAACACCCTCTTCTAGCCTCCTCCAGCAACAGGCACATATGTGACACATGAACATGCAAACATCCGTACACATGGAATAAAAATCTTTTTATAACTGGGATAAGTTATGTATCATAAAATGAAATATACACTTCAGTGGCATTTAATGTATCTCACTGTTGGACAATGACCACATCTGTCTTGTTTCAAAACATTTTCTTCACTCAAAGTCATTAAACAGACACTCCCGTTTCCCCCTCTAGGCCCCTGGCAATAAGCAGCTTGCTTTCTCACTCCTTGTGTCTGCCTCTTGTGGATGTTTCATGTGACTTGAATTGTAAAGTGTATGAGTTTGTGTCTGAGAATCTTGTTTGGTGTACTGTTGTCCAGTCTGATCCCTGCCGAAGCTTCACTACTTCTATTTTATTGGAGTACCAGTACTTCATTCTGCCTGACTGTTGTTGAACAATGTTCCACTGTATGTATGGACTGTGCTTTGCTCACCCACTGGTGGGTTGGGGCATTGTTTCTACGTTATGGTTATTGACACCATGACAATGTATGGCACGTATGTGAGTCTCGATTTGCTTTTGGTGTATCCTTGGGAGTAACACCAGTGAACAGAACTAAATTACATATGGTAATTCTCTGTCTAATTTTGAGAAACCACCAACTGTTCTCCACAATGACTGAATGATTTCACCTATCGGTACTGAACAAGGATTTTAACTTCTTTATATCTTTGTCAACACTTGTTTTCCTGTTTTGTTTTTTTTTTAATATTATAGGCATCATAATAGGTATGAATTATTTTTGTTTGTTTTGGGGGTTTTGTTCTGTTTTTTGTTTTAGTTTTTGTCTGTTTGTTTGTTTTTTGAGACAAGGTTCCACTGGCTGTCCTGGAACTCACTCTGTAGACCAGGCTGGCCTCCAACTCATAGATCTGCCTTCCTCTCCCTCCCAAGTGCTGGTATTAAAGGAATGGGCCACCACAGCCTGGCCCAATAGGTATAAATTATTAATCTTTGTTGTTGCTCTTAAGACACAGTCTCACTAGAGACCTCACTAATCTGTAACCTAGGTTACCCTTGACCTCTGGATCCTCCTACTTTACTGCCCCCCCACACACACACACTGGGATTAACAACATGGAATTAGCCACCAGGCCTAGCTAAATGAATGTCTTACTGTGCTCTTGATTTATATTTCTTTAATGACTCATGATGTTGAGCATCTTTTCCTGTGTACATCGGCCATTTCTAAATCTTCTTCAGAGAAAAGTCTATACAAGTCCTTTGCCAACCACACCCTCCCCCCACCCCTCTAGGAGCTAACTCTTGGCTTCCCCCATGCTAGCAAGCTGTGTTCTATGGAGCCCTACCCTAAGCCCAGCCCTGTTTGTCTCCCTTGTGTTTGTATACTCAGAGAACTAGATCCCTATCACATATAAACTCTGCAAATATTCTGTAGACTGTCTTGTCATTTTCTTGATCTTGTCATTTGGCTCACAAGTGTTTAACTTTGATAAAGTCCAAATATTTGTCGGTTTTCTGTGATTTTTGTGTCATATCTAAGAATCTATTGTTGAATCTAAGATCATGAAGATCTACTTCTATGTAAGCAACACATAATTACAGCTCTTGTATTTGGGCCTTTGATCCATTTTTAGTTGACTTTGTAGTGGTAGGGTTCTCGTTTTACCTTTTTTTTAGATCTATGTTTATTCCTCTCTCTCTCTCTCTTTCTCTCTCTCTCTCTCTCTCTCTCTCTCTCTCTCTCGTGTGTGTGTGTGTGTGTGTGTGTGTGTGTGTGTGTGTCTGTCTGTCTGTCTGTCTGTCTGTGTGTCTGTGTGTCTGTGTGTGCCTGTGAAGACCAGAAAAGGATGTCAGAGCCCCCAGAACTGGAGTTACGGGCAATTGTGAGCTACCCATTATGAGCTACCCCAGCTTGGATGCTGGGAACTGAACTTAGTTCCTTGGATGAGAATCAAGTTCTTTTAACTAATGAGCCAGCTCTCTAGTCCCCATTTACTTTTTAAATACATATTGTTTAAATTCTGTTTGCAAGTATTGGTATTTTTCTCCTGATGCCAGGAATGAAACCCAGGCTAATCACTATTCCTTCTACTAAAGCTGCATTCCCACCCTGCAAGTTTATTTTATTTATTTACTTATTAATTTATTTTACTTTATCAAACCTAGAATCAAGCACTACCTTCCCGGTTGTATTTACTCTATTAGGGTCTTAGGTAGACTATTGGATATTTAAATAGCTGTTTTGTAAAAGAGGCTTTCACTTGTCCTCAGGTAAATGTCTAAAGGTACTATGTGTTCCTATCTACACATGAACACATTAGCATCCACTGAAGCTCTACTTTGCTTTCTCACCCAGCCACTGCCTGGCTGCTGAAACTGATAAGCCCGGACAAGGCAGCCTGATTGCTGAGGTTGGCTGAAGGCCATCCCATCCCCTAAGATTACTACCATCATCTTCCACCAATGAGGAGAGAACAAAGCAAGTCCAGATTTGTTTTGCTGAAGCCTGGGAGCTGCAGGGTAAGAAGGCTGTACAGCCCAGTGTTGAAGCATACACAAGAGAGATGACAGTCTTTCTTGCCTTAGAAGACAACATGGAGCTGATTACTAGTGAGGAAGATTTCTCACCCTGGTACTCCTCCAGCGGGCTGTGGTGGGGTAAGTGGTTTAACTGTACAGTCATTTCAACTGCTTCCTGTGGTTAGCCACTCCAGTTCAGGGAGGCAGTATGAAAGTCAGATTTGACCATATGTCCTGTAGGCAAGACCAAAGGGGGGGGAGGGGGGCCTTCAAATTGCATCTACCAACCCATAACAAAGGAGACTGAGAGCTGTGGTGGAAAATTCCCTGATCCATTGCCACATCTCTAACCACTCAGTTGCCTAGGTGAGAACTCAATGGCTGCTCCCCTGATGCTGGTCTTTCTCTCAGGCCCCCCACATTCCTCATTCAGTCCTGTTGCTCCTACTTCCCACATATCCACTTCACCCTGACATCGAGTCACCTCCCATCTTGGTAGTTCTAATACCTTCCTTACCTGTTTCCTTGTTCACTGGTTCCATGTATGTTAAATATGGTTCTATATATGTAAAACATTTTTTTAAGATCAGGTTTGATATATGTCCTAAAGACAAAAAGCAGGCCAATGACCCTGTCTTAAAATTAAATGTGTGTATCAAGCACACTATTTTCACTTTGAACTATGTTTGGGGTGCAGGGAAGAGAACTTGCAGAGATGGCCAATGAAATGTGTCCTAGACCATTGAATCTTGACATTCATTTGAAGTACCCGTGACTGCAGCAACTGCAGTATAAATAGGTACTGTGAGGTTTTATAGGCTGCTTTTAGTTAGATTGCATGTTTGGTGAACAGGCCTTGGCTACATAATTTGCAGAGTCCAGTGCAAAATGAAAGTGAAGGCCCTGTTCAACAGTTAAGAATTGCAAAAGCGCTTCAGCAGAGCACCGAAGCACATGCAGGCTCTTGTGAGTACAGGTCCTGTGTGCCTGAACAGGGTGCATGTCCACAAGGCTGGCTGTGTTGGTGAAGTGTGTGTGCACACTGGAGTGGGGGCAGAGTTCAGATGGTGTCGAGATCGTGTGCACCCTAGCCTACCCTGGTGCTACCACCAAGCTTCTTCCCTTGCTGTTCTTCAAACCCGTCTAGCACAGTCATTAGTTGAGATAATATTCTTCTTCCGTTGTTATCACTGAGCTACCCCTCCCTGCCTCAAAATAATCTTGACTTGTTGTTTTGTCATGGCTGCTGTTGAGGTGACATCACTATATAGCAAAGCTCACAACCTCCTGCCCCAACCTCCTGAGTGCCAGACTGAGTGCCCAACACTCAAAACTATCTTTTAGATTTTTGTATGTAAAATGTGGGTTTTTTTAAAAATTCTGAAATCTTATTAATTTGATGGGACAAAATGATCTTTGAGATCAGTGTACGTGAAATAATTTCTCTCCTATTTTCAAACCTATTTTCTTAGTTACTTTTCTATCTCGATGCTACATTATCACGACCTAGGCAACATATATATAACAATAGTTGATTAGGTACCTAGAGTTTAGTTTCAGAGGGTGAGTCCACAATTGGTGGGGACCATGGCACGAGGCAAGCAGGCAGACAGACAAGCAGGTAAGGCACTAGAGCAGTAGCCGAGAGTTGTAGACCAGTTGCATCCTGGTCTACAAGCATGAAGCAGAGAGCTAACTGGGAATGGTGTGGGCTTTTCAAACCTCAAAGCCCACCCTCAGTGACACACCTCCTTCAACAAGTCTACACCTTCTAATTTTCTCAAGTGTTGCTGTTAGTAGAACAGCCTTCTCTATGCCTGTTGCCTTCTCTGTGTTCTCTTTCATTTATCCCAGAACAAGTTATTTTCTTTAAGCTTTGGTGAGGTTTACCGTTGGGCTCTGTCATGTGCAAAGACTACCTGTGTCTGCCTGTTTTGTACAGAAGCTAGGAACGCAGCTGTAGTAGAACAAGTGTTTCACATGTGGGAGGTAGAGGAGGAGGAAAAGCAAAAGCATCTTTTCTTTATGCACATGCACTCGGCCTTAAAGCAGGGCTTTAACAGTCTTCCTGGCTCTGCCATTCCAAACAAGATAGAAGTCACAGATACAGTAACAGTGCTATTTATTTGGTCCCAGAGTTTTTAACCTGGTCCATCTCCTGCTTTATACCTAGCTGGTTTTGTGTGCATGTTCATTTTCTGGGAAGAATCTCTATTTTCATTAGCTCTTGTGAGAAGGCAGATCCCCAGAAGATGCTCTGAGCTTTGCATCCTGCCTTATTTATCCCCAGGAGACCAAGTCTGAAAAGCTGATTGTGTCCTTTCTGTAAACCACTTGATGTTATGACTTCAGGATGCATCTTGAACCTTGTTTTCAAGAGAATGTGTAAACAAGCCTTAAGCTTAACAGGCATTTTGTGCCTTGTGAATAAAAGTGCATCATAAAATTTCCTGTCTGAAAAGCGGCATCTGAGATCACCGTACAAAGCACACAGTTGCTCCCATTTTAGTTACTAACATCATTAGTACTATTTATTATTTTTCATTACTTTTATAAAGACCTGAATATGATGAACCTAGTGTTAGGGACTGTGTGCCCACTGTTAACTAAGAAACAAAACCACACGTTCAAAACAAACAAACAAAACCTTCAAACATTGCTAAGAATTAGATACGGATTTAGGGCCTAAAAATAATTCAGTTGGAATGTGAGGAAGACATTCAGAAAGCTTTTAGAGTATATGTATATTTTATACATATATATATACATATATATTCTAGAGTATATGTGCTTGTGTATATTTATCTGTATAGTGACAGAATGTATAAATCAACACAACTTAAGAATTCTAGGACACACACACACACACACACACACACACACACACACGAAGTAGATCTTCTTTAACCAGGATTATTTTTTCTCTCTGTTTTCTTACCAGGAAGATTTTAAACATGTTTCTTCCCTTCCTTCTTTCCTTCCTTCTTTCCTTCCTTTCTTTCCTTCCTTCTTTCCTTCCTTCCTTCCTTCCTTCCTTCCTTCCTTCCTTCTTCCTTGCTCAATGTGAATTTACAATCATTGCACTTGAATGGATGCAATTCTGTGAACATAAGGCCACAAGGACCCCTGCTGCCTTACTTCTCTAGACCTTGAACCCAAAATGCATTCTAGTGATTTCTTTTTCCCCCTGTACTTGTAATTAAGTAAGACAACTCATTTTCACAAGAAGGGAAGGAAAAAGTAGATACCCAGACGTGGTGAATTCCTCATCTACTTCCCACTTAGACCCTTTAGCACTTCGGGGAGCAGGTTGACAGAGGCTGCCCACCCACGCAAACCACAACCATACAAACGCTTTCTAAGGTTTTCTAACAAAATCCTCCGAGTTGCTAGTCTGGGACCTCGCCTAAAAAAGAGCTGGCTTGGTTCTCAGTCGACAATCTCTTAAGTGCCAGCGCGGCGAAGAGCACCCAAGCTGATAAGGCGCGTGCCAAGGCACTCAGGTGGGGATTCTTGGCACAGCGCCAACACCCTGGCGCAGACACAGAAGCTCCCATGGAGCCAAGCCACGGAATCCCTCCTTTCACCCTTGGGTTCGCCATCTGCGGCTCAAAAAGAAGTGTGAGTGTGTGGGTGGGTATGGGGGGAGGGGGAGGGGTGTAGCTCAGTGATAAGAACTGAAGCAGAAAGATCAGAAGTTCAAGGTCATCTTTGGCTACTTAGTTTCCCAGGCCAACCTGGACTACAGGGGAACCAATTCAAACAACAACAACAACCCGGCTAAGAGCATACTTGGCGATCATGTCCCAAGCCAGAGCTAACCTCGGGTCATGGACCCGAAGCGAGGAGACAATGAGATTCAGCCAGGCAGGATTCTCTACAGACAGCACCCCCTCAAGGCTGGTAGGGACTGGAGAGAAGGAGTCCAGCTCACGAGACTTGCCCTGGCTGTGGGCCAACGCCCGGCTGTCCTTGACCTCCTGGGCAGACCGAGACGCGGGCTAGGGAAATGAAAGTAAAACCCGATGTGGCCCCGGCCCAGCGGGAAGTTGGCGGCAGGTAGGTCGCATCTTCAGAGAGACTGACAGCCGCTGGGTCCACAGACAATACGGGGATGAAGTGAAAGGCGGAGGGGGGGGGGGGCAGGGGAAAGGGACAGAAGCGGAGAAAAAAAACTATGGTGAAGTTCAGGGGTTCCTGGGACCCCCGCATCGCTGTGCGCTACCTGGGGTCGGTGGGGAAGACACACCCTCGCCTGGCTGGGGCTGCGGTGACTGTCCCGCGGCCCACAAGGCCCGAAAGCGGCCAGTTCGCCTAGCTGTAGCCCTTTCAACATTCGTGTCCCAAGCCCCTATGAGAACCAGAGCCTGGAATCTGCCCCCCGCCCCAGGTGGAACTCAGAACTCCTGTTCTAAGAAGATTCCCCAGAATAAGTAACCTCAGTGCGGCCATTTCGAATCTCCCAGGTGCAATGTCCGCTGTTCAATCTAGAGAGTGACAAGTGGGCTGAGCCAGCAACACTCAGCCCAGACCTGGATGTGGGCAAGGTCCGCGGGGCACAATGCCCAGCCGGCTTTGCGCTGGATCTCAGAACATTTAATGGCAGATGAGGTAGGAAGCTTGGAGATCTGCCAGGGCTAAGAAGAGGACATGACTTGTCTGTATCCAAATCCCCAGAACTGAGGACTAGGAGCTGGGGTAGGTAATGTCTTCTTTAGCTTTGGGACCTTCCAGGAAGGTGATGGGTAGTGACACAAAAGACCTGCATGCGGAGCTGCGCCTTGGTGCTCAGTTTGGCCCTAGAAGGGAAGTGAATTTAAGACTCTGTGAAGAGCCGAACGTGTTCGAACTGATTCATCGTGAATTAGCATATATCTCTGGGCTGGGGCCGGAATTCTCCTCTCCCCCTTGGCGAGAATGGTGACCCCTAGCCCGAAGAATTCAGGCCACGGCACCCCAGTCTTTTGAGTTCGAGTTCAGACTACAATTTCCCAACTTTAGTGTGACTGAGCAATATACGCCCCTTCTCTGAATTTCATTTTAATATACGAGAACCCCAGCTCAGGAATGTGTGCAAAGATCAAAAGAGGCTGGGATTTGCCAACGGTAAAGCGATTAACATACGTGAAGCATTAGTGTGCTCCCTGTCAGTCACTCCTCACGTTTACAATGGATGAATGAAGGCAGTCAGGTCAACTCGCAGGTTATAACCTTATAAGGCATAATAGTATTACAAGGAGGAAAACAAAACCTTCTTCCTAATTTTGGCTATTCCTGTATTTCCAAATTGGAATGTGAGTTCTGAATCTTCAGATAACTACCCTCTCCAAACCCCAATTTTCAATTCAGCTGTTTCCAGCTTTGCCCTGATTACGAAATCTTACTAGCTAGCCGGTCTAGAAACCTTTCAGTCTCAGCCTCTGTCAGAGAGTCTGAGTCTCACCCTTCCTGGGGTACCCTGCCGGCAGAAGCGGAGCGGGGGGTCGAGGCTCATTCAGGTGCTAAGCCGGCAGGGGGCGCGGCCCATTTGAGGACACAGCTCCCTAAGTCCAGGGTTTAGGTTAGCCATGTGTCCCATCCGTCCCCGGGTTCTTACAGCTCTGTCCAGAAAGCTCAGATCAGCATTCTGAGCTGTAGAGGTTCTGGGAAAAGAATCCCCCCTCGCCCCAAGCTCTTCTGGCCCTCCTTCCCGTCTCACTCTCTGAACCCTACGCCAGGAAATCAGGGCAAAGAAAGTTCCGCAGCAGTCCAATCTCCCAGAGCCGATCTCTGAGACCCCGGGCCACAAAGGACCTCTACCTCAACCCCCATACCCACAGGCAAGCTGCGGGGCAGATCAGATCTTAGAAGCGAGCGCGCTGGAGGAAAGGGAGGGCTCCAGGGCAGAGCAGGCCCCGCCCCCCCCGAGCGCGAGCGTGTATAAAGCGCTGGAGCCAGAGCTGGCTGTTCAGTAGTTTCTTGGTGACACTAGGCACAACAGCTTCAGCGTTACCGCTCCTGGCTTCTCATCGCAGTCAATCTCGGACTTGGGGGTTTTGCCGCTGTCAGAAGGACGTCTCGGATTTTCTCCTTCAAGTGCTTGAAAAATCACCCCTTCAGCAGGTAAGGACACGCTCCAGCGTGTTGAGGAGGGGGGACGGCTTTGCGGAAGGCCAAAAACTTGCAGCACTGGACAAGGGGGGCAAACCACTTTGGGGTATCCACTGTAGAGTGCATCTCATGCCCCAGGTCTAGCTCACGCACACATTTGGAGCTCTCCTGAGATCTTTCCTCATTGGGCCATGATCCTGGCATTTGAGATGGAAATCTCTGGAAGCCTGGCGCTGTGCAGGGGCTTCCTTTGCCTTGCTTGTCACCCACCCGGCCAGTGCAAAAGCCTCCGGCGGCGCCTCTCAGTGCCAGGGAGAGATAAGCCACTGGGCCAAGCGGGAGCCGCCAATCCCCCCTCACCCTCCGCCACCGCCCTTCGTGCCTCACCGGGACTGTGCAGCTGGCCTGGTTCCTCACACTAGGCTCCTTGATTCTTTCCAGGGTATCTGAGCGTCGCCACAGAATGAAGCTGGTTACCGTCACATTGATGTTCCTGGGTTCACTCGCCGTCCTTGGAGCAGACACTGCACGGCTAGACGCGTCCTCGCAATTCCGAAAGAAGTGAGTTTGGGACAGTACTTTCTTCAGTCCTAATACCTGGCAGTAAGGGAAAACTGACGATGGTCCAGAGGGGCTAGAAGGGAGTGGATACGGGAGCTATGGGACACCTCTTGAACACAAGCCAAACGCATCTGCTTGCATTTTTTAGGTGGAATAAGTGGGCGCTAAGTCATGGGAAGAGAGAACTGCAAGCATCCAGCAGTTACCCCACGGGGCTCGCTGATGAGAAGACAGTCCCTACACAGACCCTTGTTCAGCTCCAGGACAAGCAGAGCACATCTAGCACCCCACAGGCCAGGTAACTATACCCTCTGCAGAGGTTGTGCCCTCTCCACTGCTCTGGCCCTGGGAATGGTCCGGGCTGGATTGCAGCTCCAGTGGAGAGAGCAGGTTCCAGGTCCCTCCGGTTCTGCATGGCTCTGGTCCCAGGTGGTTGGGGTCAAAGCCCTGGATGAGGAGGTCTCACGTTTCCTTCCTTCTCCGCAGCACTCAGAGCGTAGTAGCCCACATTCGAGTCAAACGCTACCGCCAGAGCATGAACCAGGGCTCCCGCAGCGCGGGATGCCGCTTTGGGACCTGCACAGTGCAGAAATTGGCCCATCAGATCTACCAGTTCACAGACAAAGACAAGGATAGCGTTGCCCCTAGGAACAAGATCAGCTCTCAAGGCTATGGCCGCCGGCGCCGGCGTTCCCTACCAGAGATCCTCCGGATCCGGACTGTGGTGTCCTCCCAGGAGCAGGCACACGCAGCCCCAGCCTCCCAGGCGCAACCGAATCATCTCCAGGCTCTTTAGGTTTTAGGTGTGGGTGGCAGCATTGAACAGTCGGGCGAGTGTCCCGTTGGCGCCTGCGGAATCAGAGAGCTTCGCACCCAGGGCGGACTGAGACAATCCTACAGAGATCTGCCTGGCTGCCCCTAGGAGAGGCAGAGGAACCGAAGATCAAGCCAGGCTCACGACAGAGACTGAGAATTACAGGCATCACCCTCCGGGCAGGGGTCTGAGCCACTGCCTTGCCCGCTCACAAACTGGTCTCTCACGGGGCATAAGCCTCATTACTACTTGAACTTTCCAAAACCTAGCGAGGAAAAGTGCAATGCTTGTTGTACAGCCAAAGGTAACTATCATATTTAAGTTTGTTGCTGTCAAGAGGTTTTTTGTTTTTTGTAACTTCAAATATATAGAGATATTTTTGTACGTTATATATTGTATTAAGGGCATTTTAAAGCGATTATATTGTCACCTTCCCCTATTTTAAGACGTGAATGTCTCAGCGAGGTGTACGGTTGTTCGGTCGTGTGTGTGTGTGTGTGTGTGTGTGTGTGTGTGTGTGTGTGTGTGGTGGAGAGCGCCTGATTACCGCCTGTGGAAGAAAAAACATTGTGTCTCCGTATAATCTATTTACATAAAATATGTGATCTGGGAAAAAGCAAACCAATAATAAACTGTCTCAATGCTGATTCATTCTCGTTTCGTACATCTAGAGAAAGATGGTCTTGGATTGAATCGTTGGGAGTGTGGGGATCTTGCTTCTTGTTTTGGGGATCTCTGTATGCACGGACTTATCTGTCACGAGCTCTGTTGTCCATGTGGGTGCCCAGAGCGCGTGTCCTGGGTGGGAGTCAAGATTTCTCAGAGATACCCGAGTTCATCGCCTCGAGTGGCGGCGGACCGGGTTGGGTAGGATGAGCCGGAGTAGTTAGGCGAGCCTGGGCTCCCTTGGTTGCGCAACACACTCCCAATTTTATGGGGTTGCTCACAGAACCTGCGCTAAGGCGCTGTTTGGAGACTTATGGTCATCTTCAAGGTTTTCTAAGTAGAGCGTTTATGCTGCAGCTGTGGGATTTTAAAATTAATAGCTTACTCCTGCAAAAATCTTCGCAAATCTCTGGGAAACCCTCGGCTAATAGCCAGTCCCAAGTCCTCACTACCATAGCGTCCATAAGTGGGGCTGTGGCGCTCCCTGCTGGTCATCCTGCGTGGTCCCCAAGAGCGGTGGAGTAGTACGTGCGGTTTAATAAGTTCTCCTACGTGGGAGTCAGCACACAGCCTTAATGAAAGAGGAAAGGGAAAAAAAAAAAAAAAAAAAAAGCAGTTTGCAGATGCCAACCAGGCTTCCCCCGACCTGCACGCGGGCTCCCTGTGCTGGGACAGTGACTCAGCGCCCACACGCTGTGCAGCGAGCAGCTGCTGGCCGCAGGCGGCGGGGACGGACGTGCAGCCGGAACCGTGCGCCTCCCAGGGCCTGAGACCTTCATTGTTCCGCCTCCCCTTCCAGCTATCCTCTTCCTTCCTCTTTCCCAAGCCTTTTTCACGCTCCTTCCACTTCTCTGTGTCCTTCTCTCCCTCTTTCCTTCCTCCTTGCTTTCTGTCACCTCCGGATCCTGTGAGGCGTGCTGGATCCAAAGTCTGAAGACAAAGCTTGAAGACTCAGCATAAGAACTATTAGAAAGGGAGGTTAAGGTGGTGCCATATACCTGCCTACTTAGGAGGTGCGGGCCGATTGCTCAGCCTGATCCCTGAGGATCAATTATTGCGCTTTCCTGAAACTTTTGCTGGCCATTTGGACAGGCTGAAATGCCTGTACCTCTAGCTAGTTTAGCATCTCTGGAAGGTGTTTGGAGGATGGAAGTGTTTGAGGATGGCATTACAGGGCCCCAGCTATGGGACTGGATGTTTGTTTCCTTGCAGATGGAAATATACACAATGAAAAGCACTGGTCATGAGTCTGAATCCAGATACAACCTGATTAGAGGCAGCTCCTGCTTGGGGGTTGGGGGAGGGGAGGCAGCCATTAGCACGTAGAATTCCCCCACAAAACCTCAATTGCTGGCACCTGGCTGTTCCATGTCCTATTTGATCTTAACAATTTCAAACCTCAATTGCTGGCACCTGGCTGTTCCATGGCCTACTTGATCTTAACAATTTCGTGAGGCTCCTGGCACCAAGGTCAGCAACAGACCATCCTGACCCTAGGGACTTCTTGCTGAGCATTGGCTTGGACCTGTGCCAGGCACTGAAGCGGCACAGGGCATGTATGAATGAGGAAAAGGCTAGACGCTCCAACCCTGCGGTTTCTGCGCCAGTGGGTTCAGGGTGGTCTGCAGAGGCTGTCAAACCGCTAAGAGCAGAGACCTCTTTGGCCTCATAGACAGTGGCTCAAGACATTCATTCATTTTCTTTCTTTAAGCCAAGGTTTGTCCCGCAGCCACAGAGCGAGTCCTCCAGCCAAAACCTCACTCTGGCAGAACTTCAATATACCAGACAAAGCTGCCAAAGACAGGTTGGGCACCGGCTTAGGGGCAGCTGGGAGCAAGGAACAGGCATCTAGCCTTCGTCTGAGGGAGTCTTATGACTCAGGGAATTTAAGGCAAGTATAACTACGATGGTTCAGCCCTGGGAGCAACCAGACAGCTGCTCAGCTGGAGTCTTTCCCATGGCTAAACCTGTGACTTGAGACATTTCTGAGCAAACAGAGACCCTCTTATGACCAGCCTGGTACAGCATTTGGGATCACAAAGGTCACCACGAAGCTTTGGGGCCTTCTCTGGGAGCTGGTCAACTAGCCCTCTCCATTTTTTTTTTCATAAGGTGTTGAGGGTTATCGGGATAGGGCTTCCTGATGCCAAGAACACATCATTTATCAACAGCGTTGAGTCATTTGTGAGCCGACTTGAACCTGTCCACAGCTGAGAAGTAGTCACAGTTTTATCTGGAGCTACTGTTGCTGGCTGTGGGAATGGTATCATCCATTTGTAATCAACCAAGGCTACCAGACAATTTCTTGAAAATTCAGCACCCACAGGTTGTCTAAACAGCTAAAGGTGGAAAGGAGGCTGAGGTGGGATGGAAACCAGTTCTTTTTTTAGCACTCACTCTGTGTCAGACATTCTCCCAGCCACTTTCTATATTTTATCTCACTGAGTTCTTACAGTGACTTGGTGAGGTAGGTTTTCTTATCTCTATGTGTAGATAAGGAAACTAAACCTCAGAGACACAAAGCAACCCAGGCAAGGCACAGTGAGTGGTCGTGGGGGGAGCCTGGATCTGTACCCGAGTGCTGCAGGCTGTTTTGATGCCACAAAAACTTAAGTAGAATGAGATCATTTTAACCTTTAGATTCTCAGGCCAGATGTCCCCCAAAGTCCTCTAACTCCAAGGACGGCTTGGGTAGGTGATTTACACCTGTGGTTCTCAGAGCTTTCCACCAGGGCCAGTAGGATGGGGAAGGAGAGTCGCTTCAGCAGTGAGCTCAATACATACAAAAGAGAGAAATGAAGTGGGGGTTTAGTTCTTGGTCTTAGTCTGAAGCGGGGATTATAAATCAGGAATAGCCTTTTCTCATCCTGAGCTAAGCCACTGAGCTTTTCAGTTTGCATTGCCAAATATAGTTAGAACATACCCTGAATGGGCTCCAGGGCTGGCTTCTGAGAGAAGGGCCTGTTGAACTATTCCTGGCTGTGCACAGTCCTGCACTGTACTTCTCCAGTGGCCTGGAAGAACACCTGCGTCGACAAAACTGGAAATAACGTGTCCACCCTTGAGGTGGACCTTTTGTTTAGGCATCTGCTGTTCAAGGCAGCTTTTGAGAGGAGGTTCTGAGCCTGACTCCGAGGGAGCGACTTCCTTTCCCCAGCACAAGAGCAGGAGGCCTTGTTATCCTGAGTTCCAGGGAGGGTTTGGCCAAAGCTGGATTGGAAGCTTCATCTTCTTTTGCATGGGAAGAAGGGTGAGGCTAGATAGATATCTGGTGGTCCCACTGGTCTTGTTCCAGAGCTATTTTGGAACATTCTGGAAAAACAATAAAATGACTGTGGCCACACAGGCAGCTGATTTTAGTAGACTATTATGCATTTATTTAAACAGCAGGAAGTATTTGACTTATTAAATAGTATTTAGTCAGCATAGCAAAGACTCACCTTTATTCCCATCCCTAGCCATAATAACCACTAATAGTATTTTAGTCTATGCTTTTTTAGATACTTTAATACATTGTAGACACATACACATCTAATACACAGTCACAGTCTTTAAGCATGGAACTCTTAGGTGGGGAGAGCTGAATTAAACACACTTGTCCATTTAAGACAAATGGTCATTACCAGCTGTGCAACATTTCTCTCTTATATTTATTTTATATATTATATTATTACATATACTATATATTGTGTTATATATTACATATATTAACTTTCTTACCCCTTCCTGAATCCTTGATACCAGCCCTAGCAAGGATTTTATTTAATTTTTGGCACTAACTTGCTATGTAGCCAAGACTGGCATTGAACTCCTGATCCTCCTGCATCTATCTCCTGAGTGCTGGATTACAGATATGCACCTCTGCACATGCTTCTGAACAGCCCTCTTTAATATGTTTGATATATGTATATGTCAAAGTGGGATTGTAAAATAAATCATTTATTTTATACCTACATGTTTTAATATATAAATCTATTATTGCATTTTTTTGTTGTTTCCCAGTTTAAAATTTCCCAGAAATTTTACTACATTTTATTTTTCCTATCTTTAAAAAAATTTAGTTTTTAAATTTACTTATTTTTATCTTTGCATGCTTAAGTCTATGTGCACCATATACATGCAAGTGGCTGCTGAGACAAGAAAGCATTTGATCCCCTGCAGTTGGAGGGACAGGTGGCTTTGAGCTATCTGATGTGGATGCTGGGAACCGAACCAGGGTCCTCTGGAAGAGCAATAAGAGCTCTTAACCTCTGAGCAATCTCTCCAGCTCCCTCTTGTCTTTTTTTTTTTTTTTAAAGCATACAACCTAAACTTATTATTATTAGTTTTTGTATGTGTGTGTATGTATACACACACAAGCATCCATGCCACCACACACTTGTGAAAGTCAGGAGCAAACTTTCAGTAGTTGGTTCTTTCCTTGTGCTGTGTGTGTCCCAGTCTCAAACTTCAGTAGTCAGGCCTGGTGGCAAGCATCTTTATCCACTGTACCTTCTCACTGGCCTTTTCTTGTCTTCCAGTGAAGGGTACTTGAGTCACCTCTGCCACAAGAAACATGTAGATGAACATCTAGTTCCATGACCTCTTATGGGGCTGAGTCTGCATTTCTTAGTCAACTGTATCCAGAATTTTCACCATTTAGTCAAGAGGCTTCAGCATGCAGATGATGCTAGAGGAGCTTCATTAGTGACAGCTTTGTACCAGTGTCTAGTCTTACTAGCAGTGCGTGAGACTGCTCATCTCCCCATGGCTTTGGCAACCCTGGCATATGTGATGGTTAATTATATATGTCAACTTGGCTGGGCCATGGGATGCCCAACTAGCTGGTAAAACATAATTTCTAGGTGAGTCATTGAGGGCGTTTCCAGGGGAGATTAGCATTTGAATCAGCAGACTTAGTGAAGAAGATCCATCCCCACCAATGTGGGCAGCCATCATCTGGTCTATTGAGACTGGTAACAAGGCAAGAAAGTGCAGAAAAAGGGGAAATTCCCTTTCTCTTGTTGAGCTGGGATATCTATTCCCTCCTACTCGTAGACGTTCGACCTTCAGTCTCTAGGCCTTACATCAGCAGCACCCGGAAGACTGGGAGCTATGCCCTCAGCTTCTCAGATTCCCAGGCCTTTGGACTCAGACTAAATTATACCTTTGGCTTTCCTGGTTCTTCAGCTTGCAGATAGCGGATCTTGGGGCTTCTCAGCCTCCATAACTGTGTTAGCTAATTTCTATATTAAATATCCATCCATCCATTCATCCATCCATCATCTCGTGCTAATTCTGTTTCTCTGGAAAACCTTACAAAATACAGTGTGAATCCTCTTTTCTGATGTAAGATTTTGATGGATGCAAAAGCAAAATTATTCAGAGCTGGGAAGGTGACCACTGTGACAAAACACTTGCCTAGCATGTTTGATTTCTAGCACAGCAAATAAAGAAATAGAACACAAATGCAATATTGCTTACATTTCCACAACTCTTTCCTAGTGGATTTCAATATGCCTACATTTACTTGTTTATTGGTTGAGTGAACTTTCCCTAATGGGCTAGGCAATTTAAAAAAGAAGTGGGATCATGTTTGCCTATTGTTTTTTTCCACTCCTCTGTATATCTTGGACATTTTTCAGTGTCAATAAACACATCTATATACAACATAATTTTTATTTCCTTCATGGCATCTCATTAGATGAAAACATCACAATTTGTTTAACCATTCCTCTCTGCTGTTACACAATAGAATTTTCCTGTATTTTTGTCATTAAAAATACTCCTATGTAGCCAGGCAGTGGTGGCATATGCCTTTAATCCCAGCACTCAGGAGGCAGAGGCAGGCGGATCTCCGTGAGTTCGAGGCCAGCTTGGGCTATAGAATAAGTTTCAGGACAGGCACCAAAACTACACAGAGAGACCATGTCTCGAAAAACAAAACCAAAAAAACTCCCTTTTGCATTTATTTTTGGATCATTTCATGACTATTTTTTAGGATAAATAATTGGAAGCAAAATGGTTAGGGAGCAGAGGCAGGAGGATCTCTGTGACTTCCAGGACAGCCAGGGCTACATAGAGAGACCCTGTCTAAAACCTGTCTTAAAAAAATGTATGTGATTTGTACATGTGAGTGTGGGCATGAATGTGCCAAAGCACACAGGTGGGGGCAGGGGACAGCTTTGGGGAGTTGATTCTCTCCCTCCACCGTAGATGGGGAGTCAGTGGAAAGCACTCAGAGGTCAAGGTTTTACATGCCCTCACCCACTCAGCCACCTCACAGGCCTTAGTGGTTTCAATAGTGTCCTTTATATCTTGAATACTTTTAGGAATACTTAAGTTATAATCTTGTTCTAGTAGCACAGTTATCATCATCAGCTGATTATTTCTTCATGCTTCATTTCCTATTATAATTTGAATTTTCTGCTTCATTTTATTAAAGCTCCATCTGTGTGTGGTGACTGTGTGAACTGAGGTGAGTCACTCTACAAAGCTTGTTTGCTTCTTTTGAGATTGTGTGTTTGTGTGTGTGTGTGTGTGTGTGTGTGTGTGTGTGTGTGTAAAACATAAATAACCTTTTCCTCCTATGGAGCTCAGACTGACCTGCTCCAGTTACTGTCCATTGTATGGAGCAGTAGCATTCAGGCTGTGGCTTGCCTTGAATGGCTCCGTTTATAAACAGCAGTCGGCTGCAGATTTGAGTGCCAAAGCTTAAGCAGAGTGATTCGGCATCTTGTTTGGGTAAGCAAACTGGTGCAAAGAATGAGGCAAAGACTTACAAATAACATTTCCACAAAGAGAATCCTACCACCTATGAAGTTATCCGAATTCATTAGGAATACACGGGTTTGTCAAAGCCCTGTCAGAATAAAACAGACTTAGGAATTTATCAAACACAGATCAGCAGATGATGCAACTCCTCATCTGGTTCATATAAAAGGAGGGACACCTAGCACTGGGAACAGCACCCATCGACCCGTCATCTTTAAGCCCTCAGGTTCACGTGTCCTGCCATCCACAGATGAGGAGCTCCTGAATGCCAGACTTGTCCTCAGAGCTTCAGCTCTGCCAGATCCAGCTCTGTGCCTGGATCAGCTCTGTGACTGCGGTGATGCCCAGTTCTTTGTATTAGCTCTAAGCTCTGATTCACTGAGGTCATTAGAACCCTGTTGTTGTCTTTTTAACCCTTCATTTGCTACACTGTAACATTACAAATGTGTGTGTGAGAGAAGTGTAATGTGTGGTCTGAGGGTTAAGATTATCAGTGGATAGCATGTGGAGTGAGTAGAAAATTTTTAATAAAGAAAAATGAAAAACAAGATTAATAATTGAGATTGGAAAAAAAGAACTTGCATTAGCCAAAGCCTGACTACCAAGTGATAGCAATAGTACTTGGTGATGGAAAGCCAAGGGAATTGATACAGCTTGTGAATGGTTATTCGATAAACCATGATGTGTCCTTCCTTCCTTCCTTCCTTCCTTCCTTCCTTCCTTCCTTCCTTCCTTTTCTTTCCTTTTCTCTCCCTCTCCCTTTCTTTCTCTCCCTTTCTTCCTCCCTCTCTCTTCCTCCCTCTTTTCTTCCCCTCCCCCTCCCCTCTTTCTTTGGAGATGGGCTCACTATGTATGGCTGGCTTGCCTGGAACTCAAAAGATTGCCTGTCTCCTCAGTGCTGGGATAAAAGGTATGTGCTACCACCAACTGCTCAGGTATGCTTCTGACATAGTAGTTCACTCCTACCTCCTTCATAATTTACATTGTCATTGGCCTACATGCAAGGTCTTTTTCTGCCTTAATATTTTAAAACATCTTTCTTAATATTTTAAAGCATTATTTCTTTTAATAATGTCATGATTTTTTTTTTTTATCCTTTAAACATTTCAGTGTAATGGATCCTATTTTGTTAATGATGAGAGGCAGGGATTTAACTTTATTCTTTCAGCAAACTGTCAGCCAGCTGTTGAGCGTGCATATGGAGTAAGACACAGCTCTGAAAGCTGCGTCCTTCCGAGCATCTCCATAGTGGAGTCTGAAGTTCTCTGGTGTGACAACAGGGAGGAGCCAGCCAGGCCCTTTCTCCAGCTTCCAGGGCACAGCTCCACTCTTCCTGGTTTTATATGTTGAGACTTCATGTCAGGTTTTATTTGAAGAAAGAGTTCCTCTGCTTGTAGATGAGTAACTGCTAACTTCTCAAACAGTAAACGTTTGAAGGGTTCTGGTCCTTTAATTCTCTTCTGTTGCTCAGTCTGTCTTTTCCTGCATTCATTTAAGAATATTGAAAAGCCTATTCTGAAGCTTCTCAAGCTCATGAAAAAGATAGAGATAATGAAACGAAGATTCTTGTATTTATTATTAAAATTCAGCAAGTGAGGCTGATTGTGGTAGCACTGGCCTGTATGCCATCCCAGACTTGGGAGTCTGAAGCAGAAGGGGTTGCTCAAGCTCAAGGCTAGCCTGGGTTACATTGTAAATTCAAGGCTAGCCTGGGCTACACACTGGAACCCTGAATCAACACAATCTAACAATGATCGTGACTTGCATATTCTTGTTTATTTTGTCCCTGTTCTTTTCATAAATTCCTTCCTCCCTTCTTTTACTTACTTCTCTCCTTCCCTCTCTCCTTCATCTTCATTTACCCCAAATCTCATTATATATCCCCTCAAAAATTGAAAAAAAGTCTTCTTACATAACCATCAGTCAACATAAACAATAATTCTGAGGTACCCTCTCATACCCACTCTATAACCAAATTTGTCTCCAAATGTATTTGACAGTGGTTTCTTCCAAACAGATGCCAGACAAATTTGTCCTATCTCTCTAAAGATTTCTTAACCTAGAGCCAACCCCCTTCTCTTTGTTTTCATGCTATAGACTTCTTGAAGAAAACAATGTATTCATGAGTCTGATTCAGAACATTTAGTACACAGACAGCTCCAGAGTCCCTTCTTCACCTCAGGTGAGGCCCGAGCAGGAACCGCCTGGCCTGGCGGGCATGGGCGGGGCAGGTGGCACAGCTACCAGTCTTGCAGTATTTCTTACATGGAGAGAATCTTGCAATGTCGTTCCTCCTGCTTTTCCATGCTGCACTTTTTCCACTTGACCTTTCCCCTAGTAAGTCAGCAGCATTGCCTGGAGGAGAGTTAGGATTGGTACAACTGGAATGCAAGGAGAAGGATCAGGCTGAACTAAGCCAGTCAGTGTTCAGTTTTCTGGCCTTTTAAACAGCTCCTTGAAGCTTACATTAAGAACAATGGTTTGAAAGTCAAAGCCTTTTACTCACAGAGAGGCAGGTTTTGTTGAAGGAAGAAAAGGCTCTTCAGAATCAAAAGGGAAAGCCGGAAGCTCCAGGACTTGGGCTTCACCCCTACGGAAGAGGCTGGTGGGAAAGTGTACTGAGCTCCTCACCCAGTCCTCTGGGGACCTAGGAGGTAGTGGGAGGGGGAGGGGGAGGAAGATGGGACAGAGGGTAGAGAGGAGCATCTAGCTTAGACGTGGTAGGTCAGTCTAGCTCCCCACGGGGTCCAGTCACATGCCCATAGTCACTCTCTGACATCTCAATGAGTCTAGCTGTTCTGAGCCAGAATCCTACCAATTGTATTCCTTCCCACAGCTGGGATACGTCATCCACAGCAGCCTTCAGGCCCTGCTTCAGCACAGATGATCCCTGTCTATATCCAGAGTCATCATTGCTGAGGCCTCCTCTCCTCCATCTGATTGCTCCACACCACAAAAGATACCCATGAGCCTCCCTCAGCTTGTGAGACCAAAGAGATGGCCACCAACTTCTGTGTTAAGGTGACACAGGGCTTGGGAAGGCTCACGCCGAGGCTAAGCCGTTTACAAGTCACACATGGTCCTGGATCCCCAGCCGCATGTTGCTTCTCTATTGCGTTTAGTTGGTAACCTTTTGTCTCAATTTTGATGGGCTCCAGTTGGAGCAGTGATCCTTAACCTCTTTCGCCTATTAAAAACATATGAGGAGCTTCTGATAGGAGTGCCATGCCAAACTAATGCAACTAGATGCTCTCTGGGCAGGTCGTGGTGCTATGGCTGTTGTGTGCAACATTTATCTCGTGGGGCCACTCCACTTTGTTCAGTTCATACACTGTCACTCTCCAGCGGTTCCAAAAATGGATCCATAACAGATTAGAACAGGAGTGGATTGGCTTGTTTATTTTAGACTTAGGGCGGCAGCCAGGAATGGAAGGGTTAACAGTAGCAGCTGGGTAGGTGTTTGGAGTCAGGGCAAGTTGCAGCAATGGGAAGCAGCAAGCCAGCTGGCGAGGGAGGAGGTAACACAAAACAGGTGTTCTGATGGCGCATGGAGGCCTCCAGGAGAGCTACACATGACTGGATACCAGGAAGGGCAGCAGTGAGCAAGGCAACGTGGTGTGAACTTGGAGTTCCATGCCTCGAGCAGGAGGATGACAAGTTCAAGGCTAACCTTGGGATCCATACTGAGACTGTCCCCTGCAAAAATAAAAACAGCAGTAACAGCAAAAACTAAATAATAAATAGATAGAGGAAAAGAATGACAGAGAACATTCTAGAAGCAAGCATCTCCGAGGAGTCCATCTTGGAATCCAGAGAAAGAACTGGAGTTACTGCTTGCCATGGGCTGAATTGCCCCCCCCCCCCATATGTTAAAGTCTTAACTCCCAGAATCTAAGGACATGACTGCCTTTAAAGGGAAATTCAGAAACATTAAGAGGGCTGAAGAGATGACGCAGGCATTAAGAGCACTGCTGCTCCTGCAGAAGAGCAGGGTTCAGTCCCCAGCATCCACACTGTGGCTCACAAACCCCTGTAACTCCAGGGCCAAAGACTCGGCTCCCTTTGCTGCCCCCACCTCCAGAGGCACCAGGCGTGGATCTGGTATACATACATACATGTAGGTAAACACTCATACACATAAAATTAAACAAATGAACAAATGTTTTAAAAAGGAACAAAAAAGATTATTTTAGGGGGTCCTAATCTCATTTGTGTCTACTTATTTCTATTTAATTTTTGTGGCCTTAAACTTAAGATTCTCCCGCCTCAGCCTGCTGAGTACTGGGTTTACAGATGGAGGTGGGCCCCTACATTGGGATTTTGTGTTCCCACAAGAAGACCTGTCTGTCCCTTAGTACACAGAGAGAAGTTGGCTACCTGCAAGCCAAGAAGAGGAGACATCTAGTCTGCAGACTCACAAGAGAATAGATCTCTACTGCTTAATCTACCACCTTTAGTATTTTGTTGTGGTCCCAAATACCTGTGGGAAGGATTTGCAGGAAGAGGGTGGGACCACCACCTCAGAGACAGTACTGTGGCAAAGTCTCAGCCAGTTATGTGACAGGGTCAGTGATTCACAAACCTGGAACTCATTGATCCAGCTGGAACGGGTGACCAATCAGTCCTAGGGACCCCCCTGTCTCTGCCTTCCCAGTTTTGGGATTACAGGCACACACACGAATTGCCATACCTGGCTTTTCATGTGGGAGCTGGGAATCTGAACTCAGGTCCTCATACTTGAACGGTATGTCCTTTACCAACCCAGCCACATCCCTAGCCTTTGGTTCATTCATTCCTGCAACAGTGTTACAGTTTTGGAATCTACTCTGTGCTAGACCCCGTTCTATGAGCCTGATGTATTTTTGTCAGGATGGCGCAGAGGAGAGGATGTTGGTGTGGATTGGAGTGTGTAGAGAATGAGCTGTCGACACCAGAACAACCAATCGTAGAGGTGATAGTAAGTCACCTTGCTCTTTCATGTAATTGCTTGCAGAGGGGTTCGGAGACCTTATTTGCAAAGAGGAAACTGTGGGAGCTAGACCAAACAGGTTGTCTGTACCCTTTTGAGTATAGCATTTTTCTTTCTAGAGGTAGAAGCTGGTTTTCTGTGCGGATAGTTTCCACAGGCACTAGGTGAACAAACTTAAATGTTTCCGCTGAAGGCCCCATACCTGTTCTTGGATTTAAAACACAACATCCAACTGTATCTTGACTTTGTTAGTTTTTCTGAAGTGTCAGCGCTCCCCTACCAACTGAGAAGCTGGCACAGGCAGTAGCCCCATGCCACTGAAGACAGACAATCAGATTCCCTAATTCAGACTCCATTGGCCCTCCAGCCCTGTATGACCTTGATTGGGGTTGGGGGAGTAAAAAAGGTCAACAACAAAAATGTCCTCCAAACTAATATTTTTTGTTCCCAATAAGTATCTATCCCAAATTCCTTACACCAGGTTTTTTTTTTTTTTTTAATTATGTGATAGACAATTTATCAACATTGAGTCAGCAAGCTCTCATTAAAAGCTGGGAAGCTTCTGGAGTAAATTGTCAGGCTGGACGTGACAAGCTGATAATGGGAAATAGCTGCGTCTCTAGGATCCTGTCGCTTAGACACAGGCATCCCTCTGTGCTTTCTCATGTGGAGGACTCCTCACTCACCTCATTATTTGAAGCACTGAGGTGGTGTGAGAATCCAAGATAGCCGGGCTGATTTGTACTCTGGGCTTCTTCCACTTGGCAGGCAGCAGAGGGGGCAGTGAAGAGCTTGGGCTTTGAAGTCAGACAACCTTGAATTTGCACACCGACTCTCCCTCCTCCCAGCCCTGTAATTGTAGGCAAACCTCTTTGACTTCAGTCTCTATTTCCTTAGCTATAAAGCCAGGGTAATCATATTTACCTTCTGGGCTTGTAAGGATGAATGAATGATACAAGGTGTATGAAAGCCTTAACATCCGGTTGGCAGTACAGTCAATGCTCATTAACTGGCAACTTTTAAAAATAGTAACAAGTAACAATATCCTCACTTAAAAAGCATCTGTTCTTTTGTGTGTTGGTGTGTGAGTGAGTGAGTGTGTGTGTGTGGTGTGCCCACATGTAAGCAGGTGCACGTGCCTGGGGCACACATGTAGAAGCCAGAGGAAGACTTTGAGTGTCTTGCTCTGTCCATCTCTTCCTTAGCCTCTTGAGACAGGGTCTCTCATTGAGACAAGAGCTATGCTGGCAGTCAGCAAGTCCTCATCACTGTCCTGTCTCCCCAACTCCCCAGCACAGGCACGCTGACTTTTCACATGGCTCTTGGGGTCTGAACTCAGGTCTTCACATTTGCTCAGCACATGTTCTACCCACTGAGCCATCTCTCCAGCCCATACCTGTTCTTCCTCCTACCCAAAACAGGAAGCTGAAGCCGTGCACAGACTGGGTTAGCTTAGATCATCTCTACAAGGAACCAGACTTGAGGATTTGTAACACTCCACCCCCAACTCCAATATTCTCAGATATTTTATTCAGGGAGAGATGAGCATCAGTGAGCCCCAGAAAGGCAGCTGTCTTTTCTAAGCCGTTCCTCTGGAGACATGCCGTGCTCCCTAGAACTTCTAGTTCTGAAGCTTACAAGACCCAGTTTGTCCAAGAAAGCCCAGCTTGGAAGAGGAAGCCTGGATAAATAGAGAAGACCAGTTAATTTCATGCCTGCAAAACCATTCTCTTTTTTTGGGTGGGGGGGGGATAACAGAGTGAGAGCAAAGGGACATTTGACCCTTCCAAGATGTTTTCTTAATGAGAAATACAAGGTATGCACACAATCTTGTTTTCTGACAGATCCTTGAAAAAAAAAATCTGGCATATTAACGATCCCTCTTAAAATACCAAAGATGGGGCCAGAAGAGAACTTTTCTTTCTGAACAATGACCGAGAAGGGAATTCTAATGAATATTTTGGCACACAGATGTCATTTTCTGGCTCTTTCAGGACCTAAGAGCAGTGGGTCATAATTAAAGCTGCTGATGGCAACTCCAGACAGTCAATTCGAATGTTTTCTCCATGCTGTCAATTCTTGCATTAAATGATTTAACATCATGTTTGTGCAGTTGAACATATACACAGAGGGAAAATGAAACACTGATATGAATTCTGGAGCATTTCTCCAAAAGATATTGTTTATTACATTCGAAGGATTTGTACAATGTTTTCCTTCGCTGATAAATTGAAATGACCCTTTCCATGAAGAGAGCTGAGAAGTTCATCTTGAATATGGCTGAAAGAGATAACATTGCCTGTCTGCTTGCCTCCCTCCCTCCCTCCCTCCCTCCTTCCTTCCTTCCTTTCTTCTCTCCCTCTTCTTTCTTTATAGTGTCTCATGTAGTTCAGGCTGGCCTTGAACTCACTATTTAGCAGAATATGACCTTGAACTCCTTATCTCTCTGCCTCCACCTCCCTAGTACTGAGATTGAAACAATGTGCCCCCACCCCTGGTTTTATGTAGAGCTGGGGATTGAATATAGGGAGTAGCATGCTAGCAAGCACAGTTGAGCCATACTCTCAGCCGCAAGATCGTATTTTCTGTAGGAAAGTAAAACCAGCTCATATATTTGGAGTTGAAGCCACACATTAAGTCAATGAATGTTGTCCTCATCCAGTACACCTCCTTTCTGGAGACTCTCCCAGGAGCTGTTGATGCTGCAAATTTGATTATGTAACTTAAAAAAGGCCAAGGCTGCTCATTTTTCTGTCAATTCAACTTCCAGAAAGAAAACCTACAAGTCTATCTGTTTGCAAGATCTGTTAGGATCTTAGGAACCAGGCTTCCATTTTTGTCTTTTTTTTTTTTCTTTAATAAATTTGCATCTTTTACACAAGGGTAAACTCATCCATCCTCCTTCATCCTCCCCATCCCTCCATCCTCCTTCTCCTTCCCTTCTCCATCCCTCCATCCTCCCCACCCCTCCATTCTCCCCCATCCCTCCATCCCCCCAGATCCCCCATTCTCCTCTAAAAGATAAGTGTTTCAGTTTCTTCCTGGATGGAAATGAAGCAGCTAAAGCCAAGTGTTTCTGAGACAGTTCAAAGCACTATTTTGGAGTAAGATAAACTGACCAGTCACTTCCTTTTTCTTTCTTTCTTTCTTTCTTTCTTTCTTTCTTTCTTTCTTTCTTTCTTTTTTTTTAATTTTTGGTTTTTTCAAGACAGGGTATCTTTGTGTAGCTTTCCCACTGCGACTTGCACATTGGAAGCCAAGCGTAGTACGGAGTGAGGCACGGAAGACGTGTGGGCTGAATGGGAGAGTGGTCACAGTGCTGGCAGCTCATGAGCCCAGTGCTACAGCAGCTGCTGGGGTGTGGTCGAATTTTCTGGGTACCCAGCTTCAGGTTCTGCTAACTTCCTTTCTCAGAGCCCATAATCTAGCCTTGGCTAACATTATGTAGATGGAGCGAACGCTGTGATGTGGAAACTCAGTAGTTAGGTACTACTACTCATCGTAGTCAGGTTCCTCGGAGAGCCTTTGTGAAGAAGCTACAAACAGAATACTTTGGGCTATAGGATGCAAGAGACCCGTGGGTAGAGCCTGTGTGATCTGGGTGCCCTGCTGACAGTTGCTTTCCTGCTTGGCTCACAGAATCGGGAAAACTGCTGGCTTTAAACAGGGGCTTTTGGGAGACTCTCTTGTCAAAACACATAGCCCACTGGAGAGGACTCTCCACTATCCACATGATAAAATGGTGGAATGCCGGTCTCTAGGCCAGTGGGGTGACTCAGAGATGAGATTATGTCTTGACACTTTGTTCTCGGGCCATGCCAGAGGGTAAAAAAATGTAACCCTCTGCTGCCACCTGCTGTTTCCTTTGGAATAAATTATCGGAATAATTCTAAACTTGTATTGGTTGATCTTCGCCAAACGCCTTAAGGAATTTGGGGCCTGTGAAATGTATGTTTATACAGTTCTGTACCAGCAGATCTGTTATATGCTAGGATAAACTGTTGGGTCCCATGGGTGCTTGCTCTCTTTTAAGCTCGTTCAATTACTGTCTGCCTCTTCCATCAAAATAAGATCAAGAGGAAGGTCACACACCTACAAGGGCCCTCCCCAAGGAGCCCCTTGAGCAAGGTCCAAGCCTTAAGAGTTTGTATATCGCTTCCTCATGGGGCAGTGACGCCATAAGAGCCATAACTGAAGGCTCATATGGACAACATGGACTGTTCCCCAAGGGCGTGTCAATGGGTACTTTTCCTTGTAAAACCCCTCCATCACCCCACCCCGGAAGTGAAAATTCTCTTCCTAGTAGAACTGGCTTCAGAGGAAGCTCATTGTGATGCTTTCAGATGTTTTATCTTTGTCTTCTTTGAAGAAACTGAGGCAGATTAAGGAAGAGGGAAATGAAGATAACATACCCAGCTGGGAGAATCTGAGCTCAGGTTAGATGTGGAGATAATGGTAAAAAGTTAACAGTCAGTAGCTTGGACGGGCCTGATAAGTGCTCTTAGTCATCTGATTGGAAGCCCAGAGGACAGAGATCATCTACTTTGACAGTTCTAGAAAGTGGGATTTTCCTCTTTGCCCTCTTCGGGAAGATGTACTCACATGCCAGAATTTTCTTCTGTTGTTGTCATTGGGGATTCTTCAAATCATGATCTTTTTATTGGCAGAGATTAGTGACCCTGTTAAATGTGTTTTCATATCAATCTAAGTACTTCTTTTAAAAAAAAAAAGTTGAATCTTGGGCTGGGCGTGGTGGTGCATGTTTTTAATCCAAGCACTTGAGAGTCAGAGGCAGGCAGATCTCTGTGAGTTCAAGGCCAGCCTGGTCTACAAAAAGAGTTCCAGGACAGCTAGGGCTGTTACACAGAGAAACCTTGTCTCAGAAAAAAGTAAAATCTGGTACTTTTTAGATGATGTAAAGTATTAAGGAAATGAACCTTGATATTTTCTCCTATCAGACTGTGCCTGATAAGGACCTGGTAGGTATGCGATGGCTCATTACTCAGTGTCTTACGCCACAGCTGGTACTTCGGGGCACATTTGTTGAATGATTGAGCTGATCATCTACATGCTCATCTCCATAAGAGATGGGGGTGGGGAGTAGGAAGGAGTAGGAGGAAGCTTCTTAGAATCATTCAGATGATTCATGGGTAGATGAACCAGGAGTACTAGAATGTGATGAGGAGACCAAAAGTTATATTATATAGGCTTCAAAAATTATATGTATTGCTTATAAAGTAAGCACGACTCTTGAAAAATCAACAAGAAAGTTGTAACATGCAAAATTCCTTCCTCCCCTGTCTGGTTCTCAAACTCTTGCCCTTGTTAATGTAGTTCACAAGTCTGTGTTTATGCTTCATGCATTTTCTTGTTTATGTCCTGTTGTTCCTCTGTAGAGCTGTGTAAAGGCTTTGGGAATGTTCTAGCCTGGCTCAGCCATGGCAAGAGGCCAGTCACTAAAGTGGTATTTCCTTGGAGGGGGCAATAAAAAGTGAGAGACCCCAGGCTGGAGGAAAAACCCTGCAGGTCTAGTGTAATGGTTTCAGCTTCTCTCACCTCTCAAGATACTCTTGACAGTTCCTAGTTCTAGAAGATTCTGGATTGTCTCCCTTTTCTTCTCCAGGCAGGGAAACAACTATTCAGGTGTATAATCAGGTGAGTGTTTACCAGTATGCTTGATTTGAGGAGCACAGGAGCCCACCATTTGCCTCTGTTGTCCTTGCTCACCCCGGAAGCCCTATCCCAATCCAAGATCCAGCCAGAATGGTTGAGGGTATCGAAGATGGTCAGAGGGCTGGGGAACTGCCTATTCACAAGGCCACCACAGCTGCATCCTGACAAGGGCTCTCACACAAGGGCCTGTGTTAGGTTCCGTGATGAGCAGGTGGACAGGGCCATGGCTTCTTTAGCAAGTTTGTCTTCTGATGAGCAAGAAGTCTGGCAGGTGGTGTGAAGGCGTGATTGTTTTCCAGTGTTTTCGATACCAGCTCTTATGCCTCCTGTTGTGTCTGGTAACTAAGATGCTGTCAAGAAAATACAGCGAGGCCTCTCTGAGCTGAAAAAGAGCACTTTTGCAATTAGCCTGTTGTCCCTTCAGTCTGTTTCTCTTAGAACAAATGTAATCTTCGTCAATACAGAGTGTTTAAAATAGCTCTTCTGGTGAGTCACCTAAAGCGAAGCTGCAGATACGTTATTGTTTCAGCCATAGCAGGTTTGACATGCAAGCCAACTCCTAGTTACCACTCACGAGGGAGCAGGAACTGTTGCTCCCAAGCCAACCTTAAAAACGTTCAGAGAGCATGAAATGCCTCAGATGATGCGTTGGTACCGCACATCTCAGAAGGAGTTCAATTTGCTGCAGTGGCAGAGGGTCTCTACAAGCTCCACGTTCTTCAGGACCCAAGACACATGAGGGTTTTGCCCATCATTCATTACCTCCCCTGCCCCCACCCACAGGAGTGTGGACAGAACTTTAGGGAAATCTCCAGGAGGCCATGAGGAAGGGGCAGAGGACTTTGCAGATGCTGAGGAGAAATGAAAGCTTTAAACAGAACATTGTGCCATGGCTTGAAAGGTCATTATCTAGTTCACACTTACCTCAGAATCTAAATATTGTCAGAAAAAGTTTGCCAGGACCATGAGCAGTGAAATCACTCAAAATAGCTCTCGGGAATCTTCAAGGCCAATGTGGCTCTGGCAGGCCGTGACACTCAAACCTGTTGTTGCCTATGAGGGACCTCAATGGCATCGAGGCACGGCAGTTGATATAGAAAGCCCTTGAAAACTGTAGCTGCCTCTCATGTCAAGTGAGTCAACTTTGTCTCTATGTTTCTCCTCCACCGACTTCATGTATGGGGAGGGGATTCTTTAAGTGAAGTCCTCATTACCACAGGCCTCTGAACACTCTGCCCTTCCCCCTAGCCATGGCATAGCATGGTGTCTTAGCATGCAGCAGCAGTTTCTTGCTTTACTCTGCTCCTGGCCCCACCCTGGACTGGCTAAAGCCAGGTTCCCTCCTGCCAGGCAGCCGCTGGGTCAAAGTCCAGAGCAGTTCTCCCAAATAAACAAGTCCAACAAAGGCAGTTCCCAGCAGTGGACAGGGCTTTGCTCCAGAAGACTGTTTGCAAATCTGTCCTTTGGAATCTAGAAGACTATTCCTCAGGAGGAGTGATGTTATATGTTGTGGCAAGGTTCCCAGGCTAGCCCACAACCACTAATTGAACCCAGAATGGACTTAGAAAGAAGTGCTCTGGACACACTATTATAGGCAATAAAGATATTACTGAGCCATGTAGGATGCAGTGAGATATGTGAATTCAAAGTTACTTAAACTCCAGTTTTGTAGAGGGTTGACTTAGAGGCTCCCACTCTGCATATGGGCAGTACCATCTTTTAGGCTCAGATCTGTGAGGGATATTTAATCACACTGTGAAACTCTGAGACTGTGTTAATAAAATCAACCTTGCAAGGATCAGAGGGTAGAGCCAGTGACTAGTTGACAAGAATTACCTATAGAGAGTACAGAGGTCTCAGGAAGATGGAATTAGGAGAATCCAGAAAGATGGATAGAGAGACACACAGGATAGAGTAGGGAGGGACTTGGAGTTTCACTGTCTTTCTGGTTTGGGACAAAGGAGAGACGTTCTCTTGCTGGGCTTCTGGGCAAAAGGAAGGTCAACTGGTTGCATCTTGGCCCCTCTGGGCTATCAGGTTTTCACCCCAACATCTGACTCCTGAGTCTTTATTGGTAGATAGAATGATAAAGAATTAGTTAAAAAATACATTTGGTGGCAGTGACAGAGGCTGTGCAGGTAGGGCCAGAAATCTCACCAAGCCAAAGCCTGAGTGGTAGAGTGTTGACTTCAGGGCAGGGGGCTGCAGACGGTAATTAAAATTTCAGTAGATTCAGGTGTAGCTGCGAAGCTGGAAGGAAAACCAACATGGGTCCAGACTGAATAACAAGCAGAGAAAAAGCTGATCACTGGCACTCGCCTCTGCTTTTTCCTGACTGCAGATGGTATGACCAGCTGCCTCAAGTGTGATCCCCACAAACTTCCTTGCCAGAGTGGATTGTACTTTCCCACTGTGAACAAAATGAAACATCTCCTTCCTTAAGTTATTTTAGGTGTTTTTGAAATTTATTTTTATCTTATGTATGTGGATGTTTGGCCCATCTGTGCACCATGTGCAAGCCCACAGAGGCCAGAAGAGGGCAGCAGATGCCCTCAATCTGGAGTTACAGATGGCTGTGAGCTACCACGTAGGTGCTGGGAACCCAACCCAGGTTGGAAGAGCAGCCAGGGCTCTGAACTGTCTGAGCCTCCCACCCCTTCCTGTCTTTTAGTGTTTGATAGGATCTCATTGTGCAGCCTGCTGCTTTCATCTCTTAAACTGAGAGGCAGGGACTCCATGCCTGGCTTCTTTCTCTCTTTCTGTTTTTTTCCCTCCTCCTTTCTTTGGTCTTCTCCTCATTCTCCCTTCTCATCAGGGCTGGGATGGAAGGGGAAGTAAGAGTTAGGATGGGTCCCTGGCCGGGGAAGGACTATTGACTGGAATAGCAGAGAGAAATGTCTGCACTTTTGCTCCAGGAACTTCTTTGCACATGGCATCCTAGGTCTCGGATTAAATGGTTGATTTAGACTCCTGCAGGTGGTTGGTAACATGGTTCCCTGGAGTCCTTGCAGGAAGGATGGGAAATCGAGGAAGAACAAAATACCTGATTAGGATTAAGGAATGGGAGAATGAAGTACACATAATGGCCTAAAGCAAGGTTTTCTGTTAGTCTCCATCATCTAGATTTAGTGAGGCCCAGGTTCCCAGTGCCAGGAGACTACAATAACAGAGTAAGTTAACAAAGCCAAGCATGATGGAATTTTCAGGAAGGAACCAGGTTTCTCTGATATTACCACTTTGTTATCTTCCTATGCATAAAGGTAGAAAGCTCATTTGTCTGTTTTCACATAATGTTTTCAAGAATATGCTAGAATAGTGGACAGAAAAGGTGTGTAAGAAAACATTACTTCACAAAAATGGGATCAAGCAGGGGCTGGAGGGACAATGAGATGGCTCAGTGGCTAAAGACACTCTTTGCCAAGGCCAGTGCCCTGAATTTGATCCACAGGAACCACATGAAAGGAAAACACTGACTCTTGAAAACTTGTCCTCTGACCTCCACGTGAGCTCCATGGCACTTGTGAGTGCATGCATATATACTTCTGAAAAATAAATAATTGAAAAAAAAATGGGTCAAGGGTGCCATGTTCCAAAAGGGAAATGCATGCCCCAATGTGAAAATAGAGCCGGTGTGGTCCGCCTAGAACAGGATCAAACCGCCACCCTCTTATCTGCTCAGTAGATTTATGACTGTGTTGAAGAATTGCTGTAGCCTTTTATTTTTATCGGCCACATTCCATTAATGCCTCAGAATGAATCTGTGGTCAACTAAAAGCCTGGTTGTTTTTATTTTTTATTTTATTTTTTTACATGAATTGCTACCACACTAGGAATTCCTGTGAATCCATGCTCTTGAGGGCTTTTTGGAGACTGAGCACAGAGGCTTACAATGGTCCTCACTGAATGGCAGGCCAGCTTGCATCTCACTTCTTTATCTAGCAGCTAAGACTCTAAACTTGGTGCTCACTTCCTTTGTTAGTCAAGCCAATCTATAAAATGTAAGCTGGGGCCAATATAAGACAGGTGACTGAGTCACATGGCAGGCTCCTGCAGAGGGACACCCAATGTCTCCCCTCTGTGGGGAAGGAGAGTCAGCCAGCTGCAAACCCATCTATAAATACGCTGCCCTTGATGTTTCTACCTTTGGAATTCTGGTCCTGACCCAATACCTTGTACATGGTAGATGCTCAATAAAAGTTAACCATATATTTATGAAAGGGAGGTGAGACACATTTCAGGGAGGACTCCCTTGGTTTCCTAGTATTCTTCATAGTCATTTTCTTTTCTTTATGGGATAGGCACTTATCCTGTAGCCCATGCTGATCCAGAACACAGGGTATAGTCCAGGCTGGCCTTGAACTCACAGTGATCCTCCTGCCCCTGCCTCCCAAGTGCAGGAGTTATAGGTGTGAATCCTTATGCATGACCTCTTTCTTGTTGCTTTTAATCAAAATGTAAAAATGGAGCATGGGAAGGAATTCAGTGGCAGCACTTGCCTCGATTGTCTTGAGAGGCCTTGGTTTGAACCTCAATACTGAAAAAAGAAGAGGAAGAGGAGGAGGAAGAAAGGAGTCAGCAACTGCAGAGGGAAAGATAAAGCATATTATGTTATGGGAAAATAAAACCAGAGGGTAATTGTACAGAGAATTTCTGTGGGAATTTTGGGCAGCTGGTTTCATTGCCACTTAGTTCAAGGAAGAAAGCCAAGTAGACTCCCATCAGCTCAGGTCAAGAGAGAATGGATTCAGGCTGTAGTGATGGTTCAGCGGTTAAAAACACTGGCTGCTCTTCTAGAGGTCCTGAGTTCAATTCCCAGAAACCACAAGGTGGCTCACAAACATCTGTAATGAGAGCTGGTGCCCTCTTCTGGTGTGCAGACATACATGCAGATAGAGCACTCATACATAAAATACATAATAAATAAAGCTTTAAAAAAGAGAAAGAGAGAATGGACTCAACAGGACTATCCTCAGAGTTTGATCTGTGTTGTATGTGTTTTTTAAATGTATACGCGTTATCAGTCTAAAAATTATTGTTTTGCCTATATGTATGTCTGTACCATGTGCATACAGGCCAAAAGAATGGCATTGGATTTTCCTAGGGCTGGAGTTATGGATGATTATGAGCTTCCTTGTGGGTGTTGGAAATTGAGCCCACGTTCTTAGGAAGAGGAGTCAGTACTCTTAACTGCTGAGCAGTCTCTCTAGCCCCCACTTTATTTTATTACATTTTATTTATTTATTTATTTATAAGTGAGTGAGTGTGCGTGTGTGTGTGTGTGTGTGTGTGTGTGTGTGTGTGTGCGTGCACGTGCACACATGTGTAGAGGTCAGATGACAATTTTTGGGAGTGGTTCTCTCCTTCCACCATCAAGATCTGGGTCATTGAATTCAGGTCATCCCTCTTTTCAGCAAGCATCTTTACCAGCTCTACACACTTTACTTATTTGTTTAAAGTTTTTTATTCTTTTGAGAGTGACTCACTATCTAGCCCTGGATGGTGTAGAACTTGCTATGTAGACCATGCTGGCTTTGAACTCACAGTGATCTGCCTGCCTCTTGAGTGCTGGGATTAAAGGTATGTACCACCATGCTTGGCTCCTAAAGTCATATTTTTATTTCATTCTTAAATTGTCACAATTAATGAGGAGTGGACATATGTATGCCCATTGGACAAGACTCAATTTTTTTTTACTAAACATTTTATTTTTATTTTATATATTGCTTAAATGTATGTCTGTGTACCATGTGTATAAAGTCTCTGAGGAGCCAGAAGAGGGCACTGGATCTTTTGGGACTGGAGTCAGACAGTTTTGAACTATTATGTGGGTGCTGGAAATTGAACCTGGGTCATCTGCAAGAGCAGCCAGTGCTCTTAAACACTGAACCACCTCATTTCACCAGCCCTCAAGACTCAGATTCTTAAATCCTGATGTCAGGTTAGACATCTACACCTCAATTCTCTCTCCTGCTTTCATTAAAGAATAGTTCTGGATTCACAAAAAGCAAAGCAAATAGTGCTCATCTTCCAGTTCCCCTATTTTTAAAATTTATGTACTTATTTAGGTTGTTTTGAGACAGGGTTTCATGTAGCCCCTGTACTCTCTATGTAGTTGAGAAAACACTTAAACTCTTGGCTCTCATGCTTTGACCTTTCAAGTGCTAAGATCAGGGACATGCACTACCACACCTGCCCTCTATTATTAACATCATACATCAGCATGGTGCACTTGTTACAACTGATGAATCTGTTGTCTGTTTATCTACCTATCTATCTATCTATCTATCTATCTATCTATCTATCTATCTATCTATCTGTTTCTATCTGTTATTTTGCAGTATTGAGGATTGAATCCAGGCCTCACTTCTTATACTAGGTAAGTGCTTAAGCACTGAGCTATATCTTCAGCTCTTGTTAATTTTTAATCTATTTTGATATAGTGTCTTATGTAGCCCAAGCTGGCCTTGAACTTACTATGTAGCTAAGAATAATCTTAAATTTCTGATTCTCCTACCTCCACTCTCAAATGCTGGATTACAGGCTTATGCCATTATGCATTGTTTATATGGTACTGGAGGTCAAATCAGGGCTTTGTGCCTCTTAAGCAAGAATTCTACCAACTGGACAATATCCCCACCCCTTCCTTGCTTTTTATGCCCAAGTCTGCGACTTTTGTTTCCTTCTCCTGGAAATGCAAATTTGGCTGCCTTCAAGACGGTAGATTCACTTTTGCTTTGTGGTCCAGATGGAAGATGGATGAGGCCTGGAATTGGAGGAGAGAGGGACAGATTAGAGAGTGTCTATGTGGTAAAGCTGGCAGAATTTTGCTGATTGGATATACATAAACTAAGAGAAATTGTGAGCTCAGATTGTAAGTTTGAGGCCAGGATGGTCTTCATAGAGAGTTCTAAGACAGTCAAAGCTACATAATGAGATCCTATCTCAAAATAAAATAAAAAGACACAAAGACTCAAGTTGTGCTGTTTACTCAAGGAGGTACAAAGTTGATATGAGAATGTGCCCCATAGGCTCAGATGTTTGAACACTTAGTCCCCAACTGGTGGCACTGTTTGGGTACCCTTAGGAGGCGTGGCTTTGCTGGAGGAGGTATGGCGCTGTGGGCTAGCTTTGGGGTTTCAAAGCCTCAGGACATTCCCAGGGTGCTCTTTCTGTTTCCTGCTTGTGGTTCAAGATGTGAGCTATCAGCTTCCTGCTCCTACCACTTTGCCTGTCACTGGCTGCTGCTATGCCTTCCTACCATGATGGACTCTTATCCCTCTGGAACTACAAGCCAAAATAAACTCTCTTGTATAAGCTGACATGGTCATGGTGTTGTATCACAGGAATAGGAAAGTAACTAATACAGAAGTGAATCCAGAAGATTAGATGGGAGCATCATGAGGTCATGGTGACATCCTGCACTGGATTTACCCTTGGGACATCAAGGTATTCTTGTCCAAAAGGAAGCTGGAAATAATGAGCCTTCAGTTCTGCATGGAGATTGGACAGGAGTTATTCCCAAACTAGAGATCATGACAGGGGCTCTCATAATGGATTTAACTGGGATAGACCCAAGGGGCACATTTGCAGTAATTCAAACCCTTGGCAGCAAATAATTGAATGTGAACTTCAGGTCAGCAGAGAAATGAAAATTTATTTTGGAGACCATGAGACAGAAAGAGGCCAGGACTTTGTGGGGAGGATTTTGTGGTAATTCCACTCTCCAGGCTTAGGCTAATGACTGTTGCTTTTCTACTCAAATGAAAATTTGGGATTTGAAAAGGTAGCTATATTGACTAATTAATACAACCTCAGAAAAAGTAGCAGGGTTTGGTCTTAGGTGGAGTTATGTAAATGGGAAATATAGTGGTATAGAGTCAGATTGTAATGAAAATGCTCCCAGGTGTTATATGTCGCACACTTAGAACATTTTTTTTTTTTTTTTTTACATTTTCTTTAAAACATAACCCTCTTGTTCTTGGCTGACACTGTAGATTGGCTCAGTCAGGAACCCTCACAACTGCCTCCTCCTCCCTTGCTGTCTGTAGGGGCTGCGGCACATACAAGCTCCCAGACTCTGTTCCAGTAGAGATGGCTGTGTAGCAGTTGGGGAAGTTGGTAGGCTTCCAGCATGGAGCTTCCACGCAGTGTTTGCAGCAGTGTCTGCCTGTGACCAAGAGAAAGACAGTTGAGAGTGTTAGGGAGAAGGGCAGAGGGGACCCTGACTCCCCAAAGACGCCTGCTAGCAACTATGCTTTAGTTTATTCATTTCTTCTTATGTTTCGTCAAAAAATAAATAAATAAAAACTATGTTTGGCTGGGGAGATGGCACCAAAAATGAGGGCCTGAGTCTGGATCCTCGTCACCCATGTACAAAGCTGGATGTACAGTGCGTACCTACTATCCTAGCACTGGAGAGGCAGACAGAAGAATCCCCGAAGCTTGCTGGCCAGCCAATCTAGCTGAATCAAAAAGCTCTAAGTTCAGTGAGAGCCTCGGCCTGAAAAAATAAGGTGGAGGTGTGATTGGATAAGACACCTGGCATTAACTTTTGGCTTCCAAATACATATGTGCATGCATGCATACCTATATGTACATATGCACACACTTGGGAATATGCACTACTGTGTGCCACATCCCAAGGTGTTTGCCGACCTCCTCCCCTCCTCACCTGGACTTTCCCCACAATGAGATTCTGGAGGTTCGATCCCTGCCATGACACTTACTCTAGGTAGCTAAACCAATCATCGGCATTGGTTTTCTCTAGGTGTTGGCTGGGTCTCTTGAATCACCTTCCCGTCCCTCCCAACACACGAGCGCACGTGCGCGCACACACACACACACACACACACACACACACACACACACACACACCCCGAGTCTTTACCTTTTTAAACAAATACTCAAGATTGCACTCTGAGCTTCCCACTAGAAGGGAATTTCGAGTCAGTCCCTGCTGCTTAGCTCATTCTGGAATTTTTGATGATGGGACTTAAGGCTTTGTAAATTTTAGAACTTCACTGCCAATTCTAATGTGCAACTCATACCAAGAACCTGTGGTGTAAGCCAGTGTTTGTAGCGATGAGTGTTTTCCTGCCTTTCTCAGCTGGACGCAACTATGATTGATAGTGTGTCACAACTCTTTAAACAGCAGATGACTGTTGGATCTTCAGCTGCCCTCTACTCCGTATCTACTCTAGGAGCACTCTCAAGAGATGTGGGAAAAAAAAACAAATATATTCTATTTTTCTATTCCAAAGATCCTTCTAGAGCTGTTCAAGTGAGGCCAGAGAAGTGTCACTGCTCCCTGGCTTGGAAAAACAAGGACAAGGCTGACCTCAGTTTTCTATCTCTATAAACCTCAAGAACACCTGGGAAATGCCAATGTTTCAGCAACCAGACTCCATCTCCCGGGTCATATTCTGCACTCTAAAATAACATAACATGACAGAGTTTAATTTTCTACTTCAAATGTTTTAAAGTTATATACCCTCAATTTGTCTGTAATTTTAAAAAAGATTTATTTATTTCTTGAAGTAAGGTCTCATTATGTAGTCCTGGCTGTCCTGGAACACAGTGTGTAGACCAGCCTGGCTTGGAACTTGCAGTGCTCCTCCTCCTGTCTCAGCCTCCCAGGTGCTTGGCATTATAAGTGTGAGCCACCATGCCCAGTTGCCAATTAATCAGTGGTGAATCAAGCCATCTACTTTCCTCCACGTCCTTTGCTACAACCCCGTTAGCCACATAAGCATCATAAAACGTGCAGCTGTGACCCTTTGTCCTTGAAACTTCAGTGACTGTTGTCCTCAGGACAAACACAGCTTAGTCACCTAACCTCATTCCTGGCCTTTTCTCCTTTTACCTTCTAAGGTCCACACTTTCTGTGCTGACTGCCACGTCAGGGCCTTGGTTGGCACTTGCTCTTTTCTCTAACCACTTTAATTCCCCCCTCCCCCCCTCCACCTTTTTTGCCCTGTCCCACTTTATCTGCCTGCCCCCCTCTAGAACCTTCCTATCTCAATTCAAATATAATTTCTTCTCAGAAAACCTCCACTTTTTATTTTTTCACAAGGTCTTCCTAAGTAGATCAGGCTGACTTTGAACTTACAGAGATCTGTCTGTGTCTGCCTCCTGAGTACTGGGATTAAAGTACTGGCAGAAGACCTCTAATTTCATACCATCCACATATTCTTTTTTTTCTTTTTTGAGACAGAGTTTCTCTGTGTAATAGCCCTGGCTGTCCTGGAACTCACTTTGTAGACCAGGCTTGAATCTGCCTGCCTCTGCCTCTTGAGTGCTAGGATTAAAGTTGTGTACCCCATGCCCTGCCCCATTCGTATATTCTTATAGGACCTTGATTTTATTTTCTCTTCTTGCCTTTCATCAGGCTGTGTTATAATTAAATCTTTTTATCTGCATCCCATTCTAGAGGGAAACAGACAAAGATTGGTAAGGACAGGGTCTGTATAGGCAATACCTATCAGTTTACCACAGTATTCCTTCACATCTGGAAATAGCACCTTTTTTGATAACTAATTCACATGTAGTTTCTAGAGAGGCTGGTGTGTCTTTACATGGCCTAAACCAATCATGATATAGGACTATGGTAAGATAATGATAAACTATAGTGGATGCTGGATTCATATCTAGCTCTCAATCTGGGCACGGCTGGCACTGATTTGTAAGCTCAGAGCCTGGGAGATGGAGGCAGAAGATTCAGGATTTTAAGGCCAGTCTTAGCTACATAGTAAGTTTAGGATATATGCATGAGACCCTGCCTCAAAAAAAAAAAAAAAAAATCAAAACTCAACCCAAACCAATCTAACCAACCAACCAACCCAACTCAATCAACCAATCCAACCAGCCACTCTATTCAAACAAGCAAAACACTCCCCAATCCTAGCTGTTCACCTTATGGTACATTAAAACCCACATCTGCCGGACAGTGGTGGCACACACCTGTAATCCCAGCACTGGGGAGGCAGAGGCAGGTGGATCTCTGTGAGTTCGAGGCCAGCCTGGTCTACAGAGCTAGTCCAGGAAAGGCTCCAAAGCTACAGAGAAACTGTGTCTCGAAAAACCAAAAAACAAAACCAAAAACCAAAACCAAAAAAACAAAAAAACCCACGTCTTTGTGGGTTTGTCTTTTCATATGTGTGTCCTGTAGAAATCTCCTATGACAGATGTGTTTTGAAGAATAACTGTGGATACTTGACCATGAGTCACCAAGTTATCACAGGACCTAAATTCCCCATTGTGAGTTGGGTGCTGTCTGGCTCTCCAAGGTATAAAATTGGCTATTTACAACAGCATCCCATCATTAAATGGGAATGGTAGACATAAATCAGACTCATGTAAGTCCTGAAGGCATAAGTAATTTGAATAAGTCAAGGGCACCACTGCCTCTTCCCCTTAGTTGCATTGGTGGTCTCTTACTAGTTTTGTGTAACAAGATAGATGAGGAGGAAAGACTCCAGGGCTTGTTTCAAGGCAGCTCTGTGTAATATTCACAGCACTACCGAAAAGTGGCTTTGAATGATAGGGGTGACAGGAATCCTCTTAGGTGCAGTGTGGAGATATATGATTAGGGGCAGTAGTTAATGGCTTGACTGGACAGTCATGGCTCATGATTGAACAATGGATGACTAAGAGGTATGAGAAATCAGTCTGGGCAGAAGTCTCTGAGTTGAAAAAGAATGTGAAGATGTGTATGATCACCATCAGCAACCCCTCAAGAAGGGAGCTCAATAAGCATGTGAGTCAGATGGTGTGGTGAGCCACAAGAATATGTTATAAGGAGTCCAGCTGTGTATTAAAGCTATACCTTGACCAGGCCAAGGGTCAGTCAAGTGGGAAGCCATCTACCATGGACTATTTGGGGTTACACAGCTTAAAATTCAGCTGTGCCTTGTTATGAATTTTTTGTGCTCACAATTCCCATAGAATGTGTGCATGAACTTCCTGCTTAGGCCAGTACTTGGATAAGGTCACTTAGGCAAAGCCAAGCGGGTGGTAGCTACATAGCTTTGTTTCTTGTGCAAATGAAACTCAGACCATTCCCTAGACTCCAGAGCAATTGACTAAGGACAAAAGAGGTATTTACATATCAAGGCGGAAGGTAGGGTGGAGCAACATTCCTGAGGAGGCAGAGAACCGTGTAGCCTTGGGAAGAAGAAACATGTGTTTTCTGTAGAGGAGACAGAACTGCATGACCAGGGAGAAGGGAAGAACACAGATTTTGTAGATGGTAAGGCAGAACTCTTGTAGAATTCATCAGAGCCAGGAGTAGAGGGCAAGCAGAGATGGAGGGTGAAGAAACAGAGGATGAAGATGAGGCTGGAAGCATAAGAGCTTAGTCATTAGCAGGACTATGAGAGGGCAGTAAAAGAGGGGACAAAGAGGAACTGAGTGTCAGGACGGAATTGAAGCTATGTAGACAGGATTTCATCCCAGAGAAATAAAATAGACGGACAAAGAGCTTGGTGGATCTAGATTTATTCCTGCCTGAGTGCCTGATGGAGCTGTAGCTGTATAGATGCAATTTTGTCATAGAGGAATAAAGTTAACAAGACATAAGAGTATAATGTATGTAGATTTTTTCCCCTCAGATGTCCCACGGCAGATGTAGCGTCTTCCTTGGACTCTGGGCAATCCATAAGATGGCCTATTTTCTTTCCTCTTCCTTTGGTCAGCCTGGTCTTAGTCCAATAAACAGAATGACCCATAAGTTGTTCAGAGGCTCAGTGACATGGATTCCAATCACCACTGTTCAACAGGAGGCCCAGTGAAGCCACTCACAGGACACAGGCCAGCCAACTGGTGAGAGGCTGCTTACAAATGGTCTTCCATTATGGAAGGGACAGACATTCCCACTGGACTAGTTACTGTAGCTGCAGATGTCTCTCGCCTGTTGACAACAATTCCTCTAAAACCAAGGTCAGGGATTTACAGATAGTGTCATTGACAGAATACTGCCTCTGACTAGGGAACTCACAGTGATTGAAGAATGGCAAAGGTCTTACACTCATAGAATTCACTGAGCTTGCCATGTCCCCGACCTCCTGGAAGCAGTTGCCTGGAACAGTGGTAGAGTGATCTTTCAGAGACTCAGTCACAGTGAGGATCAGATGGAGAACCTTGCAGTGCTGGAGCACTGTCCTTTAGGATGTAATGTGTTCCAAATTAGACTCATCTGTGTTGCTGTATTTCCCATCACCAGTTTTTATGAGTAAGAATCAAGGACAGAGATGAGTTGACTTTACTATTGCTTTGAGTAATCCACTGGGAAGTGTTTTCTTCTTGTTGCTACCACTTCAGATTTTGCTAGTTTATAGGTTTTATTGACATGGCAGGAATTCAGAAATGGTACACTGATGTTGACGTGTATGCAAAGGCCACTAGGGACTCCTCAGACCAGTGAATCAACAGGAAAACAGACTTTCTTTCTTAATTTTTTGAAAAAGAATGCCCTATTTAGGGTTCCTATTGCTCTGATGAAACACAATGACCAGAGCAACTTCAGGAGGAAAGGGTTTATTTGGCTTACATATCTTGAACCCTTGATTTAGTTGTGTATGTGTTTGAGTGTTTGCCTGCAAGGGGAAGTTAAAGGATGGCTTTTCAGATTCACTCTTTTCCTTGCACTTTGGGATCTGGGTGTTGAAACTCGCGTTATCAGATTTGTGTCAATAAGTGCCTTACTTGTGGGGGTATCTCACTGGTCCCCTACTCATTTATTTTTGAGACAAGATCTACTGTGTTCACTGCTGGTTTTCTACATCCAAATTACATCTGGGAATTTGCCAGTTATCTGTCAAATAACGAATTTAACCCTGAGGTTCATGAGGATCCTGCTTGAGGGATAACTGGACATTCATGCTTTTGGCTGAGTACTAATGGGAAGTACCAGCTTTGTCCCTGTGGGATGGGCGATATGCAAGGCTGGAAGTCCACTGACTAGATCTTGACTCGGGTGTTTTATAGGCCACATGATCTTCCCTTCTTTACTACTGGTCTTGTTTAGAAAGCAAACTGCATGCCTTTCCACCATTTCTCCTGAAAGTATCTTCTGGAAACAAAAAGCCACCATTTCAAGGAACCTGATTTACCTTTCCTTGGCTACCTATGTTGTCAAGTCTATTGAGTGATGAAACACCACGATCAAAAGCAACTGGGGGAGGAGAGTGTTTATTTCAGCTCACATCCTGTAGTCTATCATCTAGAGACGCCATGACAAGAACTCAAGGCAGCCTGAAGCAGAGGCCATGGAACAGTGCTGTTTACATGGCTTGCTCAGCCTGCTTTCTTAGAGAACCCAGGACCACCAGCCCAGTTCAGGGGTGGCACTGCCCATAGTGACCTGGAGGGACCCCCACATGAACCATCAATTAAGAAAACATACCATGCTGGAGAGATGGCTCAGAGGTTAAGAGCACTGGCTGCTCTTCCAGAGGTCCTGAGTTCAATTCCCAGTAACCACATGGTGGCTCACAACCATCTATAATGAGATCTGGTGCCCTCTTCTGGCCTGCAGGCATACATGCAGGCAGAACACTACATACCTAATAAATAAATATTAAAATTAAAAAAAAAAGAAAGAAAACATACCACAGGCTTGTCCACAGGCCAATATGGTGGGAGAATTTTCTTGATTGATGTTTCTTCTTCCAAAATGACTGAAGTTTATGTCAAATTGATATACACTAGTGAGCACACCTTTCAATATGGAGGGAATTACAAGGAGGATGTCTACCTGGCCAGTGAGATAGCTCAGTGGGTAAAGGGACAAACTGAGTTTAATCCCTGGAATCCATATGGTTGATGAAGGGTTCCCATTCTCACAAGTTGTCATCTGACCTCTGTGAGCAGAATCTCAGGAAGGAGCCATGTCTGCAAAGAGAAATTGATTAGGACTTCAATGATATGGAGAGGTTGGGATGATGTTAGCTCAGAGCCTAACTGTACCTCATCCTGGGGATAGCTTTAGCCTCCTACTAGCTATTTCCTTGCCCATCTATGGGTTAGACCTAACATCCTGTGATTAACAGATTAAAAACCATCAATTATCTTAGCAGACCACTAGCTTTCACCAACCCTGAAGCTAAGGATGTTAATCAGATAGCATCAGACCTGTGGGAGAAATTCCCCCATCTTGCTGTCACTGCTCATTTGATGTACCTACCAACTTATTTTAAAATTCCCTCATTTAGGGTTTTCTTTATTCTGCTACTATAAAACATAAAACTGCATCTTTGTGGGAACACAGATCCTAGGATGACTTACCTGCGTGTTTCCTGGGCCTCCAGAATACAGGAAGTTTTATTCCCTTGGAGGTAGGAGCTAGGCTTCTTGTGTCAACAGTTCTGTATATACACTGTCACATCCTTGTGTCTTGATTCACCTCTCCTGCCTAGAAAATAGGCAAGTGAAATGCAGTTTTTACAAAAAGATTTATTTTTAAAATTTCTATTGTTTATTTTATGTGTATTAGTGTTTTTCCTTCATGTATCTCTGGGCACCTTGTGCATGCTTGGTGTCTGTAGAGGCAAGAAGAAGGCATTAGACCCTCTGTACTGGAATTACCAGCAGCAGTCCTGAGCTGCCATGTGGCTTCTGGGGATTGAACCTATACTCTGGAAGAGCAGCCAGCACTCTGAACTCCTAAGCCATCTGTCCAACCCAAGATTTTTTTTTTTTTAATATGTGTGCATGTGGTGTATTTGTGTATATGAGTTTAGGAAGTGGTCAGAAGAGGCTGGGGGATGCTCTGGAGCTGGAGTTACTGGTTATAAGCCTCCCCTGGTGGGTGCTGGGAACTGAACTTGGATCCTCTGCAAGAGCAGTACATGCTCTTAACTGCTCAGCACCTCTCCAAGTCCAGTAAAATGCAATTTTAAAAAGAGGATGGTTCATGGATTGGTAAATTAATATAGTGAAAAGGACTATTCCACCAAAATATTTACAAATTTGATGCAATCTCAATCAAAATCCCCATTTCATTTTCCATGGAAACAGAAACAAACAAACAAACAAGCAAAAAACTATCCTAAAATACATATGGAATTACAAAAGACCCTGGATAGCCAGAAGAACCATGCAGGAGGGATTACCATCCCAGATCTCAAGATACATTACAGAGCCATGGTGATAAAAACAGTATGGTACTAATATAGAAACAGACATGTAGACCAAGGGAATGTGGACCAGAGAGTCAAAAGTGAAGACCCAGACACGAGTACACTTAGATGCAGCCATGTAATATTTGACAAAGATGCCAAAAGCCCAGAAAAACAAACAAACAAACACACACACACACACACACACACACACACACACACACACACACACACAAACACTCTAGGGAAAAGACAGCATCTTCATCAGATAGTGCTGAGAGAACTGGATGTCCACACGTAGAAGAATGAAAATAGACCTGTATCAACTTACGACCTTGCACAAAACTGACTCCAAATGGGCCAAAAACTTAAATGTGAAACCTAAAACATCAGAACTTCTAGAAGAAAACATAGGCAGTACCCTGCATGGTATAGTGTAGAAAAGGACTTTCTGAATATGATTCCATTTGCCTAAGAATTAAGGCCAATAGTTTTATGAGTGGGACCTCTAAAACCCAAAATTCTCTGTACAGCTAAAGAAACAATTAATGGAGTGAAGAAGAAGCCCACAGAATCTGACAGAGGACGAATATCCAGATTATAGAAGAACTCAGAAAACAAGAAGACAAAACAAAAACAAAAACCTTCAGCAAAACCAAAGTATCATTCAAAAAATGGGCCTAAGACCTGAACAGAGAGTTCTCAAAAGTAGAGGGAAAATGGCTAAGACATATCTAAAAAATATACATACATCATGCCTAGCAATTAGGGAAATGTGAATCAAAACAACTTGGTTTCATTTACCCCAGTCAGGCTAATATTAATAAAACAATGGACAACAATGCTGGAGAGAATGCAGAGAAAAGAGAACCCTCATTCATTGTTGCTGAAACTGCAAGCTGGTCCAGCTACTCTGCAAATCCGTATGGAAACCCTCAAAAAGCTAAACATAAATTTGCAATAGGAGTCAGCTATACCACTCCTTGGCATGTGCTCACAGGCCATCCTACTGCACAGACCTCTGTTTAGCTGTGTTCATTCACAATAGCTGGGAAATGGTAACAACTCCATAGCCTCGGCAGCCTTCAACTCAAGATCACCCCTGCCTAAGCCTTCCAAGTGCTGGGGTTACACACATGTGTGACCATGTCTGGCCTTTTCTCCTGAGTATTTTCTTTCTGTAGACAGTTGACTCTTTGGATATGGAGCATATGGGTATGCAGGCAGATTCTCTTTATCTTGTACAGCATGATGTTTTGAACACACACACACACACACACACACACACACACACACACATTCACACACTCTTCTGGAATTGTTCAACTGAGCTCATTAAAATAAACATTTCTTCTAATATTTATTTATATGCCTGTTTAATTATTAACTTCTTTACATTTATTAATGTGCACAGGCAGGCATAGAATCCGAAGTCAACTTGAGACAAGCCAGGAGTTCACTGACAGAACTGTTTCCTGGGATTCAAAGACAAGCCTGGACCAGAAGGAGGCCCTCAGGTACTGGCCCAACTCTATGTCTCCCTGTCTCTGTGCCTGCCTGTACACCCCTGCACTCCCACCTCCTGTCTCCATGTGTACACCCCTGCACTCCCACCTCCTGTCTCCATGTGTACACCCCTGCACTCCCATCTCCTGTCTCCATGTGTACACCCCTGCACTCCCACCTCCTGTCTCCATGTGTACACCCCTGCACTCCCACCTCCTGTCTCCATGTGTACACCCCTGCACTCCCACCTCCTGTCTCTGTGCCCATGTGTACACCCCTGCACTCCCACCTCCGGTCTCCATGTGTACACCCCTGCACTCCCACCTCCTGCCTCCTGTCTCTGTGCTCATGTGTACACCCCTGCACTCTCACCTCCTGTCTCTGTGCCCATGTGTACACCCCTGCACTCCCACCTCCTGTCTCTTGCCTCTGCGCCCTGTCCATATACCACTGTCATTCTGAGGTGGGCAGTGGGCTGAAAAATTGTTGGGTTGTATTTCTTGACAAGCTTGGTTCAATTTGTTTCTTTTTAAAGAAATTATTTTGTTTGTTATCAGTGTGTGTGTGTGTGTGTGTACGAGCATGTATGTGTCAGGACACAAGTGTGGAATTGACTCCTTCCATCTGTATGTGGGTTCTGAGGCTCAAGCTCAGTGTGTCAGGCTTCCACAGCAAACACTTTATCTTCCAAGGATTTCATGGGTTGTGTATGCATGCATGTATTAGATTTGCAGTCTGTAAGGGAAGTTGAATTTTCTATCTTAATTTATATACATTAATTGTATAAAATAATTGGTTTCATTACATCATGACATTTTCATGCTTACATATAATGTGTTCGATCATATTCTCTTCCTGGAAATTTTAATCTAAAAATTGTTTTGAAATTAAAGTATAATTCTTTTTCCTTATTCCTTTTTCTTCTTCCGCTCTTCCCTTGTACCTACTCCCTTGTTCTCTCTCAAATTCTTGGCCTCTATTTCTTTAATTGTTGTTACATATTTGTACATATATTCCTAAATTTATAAATACAACCTTCTTGGTCTATGTAATGCTACTTGAGTGTATATGATTTCAGGACTGACCACTTGGCATTGGATAAGCAGTTTGGAGGCTCTTCCCCGGGGAGGACCATTTCCCTGCTCTCAGCATCTGTAGTTGCCTGTATTTCTTTGTCCAGCATTGGGGCCTGGGGAGCTCTCCCTCTTCCACATTAGCATGTCTGTTGTCCTTGTTCAGGTCTTGGATGTCCATGTGGGCGTAACTTCTCTGATATTTCTAAGAAACTGCTCATTCCTCCTGCTCTTTCGATCTTTCCACCCATCTCCTGCTATGATCCACAAGGCTCAGGTGCAGGAATTGTGTTGTAGATCTATTGATTGGGGCACAGCTCCATAACATTTTGATAAGCTGCAGTTTTTCTATAATGCTCGATGTCTGTAGCAAGGAGATGTGTTTTTACTGAAGGGTAGGTTCTAAGCTTATTTGTGGGTAGAAACTTTATCTATATTTTATGGGTGAGAAACTAAGACTAAGAGAAAATTAAGTAATTGATTCATGTAAATGACTGACTAGGAATTTTAAGCCAGACTTTCTTATTTCTAAGGACTGTTTTTTTTTTCTTTTTCTTTTTCTTTGCTTTTTGGGGCTGGGTCTCACTATATGTGGAACTCACTATGCAACTCCAGGCTAGCCTTGAACTCTCAACCATCCTCTCACCTCAGCTGTGATTAAGGATGTGAGTCAGTACACCTGGCTCCCAAGAGCTATCTTGTCAGATGACATCTGCCTCTCCTGACCGCCTCTGCTCTGGCTCTCCAGGTGTGTGGTATACTCTCTCACCTCAGACTCCAGGTGTTAGCTGATCCCTTGAAGGCCAACTGGGATGAGCCAGCTGCTTTTACTGTACTGAATTTTGCTCCTGGGTTTGGTGTGCCTATCTCTGTGGGATCCCCTGACTCTGAACCCAGTTTTTCATATGTAGGAATAGACGGTTCTGAGAATCGTGGAGACTCATTGAAGAGATGGTTTTGTCTACTGTATCTCCTGCTGACTTCCACCTCCAAATTTGATCTCTTGACAATTAATTATTAAAGAATGCATTAAAAAAAACCCCTAGCCTCATAAGGGTCCTCCTAGAGGGATAATTGACTATTCCTGGTTTTGGTATGTATTAGATTTTTGTTTGTGAGGTTTGGCAAGAGATATAGGAAGACATGGAGAGGGCTGTGTATGGGGCCAGCAGGATGGCTCAGAAGGCAAAGGCAATTGTCTCTACGCCTGACTCCCTGAGTCCAACCCCGATGACACACGTGGTTGAAGGTGAGAACCCATTCTCTCAGGTTATCCTCTCACGTTCCCACAGGTACCTGCACACTGGTGTGCCACCAGAGCACCTGCCGTGCACACAAAATAAATTAAAAATATAACATAAAATATTTATGTATTTTTTAATTATGTGCGTATGTTTGTGGGTTTGTGCACATGAGTGCAGATGTCTGTAGAGTCCAGATGTGAGAGCTATATCCCCTGGAGCTGGAGTTACAGAAGTGTAGTAACCAAAATGGGTGCTAGGAACTAACTTGGATCCTCTTCAAGAGCAATATGTACTCTGAACTGCTGAGCAGTCTCTTCAGCCCCAATAAAGTATAATTTTAAAAGGAGTCTATGTCCATGGAGAGGTAGAGAGAGAGAGAGGCTGGGATGAGACTGTGGGTGTAGGGGGAGGCTATATCCATGGAGAGGTAGGGAAGAGGCTGTGGGTGTAGGGGGAGGCTATATCCATGGAGAGGTAGGGATGAGGCTGTGGGTGTAGGGGGAGGCTATGTCCAGGGAGAGGCAGGGAGAGGCATGGATGAGGCTGTGGGTATAGGGTAGAAGATTCTGCTGGAGGAGGTTAGAAAGACTGGAGAAGGAGGGATGGGCAAAAGAAGACAACAGAGACGGGATTAACACATTTCCTGATTTACTTATTTAACTGAAAAATAATAATTTTTGAATCTGTAATTTCCTCTTAGTATCCACAGGAGTTTAGATCAAGAGTACCTCAAACAGATCCAAATCTTTAGATGCCCCTCCCATTCATTTATTCATTAAACTTTTAGGCTAGCATAAAATGTAGTGGCTTTCATCATGGCATCTTCAAATATCCCAATATTTTATATACAATGGCTTAGTATTTGTGTGACATTTTTCAGACTTTAAATTTGGAATTATTTTTAGGTGTAGATATTCCATAGCTAGGCTAGACTCTGTTGTTTATGGACTAAAAAGAAGTAAAGATTGTCTTACATATTCAGTATACATGAAGTTTAAAAAATTTCCTCCTTTCCTCCTTTACTTCCTTTATCCATCTTCTTCTGCCTCCCTCCCTCCCTCCCTCCCTCCCTCCCTCCCTCCCTCCCTCCCTTCCTCCCTTCTTTGTTTCTCCTTTTCTTGGCAAGGCAGGTCTTGCTAAGCCCACTATCTTCTCACCTGAACTCACCGTGGAACCCTGGCTGCTCTCAACTCCGCCTGCACACCTAAGTCCCTCACATGCTGGGATTACAGACAGGAGCTATCATGCCTGCTTTTTGTTCATTTCTTCCCTCGACATTTTCCATCTGTGTTCAGTTGACTTTGAAGATATGAAATATGTGGATATGGAGAGAAAACCGTCTTTATCATGTACAATATGGTGTGTTTTGAACATGTGAACCTTGTAAAATGGCTAAACAAGGTGATTAATATATACATATATTATTAATAAATATATATAAGAAATAATAAATATATAATATTAATATATATATATATTGCTCCTTATGCTTTTTTTGTGCCATGTGAAGACTTTAAAAAAAAATCTATTCTCTTAGCAGTTTTCAAGAATATAATACCTTGCTATTAACTGAAGTTACCAGATGTTCAAAGATGTCTTTTTTTGGGGGGGGGGTTCGAGATAGGGTTTCTCTGTAGCTTTGGAGCCTGTCCTGGAACTCACTCTGTAGACCAGGCTGGCCTCAAACTCACAGAGATTCACCTGCCTCTGCCTCCTGAGTGCTGGGATTACAGGCGTGCGCCACCACCGCCCGGCCAAAGATGTCTTAATCTTTAGATTCCCTGGTGGTCTTCCCTAAATGCCCTTTTGTAGTTCCCGTGAAGTCTGTGGTCAAGTGTTTGCTATCCACTCTTGCTGTACATGTGGCTTTGTTAAGCTCTGAGCACAGGAGGCATGCTAGTTTCTTGTCTTGTTGCTGTGACAACCTGATAAATGCAATTCAGGAAAGGAAGGGTCTGTTTTCTAGGCCTCCTGTCTGAGTGTTCAGTTCACCATGGAGGGAAGTCATGGCAGCGGGCAGGGGAGGCAGCTGGTCACACTGTGGCCACAGTTAGCAAACAGAGAGTGTTGAATGCTGGTTCTCAGCTCCCTTTCTTCTCTTTATACAGTCCAGAGCCCTAGTCTGGGATGGTGACACACATTGCTAAGGTGGGTGGGTTCACCTGTGCCCACAGGCTTGCCTCCAAAGTGATTTTTAGATTCAGTCAAGTTGACGGTCATCATCACAGGTGGATTATAAGTAAGGAGGAAGTGAAATCTTTGGCCAAGGTACCCAACCCCTGGAAGCGGCTCAGTAAACATCTATTTCCCCTATTTCCTGGGGAGCCTGGGACCTTGGCTGAACTTCTGTATTTCCCTCACTACAGCAAAGGGCTTTGTAAGCCCAGACCTCTCAGAATGTCTGCCTCTCTGCCAAGCCATTTTCGGAGGACTCTGTTGGATAGCCTGTCAGGCACTGAGCTGTGGAGACGTTTGTCCCACTTCACTTTTTGCACAGTTCTGTCACATTACGTGAGGCAGAACACAGCTGTCACACACCCTGAAGACAGCACTCTTTAGCCTGCTTGGGAGACTCCTGGGTGTGTGCTGATGTAATTTGTTTTTTACAGAAACTATAACAGGCCTCTGAGTTAAGCATTCGCTCAGCTGGTCTGCGCCAAAGACGACAGGTGCTTTGTGTCACTGCCTGTTGACAATGCCTGTGGTCACACGCTGAACCTCAATGGCAGAGCCATTCCAGGGAAAAATGATTCTGAGGGTGGTGAGCTACACCAAGGGTCCAGAGGTGTCCTAGATCTTCCAGACATAATACAGTTGGTGGAGTGGGGAAATGACAGCCTGTTCAGACACCGAGCTCCACAGGCACACATGTTCTCAGAGTCCCAGAGATGTTTTAATTAGGATGTCCAAATTGTTTGAATCAGAGGAATGCAATTTCTGTATTTACTTGTTTTCCTCTTTTGCTACATCATGAGGCTTGGCCAGGCAGGGCCTCTTTGTCATCTGCCTGTCTCTTAGCACAAAGCCAGGCAAAGAGGACCCACTGACAAAAGCTTATGAGACGGGCAAATCCACGTGGTGACTCCGGAGCCCTCTCCTTCCTAATTCTTCACACCCCTTGGCACAGGACCCTGCTCGCCACAGGTGTCTCCTAAGAGCTTATGTCCCAACGTTTCCTTCTCATTCTGGAAACGGAAGTTCACTTTGAAAGCGGCTCCATTGTTTGTCCGGTTTAACCTCCAGCTGAACAGGAGCAACTGGCTGCATGCTTGGCCAGTCGGCACACTGTGTGTTTTTGTGAGCTGTAACATTTCCTTTCAGATCAAGTATGGCTGGTATAACAGCCAGAGCCAGTACATCCAGGGCAGCTACGTTCCTAAACTTCAGCTTTCCTACCTTCTGTTCGTATAATGCAAACTATGATGTTCACAGAATCGCTCTTTCCTCTGTCCAGAAAGTAGATGGAACAAGGTATAGGTGGATAAGACTGGACCTAAAGGTTTTTGGGTCTGGGTCTGGAGAGATGGTTCAGTGGTTAAGTGCATGTACTGTATTGCTCTTGTGAAGGACCTGAGTTCAGTTCCTAGCATCCAAATCAGGAGGCCCAGAACTGCCTGTAACTGCAGCTCCAAGGAATCTACTGCCCTCTTCTGGACTTCCTAGATACCTACATGTGCATGTCCATACTCTGCCTCCCTCCCATTAAAAGTACTATAAACTAGAAAGAAGATTTTGTGTCACCTGATGGGAAATGTGAAACCAAAGAACCCTTTCATTTATAATTTGCAAATAGTTTATCTTCTAAAAGAACAAGTGTCTAAAGAAGTTCTTTCTATGAGTCTTACACAAATTATATTTAAAAATTTTTAATAATACTTTATTATTAAAAATCACAAATAATAAAAGCATTATATAAAAATTAATCATATCCAAGTCTATACAACTTAATGAACCTATATGCAGTTAGAATTGGCATTAAAAATGGAAGCTGTGAAGTTTCATATTATATCTTATGTTTTTAGTGTGAAATATTTTATGCATGTATCCACCATCCAGACCAAAAAAGTCCATGATAGAATTAGAACTAGAAAAACAATTAGCTCTGTATCCCTTCATAACTTATGTCCACCCCCTGCACAAATGTACATGGGGTACAGTGTAACCCAGAGAGCAAGAAAGGGCAAGCATAAGGGGATGAGAAAGGAGTGAGCACAGGGTTTTATGTAAGTTAGATAAAACATTTCATAGCTCTTTTTAAGGCAGGGTCTCACTATGTAGCCCTGGCCTCAGAGCCACAATTTCCAAGAGTGTAACCATCTAAAGTACAAGATTCTGCACTTAAGAAAGACTCTGAATGGATTACTGCATTGCTCTGGCTACATGTGCTGAAATATTCCAACATTGCCCCACATCCCATGCCAGAGGAGAAGAAACACATCCGCGAGAAGAATGGCTAGCTCTGTAGATCAGGGTGGCCTTGAATTCAAAGAGATCCACTTGCCTCTACCTTCTGAGTTCTGCCTTTAAAGGCACACACCACCACGCTCAGCTAATTGTTTTGATTTTTTAAAACAAGGCTAGCTGCAAGCTGTGAACTCTTAACCTTCCTGCTTCTACTTCCCAAGTGCTGGGATTGCAGGTGTGAACTAACATACCCGATATTTTTCCTGCTGTGGGTTGAACACAGGGCTTTGTGCATGCTAGGCACACACTGTACTGTCTGTGCTCCAGCTCCAGCCATAAGAAAAAAACAAAAACAAAACAAAAGCAAGCAAACAAACAAACAAAACTTTAATTTGGAATGAGGAAGATCTGATAACTTGACTCCAAGAACCTGAAATTTTTACTTGTTGTGAATTACAGCATTGACTTTTCTAAACGGGTCTGCCTTATTTTCATTTTGTTGCTGTGATAAAACACTCTGACCAAAAGCAACTTAGGGAAGAGACAGGTTTATTTCAACTTGCTCTTCCAGGTCATGATCCATTATTGAGACAGGGACTCAAGACAGGAACCTGGAGCAGAAACCGTGGAGGGATGCTGTTTACTAGCTTGTCTAGCTATCTTAAACATCCCAGGTCTACCTGCCTAGGGATGATGCTACCCACTGTGGACAGGGCTCTCCCACATCAATTATCAGTCAAGACAATTCCTCATAGACATGGCCATGGGCCAATCTGATAAAGGTAATTCTTCAACTGAGGTTCTGTCTTCCCAGGAGACTACAGGTCATGTCAGATTAACATTAAAAAGTAACTAGGACAGGGCCTGGAGAGATGGCTCAGAGTTTAAGAACAGGGGCTGCTCTTCAAGAGGTCAATTCCCAGCACCTACTTGGAGGCTCACAACCATCTATAAATGGGATCTGATGCCCTCTTCTGGCATGCGGATACAGCATTCATATACATAAAATAAATACATCTTAAAAAAAAAAGGAACTAGGACAGATTCCTTTTTGGAGCGGGGTTTATTTCCCAAGTGTGTATTTAAATAATCGGTTACTGCTCACTTTCAGATATTTTCTTTCCTTCCTTCCTTCCTTCCTTCCTTCCTTCCTTCCTTCCTTCCTTCCTCTCTCTCTCTTTCTTTCTTTTTGGTTTTTCGAGACAAGGTTTCTCTGTGTAATAGACCCAACTGTCCTGGAATTCATTTTGTAGACCAGGCTGGCCTTGAACTCACAGAGATCCACCTGCCTCTGCCTCCTGAGTGCTGGGAATAAAAGTGTGCACCACCACCCTCTGGCTCTGAGATATTTTTTAATGGGTAAGTAAGTCATCTTTTAGATACAGGAGCTAGGAAATACACAAGACTGGAAAACAGTGTAATCCTAATCTGTAGACTCCTGTTAGAAAGAGAATAAGGAAAACCTAGCTGATTCCATCAGGGATTGCTAGTTTCACACACATAGTGTTCTGTGTCTGGATGCCTGCTCTGGTATCCTTTAGAAGTTGGATATTTCCATGAAATGGTCGCTTCTGTTCTCAGGCTACCTGGAACCAGACCAGTCCTAAGCCAGGAAAGAAGGATGTGGGACATGGGCCTCAGGCTGGAGTGTGGACAAATTGAGCCTCCTTTCCCTGAGCCTCAGGACTTGGGGCAATCAAGAACATTCCCATTTTAGGAAGGTGGCTGGCCCTTGCTCCATGTCTGGCCACAGCAGAAAGGAATGTGGGGGGTCACTCTAGGACCCAGGGAATGTGAAAAGAGGCATTTATTTGCTTGAGTTTCTCTGTGTTGTAATTGTCTCCTCTCCAACTGTTTACTAATGAATTGTTGAATTTCAGCCCAGTGTGGGTTATCACAAAGGGAGGTGGGAAGGTCTGTACCTTATGCTGAGGCAGGGAAGCAAGTCCAGACAAGTTGGATTCCGAGAGGAGCAGGTGTTTGAACATAATAATTTGCAACATGGAGCCAGAGAGCTGGCAGAGGTGGGAAGAGCAGAATTGTCTGGAACTTGTAGGCATCTCTCGAGGAGCTTGGCCAAAGCCTGCACATCTTGAAATCCAGTAACAGGAGGCTCAGATTGCAGGTATGTGCAGCCAGCAGGTATATGAGTTTACCAAGTGGTGATGCCTGATACATTCAGACTGCATCAGAACACTGAAGTCAACTCTGTTCCACTGGGTCTCACTAAACATTTGCTCTGTAGTTACCAGTGGAAGGTGAATTGATGGTTCTTTGAGGTGCCTGCTGGCTCAGATGTTCTAGGAGCTTATGGGGGTCCACCTCCCCTGCCCCCCATTTGATTCCCACCAGTGCCCCCATTCTCCTCTCGCGGATGTGTTTCTTCTCCTCTGGCATGGGATGTGGGGCAATGCTGGAATATTTCAGCACATGTAGCCAGAGCAATGCTGTAATCCATTCAGAGTCTTTCTTAAGTGCAGAATCTTGTTCTTCAGATGGTTACATTCTTGGAAATTGTGGCTCTGAGGTCTCTCTGACTGCAGGAGGGGAAACTCCCATTTAGATTGTGACATGCTGAGAAATTTTGGAACTTTTTTTTTAATGTAGGGGAGACAAATCAGAAGGAGCATAAACAAAACTTCAGTTTCAAAATAGCAAAAGAATCCACAACTTTCTTGACATGTATATATTGAACAGACCAGGCCATGCTAGAAGACAGGCCACAGAACTGTGTGACAGTGTATTTTCCAAAGATTATCACTGTGACTCTCCTATCTCATGCTTTTTCTGGGATGATATTTTGACATTGTACACTCCCTTTGAAAGAAGGGGTATACCACCCATTTTCTTGAACCAGCAGGTTTTTAACTTGAGGGAAGTAATATTATAGTGTGTGTGTGTGTGTGTGTGTGTGTGTGTGTGTGTGCGCGCGCGCACGTGTTTGATGCTAGGGACTGAACTCAGGACTTTGTGTATGCTTGGCAAATGTCTACTATTTACTTACATACCCAAATCTGTATGTGATTTGAGTCTAGGTCATAAATGATGATGTGATAATATAGTTTCTGCCTGTTTTTCAAGTTAAATTAATAAATTAATCAAGTTTGTGTGTGTGTGTTTGTATGTGTGTGCATGCACATACATATGTGTGCACATGGAGGCCAGAGGTCAACCTCAGGAGTTCCCCAGGCACTGTCAACCTTGTGTTTTGAAACAGAGTCTCTCACTGGGACGTGGGGTTCACTAGGCTAGCTGGTCAGTGAGCAAGTGAGCCACAGGGGTCCTCTATTTCTGTCTCCCTAGTGATGAGGTTACAAGTACATTGTCATGCCTGGCTTTTTAAACTTTATATATACATGTGGGTACTTGGATCAAACTCAGATGTTCATGCTTGCACAACAAACACTTACCAGTTGAACCCTCCCCAGTCTCTTCTGCCTGGTTTTTGTGGAACATTCATTCCTGGAGCTTGTATTAGATATCTGTTGCTCCATTAAAAAAATGGATTCCAAGACCTCAGCTTAAGAAAATACACATTTATTATTCATTTCACAATTAGTCTGAGTTAGAAATTAAACCGTGGCCAGCTGGATCTTCTGATTCAGGACCTGTCACAAGATTGTGATTGAGGTTTTGGGAAGGGGTTGGGGTGGAGGCCCTCATCTGAAAGTACAGATGGAGAATAGTCCATTTCCAAGGCCACTTCCATGGTTTGAGGGAAGGATTCAGTTCTTTAAGGTTTGTTAAACTGAAGGCTTCAGTTCCTGGCTCTTGGAGCCTCTTCAACATGGCAGCTTGCTTCATTAAAGCTAGCAAGAGCAATGGAGAGATAAGGCATCACATGCTTTTGTAATTTAATGGTGGGAAAAAATTGAGAGAATAATGTTGCCATGTTCTGTTGGTTAGCTGCAAGTACTCCAGGGGATGAGATTACACAAACTGTGAATTCCAGCAGGTAGAGATCACTATGGACATTCTTAGAGGCCTCTTACCACAGAACCTAACCTCTGTTGTGAGAAAGCTAGAGGGGGAGGGGCGCAAAGACTAGACCGATGAGTAAAAGAATACTCAGATAATTCCTGAATGCAGTGGTTTGGTAATCCCCAGCCGTTGAGGCTCTAGACACTGTGGAGCAAATAACAGCTGTCCTTGTCTTGCCCTTTGCGATTCCTGACCCATATAACTCTTGAAAATAACCAACTTACATTGTTTTGTGCCACTAGCTAGTGAAAGAAACAGTCCTGTGTCTTGAAGTTTCATTGCTCACCTGGTTACCTAGTTTGACTGCAGGAAATGCTCCCTGAGTGATTTTTTTTTTTTTTTTTTGCAGTTGGGTTCAAGTTACATTTCGGTCCAGAGTTTGCAGACTGAAAATATTTTGAGAGTTTACATAGATCTGAAAAGTTGAAAATCTCTGGTTGAAGTAAGCATGACTTTGGCTCATCAAATAAAAGCAGTATTTCACTTTGGGCCTCTTTCCTCTACTAGAAGTCTATAAAGTGCCTTTGAAGGCACAGGGCAGATCAAGCTTTCCTAGTCTGGTCCTGGGATTCAGCTGAGCTGTCATGGCCAGGGGCACACTCTTGAATAAGGTAGGGTGTTCTAAATGTATGTCTGGAGAGATTAATAAGAGGGAAAACAACAGAAGAGAGAGTGAAGGAGGGAAATGCAGGGGGAAGATACATGTGGGCATGGTTGCCATGATGGTAGACAGAGAGTTGAAGCCATCTTTGGGATTGCTTACAAAGACTGAAGAGAATAGAAACACATAGAATTGTGGCTTGTTTGTTGTCTAATAAGTGAGGGAACACCCTTTGCCCATCATTTTTAGAAAAGTCTATTAATCTAATATATGGCATGCTAATTTTTTTCCGTTACAGGGCAAAATTTTGTGCGTGAGTTGATACAGTGCAGAACAAACACAACACTAAAGGACCATCATCCCTGGGAAACCAGCCGAAGAGAAGAGATGTGTCCTGGGTCTTCTAGAAACATTACAGGAAGCATTAGACTTCCATGGGCAGTGGTGATGTGTATTTTGAGCAATGGTTACTTAGCGCCTGTGATATAGGAGGCCCCGAGTAATGTGTAGATTTTCTGAGCATTGGATATGAGTGATGTCAGCCCAGTTCTCATCCCTTGTATCTTTCCTAACTTTCATGTCTATTCTCTTCTCTTGGGCTATAAGTGTGAGTCCCCCAGGCCCCACCCCTGACCTGCACCTATTGGCCAGTCCCTACTCCAGGCATCTGGGACAGTCTGGTGATGCAAGCGGTATTTAAGTAAATGAACTCCAATGATCTAGAGCTCCACCTAAGATCACCCCATGATTTGATTTTCCTGACTTCATACTAGGGTCTTGAAAAGTGAGACTTGTCTTTGCTCCTGAGCCCCGGCCATCCCTCTTTCTCCATTCTGCGGGTCTTAGGAATTGTTGTTGAACTTCCACTTTAGAGCCATTTCCTACCTTTCTTCTCTAATATTCCACCTGCTCCTTTCCTCCCAGGAGTCGGGAACTCCACGCATAGATATGATTACAGGCTTGTTGTTTGACTTCTGAAAAGTCATATTTACTCTCTGGCCCTTGGATTGCTCACCTTGAAAACATGGTGATTATTAACTTAGCAAGCTTAGATACATGTCCCCTGGCAACATGCATAGTCTCAGGAATTAGCTGGTCTTGACAGGGACTGTAAAGTCATGGTGAATATTGGGATAGTACCTTAGTTAGAGTGTCTATTGCTGTGCAGAGACACCATGCTGGCTTACAGTTCAGAGATTTAGTCCATTATTGTCAGAGTGGGAAGCATGGTGTTGTGTAGGCAGACATGGTGCTGGAGAAGGAGCTGAGAGTTTCACATCTTAATTCACAGGCAGCAAGAAATGAACTAGTTTAAGCTTCTGAGACCTCAAAACCGACCCCCTAGTGACATACGTCCTCCAACAAAGGCACACCTCCTAATAGTGCCACTCCCTATGGACCAAATATTCAAACACATGAGTCTATGGGGGGCCATTCCTATTCAAACCACCACAGGCAGGTTGTGATTGCAGGCTCTTTGGGTGGGAGGTATGGCCATGGAGCATAAAAGTAGAGACAGGCCCAGAATCTTGGTTTTCAGTGCTCAGGTGATCAAACAGGGCTCAACAGGTTGTGGAGCAGGATCTAACTCTCAAATGGGGAAACACCTATTGGGATAAGCAGAGACTCAGAACCACTTCCAGAATTGGAACCAAAGGCATCTGGGTTTAGATCAAGATTCAGTTTTCAGGAATCTTGGGAAGATAGGCTGAAGGTTAAGTGTGGGCTGAGTCCAGATAACGGGAAGGCTGTGACTGGGTCACGATGGGGCTATTGCTAGCTCAACAGTTTGTTGGGACAATGTAGGAGGATGCTCTTACAGGTCAGCTGGTGCAGTTGCCATCACTTAGACTCGGTTTTCTCCTCAGGGGTAGGCCTGGGGTTCATACCCACCTATGGAGAGGGATGGATTGCTGACACCAGCTCTCTCTGGCAGAAGACTCTAGGATTCCCTAGACAGTTTCAGCCACATTGGGGAAAATAAGGGAGCTGCCCTGCAGGCCACAGCATCCGCACATGACTCAGGAAGAACAGGCCAATGCACCCCTGACCTGGTTCTCTTGGCATTTATTATAGGTGTTGAATCAGTCATTGACCAGAACAATGTACAGTCTTGTGGGGTTCACTGCAGTGAGGCAGAGAGAACCCCCAGTGGCTGCTGCAGAGCAGGCACTCCATAATTGTTTCCAAAACAGGAAAGTTGGAAGATATGAACAGGAGAGAATGACAGCTGGGAGACGGGGCACATTAGCAGTGACTCTGGGAAACAGGGCTTTTCTCATGGCATCCTCACCATTGACAACTGAGCCTCAACCTTTCCCCTATAATAAGAAAAAGAATTCTCCAAAAATATTTTCAGATTCTAAAGTGCCAGAGTCAGGGAGATGTTTCTACCCTTGACCCAGTCATCCCACTCCTGGGATTCTTTCATAAGGAAATAATTCAGCAAAAACAAGCAGCCAAGCACACGAAGATATTTATGATATCATCAACTGAGGCAGCACATGTTCGACAATAAGGAGCTGCCTCAGTTTTGGTACATCTATGCAGCAGAATCTCATGAGGGTGTTAAACTGGCCACTGTGAAGGCTGTGTACCAAACATGGACAGGTACAACAAATAATTTAGTGGAAATGTGATTCTGTAAAACTTTAGTTCCTTGTTTCAACTGGTTAATTAAAAACATTTTATTTTATTATTTTAATTGTGTGTGTGTGTGTGTGTGTGTGTGAGAGAGAGAGAGAGAGAGAGAGAGAGAGAGAGAGAGAGAGACAGACACACAGACACACAGACACACAGACAGGGAGACAGAGACAGAGACAGAGACAGAGACAGAGACAAAGAGACAGAGAGAGATTCCCCCAACATGGGTACTGGGAACTGAATTGGGGTCCTTTGCAGGAGCAGTACATGCTTTTAGCTATTGAGCCCTTTCTTCAGTCCAGCTACACTTAAATGACTAATTTTCAAAAGCTCATTTTAAAATCACATGTATTTATTTAGTTATGTATTCCATGGTACATGTGTCAAAGTCAAAGGATTACCCGTGGGTGTTCTTTTCTTTTACTAAAGGGGTCCTGGAGATGAAATTCAATAATCAGACTTGGCAGTAAGGGCTTTATCTGCTGAGCCATCTTGCCAGCCTCCATATTCATTACTTTCCTCCAAGGTTTTCATCACTGTGATTCAATTCCAAATGAAATATACAAGTTACTTAAGAGTGTGTAAGTTTCCTTTTCCTGTTGTGACTTAACAGGTCACACACACACACACACACACACACACACACACACACACACACAGATATTCTGGAAAGACAGCTGGAACGGGGCTTCATCATGTATGAGAATGACCATAGAGAAGTCAGAGCAGCCAAGTGACAAAACTGAACACCTAGGGACATTCACAGCAAAACTAGGTAAGAGGACAGGAAACAGCAACACCGTCATATAATGAGCATCCCTGTGGGAGGGAGAGGTAACAGGGCAGCAGACAGGTCTGAAAATCAGTGAGAGGCAGGATGGAAAGCACAGAGGCTCAATTCGAGAGCAGCTGTGGAAGCTGAAGGGCTTGTCATGTCCGTGACCGATGAGAACAAAGAGCCGCAGTGAGACCTGGGAGGATGTGGTGCTCTAGCTGCTTTGTACACGAACTCCCAAGGTGGAGTGACCCAGAGTGTGCCGTTTGAGACAGGACTTACCCTTCAAGGAACTTCTAGGAGAGGACATGAGCTTCAGTAAGATAAAGGTAGAAGAAACGAAGAAAGAGAAGGCTCAGGTCAACACCGGGAAGGGGAGTACCCAGCAGAAGAAAACAACTATAAAAAAGAAATAACCCTTTAATTTTAGAATGTGAACTGCCATTTCTGGCATGACATTGGAACAACAGAAGAGAGGGCCCTGTGAGATTACAAAGGCTATTTAAGCACCCCCTCCCCCACCAGCAGTGTTATCTAGCTCTTCTATAACCAATCTAACCAACAAAAAAATAGCAGGGTGAAAGGTTCTGTAAAGAAAATGAATAAACAGCATTATCACATGCCTACAGATAGTACAAATGTGTGTGCCAGGAAGATCCACTCAGCAAGAGATCAAAATACAGCACAACGTATGTCTAGTGAGGAGACTACAAACTGGAAGGTCTCAGATGAGAGCCAGTGAATGGTTCTGCAGATAAAGGCACCTGCCATGCAGGCCTCATGGCCTGAGTTTGATCCCCAGAACCCACAGTAGAAAAAAAGCAATGATTCCCAAGAGTTGTCCTCTGACCGCCACATGTATGAGGGTTCAGTGAGAGAATTTGTCTCAAAAAATAAGGTGGAGGGGCTGGAGAGATGACTTGGTGTGTCTGGTGCTTTCTGTATAAGCATGAAGACCTGAATCTGAATGCCCAGAAAACCTTGTAAAAAGCCAAGTGTGGTGACATGGCCCTGTAAAGCCAGTGCTGGGCCTGAACACAGGTGGATCCCAGAGGCTTGCTGGTCAGCCAGTCCAGCTGAAGCATTGAGCTTAAGGTTCAGTGAGAGGCCTTGTTTAACAACAACAACAATGTGGACAGCAATAAAGACAGATAGACGTTATCAATGTCTGTCCTCCACATGTGTACACATAGGTGAACACACACACACAACCATAACATAAACTTTAGGGTTGGGAATAATTTTAGATTTATTGAAAAATTAAGTAAGATAGTACACAAAATTTTTATATAGCCTTTACCTAGCTTACCCCATGGTAAACATAACCATGATGTATCTCTCCAAATTCAGAAACCAATACTGTCTGGGTGGTGGTGGCACATGCCTTTAATCCCAGCACTTGGGAAGCAGAAACCTGTCTCGACTGACCAACCACCCAAACAAACAGGAAACCAGCACTGCAACACTGCTGCTAACTAAACTGCAGGTCTGTTTATGTCTCACCAGTTTCCCCATCTATGCCTCTTTTCTGTTCTAGATGGAAAGCTGTTAACACTGGAAACAATACACAGAACTACATGACTGCATAACCCCCACAAGGCCACACATTAAAAATATTACTACTTAAAGCTTCCATATATATATAAAGGAGATCTAAATGAAATTGCTAAATAATGGGAGAGACAGAACCCCATCTGGACATCTCTTGTCACCAAATGAAACTGCCAGTCCTGGGACTGGGTTACATATAATTGAGTTGTTGGCTTAAGGGGTCATGTAGGAACTCCCAAACTGCCCAGGCTGTTGCCAAGACTATAGGCTGCTCCCCACAAACTGACAGCTGAAGATAACACCTACACAACTCACTGAACATGGAGAAGTTGAGCTGTTGTCTACATAGAGCCTTCACCCCTACATTCTACCATCTTTGGTACATGAACACTAACCCGGCCACAAACCCCTTATCTACAATGGTGTCCTGACTGCAAGAAATGCTAGTGCAATGGTGGTACACAGCTTGTGGGAGTCACCACCCAATGTCTGATTGGACTTAAGGCCACTCCACTGATGGAACCCTTACCCTATACTGCTTGGGTGACCAAGAGCCTGAAACTAGATACCTTATAAGGACAAGAGAATTAAGATAAAAACCAAATAGTACTGTTCTTTAAAAAACAAACAAAAAATGAAAATAAAAAACAAGACAAACAAAACAAAACAAACCCTAAGGACTTTTTGTTATACTCATGGATTAGTGCCTTCCTCAGCCATCATCAGAAAGCTGCAGATGGGAACAAATCCAGAGACCTGCAGCCAGACACTGTGTAGACAACGAAAGACCTCAGGACACTTGGCTCTAATGGGAAGTCTCCATCAAATTCCTCCCTCAGGGATCAGAGAACTCTGCAGTAGTGGAGGCAGAAAGAGTGTAAGGGGGGATGGAGCACACTAATAAAACTAGGCCCTCTAATTTAATAGGTTCAAAGTTCATATAAACTCACAGGGACTGAAATAGCATTCACAGGGCCTACCAGGTCCTTTGTGTATATATTATGGCTTCCAGTTCAGTGTTTTTATGGGATTTCTGAGTGTTGCAAACAAGTGTATCTCTTCTTTCTTGTGCCTTCTTTTGGGCTCTTTTCCTTTGTTGGGTCCAGGGTCTTGCAATAATGGGGGACAGACCACCAAAGTCTTAATAAATTAACCAGAAGCAAACTTTATTCCAAAGAAAAAAATAAAATAAAATAAAAAATCACCACAGGGCATAAAAGCTTATCAGCTAGCTGAGATCACAGCCAGAGTTGGATTTTGAGGCTGTAGCAGTTGGAGGGGAGTTATGAGCCCCTTTTTATAGTAAGGGGGAAGGTGTTAGGCATGAAGTACATGCCAGAAGTCATGTAGAAACATCAGACATGGGATGATGCTAGAAGTCACGTAGAAACAACTATTAAAAGTTAACTTTGGTCCAGGCAGTTGTTGGCTATAAGGGGTAAAGGGGTTAAAAGGTAACCCCTGGCTGTTGACAGAGGAGCTGGCTCTAAAGCAGACAGCCATTGTTAGCAGTTAACCTTTAGAACTGATAATTGTCAGTTTTCATCTCGTAAGCTTACAATTTTATATTTCTATATTCCAGGACCCTTCACCTTCTGTGTGTCTTGTCCAAATCTGATGTGTTAGTTTTTGTTTTATCTTATTACTTGTTTTGTTATTATCCATTAGAAGCCCACTTGTTTGCTAATCAAAGACAGAGAGGGAGTGGATCTGAATGGGAGGGGAGATGGAGAGGAACTGGGAAGAACAGAGGCAGGGGAAACATAATATATGGTTTCAGGATATATTATGTAAGGAAAAAATTACTACCATGAGAAGGAGCAAGAGTGTGATCCAGAATCAGGAAAAAGAAAATCTACCAATAGAAACAGACACAGGTATTAAGGATGTGATACAATTAACAGGAAGGAGCTTTAAAAAGGGATACTTGAGGATTTAAATGATAATGAACTTAATAAGGAAGGGAACAGTAGATATAAAAATAGTGACATGGAAACGTCAAGGTGATAGACCATGAAAAATATGGAAGATAACAAATTCTCTGGATGGGCATCATTAACAGACCAGACTCTGCAGAAAAGATGAGTGAACTTGAAAACAAAGCAGTAAAAGCCATTCAAACTGAAATACAGAGCGCAGAAAGAGACTGAAAAAACTGTCCACACCTCTGTCCCCACAGGGCAGTAACAAGGGCATATTGTATGTCTAACTGGGATCCCAAAGGAGAGCACAGGAGAAATAGCAGCAGAGGAGTTTCTCTATCTGATAAAACTATAAATCCACAGACTCAGAAAGTTCAACAAACCCCAGGCAGGATAAGATAGACATAAAGTAAACCACACCAAGGAACAACAGAACTAAACTGCTAGAACTCAATGACACAGAAAACAAATCTGAAACTCGGCCAGACAAAAGACATACCATGTACAGGGAAACACATACGAGGGGCTGCAGAAAAGTCTGTTTTTTTTTTTTTTTTTAGAACATCTTTGAAGGGCTAACAGGAAAATCTGTCAACCTAGACTTCTCTATCCAGGAAAATTATCCTTTAAGAACGAAGGTGAGACAGAAGCTCAGTGGTAGACTGTTTACCTAGCATGCATGTGGCCCTGGGCTCAATTCCCAGCACCACAGAAACCTGGCTGTGATCCCAGCCGTCAGGAGGCTGTAGCAGAAGGATAGCAAGTTCAAGGTCATCCTTGAATACTTGCATATCCATGTTTATTGTTGCATGTCTTAATCATTGTTCTATTGCTGTGGAAAGATACCATTACCAAGGCAACTCAAAAGAGAAAGCATTTCAAAATAAAAAATACAAGTAACAGTTCATGCTGGTGAAGATGTGGAGCAAGAGGAACACTCCTCCATTGCTGATGGGAGTGAAAACTTGTACAGTCACTATGAAGATCAATATGGTGGTTCCTCAGAAAATTGGGAATCTACCTACCTCAACACCCAACTATACCACTCTTGGGCATATACCCAAAGGACACTCCATCCTACCACAAGGACACTTGCTCAACTCTGTTCATAGCAACTTTATTTATAATAGCCAGAAACTGGAAACAACCTAGATGTCCCTCAACAGAAGAATGGATAAAGAAAATGTGGTATATTTACATAATGAAGTATTAGCTGTTAAAAACAATGGCATCACAAAATTTGCAGGCAAATGGAACTAGAAAAAATCATCCTGAGTGAGGTAACCCAGACCCAGAAAGACAACATGGTATGTACTCACTTATAAGTGGATATTAGCTGTTTAGTATAAGATAATCATGCTACCATCCTCAGACCAGAGACGCTAAGAAACAAGGAAGGCTCAAGGGGGGATGCCTGGCTCTCCCTGGGAAGTGGAAATAGAAGAGATTTTTTGAGTGGACTGGGGGCAGGTGGGGATGGAAATAGGAGGGTTCAAGGTGAGGTGAGTGGGACAGGGATGGAGGGAGAGAGTACTGGGAGAGACTGGGAGAGCACTGGAATTGGGGGGCATTTGGGGAACCGTGTAGAAACCTAGTGTAGTGGAAACTCCCCGACCGCAGTGAAATCTCCTAGTAATGGGGAGTATGAAACCTGAACTGGCCATCTTCTTTAGCCAGGCAGGGCTCCCAACAGTGGGACTGGGATATTAATCTACCACAAAACCAACAAACTGTCCTGCCTGCAAGATCTGAGGTAATGGTGGTGTAGAACTTGTGGGAGTAGCCAACCAATGACTGGTCCAACTTGAGGCCCACACCTTGAGGGGGAACCCATAACCTGACACTGCCTGGATGACCAGGAACCAGAGGCTGGACATCCCAGAGACCCAGGATAGAACCAAACATGACTGGTAAAAAAAAAAAAAAAAGTCAAAGAAATGGTTATTATCATATTGAGGCCTATTCATTTATATGTTGACTTTAAAAACTAACAAAACAAAATCCCCAGAGAAAGCAACTTTGTGCTGTTTACCAGATGAAACTCACTTTACATTAAAGACCAAGGTGGGTTAAAATGAAATAAATAGAAAATATACCTTGTAATCACTAAATTATATTAGAAAAGTGGAATGGCTCTATTAATGCAAAGCAAAATAGATTTCAAGACAAGAAAAAGGGCCAAGGCTAATGAGGAACTTAGCTCAATACTGAGAAGATTGCTTAATGAAGATTTTATATGTGTACACCCAACAGAACTTCAAAACACATTTGTCAAATGCTGACAAAGAGCTAGAGAAATGGATCAAAAGAAAAGTAGAAACAGATGAATCACGAGTGTAGCTGGAGATCCCATCATTTCTCCTTAGAAACTGATGGAGCAGACAGGTGGCCAGTAAAAATTAAGAGCACAGGCTGGGTTTGGCAGTGGTGGCACATACCTTTAATCCCAGCACTCAGGAGGCAGAGGCAGGAGACTCTCTGAGTTCAAGGCCAGCCTGAGCTACAGAGTGAGTTCCAGGACAGCCAGGGTAACCCAGAGAAACCTTGTCAACAACAACAGCAACAAACTGACAGAGAGCCCAGTATGACTGAAGCTCCTTGGTTTGATCCCTACCGCTGCATAAACCTGGCATGGGAGTGCGCGCCTGTAACTTGGCAGGTGGAGGTAGGAGGATCAGAAGGTCAAGACCATCCTCAGCTAAGTACCAAATTTGAGGCCAGCCTGAAAACAAAGGGTTGGGTGTGGTGGTGAATGCCTTTAAACCCAGAACTAGTGTGGTAAAGGCAGATGACTTGCTGTGAGTTAAAGGCCAGCCTGGTCTACATAGTGAGTTTCAGGCCAGTAAGACTACATAGTAAGACCCTCTCTCAAAAGACCAAACAAAAACAAAAACACCTCCCAAGCAAAACCAATGAAACAAAAAACAGAACAAAGGATTAAGCGCCATCAATGACTGGCCTGTTTAAAAATTATGGAACACTGGTGCTCAGCCACACCAGAACACACATTCTTTGCAAGTACACGTGTAACAGTCTCCAAAACAGAACACAATAATGGGTCATGAAGTATGTCTCAATCAACTTGAGAGTTGAAATTACATGGAGACTCTGACTGCAAATGAATTAGATTGGAAATTAAATGGGAAATCATCACCACCAACAAAATGCACAGATATTAAAGGAGTTCTCTGAATAACTTAGGTCACAGGAGGGAAGTATATACTAACCTAAAGGCAATGAAAACTCAAGACATCAGAACCGGTGTATAAAGCTGACAGTACTTTCAAATACATTTAACTTGAAATGTTCATATTAGAAAAGAAAGGGTCTACTCCCTTGCCCCCAAAATACCCAAAAATGGCAAATTAAATTATAAATAGTGAATGGAAATCAGGGGCTAGGGAGATGACTCAGTGGTTAAGAGCACTTGCTGCTCTTGCAGAGGACTCAGGTTTGGTGTTCAACACCTACATGGTGGCTCACAGCCATTTATAACTCCAGATCCAGGGGACCCAATGCCCTTTCTGACCTCTGTGGGCAAGAAGCACACATGTGGTACACATGCATACATGTGGTAAACAATCATCCACATAAAAAAATACATCTAAAAAAAAAAGTAGTGGAAATAAATGATATAGAACACAGAAAAATAGTATAGTCAACAAAACCGAAAGTTTGGTTTTTAAAAAGGTTGATAAAATTGGCAAGAAAGAGAGAGGGCTAAAGCAAATGCAAAAGGGGCCATCATAATAGACCCTACAGGTATTTTATAAAGGGAATACTGTGAACAGTTTGTACTTAATAAATGAAGTCTATTATGCATTAAAATGGAATATTACCCACCTGCAAACTCACCTAAAGACTAGATGAAGGGATTCATTTAGTTTATTCCAGGTGGTCAGCTTTATCCTGACTCCACAGCCAGATAAAGATGTTACAAGAAAACTGAAGACCAACATCTGACATGAGTTCTTAAAATATCAGTAAACTGGAAACAACAGCATCTGAAAAAGAACATAAATCATGACCAAATGGGGCTTATTCCAGGAATGAGAGGCTGATTTATAATTCAAAACAGAAAAATCCACCAATATGTGGAAATTAGTTAATTACTCACAGATTTTACCTAGTTTTGCACAGTTTAATTTTGTACATTTGAAAAACTGAGTATCAGAGATGGGGAGCTGGCTCAGCAGATAAGGGCACTTATTCTGCAAGTATGAGGACTTGAGTCTAAATCCCTGGTCCTCCAGTAAAGGCTAGGAATGGCCCTGCATGCCTGTTACCTCAGTATGGAGGCAGAGAACACCAAGGAGAAAGGTGGGTTCTGAGAGCTTGGAGGCCAATTAGCCAAAAACTCAGAGTTTCCACATTCAGTGGGAGACCCTGCTTCAAGCAATAAATCAGAGAGTGTGAGAAGATGCTGGCACTCTGCTCTGGCCTCTGTGTGCATGTGTACTGGTGCTCACACTTGCACACTCAAGCACACATATACATGCGTGCAATGTTTTTCTTTTTTTTTAATTTTTTTTTAAAAAGATTTATTTATTATGTATACAGTGTTCTGCCTGCATGCCAGAAGAGGGCGCCAGATCTCATTACAGATGGTTGGGAGCCATCATGTGGTTGCTGGGAATTGAACTCAGGATCTCTGGAAGAACAGCCAGTGCTTTTAACCTCTGAGCCATCTCTCCAGCCCATTTCTTCCTTCCTTCCTTCCTTCCTTCCTTCCTTCCTTCCTTCCTTCCTTCCTTCCTTCCTTCCTTCCTTCCTTCCTTCCTTTCTTTCTTTCCTTCTTTCTTTTTTCAATAATGTAGAACTTATTTGGATGTTTGATGCCAGTGACAATTTTTTTTTGCCAAGAGTTATTTTTATCAGATGATTTGTTGAATAATTTCATGTTTCTTACATTTTATGTTTCCTTTGCTATGTATTAAGTTATTGATTTACATATTTGTCAAGTACTTTTGCCAGTATTGTCATTTAATAATATTTAGTAATAGTATTTTAAACACTATTTATTTGTTTGTTTATTTATTTTGGAAATGGGTCTCATGTAGCCAAAGCTAGCCTTGAACTTTCTAGCTGAGGGTAGTCTTGACTCCTGATCCTTCTGCCTCTACCTATACTGCATGTTGGGATTACAAGCATGTGCCACCATGCCCAGTTCATAGTTGACTTCTTTTTTGATACAGGGTCTTTCTATGTTGCTTAGACTAATCTCACACTTGTGATTTCCCTGCCTCAGCCTCCTGAGTGCTGGAATTACATGTAGATACCACAATGTCACCTGTAGTATTTTTCAACCAAATTATTTACATCTGGCAAAGCAAAGGAGATTCCCCCTGCTACCCCCGCACCCCGGCTTTTTAAAGTATTGCTGTAGGTCTTGTTTCTTAAAATTAAATGTATTTATTAATAGGTAATACATCCACTTGGCTGAAAACTCTTACAACAGACTCTAGTATCACAGATTTAGTAAATATTACCATACTAATTGCTTTGTATTCTTCTGTAGATATTTTGTGTAGAAACTAATGTTGCACAGGCTGACCTTGAACCTCAGCATTTAAATGATTCTCTTACTTCATCTTCCCAAGAAATTGGAAACACAGAAGTATACCACCACACTCAGGTGCACAATTTTTAAATGTGTTGCATTTTTCACTTAAATTTATATTGTTGGTGCTCATCTCCTTCAGAATACAAAGCTTTCCTCCTTATCCCTTTTCACAGATGCATAGTGTACCATTGAATGGAGGTTGTTTATTGATGGTTCTTTAGATCATTTCTACCTTTTTAAAATACAGAAGCAATAGATAGGAATAACATTGTACGTACTTTTTAAAAAAAGATTTATTTATTTATTATGTACACAGAAGAGGGTGCCAGATCTCATTACAGATTGTTGTGAGCCACTATGTAGGTGCTGGGAATTGAACTCAGGACCTCTGGAAGAGTAGTAGGTGCTCCCAACCTCTGAGCCATCTCTCCAGCCCTGTACATACATTTTTAAAACATAGATCCAAGGATATCTGTAGGATACTCTTGTACATTATAGTGCATGTTGCATACATTCATTATATAATTTAGTCTCTAAAGGAGAAGTTAGTAGATTAAAAACATGCATATTTATGATTTTAAAGTATTGCTACATTGTTTGCATTGCCTGTACAAATACACAATACTGTGGAACAGCAAGAAATGTGTATTTATAGTTCCTTATTTCCTGACACAGATCTAAGACCCCTGAAAATGTGCCGGAAGTACCTTTGTTCTAACAAAACAACTATTTGGAGGGCTCCTGGAGGAGACCTAGTCACGGGAAAGACCCAGCCATTTTCAACCCCAGCCCCACAATCCCCAGGGAGGGAGCTGGAGCTGGAATGAAAAATTGATGAGATTTTTGTGAGGAAGCCCCCACAAATACCCATCAGGTACAGGCCTGGCTGAGTATCTGGGTGTGTCAATATATCCATAGGCTGAGAGGCAGCACATGCCAGCTCCGTCAGGACAGAGTCCTGCACACTTCCAGTATGACTCTCTGCACCTATCCTCTTGTCTCTTTGACACATCTGTCATTATATATAAACCAGTGAATGTATTGCTTTGAGTTTCTTCAGCCATTGCAACAAATTATTAAAAACAAGCAGGGAATTGTGGGATCTCCCAATCCATAGCTGATTGACACAGAGGTAAGCTGCTTGTAACTGGTGTCTGGAGTGGTGTTAGTTTTGAGGGCTAAGCTCTTAGCATGTGGGGTGTGCACTTTCTCTGGGCGGCTACTCTCAGAATTCAGTTAAATGGTAGGGCACTCAGCTAGTGTCTGCAGAGAATTATTGGAGTATAAGAAAGACAGCTGGCTTTTCCTCTAAGATACCACCAGCAGTGTACAAAGGTGCCTGCTAACCCACGTCTTCATCGTGGTCTCAAACTTTTTGATTGTTTTGTCCTGTTAATTGTTTTAATCCACATTTATTCTATTCTTAGTGAGTTTTAAAGCTCTCCTTAATGATTAATTTATTCCTAGAATTTATTTCAGTGGAATTTTACTATACAGCATTGATAACTAAGGTCTGATTGATAAATTTTTCCCTAATGTATCCTATTTATTTTGTATTTTCTTTTACTGCATTGGCCTTAATTTCTAGAGCAATATTAAGGAATAGCACCAAAACTGAATATCCTTTTGAGGTGCTGATTTTAATGGACCGATTATAATTTTTCTTTTTTATTGTATTTTAAATTTAAACAAGATATTGCCACTCTTTATTATGTTAAGAGATCCTGGCCTATCCATCCTATATTATTATTATTATTATTATTATTATTATTATTGTTGTTTTTTCGAGACAGGGTTTCTCTGTAGCTTTGGAGGCTGTCCTGGAACTTGCTTTGTAGACCAGGCTGGCCTCGAACTCACGGAGATCCACCTGCCTCTGCCTCCCGGGTTCTGGGATTACAGGCGTGCGCCACCACCACCCGTCCCATCCTGTATTTTCAAAGTAAAACAAACCAACAAACAAATGGAAATTGATGTGGATTTTTAGCCAATGTTTTTCACATTGTGGGTCTGAATGATTTGCTTTCTTATTGATAAGCTGTGTGTGTGTGTGTGTGTGTGCAGTCCTATGTATGCATGTGTGTAAGAATATGTATGAAAGCCAGAGGTCAACCTTCATCTTCTTATTTTTTGTATTATTATTTTTATGTATGTGAGTGTTTTGCTTGCATGTACGCCTCTGCGTCATCTGTGTGTCTGGTGCCTGCAGAGGCTAGAAGAGGCCATCATATCCCCTGGAACTAGAATTAAGAATGGTTGTGAGTTGCCATGTGAGTTCTGGGAATCAAAACTGGGTCCTGTAGAAGAGCAGCCAGTGCTTTTAGCTGCTGAGCCATCTCTCCAGCACACTCCCCTACCGCAGGCACCATTTGCTTTTTGAGACAGGATCTCTCACAGAGACCCAGAGCTGGCTGGCAATGAGCTCCAGGGATCTGCTTGTGTCAGTCCCCCTAGTGCTGGGATTAATCTGCTCTTTTACATAGGTGCTGGGACTCCAATTCTGGAGCACTTGCCAACTGAGCTATCCAGCCCCCACCCCATTTTTGACACAAGAGCTCCCTTATCCCAGGCTGGTCTTAAATTTGCTATGTAGCAGAAGATGATCTTGAACTCGTGATCATGCTGGCTCTGCCTCTCAAGTGTTGGACTGTGTGACCATGCTGGGTGTATGTGATGCTGTGGATCAAACCCAGGACTTTGTGCATGCTTGGTGAACACCGTATCAACTGAACCACATCCCAGCCCATGCTGTTTAATTTTAAGCACCAGAGGAAGCCCCATCTCATCACCATGGGTGTTTCTTCGCCACATACTTTATTGACCTTGTTATTGTTCAGTTTTTTTCCCCTGTTGCTTCCTGTGTGTGTGCTGTTCCTGACACGTCTTGTTACCAGAGTTTTGAAGAGCTCATAAAATGAGCAGAATAGCTTTTCTTCTTTATCCCCTTCCCAACAAATTCCTCTCTGCTCTTCTGGACTGGAGAAGGCAGGGCTGGCCAAGTTCAGACCCGCTCCAGGACCTTCAATGACCTTCAGTCGGTTCCTGGCTTTCTTCTTGCCTCTCACAGTGTTTTCTCTGGCATTTCTGCCTCTCCTTGGGCCTGGCTTCCCTGCCTGCTCCCCGGCATCTTTGCTTCAACCTGAGCTGGCCTCTGAGTGAACCCAGGGGAGGGGATTTCCTTGGCAGATGGAGGTTCTCCCTAAGCCCCTCCCACTTCCTGTAGGAGCTCTCCCAGCTGGGCTTCCACCTCTGGCCTTCTGCTGTCTTGGCCTGCCCCCTGGCCACCATGTGTGTCCTCTTCATGTCTTCTCATAGCCACAAACTTTGAGAATAGGATGCACTTCTCCATGTTCGCTATTGAGAGATGGACTGACCATTCCAGGAGCTCCCAAGAGCAGCTGGTTTGAAGGGGTTGGTGCAAGGAGGCAATGGGCTTGTTCTGGTTGCTTCCAAAGGAGAAGGATCCCAGGGCAGACTTAAAGCTGGATGGTACCTACAAGGGAAACAAGAATTGGATGTCTACCCACAGACCGAGGCCTGGCGGCACAGTTGTGCAAGTCCCAGAATGGCCTTTGTCCTGCTCTTTGAAATAACTTGTTTGTCCAGCCTTCCTGTCCAGCTCTCACTGAACAAAACCAGATGCTGAGGCCTGAGCTATGCACTACAGTGCCTGGCTTAGGATGACTCTTCTCTTGTCATCTGCCCTGATGCCATCTGAAGCCAAGGCCACCACGTCTGACTCTGACTGATTTGGGGTTTGAATCCTGTACATGTCACTAACTAGCTGCGAGATTTGGGTCACATGGGCTTAGAGGCTGGAGAATGAGAGATTGGGGTTAGATAATATTAGCTTTCCTGATGAACAATGGACATCATAGTCTGTGAGTGAGCAATAGAGTGCTTAGGCCTGGACAATAATAAAAGTGCTCTAACCAAAGCAGTTAGTATACATGACAATGTGAACAAAAGTGCATGGTCCTATGGAGTCTACAGCAAGACAAGATCAAGTGTTCCAATGCACCATGCCCAGCCACCCCCAACTCCCTCTGTGGAAGAGGTCTTCTGGGGAGACGGCAGCTTTGGCCTGGATGAGAGAGGCTGGACCAAGCAGTGTGTGTAAGCACTTGAGGTTACTAGGACTTCAGCTTCTACACAAAAGGAAGAGAACTGGGGTCAGCAGGTTGATGCACACTCGGCCCAGCTGGGCCTACTAAACCATGGTCAGTGGTGAGAGGTTTGCCCATCCCTGTGGAATGGGTGGGGGGCTGTCTTTAAGGGTCCCAGGGGATTGGCTGGTGCTTTGGAAGATGCAATTGAGTAGGCATGTAACCTCAAGTCCATGGACTTTTGTGTGGTGAGGTGAGGGTAGGGTGCAGTATAAGGAGTGAGGGAAGGTGAGGGAGAGCCCTGAACTTGAGACGGAGGAACCAAGCGGTCTTGATTCTTTGGACTGGTATGTGGGGAGGCAGTAGAGAGTGACTGGGGGCGGGGAGTATTGCCATAGTTTTCATATTTATTTATTTATTTATTTATTTATTTATTTATTTATTTATTTATTTATTTATTTAATTTATTTAGCACAGCCTTGCAAAAGTCTCTTCCTGCCTGGGATCTAAATCCCAGGCTTCAGCTCTAGCCTCTCCCCTGCCTTTCTGCAGTTTGTTGCTGAAGAATCATGAGTCCATTTACCAAATATTTCCAGCTTTCTCCTCTTCCAGGCACGTGATGCGATTGCACTTCTTGGCTCCCTGTGGCTGGCTGGAGATGGAGTGACAATTTATGGCCAGTAGATTGTGCATGGGAAGGACATACATCATTTCTGGGCTAGAGCATTTCATCGCCAGTACAGGGCCTTCCACGGGGCTCCCTTTCTGCCAGTGGTAGAGATGGTCTTCAAGATGGTGGCTGCTCTTTCAATAAAAAGTGGAACAGACCCCTAGTGTGGACAGGGAGCATGAAGGAAATACCCCTCTGCTGTCCTAAAGCTCCTGTTTCTAGTCACAATATGACACTTCAGATCTGGGTCTCCTCTCTATTCCCACAATCATGCTGGTTTTCTTTCTTTCTTTCTTTCTTTCTTTCTTTCTTTCTTTCTTTCTTTCTTTCTTTCTTTCTTTCTTTCTTTCTCTTCCTTCCTTTCTCCCTCCCTCCCTCCCTCCCTCCCTCCCTCCCTCCCTCTTTCTTTCTTTCTGTCTTTCTTTTTCTTTTCTTTTTTTGGTTATACAGAGACAGGGTTTCTCTGTATAGTTTTGGTGCTTATCCTGGATCTCGTTCTGTAGACCTGGCTGGCCTCGAACTCACAGAGATCCGCCTGCCTCTACCTCTCAAGCACTGGGAGTAAAGGCACGTGACACCACTGCCTGGCCAACATGCGTTGTTTTAAGCTTCTGAGTTTAGAAGAATCATTATGTAGCAATAAACAATTAATACAGGGAATGTGGCTGGGAGACTGTTTGGGGGTACCGAGCTGTGGTAGGATAGTGATGACAAGTCTCTGCTTAGCCCAGATGTACCCCTTGTTCTGGGTAGACTTAGCCACCTTGACAAAGTTGGCAGCTGCACAGGCTAGGTTTCCCAGATGCTCTTGTGAATAGTGTTGAGGGATGGCACTTCTCTCAGGAGAGAACAGAACCAATAAAACTCATTTGAGTGTCTACACCTTAAAAACATCTTTGTTGTTGTTGTTGTTGTTAAGGTCTCATGGGGGCCGGGCTGGCCTTGAAATTGCTTATGTAGCCAAGGATATCCTCAAACTTCTGATCCTCCTGCATCTACCTGAATGCTGGGGTTTCAGAGTTGTGCCACCATAACTGATTTATGCCATGCCTCAGCAGCTCCAAGGTGAGTCAAGAGACATGTGCAGGCCTGTCCTATGCTTCAAGGAGTTTCAAGCACAAGATGAAGCTAGTTTATAAAGAATGTAAAATATTGACTCAACAGCCACATCCCCTGAGCATTGCTGGGTGTGACACACAAGGACAGAGCCTACATGACATCATCAGTGTCTCATGTGCCAGTAATGGAGCTGACAGGGAAGACCAACCTCAGATACCAGAGCTCCACAGAGACACATGTGTTCACTACCAGCAAAGACAGCCTGTGTGATGTCTCCCACTGGAGTGACAGCTAATCTTGTTAAGGGGGAATGTGAGCTGGAGAACCTGGAATTATTGTTCAGACACCCTCAGTTATACTTGGAGGCTTGCAAAGTATAGGAAAAGCTGTCACCTAGACATTACCATGAGTACTCCCTCTCCACTGCTTAAGCACTTACCATAGTGAGGACAGACAGATATGGGTCAAAGGATATGTGTTCAGTTACGGCAGGCTGTGATGGCACATGCCTTTCATCCCGGCACACTGGAGGAAGAGGCAAGTAGAACTCTGTTAGTTCAAGTCAGGCTGTTCTACAGAGAGGTCAGGCCAGCCAGGGCTACCCAGTGAGAACCTGTCTCAAAAAAACTTGTTTTTTTCTCCAGCTAGACATGGAGATCAAGAGACCTAGTGTATAGCACAGTGATTATAGCTGACAGGACATATTCTTACAAATCGCTAGGATAGTTTTCACATGAAAAAGAACGGTAAATACGTAAAGTAATGGATACATCAATTATTTATGTAGCCATTCCACATGTACCCCTAAATCAAACATCATGTTATATACTGTAAATATATGCACTTTTGTCAGTTGGATTATTTCATGGTAGAAAGGTGAACATGGTGAAATATTGAATGCTGTAAAATAGAAATACATTTGAAAAACTGAACTTAAGAAAAAGTAGTATACATTTGACTCTGAAGTAAATGGCATGATATTTTGGAAACTTTGTAATGTGGTTATTATTTGAATTTCACAGGTGAGGCATTACCTAACTTGCTTCTTCTGAGTTGGAAGCAGGGGCCACACAGGTAGATGACAGCCACCATGGAAGGTACAGTCCTCTAGTGACCCCATCTGACTTGGAGCATCTAACTTGTGCTAGGTTGTACACTCCTGAAGCTCTGGCCCTTTGCTGGGCAGGTCCCTTGGAAAGAAGCCCTTGCTGCTGCTGGGCCCAAAGCTCTCAGCTAAGGGCACTGATACGATTTTATCCACAGAGTCAGTAAATGTGAGGGTGATTTATAACGGCCATTAGTAGGGTGCATTTGAGGCCAAGCATGAACCTCCTGTACTTCAGCTCTGCACAGCTCTGTGCAGGAGCAGAGAGGAGTTGAATTCCTGGAGTCAGTCTAATAAAAAAAAGTGATCCTGTCGCTTTAAGACTTTTAGGCAGTTTCCGAAAGGAGAGATAATGCATGACAATATGAGTATACTTAATTCTATTAGACTAAGCTTTTAAAAATGGCTGCTTCTCCACAGTGAGATGGACTTTTTGTTTTTCTTTTTTAATTTTTGATTTTTTTGTTTTTATTTTTATTTTTGTTTTGTTTTCTTTTGTGGGAGATGGAGGGTGGATATGGAGGGACAGGGAGGTGAATGGGATTGGGGTACATGATGTGAAATTCACAAGTAATCAATAAAAAGTTTAAAAATGGCTGTAATAGTTTTGTTGTTGGTTTGTTTTATTTTTTTGACAGAGGGTTTCTCTGTGTAGCCCTCGCTGTCCTGGAATTCATCTTAAAAATAAAACAACAGCAACACCCCCATTGTTTATTTATTGTTTGTATGTGTGTTGGAAGATGCTTATGCTTTGGCAGTTGTGTGTGTGGTTCAGAGGATGGTGTTAACGGAGGTGACAGTCTCCTTCTGTCATATGGGCCCTGGGACGGAACTCAGTGGTCATGCTTGGTGGCCGCCGGAGTCTTTATTGGATGAACTATCTCACCAGCCCTACATTGATCAATGCTATGCTGTATGTATGCATTTCATCACAAGCAAATACTAAAGAATAAAAAGAAGATACCTGGAGAGTAGCCATCATCTAGGAAACAGGACCGTGGAAGGAAGTGCCTGTTCAAATGGTGGGGGATATGAAGGGAGAAGTCTAAGGGAGTGCCAGAGGGAATGAGGTCTTCACTGGGGCTTCTGGTTTGCCTTTTCTGTGGTGCCAGAGAGTTGAGAAACTTCAACACGAGAGAAAGAGCCAAAAGTCCCTGCAAGATTCATGCTTTCCTAGAGGCATGTCAAACGAGGATGTTACAGATAACAAATGAGCTGCACCGACTGAGGCCAGGGTGAGTTTCACAGTACTGACTTGCTTGCTCATCGCTAAATCTAAACACTGCTCTTCATGAAACTGCCTGATGGTTTCATTCACAGGAGGAAATTCTTTAAGATCGAAACTTTTATTTTGTTATGTTGTCTCATACGGCCCAGGCTGGCCTCAAACTTGCTCTATAGCTGAGGATAACCTTGGACTTTGGAGTCCGCTGCCTCTGTCTGCTAAGTACTGAGATTACAGGTGTATGCCCCTTGCTTTGGCTGTCATACTACTTTAACAATGGACCCCAGGGAATTGGAATTTCCCCAGGAATCTCATGCTGGAGAAAGGAAAGGCTGACTCCTGGTGCCAGCCAGGAAGAGATGTCACATGGGGGTGACTTCTTGTCAGCAGGACAGCCTGGAGTTGAAACAAAGATAGGCTACAGCTCAACCAGGATTCCTTAGTTACAATACCCATAGCTATTTATTAAAATGTGAGCCACATGCCAGTATCCTGATGATGGACTAGGGTGGTCACTGGACACTTTATTGTCTATCTTTTCAGTTGTGGTTATATCAAATGCATTCCTCTCCTCTGCTTGTCACGATTATTTGTCTGTACAAATGGCCTATTGAGGATGGGTAGTTGATCCTAGCTTTTTAGGGATGCCAGTCCAGGCTCTGACCCCAACAATAACAAGTGGACCCATTGGCATTGTGGGCATCATTCCTGGGTTACAGAGAAATCCCAAATGAGCTTTCTTCTGAACTGCAGCAAAGTACAGGAAGCCGGTGAGGGAAGTCAGCCTGAGACCCTGACAGCTTACAACATGAGGCCTTTTTTCTTCTCCTGCTGAGTCTCATCTGCAGGCTCCCAGGCTTTCAGAGACAGTCCCTCCCTGAGGTTTGAGAATGGCATGGGACCAAGTTGGGAGTCTTGACTACTCCTGAAAGGTGGGAGGACTTGGGTGCTGGGCTGGGCAGCTGGGAGGGTGATATGATCCTTGGTTTTGCTTGTTGACAAGAGAAAGATCTTGAGGGGTCCAGGCCTCATCTTAGAGATGTAGAAACCTGAGAGATGTGATTTCCAGAACTTTGGGAGCTCTTAATCCTTTCCAGACCTCTGAAATGTATTTAATGGTCCCTCTTCTGTCTATTCTACTTTGTCAAACCCCTAGACCTGGGCTGAAACACAGACCTACGCACCTTTTGCCATGCCGTCCCAGCCCGGGATCAAGATGCTTCATCAGTAGAGAGCTTGCTGTACAAGCATGAGGAGCTGGGTTTGGATCCCTGGCACCCACGTAAAAAGCCCGGCATAATGGTGTTCATCTGTAAACCAGCATTGGGAAGGCAGGGACAGGAGGGTCCCTGGGGCTGGCTAACCAGCCAGGCTAGCAGGATTGGTAACTCTCGGTTCAGAGAGCCAGCCTCTGTGGTGGTTTAAAGGAGAAATGTCCCATAAGTCTCATTTATTTCAACACTTGGGCCCCCAGCTGGTGGCACTGTTTGGGGGAGATTATGGAATCTTTTTGAGGTGGTCCCTTGCTGGAGGAAGTACGCCCCTGGGGGGCAGGCCTTGAAAGTGTATTGCCCTACCCCACTTCCTTTTATGTAGATGAAAATGTGATCAGCTGGCTTCCTGATACATTTGCCATGTCTTTTCTGTTATGGAGATTCCATCTCTCCATAACTGGGAGCTAAATTAGACTTTTTCCTCCTCTTAGTTGCTTTTGGTCATGGTATTTTATCACAGCCCTACAAAAGTATACCCTGTCTCAAAAATAAGGTGGAAAGCATAAGCTGGGCTGTGGTGGCTCACGCCTTTAATCCCAGCACTCAGGAGGCAGAGCCAAGTGGATCTCTGTGAGTTTGAGGCCAGCCTGGGCTACAGAGCAAGATCCAGGACAGGCACGAAAACTACACAGTGAAACCCTGTAGTGGAAGAAAAAAAAAAGATGCTCCTATTGAAGGATTCAGGAAGATACCCAATATCACCTACTGGCCTGCCTCCACACGTACTTACATACATGTGAACACACACACACACACACACACACACACACAAATCAATCAATCAATCAATCAATCAATCAATTCAGTGGCACCTGTTACAGATTTACTCATTTTCGTCATCCCTCCCTTTGCTTAGAGACAACAGGCTTCTGTATTATATGCTCCTAGTTTGTACTTCTGCATCAGGGGAAACTCTGGCTTACTGAGCTTGGGTTCAGACAGCTTCTTGGTGTATCTTGACTCTGAATCCCAGAACCATCCTCTTCCCTTTTGCCCTATAAACCAATCACCTGAGTTCTGTCACTTTGCCCTTTTGGCTACAGCTTCTTACATTCCAGTAGGTCCTAATCTGTGGCCTCTAGGTTCTTGTCGTATTCCTTTCTCTGAAAACTCTCTCAGATAAATCACAACTATCATGTCAACGCTGCACCTCTCCCAGAATAGCATGAGGAAGAGATAGCAAGGCCTTGGGAGAGCATCCAGGAAGCCTGTGTGTCGTAGATGGGAAAACAGGCCGCTCCTCTGTCTAGAGGACAGGGGACTCATCCAAGGTCTTGGCTTTGAGTTGGGGCCAGAAATAAACTTCTCTGTCTTTGGGGCCTTGTGCTTTCTTAGTACTGGCCTGTGGCCTCCTTCTTCAGGCTTCCAACGAACCCTTCTCTGGCCTTGGCCTTCCAGGTGTCATATGCATAGAGGCAAGCTGGCAGCTCAACCTTGCCTAGAGTGTCTGTTCCAGGGCTGCAGAGAAAGCTTAACCCAAAGAACGCCGATGATAGCCAGTGGCCCTCTCGATAGTGCCTGGAGGAAATGACTTCTGCTGTCAAATAATAGTTTGAGAGTGAGTTGTGTGAACAAATAGCATCTGGGTAGACTTCACTCCAAACCTGAACTTGGTGAAGGTTCACGGCCATTGGAACTGCTGTCCTCCCCCTCTGTCTTCTGGCAAGAAAACTGTTTTGTTTTTGTGACTTCGGGTGGTGTTTTTCTCATCAATGGGGGCTGATTCCTGACTGAGTTCCAACCGAGGCAGCTGGCTCTGCCCTGAGCGTTCTGGGGGGAGGAGATAATGACAGCATTTACAAAGCTCTTTCCCAGGCATGCTCATGGAGTCCTGGTGGCAGCAAGGAAGCCCTTATTAGTCTCCTGTTTGCTGATGGTACTAGGGCCCAGAGAGGGTGAGTGCTTAACTCAAGGCCACACAGCCAGTAAATTATGATGTCTAAATTCCAGCTCCTGGGGCTGGGTAGGTGCTTGTTGCATAAGCATGAAGTCCTGAGTTCAGCTCCCCAGCATCCATTTTTTAAAAAGGTGGGTGCAGTGGCTTATGTCAGTGACCCAGTACAGGGGAGGTAGAGAGAAGTGGATCCTTGAGTCAGGCTAGCAGAACCTGTGAATTTCATGTTCAAATGCTGTCTCAAACAAAAACAAGCCACCTAACGTCAGCTCTAGCCATGAACACACATAGGCATACACCCACGATACATGCTCCCACAGAAATACATACATCTCTCCCACATAAGACAACTCTCGCCCAGCATCAAGCATGAAGTTTCTGTCTGTTACTCACTGTGAAGGTCTGATTGAGATTTCACTAGCTGTGAGAACCTGATCAGTCCTTGACCACTGTCTGTTTCCTCATGGTTAAGACTGAGACTCTAGTGAGTTTCTCATCAGAATGTGGGGTGGGTGATTAAACGGGTCACTATCTGTAGGGTTCTCTGATGGGCACTGAGTTCTCAGTAGGTTGGCACAGTCCTCGGTCATTCTGTCCTCATCTCTGGTGGGGATTCCCTGAGGGGATCTATGGGGAGATTGATTTCAAATGTTGTCATACTGTCTGACCTTTTGAGATTACCCAGGTTGTCTGCTCACTTAATTTTATTAAAACAAAACAAAACAAAACCCTGATACTTGAAGATAATCCTACGTAATCATCCTTGTGACTCAGAGTAATTAGGCGCTGGGTCAGTGATCCATATAAATAGTTGAATTTATTATTATGTTTATGTAACCAAATGACATTTTAAGATGGTATGCTTTGGTGTGTACTGCATATCTATGCCATAACATCTTTGTTATAGGCACCATTTAATCCCAATTGCATGCCCTGGAAGTGACTCATATAAAGAGACAAAAATAGGAAAAATGCATTAAACATGGCATTTAGGGAGTGGGGGAGGGGAGGTGGGAGGCAGTATAAGGGGGGTTTTCTGATCGATATCACCTAAAACTGAATTATAATGAGATAAAAAGGGGTTCTAGTCTCTAAGTAATATTTTAAATATATTTTATTCTTGTTGTTTTGTTTTGAGAAGTTCTCACCATGTAGCCCAAGCTGGTCTCGAACTTCTAATCCTCCTGCTTCAGCCTCCTAAGTTTTGGGATCACAGGTGTACATTATTATATCTGGTTAAGAAATACTTATTGTGGAAAATAAATAAAGCCAAGGAATTCCATTACCTTAGTGTTCTTAATCTGTTAAATCAAAGATTAATTGATACTGCCATATATAAAAACTATTAACTGCTCTTCCAGTGGACCTGGGTTCAATTCCCAGCAACCAATGGCAGCTCACAACTGTTTGTAACTCCAGTTCCAGGAGACCCAACACCCATGGCAAAACACCAGTATACATAAAATAAGAATAAAAAACATTAGAGTATGACCTCTTTATGATCTCTTCCATTCATCCATCAATTCATTCATATATCCATCAATGCAGCCTCTATCCATCCATCCATCTGTCCATGATGTTTTATCTGCTTTTTCTTTCTTGGTTACCTACCTACTTGTCCATGTATATAAAGGAAGACACTTGCAATAATATGTTATTACACCAGTTTTTGTTATTTGTGGTTGTTGTATATTGAAGATTCAAAATTTTCTTTTTTGTGTGCTTTAATATTGTTCAAATACTTATAATAACTATAAAATGCTTTTATAAAAATAAAAAATAATTAAAAAAGAGGGGGAATCAATGCTCCTGAATTTTCTACAAATTTTGGGGTCTCTCTGCTTTTGTTACCTTTACACATCCCAAATTGTTCATAGCCAAGTTCTTTAGGTTCATGCAATACCTCAGTACATTGGTGGTTCCATCCCTAGGCTCTGCTGCAGAGTTCACACAGGGAGTCCTCAGTGATGGAGACCTTGAGAGACAGGCTGTTGTTGGCCTGATGGGAGACATGCATAGGGCTGAGGGGATAAGGAAAGAAGGTTAAGGACAGGAAGACAGGAGAAAGACTTGGAGTCCCTGGCATTTCTTGCCTTGCTTATGAGGATATGAAGTCTAGAGGGAAGGATAACTTGTTTAGACTCATCTTGTCATAAGCATCTAAGCCAATCAATTGTCCCCCTCTAAAAAATAATCTTTCCACCCTAGACATCTGTGAGTAAGGAGAAAAGAAAGGTGGGCTCTCAGGTTTGACATGGAAATGGAAAACTAAAAGGGTCATGAGGAAGTGGAGAGAGATTAGGAACACATCCCCTCCATCTTCAAGCAGCTGATCCTGCTTTTCTACTAGGTTCATGGAATGAATATCTATAGGGACTGCTGGACCCTCTAGAAGCATCTCCAGCGTGCACTGCAGAGTGTTCAGAGGAATCCCATGTGGGCTGACCTTATGTGGGGTTCAGATGGTGTGTAAAAGATGCAGTGAACTCTGGAGTTCTGTCTGCTGCATAAGGGGCTACTGCAAGTTGACATAGACTCTTGGTACTTTCCATTTTTCTGATAGGATGGTACGAGGGATGTGGAAGGGACTCTTTCAGGACCCTGGAGGGCAGCCCCTGTTCAACTCCAGCAAATTGTCAGCACCTCCTCTGTGGACAGCTCCGTACTTCCTAGCGATCACTGGAATGCCCCCACTAGGCCACCTTGTGTGTTGTGAATGATAGTCTCTCTCTCTCTCTCTCTCTCTCTCTCTCTCTCTCTCTCTCTCTCTCTCTCTCTCTCTCTCTCTCTCTCTCTCTCTCTCCCTCCCTCATCTCTCCCTCCCTCCCTTCCTCCCTCTTCTCTCCTCCCTCCCCTCCCTCTAATTAATTTTGATATAAGGAAGTTTCAATTCAAGTTTTTTTTTTTTTTCAACAGGCATGATGTATAAAAAGGAATACACAGTCCAAATAAAGAATTCCTTTGGCTAAGTATAAGAGCTGGAGTGATTAGTTAGAAACAGTCGAGGGATGTGTTTGTCATGGTTTAGGAATGTTTTATAACAAGCTTTTTTTTTTTTTTTTTTCAGAACCAAACCAACTTTAAGGACACATCATCTTACAAAATTGTTTTGGGATATTTCCCAGCGTTAATGCAATATGGGAGGGGTCAGCTGGGCAAGGAAACCTTAGAATTCCAAGTATTTTTAACGACTTAAGGCTAAAGCTCAGAATATTTGAAATCTGGGCTGTCTCAGAAAACCCAGAATTAGCATGACCACATCCACAGCCAGCAGTCTAGCATGACTCAGGTAAAAGAGAGAACTCAAACAGGAAACAGTGGCCTGTCCTGGCCCTGTAAACACCCTGCATCATAAGTGAGAGTGCATGGAAGCTTCCTGCTGACCAAAAGAAGAAGGCTTGAAACCCATGAAGCCATCCATTGTTTCACTTAATAGGAGTGAAGTGTTGGCACACCGTCCTGTACGAAAGCATGTGGCCAGGCCAACCGCTGCCAGGAGAGGCCCACAGTTTTAGCAGATGCCTCACAAAGCAGGCTTTGCCTTGGGAAGTGTCTTTGGCTAGAGCCTAGGTCTCGGGAAACACAATCTTGTCATTACTTGAAGTGGCTCATCTGAGTTCACAGGTACCTGTTGTATCGACTATGTGTCAGATGTTCACTGGCAATGGGGGGCAGAGGGGCTTGAGGAGTGGGGTGTTGACTACCTCTAGTCAATATCTCCTTCTTTTCTTTAAGACAGCATCTCACTATATGGTCTGGCTGACCTGGAATTTGGCATTTAGACCAGAATAGCCCTGAGCTGACAGAGGTCTGCCTAACTCTGCCTCTAGAGTGTCCTGTTAAAGACAGTATCCATGCCAGGATAGTCTCTTTTTCTATAAGAAAAAAGATTATTGGGGTTGGAGAGATGGTTCAGTGGTCAAGGCTGCATGCTGTTCTTCCAGAAGGCCTTAGTACAATTCCTAGCACCCAGGTTAGGCAGCTCACAACTGCCTGTAATTGCAGGTCTGGGCGAACCAGTCCTTCTGGTCTCAGCAGGCACCAGCACTCATGTGCACACACTCACACACATACACATAATTAACAGTAACATAATGTTTTAAAAATGATAAAGTCTAATCAGATTGTAGTGCTTTGTGCCTCCTACTTGTGACTCCAAGAACAGCCTCTATGTGGTTCTGGTTTTATTTATCAACTGGAACTTGTCAGCATCCAGTTCCCAGAGTGATGGGAGGACCTTGCTGATGCCCAGTTGTGCTGCGCAGAGGAAATGGGGGTGAGGCGGAGAAGAGTCAGATTAGTAACTGGAAAAGGAGGAACATTCAGAAACAAGGTATTTGATGTGTTCTGAACTTTTTATGACCGCTGATTCTGGAGTTCATCTGGAATAGAAAGTGAACAAACCCAGCCAAGAACATTTTGAAAAAGAAGAATTTGCTCTATTTGATATCGAAATCCACAATAAAGCTACAGTGCTTGAAACACTGTGGGCTTGACATGGGGTAGATAGACTCTTCCGTAGAGCACAGTAAGAGTACAGAAGCAGATTGGGCTCCATGATGGGTATGGCATTCCAAATGAGGGGCCAACAGGTGGAGAATAGGGAATTTTCAATACTTGATGTTACTATAGGTGCCTACTTGGAACAGAATTAAGCTGAAATTGCTTTCATTCATTCATATATATATGAATACATACATACATATATAGGTATATACACACACACATATATATAAACAAATATTCAAATAGATTATGAAAATGTCACTAAAGAACAAACTAAAATAGTTTAAGAACAAAATTAGTAAGCTCCCTCTCTTACCCAGAGGGTTACAGTTGAAGACATTTCAAGGGTACTTTAAATGGAGGATTGTACCCGCCCCCCCCCCCCAGATACACACATACATGCCTATAGTAAAGTCTAATTTATGAAGGCTCAGGGAGTTGACAAAAGCAGCAATTAAGAAGAATAATTAGAACAATAGGCTATATTAAATGTTAAGAAATTCTGAGTTGTTTCTTTCTGGAATTTTCTATTTATATGTGGGAAGCAGGGTTGACCAAGGGTAACTAAAACCAGGGAAGTGAAAACAATAAGGAGGGGCTCCTGTGAAAGAGGATATTATTGGCCAGGCGTGGTGGCCAACCCCAGTGTGTGAGGTGCGGGTATCTGGGAGTTGGAGCCAGCCTGGTCTACATATTGAATTCCAGGACAGTCAAGGCTAAACAAACAAACAAACAACAACAAAAACAGAACCAAGCTCTTGGGGTGAAAAGGAGCATTCTAAAGTTTGAAGGGAAAGCCCGGCAGGTTTGATTCTCTGCTGTGGAAGTTAAGGCACTGTGATCATGGTAAGGTCCCACGGAGACTCTCCCGCGCGTCTCGGGCTCCCTTTCCCTGGGTCTGCTTCTCGAAGTCTCTTCTGTTCCTTGACCCTGTCAGCCTGTTTCTGAGTCTCAGCTCCTGTTCCCTGGATCTCTTGGGGTTCTCTGTCAACCCCATCTCTTTCTCCTTCCTTAGGTTTTTGTCTCATAATCTGTTCCCCAAGTAAGAATAGATGGGCCCTGGACAAACAGTGAATTTCATGGATAGATCAGGGTAGGGGAGTGTTAAAAAGAAAAGAAAGAAAGAAAGAGACGGAGAGATGAGCCCAATGGAGGGAAATGTAGGCGCATCAGGGTGTCAAGATTCATAAACACTCAGTGGCTGTAACCCCCTCAGACAGGTGGGACTGTGGGCAGAAGGGGAGAAGGTAAGTCCTGGCAATTCTACTATAATTGAAATATAAGAGGCTGAGTGGGGGCTCTGAGGCCCCTCAGAGTCTGGGCATCTGGGCATCCCAGTCTCTCCAGGATCTGCAGATCATTTCTAAGGAATTGCTCTTAGTCAGAACAAAAGGAAATATTGCCATTCCTTGGAGTCACTCAGAACTGTGAAATTCACCAAAACGATGTCATTGACATATGACCTTTGTAGCTGCCATAATTGTGTCGATTTTCTGTCTTTTAAATGTAATTTAAACTAAAAGTCTAGATTTTCTTGCTTTTTTAATATTTTTTATTTATTTTGAGACAGGGTTTCTCTGTGTAGCTTTGTGCCTTTCCTGGAACTCACTTGGTAGCCCAGGCTGGCCTGGAACTCACAGAGATCCACCTGGCTCTGCCTCCAAGTGCTGGGATTAAAGGCATGCACCCCCGCCGCCGCCGCCACCACCACCACCCGGCTTGATTTTCTTCATTTTTAAAACGCTTTCCCTTCCACATAAAACAGGCTGCAATTTAACCTGTCCAAAGTCTTTCCTGGTCTTTGCTTTTACTGAAGAGCCTAAATGCTCCTATGCTCCCTGAAGGACGTGTGGGCTCTGTCCCACCACCTAATGACAGATATTTAAGGCCAAAGGCTGCTGGGTGAGGGATAGTGCCTCTCTCTGATGTGACTGTCCTCGAAAACACAGACAACACGTTCCAGTTGCGGTGAAAAGGGAAACATTTCTGGTAACAGCAGTGGGGGTGGGGTGAGGTGGGGAGTTGGGGGGGTGGGGATGGGGTTAGGGGGGGGGGGGGATTGTTATTCAAGCCTCTTCCCTGGTCACAACATGACAAGATTGTCACTCCCCAGCATGGTCAGCTGAGAGACCCAGAACATGAACGAGGGAGACAGTGACACAGGGCACGGGGGAAATGTTTCTTGAGTTCCTCTCAAACACTTCCCTGCTCTCTGGACTCCTGTGGGCACTTGTGTGTACCAAGCTGGAGGATGTCTGTAACCCTTCCACCATGCTGTGTCCCACCTCCTGTCAGGTTCATGGCCACCTGAAGAGTCTAGAGGGTGCCGCTGAGCACGATGTTCCCACGCAATCATTCATCAGTTCCTAGGCAAGCAGCCTTGGAGAGGTGACTAGGAGTCCCTTTTGCCTCCCTCATGATCTTGTGTTTCCTCTCTGTGCTCCTTGGCCTTTTCAGAATCTCAACTTCATTCAAGACTGGTGTCTTATCCGGAGGTCCTCAGGGCTTAATGTCTTTCAGAACAGTTAGAGAGGAGAAGCCACAAGACAAGTCATTCTCTCCCTCCCCCAGCTTCTTGCTCTGGTCCAGGGGCTGCATCTGCCCACCCGCTCCTCTCCTCCTTCTTTCCCAAGGCTTTGCACATGCTAGGCAAGAGCTCTTGACCCCTGAACTGCAGCCCATCATTCTTTCCTCCTATCAACTGCCCTCCATGGTTAGGGTTTCCCTGCTAACAGTTTCTTCCACTCACTGATCACTATCCAGAGACTCCTGTCACAAGGACAGTGGGGAGACGTGGGGGGAGAGAAATCCTCATTTTGCTACCTTATTTTCTTTATTGATGGCAGTACTTTGGGGGCTGGGATATGTGGTGATCCCTTGGTCCCCCACACCCTGCATGGGCTGGAGGACACCCAGGGGACATTCTTGAGTCTTGTGCCTCCCTCCCTGGCTCCAGCTAATGTGACTCCCTAGTATTCACTCATTCAGCAACATTAACCACTCTGCGCACTGTCTCTGTGCCAGGGCCATTTCTGGGCACCGCACGACAACATGTGCCAAGCCTGTTCCTAACCTCGGGGAGCTTTCCTGCTTCTCTGAAGGAGGCAGACACACCTGGCAAACGGAAGTACACAGTGTCTTCTCATGCTGGGCTGGAGGTCACAGTGGACCTGGCAGGAGAGCAGAGGAAGGTCCTTCATCAAGACAAGAGAATAGAGTTCTTTCTGGTGCTCTTTCTTGATGTTAAATTCCTGACCAGAGGCTGAGAGGACAAGGGAGCCAGTCGGGAGGGAGTTAGCCTGCAGTGGAGCCTCTGGCCAGGAAGGGGAGTAAGAAGCCTCAAATATAGCGTTGACACTGTTTTTCTTTCTTCTGGAGAGCTGCCACGTGCCGCCACAGAGAGCATTTCACGGGTAGATGCATATTATCGCAATGTGTTTATCTAGGAAACCAGAGCCCAGCTCCAGCATCTGTTTTGCAGCACAGCCCTGAGTGAAGTCCAATTTTCCAGTTGGGTTAATAAAAATAAAACTTGGGAAGCTGTGGGCCGGCTGCATCAGGGGTTGAGTCCTGGCCTTATGTGGGGTCATGGATCCATTATGCACAACCTTGCCCAGGGAGGGAAGAGCAGTCAGCTAGCTCTGAGGGACACACCTCACCGAGGAATGATAGTTTTGGATTTTCTCTGTCTCAACATGACATGAGTCGACGGAACACTTACTGTGGCCAAGGCACTGGGCTGGTTGTGGGGCTGGAGTGAGATGCAGAGGAGGACCAGAACCTGGGCTGAGATGTGTGGAGCAGGTCTAGGAAGCTAGATGGACCAGCAGGACACAGGCTTGTTAATGTTCACTCCCTTGAAATTGTCAGGAGGTGAGGGATCAGAGTCCTCAAACCCATTTTTAAAAGCCAGCTCAGGTGGTTGGGGCAGGGGTGATGGCTCAGTTGGTAAAGTTACTTCTCTGAAATGTGAGGACCTGACTCAATCACCAGCGACCACATACAAAACCGGATATGGCGGTGCATGCTTATACTCCAACACTGGGGGGCGGGATAGGAAGATCTCCTGAACCTACTGGCCAGCCAGTCTGGCTGAATTGGTGAACTCCAGGCCAATGAGAGACCCTGTCTCAAAAACAAGATAGGCAGCATCTGAGGAAGACAGCCCAGTTGTCCTCCAGCCTCTATGTATACACACACATACACACAGCCCCCTACACACAGACACACGGACACACACGCAGACAGACAGACAGACAGACACACACATGCAGACAGACAGACAGACAGACAGATGCAGACAGACAGACAGACAGACAGACACACACACACAGCTTAAAAAAGGGCTCAGAAGGTCCCACCTTCGGGGAGACCTGAAACGCAAAATGGAAAGCACCCAGCCTCTCTGCTCCTCTTGTCTGCCTGACTTTCCAGTTTCTTCTTTCTCCCTTTCCTTGTAGTGGGTTTTCCACTCTCCAGGTGGCTCAGTTGAGAACATGATTACCCCCAGCTTCTGAGTCCTTTCTCTCTTGATTTCTTTCTTTCCTTATCCCAAATTATTTGGGGGGAAAGGTGTTAACTGGCCCTGTTTGAGGTGTGGACAGTCACTCTTGGTAACATCAGCTATGGCCAGGAGTTCAGAATCACATGCATGAATGTGGCTAAGGGGAGCCTACCCCGAGGCGCCATGCTGGTGTGTGTGCTCTCAGTCAGTGAATTGTAGACAGCTTCTGTTTTTACCGACTGAACCCTTTCAAAGGGACAAGGTAGGAAAACGAAGCCCACTTCGTTGGGGTCAGGAGGGCTGGACCAGGGCTCTTTGCACTACACCCTGTTCCTCTGGTGCTGGTGTGAAGCCAATGATTGTGAAACAGACTGCCTAGCAGCATTCCCTCGGGAGAAGCTGCAGACTGAGCAGCACTGATGAAAGATAATTCTGCTGGCGAAACTTGGAATGGATTGGGAGCCAACCCCCAAGGGTGTGGCCAGTATGACCCTTGGGGAAACTATCAGAAAGCATATGTCACAGACCCTGACAGGGTGGCCTCTCACAGGGCACAGGGTACACAGGTGAGGATAGATCCTCCCTCTTGTCAGGAAAGCTGGGGCCACAGTGAGGAGGCATCTTACCCAAATTTCAGTTCAAGCTAGGGAGTTTGAGTCATGCAGTGGGGTTAGGGAGAGAATCCTTTCCTTCTCTGAGGATAGAAAAGCGGGTCCCCAAAGCAGGCCAGAGAGCTTGCTTCTAAAGGATCCAAGGGGAAAGAGACTCAGCGTCTCTTCAGTCAGCCTGAAAACTATTGTCTTAGTGTTCTATTGCTGTGAAGAGACACCATGACCATGGCAACTCTTATAAAGAAAAACATTTAATTGGGCCTTGCTTACAGTCTTAGAGGTTTAGTCCATTATCCTCATGGTGGGGAGCATGACAGCATGCAGGCAGATATGGTGCTGGAGAGGTAGCTGAGAGTTCTACATCTGGATCCACAGAGAGATCCACTGGGCCTAGCCTGGGTTTTAAAACCTCAACCCCCCCCCCAATGGCATGCTTCCTCTAACAAAGCCACACCTACTCCAAAAAGGCCACACCTTTTAATTCTTTCAAATAGTGTCACTCCCTGGTGACAAAGCTCTGGACTCTATGAGCCTATGGGGGCCATTCTTATTCAGATCACCACACCTACTAAGCTGTTGTTCCTGTCTTGGGGTGGGGTATAAAGCTAACGTTTCCCAGGATGCTGCCTGTGGCATGTATACTTTGTTGTATCCCCCCCCCTTCCCGCCCCCAGCCCCTCTAGTCTGGAGCCCAACCCAACAGTGGCTTATTTGTATTCCACTGGAAAGCTCATTGTAAGGAGCACTGGGCTGAGTGTGCTGGAGTACTCCCTGCCTTGCTGGGAGTGTACCGCTAGCCTGAGCATCTTCCTGGTGCACTGGGCTATGCCTCCCTGAACTCTGCCAGTTTGGGGCTCCCTGCCCATCTGCAACCTTTGGGTCTGTTCCCTGTTAGGCATCACAGCGCAGCTTCTCCTGGCTCTCAGGCTGTCATTGCTGTCTGTATTAGTCATTTTTATATCACTGTGATCAAGTCCTTGATAGAAGCAGCTTATGGGAGAAGGTTGCTCGGCCTCTCGGTTCAGGAGACGTAGTCCATCATGGTGGCGAAAGCATGGGTGCTGAAGCAGCTTGGTCATGGTGATAGAGACTTGAAGCGCAGCTTGTTCACGTCTCAGTACATCGGGAAAGAGATTTGAGGTACAACGCAGGGCCCGAGAGGCTTATATTCACCAGTTGGGCCCTGTGTATCAAAGATCTTATCACCTCCCCAAACAGCACTACCAGCTGGGGACCGAGTGTTCAAACACACGAGCCTGTGGGAGACATTTCAGATTTAAACCACAACACTGATGTTAAACAGACATGCGCTTTAAAGAGTCCACCCCCGCAGTTTGCAGCTGGGCTGGACTTGCAGCTCAGGTTCAGTGAGGCTCCCTCTGTTCCCTGTTACTCCTTCCAGCCCTACATACTTCCTTGGTGAGTTCACTTTCTATTTACTTTTTTATTTTTAACTTCATTGTGCACACTGATGTTACGGTTTGATTCTGAAATATTCCTTGTTGCTAAAGTCCCTTTGGAGGGGGAAGATGTGAGCAACATCTACCCTTCTCCTAAAACTAAAGTCCCAATAACAAACCAAGCCACGATTCTGCCCAAGTTTACTCTGGGGAGCCAATGAGTTTATCTGGTTTCCTTATAGGATGCAGGTGAAGAGTTCCTTACAGAGGTGGGTGCTCCCTCCCCCAGTAGACTTGAACAGCCTTTCCCAGAAAGCCCTTCTCCTGTAGTGGCCCTCCCCAAGGTCATACACAGTTAAAACAGAGGTGCATACAGTGTGTGGTAGAGAGTGGCTGGATACTCAATGAAGGTTGTGTGGCTCTCCTCACCACAGACAGCATCCTGGGAAACGTTAGCTTTATACCACCCCAATTCAGCTAATCATTATAGGAGAGTACAGCTGAACTCCCTAAGATGGTGGTTGGTTGCTTGGCTCAAAGGACAATCACTAACAGCACCCTTCCCTACAGGGTCATATTTTGCATGCTCATCCCCCTGCTGTGGCACTTCTTTGGAGGCTGTGAAACCATTAGGAGATGAAGGTACCTGGCAGATGAGGTCCCACTGTGGGTGGGACCCTGCATTCGTCATTTTCTCATCACTGTGACCACATGCCTGGCAAAGACAAGGTAAGGATGGAAGTGTTTCTTCTGGAGCATGCTTTGAGGGGAAGTCCGGAGTGGAGGGAAGATACCGTAGCAGGAACATGAGGTAGCTGGCCATGTGTCCACGGGGAAGCAGAGATGAACACTGGTGCTCAGCTCATGTTTTCCTTTTACTGGGACCACAGACCATGGCATGGCACTGCCCACATTTAGGGTGGGTCTTCCCTTTTTTGGTTAAATTGTTCTAGAACCATCTCCATAGATGCACTGAGAAGTATGTTTCTATGAAGATTCTCAATATAGTTAAGTGGTCAGTGAGATGGCTTAATGGGTAAAGGCGCTTGCTGCCAAACCTGAAGACCTGAGCTTGGTCTCTAGGACCCACATGGTGTGAGAAGTGTAAGGAGAGAACTGACTTGCACAAGTTTTCCTCTGGCCTCCATATGTGTGCTGCGACAGGCATGCATGCATGTACACACACTTTTACATATGAATAAATAAATAAATGTAAAAGAAAAATCCAGCCACGTTGACAATGAAGATTAACCTCTGAGGGTTATACCCATGATTCTTGCTGTTCTTGTGAGAGCCCAAGTTACATATTAAGTTTTAATTATTATATCTAAGAGATCCATGGAACAAAATGCCCCTGATCTGCAAGCCCCTTGCCCAAGGACAGATAGTTCCTGAAATGCTGGAGGCTATTGTTTATGGGAGATAACAAGCCACATGTTTTTCACTCCCCTAGACAAGTTTGTTTGACCCATCTGCACCCATGTGCTCAATCATAGGTGGGCGGGAGGTTCACAGGTAGGAAATAGTCAGGAAATATGCTTGCCCCTGATTGGACCCAATGGGAAATGCAATGAACTATGGGCTTTCCTTCTTAAACCCTTGCCATACTTGATTCTGGGCCACTTCCTAGAGCCCATCCACCTGGCCAGTGTTTAATTAAAGCTTGCTTTAAATGGGCTTTCAACTGTGGCAGTGGGCTCACTTGGTGGGATTAACATTCTGAACTTTCTGATGTGAAACGGTCTCTGCCGCCTGTCTTCACACTGCCAGGGGCCGAGCTGTGCTACCACGTCTCCCCTACCCTGAGGGACTGAAGTCCTCAGGAGCCAAAATAGACCTTCCCTCCCTCTGTCCTGTGTAGGGGAAGTCATTAAAAACATCAGGCAAAGTCAGAGTTTCTATATTTGTGTTCATCCATCATTTAACTTTTAGAACACTACTGTCGTTGAATAGCAAAGCACTGCAACAGCAAGTAATGATTATAGTCCTTCACTCACTCTCTCTCTCTCTCTCTCTCTCTCTCACTCACTCATTCTCTCTCTCACTCTCTCTCACTCACTCACTCACTCACTCACTCACTCACTCACTCACTCCTGCATGTCAAAGGCCAGCAGGCCACGGTATTGCTCAAATACAAGTCCTGACATGGACACCATCCGTCCCAGGTAGCCTTCTGTTGCTGTATGAAACACCATGACCAAAAGCAAGTTGGGAAGAAAGAGTTTGTTTCTTTTTACATTTTACAGCCCATCATCAAGGGATGTCAAGGACGGATGCTAGAGGAGAAACGGAAGCAGAGGCCTGTTTCCTGGCTCATATTCACTTACCTTTCTTGTACGATCCAAGACCACATGTCCAATGTGGCACTACCCACAGTAGGCTTGGCCACTAGCAATCAAGAAAATGCCCCACAGACACACCAATCTCATGGAGACAATCCCTCAACTAAGGTTCCTTCTTTTTGGGCATCTCTGGCTTGTGTCAAGTTGACAAAAACTAACCAGCACACCATCTCTGGGCAGACGTCCATCACTCCCATCCACTTCTTCATTAGTGTTGCTGGTCTCAGTTTGGATCAAGGACCACATGTTCTGCCTACCCACTTCACCAGTCTCTTCTACTTCCTTCTCCAGAGGAAGGAGTTTCTAACAAAGAAACTTTGTTGGAAGAGAGCCTTTTAGGGAATTTTACTTTGTACTAGATAATTACGTAGCTCCATATGGCAGATAATATGCTGGCATACCTTCATTTAGCTTAGACTTGAGGTCTCTGTGTTTGACAATCAGACCTGGACAAGAAGCGATGACAGGTTTGATCAAGAGGACATGGTCTAGGGAACACACATTGCTTCAGTCAGCTGTGTGTCCGTGCACATAACGAGGTCTTCTTGTTGGGTGAAAGCAGCACAGCCCTGACTTAACACAATGATGGCTCCAGTACTGCTTCCTGGTCTCCTGCCAATTTTTCCTACTTTTTGTCAATTTGTGTGTCCTAGTTTGATTTCTATGGCTGTGATAAAACAACATGACCAAAAACAACTTGGGGAGTCAGGAGTTTATTTCAACTTACAGTCTGTAGTTCATTATAAAAAGGTGTCAGGGGAGGAACTCAAGGCAGGCAGGAACTTGATGGCAGGAACGGAAGCAGAGATCATGGAGGAACTTACTGGCTTGCTCTTCCAGGCTTGCTCAGATTGCTTCTTAGACACCCCAGTGCCCGGGGATGGCACTGCTCAAAGTGTTCTGGGCCCTTCCACACCAATAATCAACCAAGAAAATTCCCCTCAGGCCTACCTACAGGCCAATCTACTAGAGGCATTTTCTCAGTTAAGGTTCTCTCTTCTCAGATGAGTCTAGCTCGTGCTAAGTTGACAAAGATTCCCAATCAACACAATCTTCTAGAATCTTCTCTCAGTCTTCTTTCTATTGCAGCCTTTACATCTGTCTCTAAGTGGAATTGATACTCTCCATGGCTCTGGTACTCCATGTCCACAGACTGAATTTCTGGAACCCTTCCCCATCCTTTCTGAGAATCCAGATTTGGATTCCACTCCCTCTGTGGTTGGGCCAGTCTGCTACAGCTCCTTTATTCCACCATTGTCCTCACATTTGTCACAAGTCACATTCTTTTGCAAAGCCAATCTTGTCCCATCCCTGTGTAAGTCCAAGACTATTGAAGTTCATGGTTACCTCTGTTTTCTCTCTGCATCCTCCCTCTACATCCTCCAGAAAGCATCAAAGGCATTCACAAGGGAACCCCTAGCACCACCTTCTCTTCTAAATTACCTGTTTGCCTCCTTTGTTACACAGTTCTCTTGGTATCAGAAACAACACTTTGGCTTGGGGGTATGTGTCTTTTTCAATTCTTCTTTGGGAGTGTTTGGGTTTGATTTCCCAAATATCATAGTAAGTCGTTTCTCTCACCACATTCTATAGCCCGTGAGTAGACTAGGCAGGATAAGGGAATGTAGTAGTGTGCAGCTTAAGCAGCCACTATCCTCTGCCTCTCACTGAATAATCTAGAAGGTTCCATGTGAGCTCATTCTGATAACATTTGGCATATGCTGAGCTGCCTGCTCCATTGAGCTGTGCCCAATAGCCATGTCCCTCCTGTTAGTTGCATGAGTCATTAGGAGTCCATAGATAGCAAGGCTTCTCCTCTGGAATTTGTCCCTGATGTTCCAGGGAAGGATGCTGATATTGCAAAACCAAGTTCTGTCATGTAAACATGTCCCAGAGTATTGTGGATCATCCTGCATCAGCTCATCAACCCGTGATTCAGCGGAGTCCAAGCAGCTCTGCCCCCAGCGAAGAATGACAAAAGCCGGCGGCATTCTTCAGCCATTTGGTTTTCATTTCCATCTCATCATTCAGGAAGGTATTTCCTGAGTGTACTCATGGGTGAGTTTTCTCATCCAGGGCCTGGAATGACATTGTTCACATTTCTGAAATGGGTTTCCAAGACCCAAGAAATGGGTCTTCCTGTAAGTATAGTCTATTCTAACTACTCCCTATTTCTGAAACACGGTTTCCATTACTTTATGCTCAAAGCTAGTCATTATCCATCTACCTACCCCATCATTCATGTATTATGTATACATCATCCATCCATCGATCCATCCATCCAAGAGGTCGTCTGCCATAACCTGAGATAGACAATAGGAACATGGTATGAGAAATGGTTTCTTCTCTCAAGGAATCTTGTTGTCCTCACTGAGCCCCATTTCTGTCTCCCAGGACTCTCTGATGTGCCAACCTCCAATCTATACCCACGGGAGCAATAGTAGGGAAACTGACAAGAAACATGCAAACTTATAATTATTGTTAAAGCATGTTCAACACAAGCTGACCAAAATGCTATATAGGAAATAAACAGGATAGCAAAGGAGCAAGAAGTTAGGGGGAGGGAACTGCCTAGGAAGAGCGTCAGCATAAGCTTTCTGAGGAGGTGCCCCTGAAGTTGAGGTCTGAGGGATGAGCTAGAGGAGCAATAACGTGCACACAGTCACGCAGAAGAAAAAAAAGAAAGGGTAAGGCCAGGTGTAATACACACCTAAAATCTCAGTGCTTTGGTGGCAGAGGCAAGAGGATCCGGAGTTCAAAGTCATCCTTGGCTACGTTGTACTTGTGGTGAGCCTGAGCTACATAGTGAACCACCATCTTTAAAAAAAAAAAACAACTGAGGCTCTCTGGGAGCAAAGAAAATATGTTCCAGAAAGACCAGTTGAAGAACAGGCCATGATAGAATGAAGAAAGGTGAAGGAGGAATGCAGGAGGCAGAGCTGAGGCCAAAAGCTAAGGGAAGGAAGGTGAACAGGGTCAGGAAGTTTTGACTAAAGGGGCTTAAGCCAAGGACTATGGGGAAGTGGATGGTAGCTTGGTCTCATGTCACCAGAAACGCTACTGAGTATAGTACAGTAAGTCCAGTTTCCTAGGCAAGAGGACTTCATGCCTGACTCCCAGGCTCCTTGAACCAGAAGCCATTCAATGGAGGTAGCAAGCAGGGAAGCTTTGCAGGGTGGGGCCAAGCATTCAGAGATCAGTTTTGGCTGCTATCTTTTGGACACCCTCATAAACCATCTGAGCATCTCTGGCAGATGGAGCAATGCGGGACATGAGGTTGGTACCAAAGAGATGCAGGCTGGGAGGTATGCTCACTGAGAAAAGGCAGGACACAAGAGCCTTCCCATCCCATCCCCACAACTCGGCCCTAGTGTCCAAGCTGTGCAAACTTCTAGAGCACAAGGCTCAGGAGTTGGGGTTCTCTGCTGCCCTTCTCATCCGAGGGTCCCTGCAGGCTCAGGGCTGCTCTCAAGTGATGACTCTGCAAGAGCGGAGGAATTTTCCCTTCTCGAGGGGACTGGCTTTTCCGAGGATTGTTCTAAATTCCACTGGTGAGTCCTTGCTCTGTCCTGGAAACAGCTCCTCTTTATGTAATCCCTCTCAGAAAGTGACGAATCCTGAAAGAATGCTCCAGTGTTCAGATGTAGTCCAGGCAGAGGGCACCACTCGCTGGTGGCTTGGAGGCAAGAGCAGAGGATGTGCCACAGGCAGAGCAGGAAAATGGATGCAGGTGGCCTCTGAGTCACCAGCTGTAGCTGGGGGGAGGGCCAATTGTGGTCCTCCTCATGTTCCAGGCAGAAAGGGGACATTGGAAAAGGAAGGGTCACGTCACTTATGAGGGGTAGGAGAACACAGAGTGCCTCTCTGGCTTCCAGGTCAGGAACGCTTTCTTGCCGAGGACTCTGAATTTGTTTCGGGGCTGAGCTCTCGACTGGAAGGCTGACTTGGCTCTCAGAGGACATGGGGCTCTTGCTGCCACCATTCTTGGCTTTAGAGGACACACTGGGGAGGGGCAGAGTCCTTTATGATTAGTGACTTGTCTCTGTTTACTAAACACAGAGATCCCTAAGCAATTTCAGGGAGGAGGGTACCACCTCCTGATGGTGGAGAATTACTTGAACACAGACTCTCTCTCCTCTTTCCATTGGATGGAATAGGTACTGGATAAGGGGCAATAGTGTGGGCAATATCTCTAGAATGTTGCTGGAGGGATAGGAAGATGGTAAGATGTAGAGATAGACTATGAGTTTGGGGCTAGCCTGGGCAATATTGTAAGTTCAAGAGCAGCCTGGGCTGCAACATGAGACTATCTTAAAAAGCAAACAAAGACCAACCAACCAAACAAGTAAACAAAACCAAAAATAACACAAACATCAACGTGTAGAGATGGCTCTTGGTGGCCTTCTCCCTTGTCTGCCTTTCTCCACCCTCAGCTGCTTCACGTCGGGGTTAAATCCAATCCCACCTCTGAGGATGAGGCAAGACAAGAGAGGCAGAACGTTTAGCCATGGGTTCTAATTATTGTACAGAAAAACCCATGCCTTCCCCTTTCTTTTCTCTACCTCATGCGGCTCTCTGCTGTGGACAATATCAAACCCAGGCCCTCACATTCTGAGTTGCCTCCCCTTAGGAGTCTTACAGGGTTAGGACATCTCCCCTGGGCCAACATTTAGTGACTGCTGTGTTCTTCAGAGTAAACCCACGAGACTCCACGCTTGGCCTCCCTCTGGTGCTGCTCTCCTCTCCCTTCTGAGTCTGGTCTGTCACGGCCATGCTGGCTGCTTGCAGCTCTCCCAGGGTGCCTCCTCAGGAGCTCTGCCTTTGCTGGCTCCTCTCTTGAGATGATTTCCGCTCACAGAGCCTCCAAGCCTACCTCCTGCCTCCTTTCAAATGTCACTGTAACTGTAGCCTCTGTGCAGCCTACACCAACTAGACTCCTCTTCACCAAAGTATTAGCTATCAATCTGCATGTTGCCCGTCTCTCCTGCTTGAGAGCAACGGTTCCCTTTGTCACTGCATTCCCAGTATCTAGAAGAAAGCTCGGCCCCCCCACACATTCAATAAATATTTGTGGAATGAGCAAGTCAGTCACTGCATGCGATGAAAATTGAGGTCTTGGTGACTGTGTAGTACTGCCATGTAATCTTCAGTGTGAATGTTTGTCATTTGTGTCAACATTTTCTTTTAATCAAATCCATTTTTTAATAGCATTGTCCCATGTGTGCAAGGGACTCCCTTGGCACTGGGAATGAGCCGGCTCTTCCTAGAAGGACAGCAAGGAGCAGATGCTCAACCTAGTACCCAGGTTGATGTACTTGAAGTACTTGCTGCCACAGAGGGAAGCTAGGTCTGTACCCTTGTCTGTGGATGGAGAAGAAATGAGTGTATTAATTGGGTTATCCAGAGGTTTAGAACCGTGTGTGTGTGTGTGTGTGTGTGTGTGTGTGTGTGTGTGTATGAATTAAGTGTCTGAGTGATATAGAATGCTTATATATACATTACATCTCCTAGGGATTTTCATGAGGAGAGATTTGTTTCAGGGAGTTGACATATGTCTTTGTGGGAGTTTTAGTTTTGGGGATAAGCTAGCAGGCTGGAGATAGAGGCAGTTTCTGTGTCATAATCTCAAGGCCACACTTCTGCTTTACCAAACTTACTTAGTCTTTGCTCTTAGAAACATTGGCTCATCAGCTAAGGCCCTTCATGTGACAGCATGTGATCTGCTTTATTCAAAGGTCTGCTAGTTTAAGATTTATTTATTTACTTATTTATGTTATGGGTTTGAGTATTTTGCCTGCATGTATATATGAAGACCATGTATGTGCCTGGTACTTGAGGAGGTCAAATAGGGCATTAGATGTCCTGGAGCTGGAGTTACAGATGTGAGTGAGCTGCCATGTGAGTGCTGGGTCCTCTGAAGGGGCAACTAGTGCTCATAACTGCTGAGCCACCTCTGCAGATCTGAGTCTACTGATTTAAATGCTAATTTACCTCTACAGCAATATAGAGGCTGGCATCTGAGCCAGCTGGACTCCATTCCCTAGCTTACAGAACTAACTGCCCTGGGGACCCAGTCTGGTAGCAGGACACGAGTGAGGGGCGGTATAGCAGCTCCAGTGTGCTTGAATTAGGAGTTGCTGCTGAGGTCCTTGGGGGGCAGTGACATCAGTCTTCAGGAAGGGAGGCTTCAGAGGGAGGGATAAAAAACTCCTATATGGTTCTGGCTTACCCCTAGTGTGGATGGAAGTCATTACCCATGGGGAATGGAAGTCAGAGAAGCCAGAGGGTGCCTGACTGCCCACAGGTTGCTGTGCACAGAGGACTGGGGACAGTCAGGACCTGAAGGTCACCCAGAGCTCAAGGGTAGGCTAAGTAGAAACGGATGTAGGAGGGTAGACTGGACCTGTACTCATACAGAGGGCTGCTTGTAGCCTTGGTGACCTTGCCCTGGGTTCACACATACGAGGACTACCCTGCAGGCTCCCCACCATTCCCATGAGTCAGTCATCTCCTCCCTGGTGTCCTCCTGCCCTGGGCTTGTCTCTGCAAAGCACTCTTCAGGTTGTGTGAAGGTGCTGACGTCTGCCTAAACCCTACCACCTCCAAGAGACCATGACTTCTTAAGGTCAGGCTTGCCCCTCTCTCATCCTTGGGTCCCTTGGGCCTGTCACAGCTAATTCTGGGTCTCTGTGGGTATTGAATCCCTAGGCCCTGAATGAAGCACTCCTACCTGGGTGTCTGGGACCCCACCAAAGAGATCAATGGGGAGGTGTAAGCAGAGTTTCTCGGTCCTATTTCATCCCACAGCAGCTTCCAAATAATCACTCAGAGGCTTATATTAATTATAAATTCCTAGCCAATGGCTCAGGCTTATTACTAACTAGCTCTTGCATTTAAATTAATCATTTCTATTAGTCTATGCATCACCATGAGGCCCGTGGCTTATTGGTTCTCTGGCACCTTGGTCCTTGAGCAGCTGGTTCTCCTCTGTCCCAATTCTGCCCCTCTTTGTGATGATATTTTTTTTTTGTACTGAAATATGATTTATTTGTATGTTAATAAATAAAGTTACCTGGGGGTCAGAGCTAATAGCAAGCCATAGCAGAAGCTGGGCTGTGGGGTGGTGGCACACACCTTTAATCCCAATCACATGACAGGCAGATCTCTGTGTGTTCAAGGACACCACCAGCATGGAGACACATGCCTTTAATCTCAATACCAACCATAGAGACCTAGAGATCTGTATAGACAGGCAGTGATGAGGAGGTCATGTGGTTGGGTTTACAACCAATAAGAAGGCAGAACAGAAAGTCAATAAAAAGACAGACACACAGGAAGTAGGCCTCTTTCTCAGGGGAAGGATGGCAGCAGCAGTGAAGGGTAAGAAGGTGGTTTCAAGTCTCAGCTCTTAGCTCTTGCTCTGACCTCTTGGGCTTTTAACTCTGCATTTGGCTCTGTGTTTCTTATTTAATAAGACAGTTACATCTACACCTCTTCCTCCAAGTCCTCAGTTTGATTTTTTTGCCTAACCTTATCCTGCCTTGCCATAGGCCAAAACAGCTTTATTATCAACCAATGAGAGAACACACAGAAGGCCATCCCACAGCAGGGAGGAGATGAAGTGGGAAGCTGGATGTCTCCTGTCTCTGATCCTTTTTCTATTGTTTGAATTTAAAGTATCCAACATGACATTTTGTTATCTCCATCTATAGCATATATATGTACATATATATACACACACATATATATAAAATCTCATAGTTTACATATTCATTGGCTAATTAACATCCATCATCTCCTGTTTCTCTTTCCTTCTCCTCCTTCCAACTTAATATTAATACTTAAACCTACTTTCTCAGCAAATTTCCAGTGTACCATATTGTTAAGTACAGTCCTCATGGTATACATCAGATCTCCCTCTAGTCTTCTCATAAAGCCACAACTCTGTGGCATGGGGGTGCAGGTATTATTGTGAGGTGATGATTTCACTTGCTTTGGGTATACACCCAGAAGCTGGCAAATTGGAGCCTATAGCAGTTCTAGTTGTAATCTTTAGAGGCTCCTCCAGGTTGTTTCCCATAGTGTTTGCACTATTTTGTCTTTGTCAGTAGTGTGCAAAGGGTCCCCTCTTCTCCAGTTTCTTGCTGACATATACTGTCTGTAACCTTTTAGATACTATGAGCTGGTACCCTACTGAAGCTTTGATTGACGTTCTCCTGCAGATTCGTGATGGCAAGCACTTTCCACACTTGATGGACATTTGTTAACACTTTTTGCACATCCTCCTTTTGTTTGTCTTCTGCCATCTTGGCTTTCCTAAGCGCCCACATCTACTGAAAAGCTCCTCCTTGTTATTCCAAGATGTATTCTAGAAAAAGATCATAGGAAAATCCAAACCAGGTGAGGGTGGCAGATCATTCAGGGTCCAAGTAGCTCCCCTGACACCACCTTACCATACTCAAGCTAGGACCCACCGGCTCCAGTGTGGGGTGGGGTAGGGACAATAAATCATTTATAAGCATTGGGAGAAGAACTGTGGCTCAAGGGTCATCAGGGAACACCTCAGGGTCCAAGGTCCCAGGATGTGCTGTAGCAAGTCTTTTTTTGTCCCACCAGCCAGCACCCAAATAACCACATGGAGACTGATTATTAATTATGAAAGCTCAGCTTATATCCCAGGCTTGTTTCTAACTAGCTCTTATAACTTAAAATTAATCCATTTCTATCAATCTATGTGCTCCCACATGACTCATGGCTGTTACCTCTTCTTCTGCATGTCTTGCTTATTCTGTTTGGCTGGCAACTCTACCCTTCTTCTTCCCAGCATCCTCTGTGCCCTGAAAATCCTTTCTAGTTATTGGCCAGTCAACTTTTTAATTAAACCAATCAGAGTGACACATCCTTACAGTGTACAAAAAGATTATTCCATGACATTTCCTTCTTTTTATCTAAATAAAAAGGAAAGATTTTTAACTCTAACATAGTAAAACTATATCCAACAAGAACAAATATTGGGTATTGTCTAAATAGAAAGGAAAGGTATTAACTTTAACAAATGAAACTATATACAATAAGAAAATTATCAAGTAAGAATTACATTTACAATCTCCAGTGCATTTGTATTTGGCAAGTTTAGAGAAAATACTCCATTATCTATCCTCTCTTGAGTCTAAAGTTTCGTACCTAATTTATCTTCTATCATAACTAAGGAAAGCTATGATTATAACTACCTAGTCTTCAATTCCATCAAAGACCCCAGAAGGATATAATATTACCTGTATAAACAGGAAACATAGTGCAAAGCCACTTTCAAAACTTAAGAAACAACAGAGATATCTGTTGTTGGACAGTCTGCCTGGACAGTCACTCAAGATCCTTCTGCAATGTTGGGGCATCCATCTTCAGCAAATAGGACAAGAATATCTGACAGACTTTTCTGTGAAGCAGGAATTTTGAAGGACTGTTCCACCTTGTTTTGGAAAAGTTCAGCAGTCACTTTTTTGTGTGTCCTGATTGTCCAGTTTGGACAGCATACTGTCAGCAGTCGAGGCAAGGGCAGTTTCTTGCCCAGATGGCTAGTTTTGCTACATTGAAAGCAAACTCTATATGGAATTTCTTCAATGCTCATCATCTTTTTTTGAAGTAAATTGGTCCTGCCAGGAGCAGACATGTCTCACTGTCATGAAAAGTCTTATGTTATTAAAACATATTAAATGCCATATTCTGTATGTCTTTGAAGTATTTGAAGACCATCTATCTAAAAATATATCTCTGTTTGACCTTGAAAACATACCTAACCTGACTACAAGTTTGATTGTTATAGATGACTAACTATTAACCTGCATTTCTTAATTATCCTAAACAGTGTATAATAATAGCTTTCAAGGACTAGAACTTTACACTTTTAAATGAGCTGCATAGGTACAATACCTTAAACAAGAGGAGAAACATATATACAATACGTTGCAACAAAAATAACCTCAAATTTGTGTCAATAAACAGAAATATATACCAATGTAAAGTATTTGAGACTAGTGGTTGTCAAAAGTAGGCTCAACAATCCACCCTTTTATCCCATCATTTCTATACTATATCCCCCACTTCCCTTCAGAAAGAGATCCCTGAATCTAATCTCATTTGTTTAGCTTTTTTCCTGACCATGATCAATAACAGCTTGGAACCAACCCCCCCAAATGATGACAAACATCCATAACTCACTGAATGACCAAAAACCACCCACCCCACCTCTTGGGAATGTGGGTGTTGTATTCTCTAGACTTCTTCCTCTTGTCTGAGGATGAACACATCTTTTTTCAGAACCTGAGAAAATTGAAATAATGGTCAAGTCCTGGGAAAATTAGCTATAACATTTGTTGTTCAGTCTCCGTGCAATGGGAAAATGCAAGGCCCATCTGCAGTCCTGGCCAGAATAGTCTGAAAGGCTGGACTATCTCAGCCAGCAGCCTTGAAGCTGTTCTGGATGCAGAACTCTGAGGAAACTGCAACAGAGGCACTCTGAGAGGCTGGATCACCTTGGCCACCCATTTTCATTAGTGTCTGATCTCCTTGTTCTGAATACATACAAACTTTCAAAGGTAACATATATATATATATCTGCATTAACACAAGTATGGAATGTGTAGTGTGCACAAGTCAGTTAAAGATTTTTTTTTGGTCTTATGCTTGAGCAGGTAAAATAGACATCACTGGATTTGTAGTTTTTTTAGGTTTATTTTTTTATGTCTGTAGCCAGGATTTTCAGGGGGTATCCCCCATCAAACCTGATCCTCTTTAACCTTGAATAAATCCAAAGCCTTTTGTTTTCTGTGGAAACAAAAGTATAACCTCTTCTCCAATACAATATATTTTTTTGACTTCCATTTGGAAGTTAAGACATTTTAAAACTATATAGATTGGTTTAATTTAGCAGTTTCCATAATCCAGTGTCTCTCAGCAGCTACTGTTTGTTCATCAGCAATCAAAAAATTGAAAGTTAACACAAAAACATATAGGATCCAGACTCCCTGTGTATTTGCCATCTCTACATGGCTTATTCTTTTTATATTATTTTACTTTCTCTTTAAAGACTTTAATCTCATTATTTTTAAACTATTTTTATGGCTGTCTATACTTATTCTCTTCTTTTTTTTCTTAAGCCTACACACTGTAACCTGTTTAGAGGGTTTTTTTTTTCCTGTCTGGATCTGCTTTATTGTGTATCTGTAATCTTTTCTGTCTACATGAACAAAACCTTAAACCACTGCACAGCTTAGCTCATGGCACTCTGGCGACTCAAACCCACAGGCAGTGGATGGGAGACTTGTCTCTGTACCATGGCCTGCATGTGAGGCTACAGGACTAGGAAGCAACATTTGACTCCATTTCTGTGTGTTTGGAATCCTTTTTAAAGCTTCCTCAGGTCTTATGTGGAAATATATGACCCTACGTTGGATGCCATTTATAGTAAATCTTTTTCAGTTCTACCAGCCAGCTCCCAAATAACCATATGGCAACTGATTATTATGAAAGCTTAGCTGATAGCCCAGGCTTGTTTCTAGCTAACTCCTATAACTTAAACCAACCTATTCCTATCTATCTATGTACTGCCTCAGGGCTCATGGTTGTTACCTCTCCTCCTGCATGTCTTGCTTTTTCTCTGTCTGGCTGATGACTCCATCCTTCTTCCCAGTGTCCTCTGCACCCCCCAAATCCTGCCTAGCTATTGGTCATTCAGCTTTTTATTAAACTAATCTGAGTGACACATCATCACAGGGTACAGAAAGATTATGCCACAACAATGTGCTACTGTACTATCTCCTACTGACACTGTAGGAGCCTCAGGATGGCCTTCAGAGACTTCAGTCATGCTAGTACATAAATGCCTGTATTGTCAGCCACAGGCTGTGTGGCCCATGACCCACCACAACTATCTTTACATCTACAGATGGGGGCAGTTATGGGAGGGTCAATGTGAAAATGTTCTGAACAGTGCTTTTGCAAATCTGTCCTGGCTGTTCCTAGGGCTAAAACGTCCTGGTCTCTAACCTAGTATTTTTTTTGGGGGGGGGGATATGGGGTGGGGTGGTATCAGTCAACATGTTTGATGAGACTAAGGATGAAATGTTCCAGTTGGGATGGGCAGTAGCTCTGAGGACAGGAAGTTCTTAACCAACCACCATGTGTTGACTTGACATTTGTTCTATGAAGATGGTACAGTACATTGTGAGAGTCATAAACAACATGGCTCCCCTGCAGCCATGGGGACAGATTGTCTCAGCTGTTTATTAGGTACCTGTTGCATGTCTGTCTGTGTTCTAGACACTGGAGATACGTGGTGATCCAGACAATTGGATTCTTGTTTTCATGGAAATTCTGGGTCTTTTGTCTGATGTCCTGGCTTATCTTGCATGAAGCTAGCTTTAGAATCTCCTAAAGCAGGAGCCAAATGGCTTCTCTCCCTCCATCTTGGATGCTAGCATCAGTGTTGCTGGCCTTAATTCAGTTCCACACTGTGGGGTAAATGCTAGGCTCAGCAGAAGCACTGCCAAGGTCCTTGGAGACCAGAGGCAGCCCCCATCTGATACAGGAAAAGCATCCTGGGGCTCTGCTTGGCTCGGGCTATCCATAACCACACTCTTCCTTCAGTGTATTTGGTAACCTGGGACTCTTTCCTGCTTTGAGCCTGCACTTCAAGCAATGGAGCAAACCACTATGGCATTGTCTGATTTCCATTCAAACATGTCCCCAAACATATGAGGAGATGGGCGACAGGGCCCCATCCTGCCTAAACTCATTTTTGATTTATGCACAGCAAGGTAAACAGTGTTCTCTGAGTGAATAGGGAAAACCACTATGTACCATCTTATGCCCATGCATAAGTGGGCATGCATGATTAAAGTTAGATAAATCATGGGAAAGGACTTACCTAGTGAACATAGGCTCACATCACGGAGTACTCACCACTATATGATCATGGCAACAAAGGCTTATATAATGCATGCTTGCCAATCAAAACAGAAAGAACATCCTTTCCCCACCTCCTATCAATCAGCTCCTCCTTCTGAACGCATGTAAGGCCCTGTCTTTTTGGCACTCTAGCCCAAGTGGCCCGCTGCTCCCTCACAGTGTGTCCTGCACTGTCTCTTTAAATAAAACTTCTTGCTGCTTTGCTGTTTCTGTGTGCTGTCTCAATTCTTTCAATATAATGCCAAGAACCTGGAAATACCAGTCCAGACAGCTAGTGACAACCAGCAACACATCCACCCAATTCCCCTAGTTGGCTGTCCCCCACCTTGGGCTCTGGGCTTTGTCAGGGATGGTGCTCACACAGAGCCAAGTGTGGCTGAGCTCAGGGCTGGCTCCTGCATCTCCTCTTCATTGAATTCCTCAGCCTCAATTTCAGGCGCCAGTGTGAGCCTTCCTGAGATTTCCCAGGTGCTGGCTCTGTCTCACTGTGTCCGGGTGTCTAATCCCCAGTCCCCTGCTTTGGCTCAGGGCTCAGCAGTGCAGGCTTGGCGCCACTGCAACACTGAGTCAAGGCTGAGAATCTCCAGGGTCCCCAGATGGCCCTGCTGACATGGAGGCTGCCTTGGCTGGCTCCCGGATCCAGGATGGCGCGAGGATGTGCGGAGTTGGGCCCTGTGCCTGCCCCTTGTTCGCTGTGTGACATGATCCAAGTCACTGTGCATCTCTGGACTCTTATCCACTCACCCAGAGCCTTTTGCCTGCTCTCAATCTCCTACTGAGTGAAACTCAGACTTAGCTGGCACTAGAACAGAGGTTTTGTTTTCCTGACGGGTCTTTATCCTGTCCTGTGCTTTGAAAGTCTTTCACGTACTGCACTTGGAGCCAGAGCAGAGGAGAGACCAGGAGAGACCTGGGAGAAATCATGGACAGGAGAGCAGACTCATAAAGACCAGAGGGCTTCCAGACCTCAGAGGACAGCACAGCCTGGCTGCTTTGGACTGTATCCTGCTCTTGTTGGTGGGTACAGTGACGAGTTCAGAGACATGCATGTTCCACCAGCGGTCATCCTCGCCCCTCTGTCCTCCCTCATGTGTGTTTGTGTGCACATATGCCATGCTGCATATGTGGAAGTCAGAGGACAACTTGTGGAGTTCATTCTTTCCTCCATCTTTTACATGGGTCCTGGGGATCAAAACTCAGGCTGCCAGGTTTGTGCAACAAGTGTTTTTATTTGCTGAGCCACCCACCAGCCCAATGCTCCATTTATTAAGACAGGCTCTCCCATTGACCTGGATCTCAAATAGGCTGGGCTGACTGGCATGGGAACCTCAGGGATTCACCTATCTTTATCTCCATGGTGCTGAATTACAAATGCATACACTATGGCTGGCTTTTTTTTAAAAAAGGGGTTCTGGGGACAGCATTTGGGTCCTCCTGCTTGTGGCAAGGACTTTAGTGATTGAGCTGTTTCCCCAGGCTACAAACATTGGTCTGTCTCAACAGAGAACTGCAATATTTGAACACTGGACTTGTGTCTAGGAGATGAAGCATGGGGTTGCTAGTAGCTATCTTCCGTAGATGTGGGGTTAAGATGGATGCCAAAAGGGAAGAAGCCAGGTAGAATTTGTTTTGATTTCTTGTTACTAGAAGACTAATATGTGATACAGAACCCAGGATAAAATTCATCTCCTGAAAGACCAAGTTGACTGCATAAGACCCTCTGGAGATCTCTGATGGTCACAGTGGTTTATGGGATCACCTGTAGGTGGCATCTTGCAGTCAGATGGGACACATGGATTCTAAACTAACAGCCTGGTGAGCCTGGACACCAGTGTCCTTGTCTTGTCAAACTCCAGAGATCTCTGGTTAGGAAGAGATTAGCTGATTGCTGTGAACCTCACAACCTAAGGCAAGTCTGCTCACAGTTCAGGGAAGAGGGATTAAGTAGATATTAAGCCTTGAACTTGCTAGAAGGAGGGGTACTTCCAAAGTCCCACCCGGAAACAAAGGTTGAGTGAGAAAGCCTGAACACCCTGATGTCCATTCTAGAATACAAGCTGCCCTTCCCTGATTCTATCCTAACCCCTGACAGCACTTCCCCAATGAACTCATGGGGCTTTGTCTGGGAGAGGAAGGCTGGATGAAACAGGGAGTCTGGGGCCTCCATCCTCCTAAGAGCAGCAGAGGAGGACAAAGATGAGATAGAGTAGAGTACCAGAACATTCTAGATTGATTCTATGGTTTGTTTTCAGAGTGGAATCTACTGACCTCACTGCAGATGCAAATTCAGGTGTCCTCTGTGGTAATATATTGTGTACCCTAATAAAGAATGCCTTAAGGATCAGAGGACAGAGCCAGCTACTAGATTAGACATAGAGGCCAGACAGTGGTGGCACACACCCTTAATCCTAAGGCAGACATCCCTGTGGATCTCTGTGAGTTCAAGGCCACACTGGAAACAGAGCCAGGCAGTGGTGGCACACACCTTTAGTCCCAACACTAAGAAGGAAGGAGGATGACAGGGCACAGAAAGGTATATAAGGCATGAGTAAATAGGAAGTCTCTCTCTTGAGGCTGAGGATTTTGTAGAGGTAGGAATGTGGCTGGCTTGTTCTGTTTCTCTGATCTATCAGTTTTCACCCCAATATCTGGCTCCAGGTTTTGTTTGTTTGTTTGTTTTCCAATAAGACCTTTTAAGATTTGTGTTACAGTCCTCCATTTTTCTTGTAATGTGCCTTGACATGTTCTGATTTCTACATGCATTTCATGGAACTTTCACTTTTGTGATGATACTTGGTGTTCTAATTTGCTTTCTATTGATGTGATAAACACCATTAGCAAAAGCGATGTGGAGAGGAAAGGGTTTATTTGGCTTATACCTCTGATCGTAGGGAGTCTGGTTGGGAACTCAAGCAGGAGCAGAGGCAGGGGCCACAGAGGAAAGCTGTCTACAAGCTTGCTTGCTGTGCTTCACTCAGCTGGCTTTCCTAAATAATCCTGGGCCACCTGCCCAGGGGTGGCGTTACTCATAGTGGGCTGGATCCTTCCACAGCAATGATTGATTAATCAAGTCAATGTCCTACAGACTTGCCGACAGGCCAATCTGATGGAGGCGTTTTCTCTGCTGAGGCTCCCTCTTCTCAGATGACCCTAGCTTGTGTCAAATTGACAAAACAAAGCTAACCTACCCAGCACTCAAAGGTGACTTGAAACTGATGCTTGATTATGAGCTGAAGAGGGGATGATTTTTCTGTTCTCTTCTCACGGCTGCTAGTTCTGTGCAGTAGCTAGAGGCAAAAGGACAGGGTCCCTACCTAGACACAGAGGGTGCAGAAGGTGCTACTGGCCCAGCAGGGATCTTTACTTTTGTCTTGTCAAGAGGATCCCAGATTCCCTGAGTGCCTGAGACCAAGAGTCTTCCTGTTGGCATCAATTGCTGAAAAAGTGGGTGTTCTCCTTCCAGGTCAACACTCTCCTTTCCCTCCTGTAAACCTTAAATCTGTTAGGCCTAGTTAGGGAAGGGGTTTAATGAAAACAGTATTAGGTGACGTCAAGGATGGCCTCACTGGCTATCCCAGGTGGCACTTGGCTCATGATGTAGTAATAAAGCCTGAACACCCTGATGTCCATTCTGACATGCAGTGTGATGAAATTGTTGGAGAGAAGCCGCAGGCTAGACCTCCCCAGGGACATCAGACCAACAAGAGGATGCCTATGGAGGCACACATCCCTGCCAGGACCCAGGGGTAGGCACAATGCCTGCGTAACAAAGATGATAGCTTTAGAAAACCAGTTTATTACCCCTTGTATCACATTTTCCTCTTGAGAGCCATGTACAAAATGACCACTAGGGGGCAGCCGCGACCTCCTTAGCAAGACACCTTGCTAATGAGAGGTGGACTTTCCGGAGGTGGTGAGACCTCACTGCTTCTAGCCCAGGGCTCACACAGAGTAGGTCACTACGGGTATGACACAGAGGGCAGCCAAAGCGAATTTGGAGGTGCCTGTATGGGGCTTAGTGAAAGAAATTTTCCTTATGCTTATAATTAAAATACAAAGTAAAAGAAAATTTTAGGTATTGAATTTGTAAGTCTAAACGAAAGACTCACAACTGTTTTACTACTAAACAATCGAAGCCTATGAGTATCCAATTATATGCTTGAAATGGCAATGTGATTTCTTTAAATTTTCCTGGGGTGTAATTGACAAGACATTTTGTTTGAACGAATTGGTGAAATAAAAATTACTCAGGTCCTTACAGAGGACCTGAGTTGAGTTCGGTTCTCCATCAGGTGGCTCACAAACACCTGTAATTCTAGCTCCTGGGGGATCCTATGCCTTTGGTCTCCATGGGCACCCTCACACACGTAATTAAAAATTTAAAAACAAATTACAAAAAATAAAAAAGTAACTTTTTTTTTTTTTAAACACAAGGTTTCACTGTGTATCCCAGGCTGGCCTGGGAATCACTATGTAAACCAGGCTGGCCTTGGACTTACAGGGATCTACCAGCCTTTACCTCCCCAGTGCTGGGATTAAAGACATGTGCCACCATGTCCCCTTACAAGCAAACATACAACCACTCAAAAATATATAGTGGTTGAAGTTATATTTGAAGATTATTTCAGCTTTCTCTCTCTCTCTCTCTCTCTCTCTCTCTCTCTCTCTCTCTCTTTTTTGGTTTTTCGAGACAGGGTTTCTCTGTGTAGCTTTGTGCCTTTCCTGGATCTCGCTCGGTAGACCAGGCTGGCCTCGAACTCACAAAGATCCGCCTGCCTCTGCCTCCCGAGTGCTGGGATTACAGGTATGCACCACCACCACCCGGCTCAGCTTTCTCTTTTCATTTTTTCCATCAGCAAAAGCACTGTTGACATTTCTTGTGAGAGGCAGTGGGTATGTGCCCACGGAAACTTTCCTGCTCAAACTCATAGAAAGGGGGTGATGTGCTGACTGGAAGAACACACGTATGATTGTAGAATATCCACCTTGTGACCCAAAGTGCTCCTGTGCTGAGAAAGACCAAACAGCCGTGTACCTAGCATGACTCTTTTCCTGCTTGGTCGTGTGGAGTTCTGATTTGCGTCTTCAGATCGGACATGCTTATTCCTTTCACTCACAAACAAACGCAGAAGTATCCGGTCTGGTATTGATACAACGTGGATGAGTCTCAAAACATTATCCCGACCGAAAGAAACCAGACACAAAAAGTACAGGCTGCGTGGTTCCATGTACTTGATGTTTGAGAAAGGAATAACAAATTTGTGCTGATAGAAAGCAGATGAACAGTTGTCTGGGTCAGTGGCAAGAGGGCAGAGGGTGACTATAAAGAGGCTCAGGGGACATTGGAGAGGACACAACAACACTCTCTCTCTCTGAAGGTTGATTTGAATTCACTGATTCCCACAGGTCACTAAATCCTTCCTTCCTCCCTCCCTCTCCCCCTTCCTCCCTCTCTCCCTTCCCTCCCTCTCCACATTCCTCCCTCTCTCCCTTCCTTCCTGTTTTCTTTTTGACAGGACCTCATGTGCCTAGCATGGCTTCAAACTTATGTAATTGAGAATGACCTTGATTCTTTAAAAACATTTTTTTTTCAGTTTTATGTATGTGGGTGTTCTGCCTGCATGTATCTGTGTACCATGTACATACCAAGGAGGCCAGAAGAGGGCATGAGATCCCTTGCAATTATAATTAAAGACCATTGTGAGCTGCCAGGTGGGTGCTGGGAATTGAACCTGGGTCCTCTGGAACAGCAGCCAGTGCTCTTAGCCACTGAGCCATCTCTCCAGTCATGACCTGGAAATCTTGGTCCTCCTGCCTCCACCTCCCATGAGCTGAGACAGGAGTGTACCACCACATTGTATTTAATTCAATATGTGCTGTCTTAGGGATCAGACTCCACCTTCCTCATATTAGGTCAGAACTCTACCAACTAAGCTACAGTCCCAGCCCCCAAGTCTTATTTTTCTTTTGATTTTCCCCCAACCAATAAAAAACTATAAAGCCTATTTTTAGCACATTGGCAGTTATGGTTAGGGTAGCTTGCCAACTCCTGGCTTAGAAAGGAGCATAGTATAGGAACTCTGAGGGCAGAGGGTTCTGGGGAGGAAGTGGGTCTCGAATGTCTGGCTCTCAGTCTGGTTAAGAAGCCTCAGCCTTTAGCTCTTGTTGGAGGCTCTCAGCTCCTGTGCGCTTTGAATGAAACCCAGAAGTTCCTTCAGCCTCTGAAGGAGCGGAATACACAGTTGCCATCCTTAACACAAATGGACTGATTAACTTCCAGTCTTCCGAATTTGACTTTCAAGTAAGTTTTCAGAAACCATCAGGGCCATGACACAAATAATAAAAGAGGGCCATAAATTGACATAAAATCTTGCCTGGGACTGTATTAGTCAGGCTTGTGTTTCTGTGACAGGCTCATTTGATAGAGAAAAGAAAGGCATTTAGCTCACATTTCTGGGGTTCAGGTCCAAGATTGGGTGGTCCCATTGGTTAGGCCTCTCCTGAGGGGGCTAAAGATGGGTGGCATCAGTGGCAGGGACCAGTGGAAGGGGGAGATTGCATCGTAACCCAAGAAGCCAGAGTTGTTTAGTGGCCAAACTCACTTGTCGTTTTGGTTCTGATAGTGTCTCACAGAGTAGCCCAGGATCACCTGGGACTCACTGTGTAGTTAGAGCTCACCTCAAACTCGCAACAAGACCTTGTTTAGCTTCCTGGGTGCTAGGAGTCCAGGTGTGAGCCACCATTCCTGCCTTGGGCTCACACTAATAACTTTTGTGAGATCCCAGAGGTCCCTTAAGACCTACCTTAATCTCTTTTAAGGGTGGCTCCCCCAGAGACCTAAAAATCTCCCACGAGGTCCCACCTCATGAAGGACCAACCACCTCTCAGCAGCTCCAGCAAACTCTGAACACAGAGAGCCCTTGAAGACACACTAGAACCATGCTCAGTCATAGCAGGCTTAGGCCTGAAGGGTCACAATGAACTAATGTCTGATTTTGTGGTTGTTTTTGAGTCTGATTTTGTGCTTTGTTTCCCAAGCTAGCCTCAAACTCTGAATCCTCTTGCTTCTGCCTCCCCAGTGCTGGGAATGACAGGTGTGTGCTACCTACCACAGTAGCTATCAAACTTCTTATGGATGAGGGCTATAAAAAGGCATCTGTTGTTGGGTGACTATCTGAGTAGGCCTCAGAGTAGGAGCTTTTCAGGTACCACCTCCAGGGAGGCCGTTGACAGTGGACTAGGCATCACTTTCCCTAGGATCCAGAGTGCATGCTAGGGAAGAAGCATGCTTTGTGGGGTGGTCAAGCAGGTCTCTGAGACTGCATGGTGCTGAGCTGTCTACACATCAGTAGCACCATCCCCACTCACAAATATCCACAGACATCTCTGCCTTTTGCTCGCTGTCTTCTTTGTGAGCCCCATGTCCCCGAGTTCCTGGATCCACCCTTGTCTTCCCTCCCCTCTCCCTGTTACAGAACACCTGTGAGGTCTGTGGGTCTTGTGACTGGGGGTTTCTGTCGAAATCAGGAATTGATACCACAGAGAGGTGTTGCGGTGGTGAGATCCTGTCAGGGATGGCCACCCTGATTTCTCCCTCTCTTCCTTCTTCCCTTCCCTTCCTTCTGCCCATTCTCCAGGTGCCTCTGTGCAGCCAACCCATGGTAACTTCAGCTTCCGGGACCTGCCTCCCTCCAGGGCTGGACCACACTGTGTGTATCCCAGTGCTGTCCCTCTAGAACCCAGTGCAGGGCAGAGACCAGAGTGGACACTGATAGCGTTCTTTAGCTGGAACAGAGTCAGTAGTTCAGTAGGGGGACCGCCCAGGCCTGACTGGAAACTAGAGCTATAGCCAGCTCCCCTGCCTGTCCTCAGGGGCCCTTGGCCACTTGGGATAGCGGCCTGTTGTTACACTCCGGAACAGTCTGTCATGTGTACTGATGGGAAATCAGGGGGGAGAGTGGGATGGGGACCAAGGAGGGAAGCTTGTAATACCACAGGGCTGAGAGGAAAGGGGACCAGGACAGGGACAAGGCCAGGGATACAGAAAGGACTCTGGCCTGGGTCAGAGAGCCAAGCAAAGAGCAGGGAAAGTGAGATCTCTGCCCCAGCCTTGACCCTGAGCACCTGCTTGGGTCTAAGAGAGAAGCCAGCGACCTATCTCCGGGGACAGCCATGAACACAGCATGGGGAGTCCCAGAAGCGCTCAGGTCTAGTAACCAGAGGTGGGCTCTCCTGGCTCCCCCTCTGCAGGCCTTTGCTGCAGGGAGTTTCAGCTGTCAGGTTTCCTGGGCTGCGGCTCCAGCGGATAACTGCCGTGGGAGAGAAGTTTGAGGTGCAGGAAGGGGACCTCTCTGGGGCCCAGGATTTTGGGGCCGCTGTGGAGCTTCAGACAGCTGGTGTCTTGAGCTGCCATTGCCCCAGCCTCCATCTTCAGCCCGCTGTTTCTCTCTCACAAAGCATATCAGGAGGCCTTCTAGTAGCTGGCTGGGCAAAGATAAGTAGTTAGGATAAAATAGACCACATCGCCGGAGCATCAGTTCGACATGAATATCGGTGTGAAATGTCACCTCCACTTATGTTTATATTAAAACAAACATGTAATTAGGAATAAAAGCCATTTCTACAGATCTATTTACGAAAATAGCGAGCCCTTGCAGAAACCACACATTTCAGAGGTGTGCCCCGGCTGCTCCCAGAGTCTTGGCTTCTGTGCTCTTCCTCAGGTGGCACTGCACACTTTGCAAATGAGGTAAATGAGTTTGGGGTGGGGAGGCATGAGTTTGGGGTGGGGAGGCATGCCTGGCGTAAGGAGAGGCGAGAGTGGCATCAGTCATGCTGCCGGACTCCGCATGCAGCAGGGTATTTATGACAGGGCAGAGAATTTGAAGCTAGGCAGTGTGCTAGACACTTTTCTTGTTGCTGTGGTAATATACTTGAGAAAAAGAGCTTAAGGAAGGAAGAGGCCAGGGAGGCAGCTCAGGGGGGAAAATGCTTGCCACGCAAGCACGAGGACCTGAATTTTCAGTCCCCGGTTGACTGGACTCTGTAGTGCCAATCTGGAATCCCAGCGTGCCTTTGATGAGACGGGAGAAACCCTAGAAGCTGTGAGTAAACAAGGGACCCCGCTGCAAACATGGTGGAAGCTAAGGACCCCTGAGAGTGTCCTTTTGTGCACACTGTGGCAATACACGTCTGCAATCACACACGCACACACACACACACACACACAAGTGTGTGCACACACAGATGGAAGTGGGGTAGATTTAATTAAAAAAATAAAGGAGGAAGGGCTTATTTGGGCTTACAGTTTGAGAACAGTCCACACGGCAGGGAAGGCATGGTGGCAGGAGCGTGAGGATGCTGGTCACATCCCTGGTCACATGGTGTCCCCTGAAGCAGGGAGAGATGTGTGTTCGGGCTGGGCTCACTGTCTCCTTTCTGTTCTGATTCTGCCGCCCATGAGATGCTGCTGCTCACACCGAGAGTGGGATGTCCTCCTTCAGTTGAACTTTTCTGGAAACACCCTCACAGACACAGCTAGAGTTGTGTTTCTGTGGTGTCTGAGTCAGTGTTCTATTGTGTGAAGAGACACCGTGACCACAGCAACTCTTATAAAAGGAGGCATTTAATTGGGTCTGGCTTACAGTTTCAGGGGTTCAGTCCACTGTCATCATGGCAGGAAGCATGGTGGTGCACAGGCAGATGTGGTGCTGGAGAAGGAGCTGAGAGTCTACAGCTGAGAGTCTGGATCTGCATACAGCAGGAAGAGAAAGTCTGAGCTTGGCATGGGCCTTTTGAAACCTCAGTGCCCTCTCCCAGTGACACACTTTCTCCAACAAGGCCACACCTCCAATCTTTTCAAATAGTGCCACTCCCTAACCAAGTATTCAAATACTTGAGTCTCTGGGGGCCATTCTTATTCAAACCACACGTGGTGAATTTGGTTCAAGTTGAAAATGAAGACAGTCTTCACAGGTGGTTTAGTTTTTTTGTGTTTGGTCAGAGAGGTGGCAATAACAATCTTTGGGCATCACACCATGTTTCCAGCCAATCAGTCATGTGTAGTGACAGGGATGGTGGGCAGTGAAAAAGAGTTAGGGGCTGGGCATCAAGAGCTTGATTTTGACCAGCTCTTTTGGTGCCTGTCCTGGATCTCGCTCTATAGCCCAGGCTGGTCTCGAACTCACAGAGATCCTGCCTCTGCCTCCTGAGTGCAGGGATTAAAGGCGTGTACCACCACCACCCGGCGGCGGCGGCCAGCTCTTTTAATAATGGAGCACAGAAGCTTGAGGCAAACTACCTCCCCCTCTCGGTTTCACCGTCCCTATCTGAAGCATGTTGCGGCCACGCCAGATCTGCTCTTAACCCTTGGCTCCTGCGACAGCGGGGTGGGACAATGGCTAGTCTGTCCAGGACTTCTAGATCAGTTGGGCTTTACCAGACCACTCTACAGTCCCCGAGAAAGGTACAGCCTGCAGCTCAGCCACCTACTTCAGCATAACAGAAGACAGCTAAAGGGGCTCCCACAGGCCTTTATTGGGGCTCATCAGGTTGTGAGAGCAGAGGTTGCTCTAGGCAGGGTGTGTGTGTGTGTGTGTGTGTGTGTGTGTGTGTGTGTGTGGTGGGTACCATAGGCGACCTTTAGCCACAGGATGGGAAGAACCCCCAATCCTGGCTAAGGGTCAGCACCCAAAGGGTCTTTATCTCTAACACCCTCACTTCTGCTGCCTTCTCCCATCTGCCGGGTTCTTTGCCAGCACTGTCCCACCTGGCCACCAGCCTGGGAGGGCGTCAGGCACACCTACTCAGCTCCCTACTCAGAGGGTAGTCAGCTCCTGCAGGGGAGGGTGGAGTCTCAGTATGGAGATTTGATTTACTCCTTGCTTTTCACATTGTCCCCCTTTCTTCACCTGTACTAAGTGTGGATTATCTTCGAGTATCCCTGGATTAGTGGGATAAAAAGCTACCGTCCTCCAGGATAATTCTCCAGAGGGACAGGTCAGGGAGGGACACAGGGGAGTTATGCTTCTTTCTGAGGACTCTGGTCCCACCCTACGGTCCCATTTCTCATCCAGCCTCCAGTTCAGCCCTCAGCTTTTGCAGGTCCCGTCAGAAACAGCTTCTTTCTTGTCTGCGTGACTCTTTGCACTGGCTTTTGCTTCAGCCCGCCACTGTCTGTCCACTCACTCTTCCAACACCACCATCGTGATCTCTCTCTCTGTCTCTCTCTGTCTCTGTCTCTCTGTCTCTCTCTGTCTCTCTCTGTCTCTCTCTGTCTCTCTCTCTGTCTCTCTCTCTATCTCTGTCTCTGTCACACACACACACACACACACACACACACACACACACACATATACACACCCCACTTCATTTCATTACCTTCCTTAATGGGTGTCAGGAATGAATGGGGACATCATGAGTGTTTCACCTCCCAAATATGTCTTAGTCATATTTGACACACTGCCCTGTCACCACTCACCTTTCAAAACTGTTCTTGTCAAGAACAGCCACAGATGACCTCATCTAACCGTCACTCTGCTGTCCGCGTGGTCCGGCAGCTTCCCCTGCACTGGCCACCCCCTTGGTCTTGGTCTTTTGTTCCGCACACTAACACACTCCTCTCACCTGTGGTCTCACCACTGTTTGCTTTCTGTGGTGCTGGGGATTGGTCCCAGGTCCTCAGAATCCTTAGGCAGGCCTCTCCCACACTAAGCTACATCCGAACTCCATCTTTCACTTGTTGAGACACTAAGTTGCCCAGACTAGCCTTGAACTTACTCTGTAGTCTAATCTGGCCTTGAACTTCACATTCTGCTGCCTCAGCCTCTGGGAGGTTGGGGTGACAGGCCTGCGCCCTGACTCTTGCTTCACTGGCTGCTCTTTACTTTTCTCTTTGCTGCTGAATGCCTGTCAGAGCCAAACTGTTTACATGACGCGACCACTCCAACCATCTCCTGATTGGCACTCATGTTCCATCATGGTTCCTTACATTCCACGATCCTCCTTCCATTCGGGAGACAAATGAATCCATTAAAAGTGGTCCATCAGAGGGGCTGGAGAGATGACTCGGTGGTTAAGAGCACTGGCTGCTCTTTCAGAGAATCCAGGTTCAATTCCCAGTACCCACATGACAGCTCACAACTGTCTGTAACTCCACTTCCAGGGGTTTTGATACCCTCACATATAGGCAAAACACCAACACATATAAAGTAAAACAAGAATAAATAATTAATTAAAAAATGGTCTATCAGGGGGCTGGAGAATTGGTTCAGTGGTTAGGAGCACTTGCTGTTCTTGCAAAGGACCCAGGTTTAATTCCCAGCACCCACATGGAGGCACATCACCTCCTCACGCACCAGGCATGCATTTGCTACACAGACATATATGCAGGCAAAACACTCATATACACAAAATAAAATAAATATAAAACAAAATGGTCTATCAAGTTGTGCTATATGCTTGTTTAGAAACAGTGACTTCTTATTCCTTGTAAGGAAAGCCTAATCAAGGCCACACTTCTTGGCAAAGCCATCTTTGTCCTGGTGTGGTGATATTTTGCTTGTGCTCTAACAAATAAAGCTTGCTTGGAGATCAGAGTGTGGAGCTAGCCACTAGTTAACCATAGAAGCCAGCCAGTGGTGGCTCACACCTTTAATCCCAGCACTTGGGAGGAGGAAGCAGGGAGATCAGGAGTTCAAGGCCACCCTGGGCGACAGGAGACTGATCCAGCCTAAAAGAGAAACAGCCAGGTGGTGGAGGCTCATGCCTTTAAACCCAGCACTAGGGAGGTGGAGACAGTAATACAAGGTGGGAGGAGATGGGAGCTCAGCCCCTTCCAGTCTGAGGATTCCTAGAGGTAAGAAGTCTCTCCAGGGGCTGCTCCTTTACTTCTCTGGTCTTTCAGCATTTACCCCATGTCTGACTCCAAGTTTTTATTGTTAAGACCACAGGCCTCAGCCATAGTGACATTTTTGCTTGCTCCTGATCCAGTTCTAGACCTTGGCTAACACTCTTCTTCTCCTGGTCCTTGTCATCACTGTTTTCCTTCTTCTGAGAGGCTTGCTTAGTCAGCTCTAGCCAGCGTGGACAACTGTCTCCCAAATCATAATCTCTGGAGCATCATTTTGTTTTGCTTCTGCTTGAAGTATTCAGAGTGGAGGCACCGGATGTATTGTTACATGCCTGTAATGCCAGTTACCAGTGAGGTGGAGGTATGAGGATCATGAGTTTGAGTGAGGATCATGAGTTTGAGTGAGGGTCATGAGTTTGAGGCTAGCTTGGGCTGCATAATGAGTTTCCGGCCAGCTTGGGCTACAAACAATATCTCGTCTCAAAACAAAGCAAAGCTTGGGGCTGGAGAGATGGCTCAGTGGCTAAGAGCACTCATTGCTCTTTCAGAGCACTTGGGTTTTGTAGTGGGTAGCCATTCCAGCTTTGATCTGGAAGTTCCAACCCCCATTGAGGTTTCAGTAACTGCCACACCTACAAGGCAGGGCTGAGAGAGAGGACCCTGAAGACCCAAGATCTGGATGGGCCAGCTCTCTTGGTTCCTGGACCATGAAGGCTGGAGGTAGACAGAGCAGAGTTCTCCAGAGAACACCGCCGGACTTCGCCACACCTTTCCCAGACCCTGTTACCTATCCCTTCACTTGTAAGTTACCCCCACAAAATAAACCTCCCTTTTAACTACTTGGAGTGGCCTTAATAATTTCACCAATAGGGTTTGGTTCCCAGTACCTACATGGAGGCTTACCACCATCTGTAACTCAAGTTCTGGGAGCTGATGCTCTCTTCTGGCTTCTGAGGCCACTGCACGTATGTGGTGAACGTAAGTACAAGCAAAGCAAAGCAAAATAAAAACAAAACCAAACAAACAAAACAAAAAAGCAAACACAGCAAAGGCAAAAAGTTCGAGGCTAGCCTTGGCTACATAGCAGTTTGGAAGCCAGGCTAGACTCTGTGAAATCCTGTCTCAAAACAAACATCTTCCACTCCAATATTAACTCTGAGAAGAAGGGTTCTCCTCTGTTTTATTTTGTTTTTTTAAATTTTTGGGTCTCTACTTAATGCACAATTTGGAATACACTAGGTGCTCAATAAACATATGCATGCTATGTAAATGAGTGATCAGGTAAGCTAAAGGGACCAGGAGTGGGGACAGTCCCTTGAGATGTGGGCAGGAAAGGTGCTAAGTGTGTTTCTGGCACCTTTGCTTCATCTGAGGCCGCTCACCGTGCAGTCTGTTGATTCTATAGAAAACTGGTGAGCAGACATTGAAGAGTCAGGCGGTGCTGGGACAGTGGATGGGAGTGTGACCGTTAGAGTGACCATACAGAAGGTGCTGTCCTGAAAGGTGTTACTCCAGTCCTCTGTCCCCAGCAGCCCAGCTCTTGTACTGTAACATTCTATAACTTTCCATGGCTCTTTGCAACTTACTGGGAGTAATTTTCCACATGGCAACCTAGCTCCATTGAGTGCAGCTGTAAGGATAGGGGCCCCAAACAGCTGGGAGGGACAGAGAGATTGGAAAGGGAAGAGCTGGTGCCACTGGCTCCTGGGTCTTCATGGGGGGAGTCCTGGTAGGTGAGTTTTTCTTTGTGGCTCCTTAAAGAGAAAGGTTAAAAAGGCTATAATACTGTCACACTTACATCCATTCACCTAGGTCTGTGTTCACGGTTTGTGGCTCATAACTCATAATATTTTCCAAGTGTCTAAAACAATACGGTTAAAGTAGTTGGTCTTTGGTCCTTGGTTCATAAAGCATCTTGGGACCAGATGCACTTACCAGCATCCTCACAAACCACGGTCTCTCTGACCTCTTTTTCTCCCCAAGCTAAGCCAGAGGAACTAGAACCTCTCCTCCTGGAAGCAGGGCCATAAGAACCTAAAGTGACACCCATCCTTTGATATACTGTCCTAGTTCAGTGTCCACTGCTGTGATAAAACACCAGGGCCAAAAGCAATTGCAGAGGAAACTCAAAGCAGGAACTTGGAGGCAGGAACTGAAACAGAGGCCATGGAGGAATGTTGTCTACTGGGCTGCACTCCATGGTTGCTCAGCCTGCTTTCTTACATCATTTCAGGACCACCTGCCCTGGGGTGGCATCACTACAATGGGCTAGGCCCTCTCACACCAATCATTAATCAAGTAAATGCCCCAAAGACATGCCAATCTGATGGAGACATTTTCTCAACTGAGGCTCCCTCTTCCTAGATGACCCACACATGTGTTGAGTTGGTGAGAGCTAACCAGGACACTCCCCTACCTAGTCTGGTGATGAGTCATGAGACCTTATTCAGTTGATTTTTCATTGTTTTGACCACATACCTGACAAACAGCAACTTCAGAGAGGGAGGGTTTATTTGGACTCACAGTTTGAAGGAACACAGTCCACTGTGGCCAAGGAATGGTGATAAGAGCAGCTTGGGCCATGGTACTGACCTGGAAGCCAACCATGGGAAATCCAGTGCTCAGCTGGCTTTCTCCTCTGTTCCATTCTGTTTCCCAGCTTGGGGTATGCTCAGGGTAAGTCTTGCCTTTCCAGAGAAACCTTTCTGGAAACATCCACAGATGTATTTCCATGGTGATTCTAAATTCAATTAAGTTGACAGTGAAGACCAATCACAAGATCCCCACTTCAGTAGTGGTCCTGTTCCTGGGTGGAGGGAGTGCTGTTGAGGGGCCAAGAACCCAGCCAGGACTGGCTGAGTCCACAAGACAGAAGCTCCAGAACCGAAGGCTCTTCCAGGCTGCATTTGTATCTGTTAATGTGTCCTTTACAATAAAGGTCATGAGAAGTGTTCTCCAAGCTCTGTGACCTCCCCATCCCTGACTCTGAGCAAATCAGTTGAACCAAAGGAAGGGATTGTGGAGTCCCCAGTTTTAAGCCAGGCAAACTGAAGTTTTAGAGGCCCAGACTTGTGAGTGGCATCTCGGTGGTAGCATAGTGACATTGACTGTAGGTAGGTGGTGTCAGTCTTGGGGTAGAGGGTATCTCTGAGCATCTGCCGAAGAACTGATTGCTTGCTGGTGAGAAAACCCTGTGTGTACTTCAGAATCACAGAGATGGCCTGTGTTGTGAGTACACACAAGAGTTAAGTTTCTGTTTTGGTTTGTGCCATGTGTCTGTAGAGAAGTCCATTCTGTCTCCCAGTTAGATCTGAAATGTGTGGTTTTAAGCTCAGAGCAAATATTAAGACACCTTCTCCCCAGGAGTTTGGGCTGGAGCCTGGGGCATGCCTATTTATCATGGTTTCCTCTCCTTTGTGATTCTCTGTGGTTATTGATGTCTTTGGCTCTGGGAAAAGAACCAGAAACAAAAATAGCAAGCCATGTATGAAAATAGAGGGAGAGCTCAAATGTGAAGGTTTTCAGGAGTGGACGGAGAGAGAGGCAGAGCCCCTCAGAGCATTTCCTTTAGAGCGGCTGGGGAAGCCCCAGTGGGATCGCAGCACTCCCACAGGTCTTTTCCAGAGCTAAGGGGGCTGGGATGGGTCAGGCTGGCAAAGCTGGCATGATGGACCGCTCACAGGCTCAGCAGGAATTACAGGTACTAGTGTTAGCCGTCCCGAGGAGAGCTGGAGCTGGAGCTGGCTGTGTCCTTGCAGCCCTGGCTGCCAAGGCTCGCCACTGCCGCCACTGCCGCCACTGCCGCCACTGCCGCCACTGCCGCCACTGCCTGTGGCTGTGCCTCTCACTCCTAGCACTTTTGGGAAGAGGCAGTTGGAGAAAAATGCTCACTCATCTTGTAGTGTCTTGGCATTTCCCAGCACTGTGTTCTTACTGACTCACCAGCCCGGCGGCCTGGCAAGTTCTCCTCTTGTGTTTTGCTTTTTTTTTTTTTTTTTTAAAGAGAGCTTCAGGGTGAAGCCCTGACCATTTTTCCTAGGATTAATTTGTTTCATTTTATATATATGGACATTTTGCCTACACATATGTAAGGGCAACATGTGCATGCCTGGTGCCCACTGAGGCCAGATGAGTTATTGGATTCTGGGGAACTTGATTTACAGACAGTTGTGAGCTGCCATGTTGGGGCTGAAAACTGAACCCAGGTCCTTTGCAAGAACTGCAGGTGCTCTGAACCCCTGGGCCATCTCTCCAGGCCCATCCTGTCATGTCGAGTGATTGCTGCTTCTTAGGCCCCTTTCATGTCCTATCTGGTTTTTAGTTTAGATTTTTCTCACAAATCCATGAACTTCTGTACTGTCTGGGACACCTACAAAGCAACAAAGCGTGTATGGGGCTTGTTCCCCAACATTCTGGCTTGTTCTACCATTTTTAGAGGAGACAGTGCTTACCTGGCCTGCTCCATATGAGCCTCAGGATATAATCGGGCCACTACCTTCTGGAATGCAGCTGGCCTGCTGAGGCAGAAACTAGCGCTCTGTAGGCATGGAAGGGAAAGGGGCCAATGATGACAGCTACAAGCTGGCCACATACACTTGAGAACAAAGACACCACAGTTTAATTCACAGCTAGCAAGCAGATCCCTCCAAGGTCAGAGGCAGGCCACACCTGCAAGGTCATAGATGCCGGTGAGGGGCCACTGGCCAGCTGACAGCCAACACCGGTAGCGAACAGAGCAGAATCATAGATGTAGAAGTCACAGATGAACAGAGCTGGGCACCAGTGTGTGACACACACACACCCCCCCAATGCCCCCAAAACTGCTTGAGCAGCATGTGAGTAGTACGCAATCATCTCCACAGGTGGGCCAAGAGAATATGCCAGTATTCTGCCGACCCTAGATGGTTTTGCCCCCAAATGTGCTTAGAGAATGAACCGATTTCTACTTAATTTCTACAAAGTCTGTGAGGCTACTATTAGCCTTGTCTTTGTAGACAATAAATGCTAAAAGTCATTGAGAGTTCTGCCACACAGCAAGCACTTCTGTGAACACCCTGCATGCAGCAGAAAAGTTCCACGTGGGGCTGGGTTTGTTGACAATCTGGATTGGAAGCAACAGAAACCAATTCTGGCTAGCAAAGAAACTTTACTGATATGATGGTAGAGTATGCCATGGACAACTTATCAGAGGAAGAGTTAGTGTGCCAAACATGGGCATTCAGGGAACAGTTTTGGCCTGGTTTTATAGGTACCTCAGAAGGTGGATTTGGAGATTCATCTGGTGCAGGCTCAGGGGCTCCCCAGTCCCTATGTCTGTTTTAAATGTCACATCCCTGGGAGTGAGAATCTGATTGGCCTTTCTGGGATCATTTACCTGTTTCTGAACCAATCAAATTGAAGGACTCTGTAGCTCAGGCAGATGACCCTGAGAGTGGCCATCTTTACATGGAGGTGTTCTCAGAGAAGCAGATTCACTCTGAGTCATTTATCAAAAGGCTACTAACCACATGCTTGTGTTTCTAGCAGCTGGGATCCTGGTTCAAATGTGGGTAATGGAAGAGAGGATTAAGTGGGAAGAGCCTGGGGCTAGCAACAGGGACAGTGCAGTATGTTGGGGTTACAATCCCAGGCCTGAAGGAAGGGGAGGCTTCTAGGACTTGTGGAGATTGGTGTAAGAGACACCTGCTTGAAAGCAGCTGTGCTGCTTGGGCGGGGGTGGGGGAGTCAGCCTCTTTCTGCAGCCCTGCAGGATGGGATCCAGGTGCAGAAGCACCAACATGTCATGTGCCTCCTGCCCTCCCATTCATTTCTCTGGTCAACTGGAAGAAGTCAGAGGGCAAAGGAGTCCCTGGAGACTGTCTGGAAAAGGCCAGCCTTCTAGGACACAGGTCAGGGTGGGGAGGGTGGGGAGCAGATAGGGAGGTGAGAGTGGGAGTCAACACCATAAATCCAGTTTATGGGTGAGTGACTAGTCCAAAGTTTGGAGAAGGAAGTTAGTAACCCCTTAGGTTGACACAGGTAACTGGAGGGAAGTCTTTGGAGCTAATTTTTGGTGGTTTGATACAGTATCTTTCATGTAGTTCAGGTTGGCCTAACTCTCTGTGTAGCTGAGGATGACCTTGAACTCATCATTCCCTTGTCTCTGCCTCCTCAGCTCTAGGATTTCAGGCACATACCACCATACCTGAGGAAATGGTGAAATGGTGGGATTTGAACTCAGAGTCTCATGCTAGGCAGGCACTCTACCAACTTAGCTATGTCCCCAGCCCTAGAACCCGTGCTTCTGGATGGTATTCTCTGTCACCTCTCAGATGAAGAGCCTGAACTCAAACATCCCCAGAACTATCCACACAGCTCAGGTGAGCGACTTAGGACAGAAGGTGTTCCCTCTTAGCTGCCAGAGCAAAGCCTCTCACCTGCCTCCTCAGAATGGTCCAGAGAGACTTGGACTCCCATTCTTTCTTCAGACCCCCCCCCCCCAGGTTTTTGGGGCCATGTGGTTTGGACACTCAGGGGCAGCATAAGTACCATCCATGCTTGAATGGAGCACAGGCAGTCCTACTCTCCTGTGGACAGGGATGTGATGGAGATTTAAACCATATTTCAATTAAGCCTCACTTCTCTCAGTCCTCAGGAGAGCACAGCTAGGCCCAAACCACAGACTTGTGAGAGCAAATGCATTATGAGGCGCCTGTCCATTACACAGATGGGCCCACTGGCACCTCATTTGTCTGACCACTCACTTTCCTACCATTGCCTGGAGCCAGTCAGTTATGTAGAGAGAACTTCATTAATAATAATAATAATAATAATAATATTCTCTGCACGGCTTTATTTCTTGTCTCATGGTTTTCCTCTTCTTTAGCTGTAAGAGGTAATGCTTGGCATACATTTACTGTGTATTAGGTACAAGGATTACCTCATTTCATCTTGACAATAAACCTAGGAGGTAGGGTAATAATACTTACTCCCCACCTCATAAATGAGGAAACCAGAGCTTAATGTGGTGCCTAAGGCAACATAACAAGCATTGGATCCAGGATCTGAGCCCAGAAATATGAACTGCTATTGGTTAAATTATTAAGGCCACTCCACGTAGTTAAAAGGGAGGTTTATTTTGTGGGGTAACTTACAAATGAAGGGGTAGGTTACAGGGTCTGGCAAGGGTATAGCGCAGTCCGGCGGTGTTCTCTGGAGAACTCTGCTCGGTCTACCTCCAGCGTCCAGAGTCCGGGAACCAAGAGAGAGAGCTCTTCGCGATCCTTGGTCTTCCGCTTCCTCCTCCGCCCCGCCTTGTGGGCGTGACCATTACCGAAGCCTCAGTGGGGGTTGGAACTTCCAGGCCAATGCTGGGATGGCTACCCACTACAAACTGCAGAGACAGCATAGCTCATCCATGATGCCTGTTAGTACCTCGGATGACCTGTACTCATAAAAGAGTGGACACTAGTTACCCTTCTTCCCTTTCAAGTGTGAATTCCGATATATGTGCGGAATAGGGACACAGTGGAGACAACAGGTGATCACCAAATATGTGTGCTCTTTAACAGAATGTCTTTCATGTCTGAGTGTTTTGTGCATGTATGTACATGCATGTCTGGTACCTGTAGAGGCCAGAAGAAGGTGTCATATCCTTTGGAACTGGAGTTACAGATGGTGGTAAGCTGCCATGTGGGTGCTGGGAACTGAACTCAGGTCCTCTGCAAGAGCAGCAGGTGCTACCTGCTGAGCCATCTCTCCAGCCCCATGTATTCCTTCAAGTTCCCCTTTCCAGTGGAGTTCAAGTTGATCTGTAAAACTGTGTCTGGTCTGTTAGAGGGTGGCAGAAGTGATCTGCATCAGACTCAGCTCAGGTACAAACCCTCCCACCCATTTTCCTCCCTTTTCCTGTTTCCAGAAAACAGTTGGAGGGCTCTAAGCCAACTGAGTCGCCACAAGTAAAGAGCTGTTACTGTTTGGAGAGAGCCAAGCTACAGGACTGACAGCCTCCGCTGAATGGTGATGTGTGAGGCATGAGCTGGTGTAGGATCAGACTAGATTTGGGGGCATTTTTGTTTTGATACATTTGTTAAGTGCATGAAAAAGCCAAACTCGGGGTAAATTGGACAGAGACTTGCCGAACGCATAAGACACAACTCGACTATACGCTCAAAGAAGTGTGTGTTAGCTGCAAAGACAGAAGTAGATTGAGAAGGGGCTGGTGAGATGGCCCAGTGGTCAAGGAGCTTGCTGCCAGGCCTGACGACCTGAGTTTGACCGCCAGGACCCACATGTGGAAGGAGAGAACCACCTCCTGCAAACCGTCCTCTGACTTCCATTGCATGCTGTGGCATGAGTGCACACACACACACACACACACACACACACACACACACAGACACAGATACACAGTCACACATACAGACACACAGAGACACACATACATACATACACACACATACACAGTCACACATACAGACACACACACAGACACACAGAGATACACACAGACAGACACACATATACACACATACACAGACACACACAGACATATACAGACACACATACATAGACACACAGACACACACACATACACAGATACAGACACACATATACACACACAGACACACATACATACACACACAGACACACACATACCCAGACACACCACAGACACATACACACATAGACACACAGATACACACACACACACACACACACACACACACACACACACACTTACATAGACACATAGACACATACAGACACAGAGACATACACAGACATATACACACACAGACATACACACAGACACACATACAGACAGACACACACACACATACCCAGACACACCACAGACACACACACACATAGACACACACACACACACAGACACACACACACACACACACAGACACACACACACACTTACATAGACACACAGACACACACAGACACACATACACAGATACACACACATACTTACATAGACACACAGACACACATACACACAGACACACACACACCAAGTGAACAAAGGTAATAAAAATGAAAACAACAACAAAGCTTCCTTGAAAAGAACTAGACTGAAAGGATAAGGGTGGGTCTTGGGGGCTGGAGAGATGGCTTAGAGGTTAAGAGCACTGACTGTTCTTCCAGAGGTCCTGAGTTCAATTCCCAGCACCCACGTGGTGGCTCACAACCATCTGTAATGAGATCTGGTGCTCTCTTCTGGCCTGCAGTCATACATGCTGTATACATAATAAATCTTAAAAAAAAAAAAGAGTGGGTCTTGGTTACTCTTCTAGAGCTGTGGTGAGCCAGGACCAGGGAACTTCTAGAAGAGCGCAGTTAAGCATTTGATTGGGGGCCTGCTTACGGTTACGGGTTATGAGGGTGAGCCCACAACCATCATGGTGGACGACATGGCAGCAAGCAGGCTTGGGGGTGCAGTAGCTGAGAGATTACGTCTGAGCTGCGAGCAGGATGCAGAGAAAGGAGAGGCAGGGGAGAGAGGGGGACCCTGGGGAAGGAAAGACTGAGCCTGGGCCTGGCATGGGCTTCTGAAGCCTCGGAGCCATGTACACCTTCTCCAACAAGGCATACCTCCTAACCCTTTCTTCAAACAGTTCCACCAACCAGGGAACAAGCATCCAGACACGGGAGCCTAGGGGGCATTCTCATTAGACCAAATGGAAAAAGATGCGCCATGCAAACGGTAACTGAAAGAAAGCCGGTGTGATTAACAGCAGACAAAATAGGTTTCCAGGCAAAAATTGTTGCTAGACAAAGACAAACACTTTTACAATCATAAAACAGTCAAAGCATCAAAAATATATGAAACTTGGAGCATATGTGCCTTCACTAACACAACCCAAAATGCATGAAGCAAAACTGGAAAAAATGGAGTAGTTATCAGAAATACTCAACACCTCACTTTGAGTAGTACACAGGGCAACTGGACAGATTACAGGGACAGGCTGGAATAAAAATGAACTTGAATAAATAAAAAGGGATGTAATAGCAAAAGAACTCTAACCACCAGCACAGAATAAAAACTCTCAAGTGCACCTGGACCATTGTGCAGACTAGACAACAGGTCATAAAACCAAAATCCTCAATACATGCAGAAGGGGCATCGAAAGGAGTAACCCTTCTAGGGATAAACTGAACAGAAGGAGGGCAATGTTTGCATCCAGAGAACAGCAGGCTGTCCTTGAGAAGACCTCACCAAACAGAAAGACGCTCTGGATTCATGAATTCCAAGGCTTAATACTGTCAAGATGGCTGCACTCCCCAGACAGATCTGTTCAGCCCAGACTCTATCGAGACCCAGCTGAATTTTTACAAAAGTTGACAAGCTTATAATAAAATTCATGTGGAAATATAGGAGATTCAAGATATCCAAAGACATCTTGAGAAAAAACAAAATTGGAGGGCTCATGCTCTCTGACCTGAAAACTTGGCAAACTATTAATAGAATAACCAAAAGAGTGTTGTGCTGGCGTGGGGGTAGATACAGTGGTCAGTGGCCCAAACAGAGCCTGGCTGTAAGCTCATATTCATATTGCATCCAATGGACATTCTACAAGGATGTCAAGAGCATTCTGGGAAGAACAAATAGTCCCTTCAATAAGTGGAGTAAGAAAACCTAAATAACCAGACCAATTAGGATTTTTGCAACAAGGCTGGCCAAAAGGTTGACCATTATTGGTCATTAAGAGAAAGAGACCCATAGAGGGTGCCCTAGAGAGCCAGGAGAAAACATGGGCCCGCCCCCAGGCAGTTGGGCACTATTAAGGTAAGCAAATATATGGCAGGTATGGGAGAGAAAGAGAGACAGTATGGTTCATGTCCTGTGGAGAGAGGCAGATCTGAAGAGATGAAGGTGGTGAGGAGTAGGCTGGGGTGGGTGGCTGCATTGCCACCCAGGGCCATGGTGATGTCTGGGCCTGGGCTGCTGCCCCGCCCTTGTCTGGATCTCTGGCTCTGCTGCAGCTGTGGTCTGGTTTGATGTTCAGGGCTCCTGATACCACCGGAAGGCTGTATCAGGGCTGTACTGAGTTGGTGCTGGCCCTCACTGGCTGCAACACTAGGGACTGGCCCTGCTTCTTACCTGTGCAGCGCTCCAGAGAGCATGTCCTGTACCTAGTCTGTGCAGCACAAAAAGCTGACCCTGTTCATGGGGGCATGGATGAGCTGGTCCTGAGAACATGAGCGTGGGGGAGCTGGCCCCACCCCACTGGTCTGTCATGTGATGGTGTGGATGAAGGAAAGATGCCCTCCTCCCTCCCCATCTGTGGTAAGCCGACCCAGTCCCTCACCAGCTGCAGCATTCAGAGAGGGGCCCTTGCACAGCAGAGCTGACCCTGTCGACAGGGGCGTGGGTGAACCAGCCGGAGAACATGAGCATGGGAGATCTGGCCCTGCCCCTCATCTGCCGTATGGTGGCATGGGTGAGGGAGAGATGCCCCCACCACCACCTATGGCAGGTGGGCTGGCCCTAAGATCATGAAAGTGGGAGAGCTGTTCCTGCCTCTCACTTCACCTGGGCAACACAGTAGAGCTGGTCCTGGTGGTGCAGGTGTGGGTGACACAGGGCATGAAAGCAGGAGAACCAGCCCCGCCCCTTGTTCCTTGCTGCATAGGGTGAACTAGCTGGGGCTGTGGTGAGGATGGGGCAGAGTGGGAAGGTTGACCAGGCTATGAGTTGACCCACCCTAACTCAGGCTCAGAACTAGGGCTGTGAGTTGGCCCACTCCAACATCCACTCTACAACATCTATGATCTGCTGGAGCATGTGAAGGGGCCGGTTCTACAAATTCAAAGCTGTAGGATCTCCTGACACAGGGCAACAACAGGTTATCCCAGACGACTCCCAGTGAGGCCCCAGCACACCTGATTTTACATGGCGCTAGGGATAGGACCTAGGGTTCCTGCAGCCTAAGTAAGTTATGTCCTGCCCACTGCCTAAATTATACTATCTTCTCTCTAAAAAAAATTGTATTATGTGGTGTGTGTGTGTGTTCCTGTGTGTGTGTGTGTATGTGTGTGTGTTAGCTCACAGGTATCTGTTAAAGCCAAGAGACGATTTTTAGATCTCCTAGAGGTAGAATTGCCAGGCTTTGTGCGCCACCCAACATAGGTGCTGAGACCCGACTGAACACTAGGCCTCTTTAAGAGCAGTGAAAGCTCTTAATTGTCCATCCATCTTTCCAACTCCTTTATATTATCTTCTAATGAACTCTAAAAATTAATAAAGAAGTTAATTTCAAACCTCCTTCAGGTGTTTGTGTTTCCTGTTTCTCCTTAATTATCATGTTAGGAGTTTTATATTGAGCTCTTTAAAATACCCTTTGAAGTTTAGTCTGTTAATGTTTTTCCTTTGTGTGTCTGTTTTCTATTCTTCCATGTCTGATCCTTGTTCTTTGTTTTGACTTCCTTGGACTTTAACTGGCCTCATCTGCCTTCTCCTCATCCCACAGGGGATTTTCAGTGTTGACTCAGTCCTGCAGCTGAATTCTGGGATCCTGTTCTTCCCCCTTCCCATCTCTCCTGTTCCTGGGCACTCACAACTCCAATGTTGGCATGCTATCTCTTCCTTAAGAAAAGATTAGATCAAAGCTCGAATTCTCTACTACAACTATGTAGCCCAGAGTGGCCTGAAACTCATTATGTAGCCCAGGCTGGCCTTGAATTCAGAGAGCCTCCTGCTTCTGCCTCCTGAGTCTAGGACTAAAGATTTGTGCCACCATGCCCCCAAAGTATTTTTTTAATATTCATTATTATTTTCCTTCCTAAAAAACACAGTTAAGATAAGGTCAGTCCTAAAGGGTGTGAGAATGGTGTGCTGGCTAGTTTTATGTCAACTCAACAGACACAAGCTACAGTTATCAAAGAGGAGGGAACCTCAATTGAGAAAATGCCTCCATAAGATCAGGCTGTAGGCAAGCCTGTAGGGCATTTTCTTAATTAGTGGTTGATGGGGAGGCCCAGCCCATTGTGGGTGGTGCTATCCCTGGGCTAGTAGTCCTGGGTTCTACAAGAAAGCAGGCCAAGCAAGTCATGAGGAGCAAGCCAGTAAGCAGCGCCCCTCCATGGTCTCTGCATTACCTTTGGTCTCTGAGTTTCTGCCCTGTTTGAGTTTCTGTCCCGACTTCCTTCAGTGATAGTGCAGTTTTGAAAGAGTAGGCCAAATGAACCCTTTCCTTCCCAAGTTGTTTTGGTCATGGTGTTTCATCACAGCAATAGTAACCCTAACGAGGACAAATAACAAGCCACTCCCTGGTGAACTGGATGGCGTGATTTCAGCTGCTGACAGCTGGTCAGAAAGGATATTACTGAGTACTTCAGTGAGGTGACTACCTGGACAAAGCTATCCTTTGTATTAGGGCCATGATCCTGCTGGAGAGCCTGGTGCCTTCAGCACCAGGGGTGTAGACCCAGGTGCGTTGGGGTGTGTCTGTACCAACTGTGTAGAGCAGGCAGGCTGCAGTCTACTTGCAAAAAGCTCTATGACAGCGGTTCTCAACTTGTGGGGGGCAACCCCCAAAGATCATCAGAAAACACAGAATTTACATTATGATTCACGACAGTAGCAAAATTATAGTTATGAAGTAGCTACAAAAACAATTTTATGGTTAGGGGTTGCCACAACGTGAGGAAACGTATTAAAGGGTCATAGGGTTAGAACATTGAGAATCACTGCCCCAGGGACCCTTTGAAGAGAATGGTTTTGCAGATGCTACTTACTCAAGCTCAGCCTGAGAGGAGGCAGCTGTAATGGAATGTGATGCAACATTGAGACAGTCATGGAAACTTCTCAGGGAGTACAGGGCCAATCTGCTGTGCGTTCTTTGTAAGAGTGACCACAGGAGACCAGGAAGCATTGGGAGAAGGGTTCCTGCTCCCCTCCACACCCTCTATGAAAGACTCTGGGAAATATATTGGAAACAGCTGTGTAAGCCTCAAGCTGGGTTAAATTACACTGGACTGGACCAGGAGGTCGAAGGCCTTCACACTGGGCTGCTGTAGGAACTGTCTGTGACATCAATGTTCAGCCTGACTGGGTACCACTCACCAGCTATGACAAAGGCCAGAGAGGTCAGAGGGGAAAGGTGGTGACCCTTAGGACTGTTCTGAGGTCTTCAGCTGAGGAGGGGGAGGAGATGAGAGGGGCAGGTGGCCTTAGCTACATACGTGATTGTTGCTGCAGGGTTTATTGGCTGAAGGCTGTATGAGAGAAAGGAAGACTCCTTAGGTGGGGAGGGGAGGGGATGCTGGTGAGACCTTGTGAGGGCTTTGAAGACACAGGAGGGGATTGTGAGAAATAATGCCCAGCAACATAGCAATGCTCTCCAGCCCTGAATACTGCCCAGACCCTCCTGGTTTCCCTGGGCCTTTCTTCCACCTCTGTAATGGCCCTGTTACTACGCCAGCCAGTCATCCTCACTCACTCCTCTACCCAATTTCCCTAACGGTCCTTCAACTAAATCATCTCTCAAACTGCCCATCCCTGATGCGCGTGCTGTCTTTTGGGACCCTACTGACAGAAGGGCCACTCTGTTGATGGCTAGTGGAGGCCTCTGAGATTCCAGTCCTCAGCCGCTGTGGAGATGGAGGTTGGGGGCAGATTTAAAGGGCATGTGATGCTAACTTGACTAGATTTGGAATCACCAATGGGAGACATCTCTGGGTGTGTCTGAAGTGTTTCCAGAGCATTAAGGGAAGAGGAAGACCTTCCTTGAACATGGGTCCTCTCGTAGGTTCGGTTCCTGCACTGTACAGAAAGAAGACAGGAGGAAGTGAGCCGACATCCATCTCTTGGTACTGTCTGAGCGCAGATGCACTGGGACCTGTCACCTCACACTTCTGCTACCGTGCCTCCCCACCACGCTGGACGGCATCCTCAAGCCGTGAACTCATAAACCCTGCCTCCAGGAAGCTCTTCTTGGTCAGGTGTTTGTCCACAGCAATGAGAAAAGCACTGTGTATATGGTGGCTGTCTTTATCACGAAGGTGAGAACACAGCCCTGGCATACCTCAGAGACCGGTGGAGGGAATTTGGTTATCCTTTGACGTCTGGATCATCAGGGTGGGCAGAGATTAGCTTTGATGTGAGGAAAGGAGGTTATTTTCTCGTTGACGGTGTCTAATACCTGACAAGAGGCAACCTAAGGAAGGAGGGCTGTTTCGGCCCATGGGTCGGGGATACAGTCTGCCATGGAGGGGAAGGCGTGGCAGTGGGACCAGCTCCTGTCCACGGCGATGGGAGACTGCTCTGTGGGCCAGGAAGCAGAACCTGGGGAGTGCTTACATTCAGGTCATGTTCTCGCCTCTTTTTATTTGTGGGCCCCAATCCTGAGAGTGGAGTTGGCTATATTCTCACCCTCTCAGTTAATTTTCTTTAGAAATGCCCGTATGGATGCACCAAAAGCTTATATATATATATATATATATATATATATATATATAATGTCCTTATATATGTGTTTATTGATCTGATCAAGTTGTTGGAATGAACCATCACAGATACAATGGTGGTATGAAGAGGCAGGTGGCTGCAGGTGAGGGCCAGTCACCTTAGCTAGATCCATAGCAATTGCTCTCTGGAGAGGAGCTTAACAAAAGGCCAGGTTCGGGTGTGGGGCAGGGGCATGGATAATTGTAACTGGTGCCTACTATGGAAAGTTGTGGGTGTACCTGACCCAGGAGCATTTTTATGAGTGGACATCTCTGTAATCATGAAGGGAGAACTGAGGTGCTTATAAAGAAAGTCCCTCTAGGCAGAAGGCTCCCTGCACTGGCTTCAGTGTCTACACACATGGAAAGAATGCTTGGGTCAGAAGGAGCTGGAAACGCGCAGAAAATACCAGGGCCCCAGGGAGAGTGGGCATGAGGAATTTAAAAACAGGTTTGTGAGAGATCTAATAAATGCTGGAAGAGTGACAGAGTTTGGAAACACTGGCTTTTGAACAGCACTGCCCTGGAGCACTAAATGTGGTTTTGCTTACCCAGGCTGTGTGCTGCTTCCTCTTAGCAAAGCAAGAACCTTGTCCACATCAAAACCCAGCTCTGGCTGTGTGAATGCAGCAGAATGTCTAATCACAAATACGTGATAGAAGGAAAATGAGAGTGTTGTTTGCATGCGCTGTCCCAGGGCCTTTGCACGTGAGTTTCTCCTGCCTGGGGCCCCACTCTTGTCTTTTTGCTCATGTCTCTCGTGGCTTGGGGTGGCTGTTTGACGAATGTCTTGTCTCAATCGTTAGCTGACAGCCTTCATGAAGGAGAGGACTCCACCTCCACTGCTCCTCTAGGACCTAGTGTCTGATGCCTGCTGGGCACTCTGTAAACGGCTGTGTGTTTGAAGGCCCTTCCAAATGTGTTGGATTAAAACTGGCCTCCTCGGTGAGAAGAGGTGAGGTGACTCTGGCCTGTGTGACCTGAATTTCTCTGAGTAAAAACCTCTTTCTGCCATGGCCATAGTGGAGTGAGTGTGTGATGCCAGTATGGTCCCTCCATACATCAGAGCTCCGTGAACAAGTGTAGGGAAGGCTTTGAACAACTCAGACTGTGCCCTCACAGGATGGGAGAGACACCCAGCTCCCTTTGATGTCTTTGAAGTTGCCAAATGTTTTCACTTAACTTTGGGGCTTATAGTGGCTTCTGCTACTCTGCAGACACAGTGGCACTCAGAACAGCTGGGAGGGGTCTGGAGGTGTGAAGACAGCTCACTGCACTGGCTTGGTATTCTTCTCTGGTTCATTTAATGTGAGACTCTAGGCAACCAACTTAGCCATGGAAATCAACGGCAGTTGTATTTGGAAAGGAAAATGCCTTGATGGAGTGATAAGTGAGAAAAGAAACACAGACACCATTGTTCAGTGATGTTACAGAGTAACTTGGAGTGGCCAATGAGAAGGTAATACGATGGCTCCCTGTCTGGGGAGACTGTTCAGTCAGTAAAGCACTGTCCATCCAAGCATAAGGACCTGGATTTGATCTGCCAGATGTACGTGTCTGTGAGCCCAGCACTGGGGAGATGGATACAGGAGAATCCTTGGAGTTCTCTGTCAAGCCAGTCCAGTCTAGTCGGTGACACACACACACACACACACACACACACACACACACACACACACACACACGGCCCATGCTATCTGTCTCTAAATCTCCACCCCCTTCCTCCATGGAACACAGCTGGAATGGCTAAAGGTTCCCCTGTTGACATTTCCAGAAGAAAAATTTGTTTGCTGAGGGTGAGAGACATATTTGAAGATGGCAAAGTGTGGGCTGGAAGGAGCCTGGGGGTTTGTGGAGTGGTATGCAGTTTTCAACACTTAATTAGGAAAAGGTTTTCTTTTCTTGCTTAGGTCATTATTTCAGGTCTGTTACCATTAGCTGAAGCTAACTGCCAGAAGCTCATTGTGAAATACTAAATTGTTGACACATAAGTATTCCTGTGTTTATCTAGAGAGGCTCTGAGCTAGGTGTGATGGTGTGTGCCTTTTAATCCTAGTACTCTAGAGGCAGAGGCAGGTGGATGTCTGTAAGTTCAAGGCCAGCTTGGTCTACACCAAATTCCAGGATAGCCAGGGGTATAAAGAAAGACCATGTGTCAAGAAGGAAAAAAAGGAATCTGTACTTTGCCATAGTTGATGTGGAGTTGGTCTGGTTGGTACAGGAAGTATTTTCAGTATAAGGGAGACATGACTTTTGCAGATGGCTGGAGTCAGGGGCTCATCTTTTGGGAACAGTTGACAGGTGATAGATGCCAGTGAATCCTAAGAGATTTACCTCTCTATCCCAAGGACTTGTCTACTAGACAAGCAATGAGCTAAGGAAACTGTCCCTTACCAAGAGCTGTTGGGGTTTTTCCAGTGCCCTCTGGGGTCTGAGGACCTGGACCTCTGTGTGGTAGTGACTGTTGGGTCTTCATTTTCACATACACTCTTTCCCTGGCTATGTCCTCCTGTTCCCTGGCCTGGCCCATTTGAACGGGGACTCTTCCTGTTCCTTCCCAGAGTGCCTTGCCTCCATGCCCTGAAGGGTTGTGGGAAGTTGCAAGGTTAGTAGCTAGCCATCTGCCCTGCCCTGCTCATGCTTAACGATGCAAAGAAGTAGTAGAATTCTGAAGTAGCAATGAAATGCCTTTTCAAGCTTTTGGCTTTTACATTCTTTATGTTTTTATGATTTTTATTATTTTTTTTGTAGACAAAAAGGCACATTACTCATAAAAGGATACAAGGCTAATTTTCTTTCATAATTTTTTTTATTATAGAAATACACATCTAAGGTAAATTTGCAATTTTAATCATTTTACGTGGGCAGCTCAGCAGCACTGGTTACATTTATATTGTTGTGTAGTTATAATAACTTCTTGTTTGCTTTAGAGGTGGGGTCTTGGTTTGTAGTCCAGGCTTCCCCAAAATTTCTCATCCTCCCAGCACTAGGTTTACAGGCTGGGGCCATCATGCCTGGCTTTCCTCACAGATTTTTTAGTATTTTATTTTCTGTATCAAATGAATCCCTTCTTCCCTCCCTCCATCATCATCTTTCCTTTCCTCTTCTCCTCCCTGACTGATGGATCTCATGCATCCCAGGCTGCTTTGAACTCACTGTTAGCAGGGAATGACCTTGAATTTAAGATGCTCTTACCTCCACCTCTCAAATGCTGAGCTTAGAGGAAGGTGACCGTGTGCCTGGTTTATTCAACGCTGGGTTAAACCCAGGGCTTTGTGCATGCTGACGAGCACTCTACCAATTGAGCTACATCCCTAGCCCTTCTCACATCAGTTCTTTTTTTATTATTTTATTTTATTTGGGTTTCTCTGTGTAGTTTTGGTGCCTGTCCTGGATCTCGATCTGCAGACCAGGCTGGCCTCGAACTCACAGAGATCCGCCTGGCTCTGCCTCCCGAGTCCTGGGATTAAAGGTGTGTGCCACCACCGCCCAGCTTTCAATTCTTTTTAAAAGTGGAACACATTTACTAATTATCTGAGAGTTCATACACACACGTGTGCAGTGTGTTTGGACCCCATTCACCACTGCTCCTCTTAGCTCCTTCCAGGGCTATCCCCAATCCTCCAGCTCCTTCTCATCCTCATGTCCCCTTCTCCTTTTAAAACAACTTCTGAGTCCAGTTGTGCTGCACGTGGGGCCAGCCAGGAGTATGGCCACCAACTGGGGTTCACATTCTTAAAGACAACTGACTCTCTCCCTGCAGCCCTCAGCTGTCAACAGCTCCTAAGATGGGGGCCAGGGCTCATGGGCCCCTCCATCCTCAAGTGTTGACTGGCTTGATTGTGTGCAGGCCACCACAGCTGCTGTGAGTTTATAAGTACAATGATCCTGTCATGTACAGAAGCAGCTGTTTCACCCAAACCTCTGGCTCTTGAAAATTTTCTGCCCCACCCCCAACCACATCAAATTCTTAAGCAGACTATTTTCCCTTGCCCAGAGGTATCTTATCCCATAAGATATGATATCCCATAAGACTATAACCTCATTCTTAAAGGAATTCAGGAGCTTGAACTATATGCTTTCCTCCGGTACAACTTAAGCTGGCCCTCTTCCTGGTGTCCCTGATAGAAACCACAACGCTGTGGATACACTGGGTGTTGATAGTACAGTGCAGCTGATAGCAGCCAGCCTTCTGGAGCCTGCCACACAAATCTGATGCAAATACTGTATGACAGCACAGTTACATACCCTGCTCTGTTCAGCCTTTGCCTAATTGTTTGCTGAATGGTTGTTGAATGGTCACTCCTGAGCCAAGTATAAGGAAGAGAATGGCCCAAGATTGGGAATGTTAGAAGGAATGCTGGGAAAGAGTATGGCATAATAGGAATATGTATGTGTGTGGTGTGGTGTGTGGTCAGATCAATATGGTAAGCACATCTCTACGAAGCAAAGGTCCTAGCCTTGTCTGAATTCTACACACCTTCCTCCCTCCCTCTATAGAAATTATAAACACTATAAAGAACCACATTAGAATCAGAAACCTGGGCTGGAGAGATGGCTCAGAGGTTAAGAGCACTGCCTGCTCTTCCAGGGGTCCTGAATTCAATTCCCAGTAACCATATGGTGGCTCACAACCATCTACAGTGAGGTCTGGTGCCCTTTTCTGGCATTCAGGTAGAACACTGTATACATAATAAATAAACCTTAAAAAAAATAATTAGCTGGGTGGTGGTGCATACCTTTAATCCCAGCACTGGGGAGGAAGAGCCTGGCAGGTTTCTGTGAGTTCAAGGCCAGCCTGGTCTACAGATAGAGATTCAGGACAGGCTCCAAAACTACACAGAGAAACCATATCTTGAAAACAACAACAACAAAAAACCAAAACAACAACAACAACAACAACAAAAAAGATTAGAAACCCAACTTTTAAACCACAAGGCAAGAGATAGTGGAGACTGAGGGCTGATGATTCAGGGTAGTTCCAAGAAAGGGCTAAATAAGCAAGGATGTTTGAGGTTGTGACTCCTGTCTATGAAAAGTAAACTATGTTCTTGCCAGAATCTCATTCCTTGTGTCACCTTGTCTGATTTTGGATGAGTCTTGGAGGTAATGCTGTGAAAACAAGCCATTCTTGGCGAGAAAGGGACTCCTAATTTAATTAGCCTTCATCTAATTGAAACCATATGCTTGTAAAGCCTGATCCCCAAGAGCATCGGCACCCCTGTGCTTTCAGACCCAGAAGAAGCACAGGCTGTGGGCCCCAGCCCTGAATCCTCACTCACTAATCTCCTTCAGCACAACCCAGAGAGAAGTGAAAGACCCAAGCCAAATATCTCAGGCCCCAAGAGACCAAACCGAGTCCTCCTGAGCCCTCTTCCTCTCCGGGTCCAGGTCTCTTGTGATACCTATGAACTCCCTCTCCACTCCTTGCCACAGTACCAAGAGCTTGTGCTTTGTGATGAGGGCCAGCTCCCTCCACTGGTCTCCTAAGTGCTCAGACTGGACTGTCTTCTTCTTAGGACCCCATCTCACAAAGCAGGAGCTGGCTCTTCACAGTGAAGGGATGCTCTATCCTCTGCCAGCGGATGCCAGCTTGCTCAGGTTGGCTTGTCTCCACGGTGTGGAAGTCCTAAGAAGGAATCAGTCTGCAGGTGAAGTGTGTGTGTGTGTGGGGGGGAAAGGCTTGTACCCTGTCACACCACAGCATCTGGGTGGGCTGTGATGTCCTTCTATGGCAGGAGCCAACACCCCTGCCCTGGGCACCCTTCCCTACAACCATTGTGTCTTCTTGCTGCCCTGTTTCTTCCCCGTTGTGAGACCATATGCCATAATTTCAGTCCACTCAATTCAATTAGCAGCAGCCCTCAGGCTGTTCTGGTCAGGAAAGGGCGGAAGCTTCCCGGGTACCTTTGAAGCACTCTCAGAAGCAAACCCTTTCCCTACAGCCTCCTTTTGGGGGTGGTTGGGGTGTGCAGTTTGGCTTCTAGCACAGGAGACTGTGAGAGGAAGCAGAGAGACTATGTGTTTGGAAAGTGCCACACCCGCCTTGAATGTGTGCATGTTCAAAATGGGGCATCTGTCCAGAGGACAGCATGGCTGTGTGGGAAGAGAGTAGCTCTTAGCATTTAAAACTGCTTCAGCAAGCCCCAGTTCCCCATTGCGTCAGAAGTACTTCCTGTTAGTGGTGTCCACATCTCTGGCTCCGTGTGTCCTTTAAGATGTCAAAAGGGGGGCTGGAGAGATGGCTCAGAGGTGAAGAGCACCGACTGCTTTTCCAGAGGTCCTGAGTTCAATTCCCAGCAACCACATGGTGGCTCACAACCATCTGTAATGAGATCTGGTGCCCTCTTCTGGCCTGCAGTCATACACGCTGTATACATAATAAATAAATCTTAAAAAAAAAAAAAAGTCACAAGGGGTCAGGGATTGGAACAGTTCATTGGAGGAGAGGAGGCAGCGTGGCAGGATGTTTTTCCCTGGAGACAGAAGCATGATGGAAAGATTGGTGTAGGCTGCTGCTAGGGTGGACGGGAGACTCAGGGAGGTGGTTGTAGCATGAATCTTAAATGATCTTATTAATAAAAAACTCAGAGCCAGCTATTGGGGTGAATTCCGAAAGATCAGAGAATCAGAACAAGCCATATACAACCTCACCTCACTAACTTCTCAGCCAATCCTGTTTCCTCAAACTGGAAGCCTCTGAGTCCTCATCCTAATGGATCTCAGCTGAACTGCTGCTAAAAGCCTAAAAGCTTAAAAGCCTCTAGTTCCTGGTCCTCATGCCTCGTATACCTTTCTGCTTCCTGCCATCACTTCCCGGGATTAAAGGCATGTGTCCTTCCCAGGCAAAGACATGAGATCTCAAGTGCTGGGATTAAAGGCGTGTGCCACCATGCCTGACTCTGTTTCCAGTGTGGCCTTGAACTCCCAGAGATTTGGATGGATCTCTGCCTCCAGAATGTCAAGATTAAAGGCATGAGCTACCACTGCCTAACCTCTGTTTAATATAGTGGCTGTTCTGTTCTCTGACCCCCAGATACGTTTATTGGGGTGCACAATATATCAAGCACAGGTGGTCGTAGTGGCAGAGGATAGCTAGTATTCACACTGATCTGATTCAATAGAAAGGAAGGCTTAAATTAGTGGTCTTTAAAGTGGGCTCTGCCGAACAACCCACTGAAATATAGGGAAATATAGAAATATAGAAAAATAGAGGAAAATAGGAATATATACATACATATATGTGTATATATATATATTATAAAATATATTTTTTGTTTAGAAATTTCTCATGCCAATATTTACTAAATAAATCCACATAGGCACTCCTAGTCAGTCTACAGTCTAGTGTCGATCATACGTAGTAGGCAGGAAGGGAAGGGAACTTTGGAACTCTTGGTCCAGGAACTTTCAAGTTTGGGGAGGTGGTCTTCCAAATGACTTCTATCCCAGGCAGATGGATTATGTAATCTGATTCTGCTGAAGCTGTTCTCATAAAGGGGTGGGTGGTTTGGGAAAGACCCCTACAAAGGCCCAGAAACAGGCAATAATATGAGCAACAGACTCTGAAAAATGACAGAGGTAATGAGTCCCTAGGAGATGCTCCTGCTTTTCCTTCTCCTTCTCCCTTCCGGCTCCACAGAATTCAGGCCTACACACGTGCTCTACCACTAAGCCCTACCCTCAGCCTTCTTTGAGGCTCTTATTTAAGAATAAAAGGCAAAATGTGAGGTGACATTATTGGAGAAAGCTGCTGTTCTTTTGCCATGGTTAAAGTGACTGCATTGGTTCAGAGAGAAGACAGTCATAAAGGACATTGTCTTAGTCAGGGTTTCTACAGCTATGAAGAGACACCATGACCATGGCAACTCCTCCCCACCCCGCTCCATTTTTCTTTATTAAGAAAATTTCTACTCATTCCACATACCACCCACAGATTCCCCCATCCTCCCTCCTCCCAACCCCAAGCCCTCTCTCCCAAGCCACCCTGAATCCCCACATCCCCCAAATCAAGGTCTCCCATGGGAAGTCAGCAGAACCTGGCACATTGAGCCTAGGCAGGTCCAAGCCCCTTCCCAACGCACCAAGGCTGTGCAAGGTGTCACACCACAGGCACTGGATTCCAGAAGCCTGCCCATAGACCAGGGACAGATCCCAATCCCCTTGCCTGGGTGCCCCCAAACAGTTCAAGCCAAACAACTGTCTTCTGTACCCAGAGAACCCAGTCCAGTGCCATGGGGGCTCCACAACCACCAGTCCACAGTTCATGGTCTTCCACTAGTCTGGTGGGTCATCTCTGAAGTCCTCCCATCATGATCTCGACATCCTCTGCCTGTAGAATCCATCTTCTCATCAATTTGATTCCTGGAGCTCAGCCTGGTGCCTGGCCATGGATCTCTATATCTGCCTCCATCAGTCACGGACAAAGGCTCTATGATGACAGGTAGGTTATTCGCTAGACCAGTCACCAGAGTAGACCAGTCCAGGTACCCTCTGGACCACTGCCAGCAGACCAAGGTGGGGTCAACCTTGTGGATTCCTGAGAGCCTCCCCAGCACCCTGCCTCTTCCTATTCCCATGATGTCCCCAACTATCATGGTATCTCCCTCCCTGCCCTCCCACTCTGTCCCTGTTCCAGCTTGACCCTCCCATTTCCCTATGTTCTCAATCCCCTACTCCTTGCCCTCTGCCACCCCTCCCACCTAGTCCACTCATGTAGATATCATCCACTTCTCCTTCACAGGATCATCCATGTGTCCCTCCTAGGGTCTTTCCCTGATAGCTAGCCTCTCTGGAGCTGTGGGTTGCAGTCTGGCCATCCCTTCCCTCACATCTAGTATCCACTTATGAGTGAGTACATACTATGCTTGTCCTGAGTCTGGGTTACCTCACTCAAGATGATATTTTCTAGTTCCATCCATTTGCATGACAACTCTTATAAAGGAAAACATTTAATTGGGGCTGGCTTACAGTTTCAGAGGTCCAGTCCATTCTTGTCATAGCGGGGAGCATGGCAGCATACAGGTAGATGTGGTGTTGGAGTAGCAGCTGAGAGTCCTACATCTTGCAGGCAACAGGAAATGGTCTAAGACACTGAGTGAAGCTTAAGCAAAACAGACCTCAAAGCCTGTCCCCCACAGTGACACACTTTCTTCAACAAGTTCATACAAGGCTACACCTCCCAATAGTGCCACCCCCTGTGAATTTATGGGGACCAACTACATTCAAACTATCACATGCACCATATTAAAATACTCAGAAAACATCACGGAAAAGTCAAAGGAAGGAATTTAGAATATATGATGTGTTGTGCAGGATGGGTATAGGCTTGGGTGTAAGTTGCTAACATTTTTCATCTTGTCTTTGCCATGTGTCTTAGCTAGGGTTTCTATTTCTATTGCTGCGATAAAACACCATGTCCAAAAGCAACTTGGGGAAGAAAAGATTTACAGTCTGTAGTCTATCATCTAGGGAAGCCAGGGCAGGAACTTGGAGGCAGGAGCTGATATAGTGGCCACAAGGAGTGCTGCTTACTGGATTGCCTATCATGACTTGCTCAGCCTGCTTTCTTATAGCACCCAGAACTGCCAGCCCAGGGATGGCACTGCCCACAGTGGGAAGGCTCTCTCATATCAATCAAGAAAATGCTCCACAGACTCATCTTCAGGCCAATCTTATGGAGGCATTTTCTCAATAGAATTCTCTCTCTCTAGATATGTCTAGGTTTTTGTCAGGTTGACAAAAACTAACCAGTACACCATGAGCCTTCTCTATTAACCAAGTGAGTTCTTTGATGACTTCAAACATACATCGTGCATTCTGGGCGTCCTCTCATCCCTATCACCTTTCCCAGTCTTACTCCGTGCCAGTCCCTTTTCCAGACTCATCACTTAGTTTTATTTTGTGCACTGTTTAGTTTAGTTTACGAGGGCCGTTGGACTGGGGCTGTCCACTGGAGCATGGTGGGGTCACTAGTGGGCATACAACTGAGGGAAATGACTCTTTCATTCCATGAATCTATCAGCCGTGAGAGTTAAGGACCCCTGAGCCTCTGGTCCTTCCATGTCTTGCTGTTGATGGGCCCATTCTTGGGCAGATCCAGGGAAGCCCACAATTGTTGAGAAATTCTGATTGCCTGGAAGATGCCATGCTTCCTGATGATAACATTCATGAAATCCTGTTTAGTAAAATAAGGATAACAATGTGTTCACAACAGTGGACAACTTATCCCACAGTGAGGACCACCATATGCTGGTGACGCTGTCTGAAGACTGCCACATGAAACCCATCATTCATTCTTGACTGCATAAGCTGCCACAATAAAGTTAGAGGGATATGGTTAAGAAAGACCCGTAGAACACAGTGGGAGCTTTATAACATTTATAATGAAATATTGGGGGACACAAAAATCCTGACTATTGCTCAGAAAGTCACTGATGTCTGAGGGCCAAGAACTTGATATCTGTGGAATTTAGAAATGTGTCTCTTTACCACAAAGGACAAATGTCCCAAATTTGCTGACCTCTGCTGACTATGACTGTTATAAGTGTATTATGTAGAGGGGATGCACACATGCGGGGATGTGCAAGCATACGCACGCACGCACGCACGCACGCACGCACGCACGCAAGCGTGTGCACACACACACACACAAAACCAACACAAACCAACAAAAAAACCAAACCAAACCAAAACTCACAATGTCTATCAGATAAGGGGATATTTTAATAAACGAATCATATTACAGGATTACACTACAAAAAGCAGCATTTTGACTGTACCTATTATGTACGTTTAATGGCAAAATGAAATGTGTCACTGCTGTGGAATGTCTTTCTGTATGCTGTGAATATGTGTGGCTCCCATTGGATAATAAATAAAGCTGTTTTGGCCTATGGCAAGAAAGCTTACAGCCATGTGGGAAATCCAAGCAGAAGCAGAGAGAGAAGAAGGGCAGAGTCAGGGACCACCAGCTTGCCACCAAAAGGAGCAACAAGATGTGAGCAGACTGATAATGCCATGGCCACATGGCAACATATAGATTTAGAGAAATGGGTTAATTTAAGAAAAAAAGAGCTAGCTAGCAAGAAGCTGAAGCCATGGGCCATACAGTTTGTAATTAATATAAGCCTCTGAGTGATTATTTTATAAGCAGCTGTGGGACTATGGGTGGGAGAGATTCATCCAGACTGCTGGGCAAGGCAGGACCAGAGAAACATCTGGCTACATGTCACCTTTCCCCTTTTGTTACAGTCTGCATGCATGTGTCAAAGCCAGAGGTTGTCTGATGTCTTCCTCAATTTATCCCCACCTTATTTTTTAAGACACAGTCATCACTGAATCTGGATCCTGCTGATTTGTCTAGACTGGCTAGCTAGTAAGCCCCAGGTATTCTCCTGCCTCTGCCTCCCCAGCGCTGGGATTACAGGGACACATTGGTGCAGGGTCAGGATATGTGACCAAACTAAGGTCCTCATGCTTTCAAGAAAGTACTTTTACTGACTACACCATCTGGCCAGCTCTGAAGGCATGATGTTTACACTCTTATAGGTTCATTATCTCAATTAAAAATATCCTATATATGAAAAATATTTACAAGAACAACGATGAACTACTCAGAGAATACTGATTTCAGTGACAGAACAGTTTTTCTGTGACTTCACATTTACAGATTGGGAGGTGTCACTTAAATAGAATTGTGACTTAATAAATGCAAAGGCAGTTCTTTTTATCTTTGCATGATGTGTCTTCTTAGGAAACAGCAGCAGCCAGGGTCTGGAGAGGTGGCTCGCAGTTAAAAGCACTTGTTCTTACAGAAGATCCAGGTTCTATCCCCAATGCCCACTTGCTGGCTCACAACCACTTGTAACTCCAGTTGCAGGGGATCCAGTGCCCCCTTCTGACCTCCTCAGGCACCAGGCACACAGGCAGTGCACAGACATACATGGAAGCAAGACATTCATACACATAAAATAAATCAGAGCAGTTGCCATTAGAACCAAGTATTGCTATTAAGTGAACTTAGAAGCATATGTTCTTGTCTCATTAACTATTAAACTAGGGGTTTAGTAAACTATTATTAGGGTTTAGTAAACTAGTTTAATCCCTGTGCACTCACCAATCAGATTGTGAACAACTTTAAAGTGAAAAGAAAAAGATACAGCACACCATTCACTAAAAAGAAAATAATTTGCTGGGCGTGGTGGCACATGCCTTTAGTCCTAGCACTGTGGAGGCAGAGGAAGGACTCCATAGCAAATTCCAGGCCAGCCAGGGCTATATAGTGAGACTCTTTTTCTTCCTTTTTAATTGTTGGTTTGTCTTTATCACATCTTTTAAAACTTGTTAGTGTGCTTTGTAATGTATATTAGCAGTCACATATGTATTGTTTATAAATAAGTAGATTGCAAGCATCAGGCTATGAAGTAGAAAGAATAAAATTTGGTGCTTAAATGAGACAGCTTTGCAATGAGTGAAGACACGTAGTGGCAATAACTTAGAGAAAGAATCGTAACTCAAGCCCAATGTGGCTTAAAGACTGGGTGCTTGGTGATAGCCGGGTGGTGGTGGCGCACGCCTGTAATCCCAGCACTTGGGAGGCAGAGGCAGGCGGATCTTTGTGAGTTTGAGGCCAGCCTGGTCTACTGAGCGAGATCCAGGAAAGGCGCAAAGCTACACAGAGAAACCCTGTCTCGAAAAACAAACAAACAACAACAAAAAAGACTGGGTGCTTGGTGATGTCAAGACTAGAAACACAGGCAGGCCATTAGGAGTTGAGCCTGCGTCTCTCTGGTTGAGAAGCTCTCTACTATGATAGCACCTGCTGCTCTGGGGTACTCTGGGCCTACGATGGGATTCAAAAGCTATTAGCAGGCAGGAGGCTGTTAAAACCATGGGGATGGGCATGGGGATGGGCCTCAGTGAGCTGAGGAAGTGATCCAGGGAGCTGGCATCCTGAGATTCTCCGGAGCAGGAGCAGCATAATGGAAAATCAGGCCATGGAAGCTGAGAAACCGGTCACCCAAGCCTGTGGAAAGTGTGTCTCACACAGCGTGGTTGTGCGAGGGCGGCAGGCACCGGGTGCTAACTTTGGGAGCTGTGTTCCAGGAAGGAAGGCGTGGTCAACAGACTCCAGTGCTTGAAAGAGGTGAGCAAGGGTGCACAGAAAGCTCCCGCTGGCCTTGGCAACTCGGAGGTCATTCCGGACTTTGAGGGGCGGGCATAGAAACCAGACCGCAGAAGGCTGGAGAGCAAGGCAGTGTGTGTGTTTGTGTGAGAGTGTGTGTGTGTGTGTGTGTGTGTGTGTGTGTGTGTGTGTGTGTGTGTGTACGCGCACGCTTGTGTTGGGAGGGGCGGGAAGGTGATTCAAGGGACCCGGCCGACACCTGGAGAAAACCAATGCTTGATGATCGGTTTAGCTACCTAGAGTAAGTGTCCTGGTGGGGATCGAGCCTCCAGAATCTCGTTTTGGGGAAAGTCCAGGTGGGGAGGGGAGGAGGTCGGCAAACACCTTGGGGCCGGGCGTTGCAGCTGGGCTGGTGGTAGCGAAGCTCAGAGCGGGTATCCCCGCTGGCATCTGACCCCGGACTGTGTCGCAGCCCCGCGGAGCCCGGGTGGAGCCGGGCTCGCTTCCGGCCGAGGACAGGGCGGCCACCGCTGCCGGGTGCTCAGGTTTCCTGCCGGCAGCACGGCCCAGCGCCTCGGGTAGCTGCGGGTCCTCCAGGTAGTGCGCGATCCCGCTGCGCTGTGCAGGCCGCTCGCGCTCCCCTCACCCAGCCGCCCCGGCCCGGTAGCGCGGCTCGGTCCCCGCCAGCCGTGAGCTCCTGCTGGGCAGGCACCGGCTGCGAACGCGGCCTGGTCGGGTCCAGCTCCGCGCGCCCGGCCCCACAGGCGTCAGTGCACTGCAGCCGCTGCCCTGTGCGCCCTGCCTGGCGCGGCACCTGCGCTCCAGCCCGGCGGCCAACCCCCATGGCCCTGCCCTCCGAACCTGGTGAGTGCGCACGATGCTGCACCGCCGACCTTGGGCCGGCGTCCTGCGTCCAGTCCCTTGACAGCGAAGAGACTTGAACCTCCGCAGTGCCCACCCCCAGAACTTGTCCCTGGCCCCGTGCTGCTTTTCCCTACCAAGCAGTGGCCCGGGCTCCACAGGCCTCCGGTGAGCCTGAAGCATCCCGGCTTAGATCAGGTTCACAAGATTTAGGGAAATTAAAGGACCCGGGACATGCTGGCTCCTGAGCTCCTGGACAAGTTTCTAGGCGCGTCCACGAGACCCGTGGGATGTGTTCGGCTGGGTGGACTTCTAGCAGGAGGCAGAGGGGCGGACGGGATAGTAGGGTGATGAGTCGTTTGAGGGCCCCTTTTCTCTGTCACTGGGCAAGGGAGGAGTACAGTCTTGTGCTTTAGTAGGTTGGTTCCGTCCTAGAACTTCCTGTGGCTGCTTTGGAGCAGATTTGCTAATGGCTGGTCTAGACTGGCAGAGGCCTGTGATGTAAGATTGAGAGGCCCTGGATAGGAGACTACTCCTAACTAGGTTGTCCCCAAACTGTAAGTAGCTGGAAGCTTCTTGGTGAGAAATAAGTCAAGTTACTGAGTAAAAACTGGCATCACTAAGTCCAGCATGGTCCTGAGCAGTTGTGGACTAGGCTGGAATACTGTGGGAAGATATGCCTCCCTAGATTCAAAGAGTCAAGGATGAGATGCTGTGGAGCCTCTGAGCCAGGCAGGAGCCTCTGCCTGCTGGGACCTGGCTTGCTCTGAAGAGGCTGTTCTCTCTAGGTGCTTTGGTGGGAGACTCTGATCTTTCAGGCCTATCCATCCTTAGCCTAGCCTCAGACCTGAAGCTCTGCATATAGGTTAACAGGCCTTCACCTACATCAAGAAGTTCTTGGAGATAAAATATTTGCTTTTCTTGCTTTTCTTCTTGCTGGTCACTCTTCAGATGGCCTCTAGATCAATCACAGATCTTGACAGTATCTTGGGCAAGTGAAATGTAGGCTTAGGATTAAGAAGGAATATACTTTTCTCTTCTAAAGCAGTCCAGTAGCCTGGTTCTGCCACCAAGTATATTAATCTATTTCCTCCATGTGCTGACTGCTGTAGGACAAAAGACACGGCTCTGCCTTTTAACACAGGGTGTGAGGAATAGGGGTATAGCCTGTGGCTCCAGTTCAGGATGTACAGTCACCAAGAACTAGCAATGACAGAGGGCTTTCCCCCCAGATCTGGCTTCACATTTAAACATGCCTTCTGTCTTCCCATGCCCAGGTAGGAACTTGGGAGAGCACCAGCTCCGCCATGGTGTTTGATAAATGTCAAATAATATCTACAAAACACATATGCTGAGCTAAGGATGAGTCTCAACACTTCTCATGTGCTGACTGATTAATCATGGCATCTCATGGCATTGCTATTTTTATTACTCTTCCATTGCAGGGAATAAAAAAAAAAAAACATAGAAATTTCATCATCTGCCCAAGGCCATATAAACAAGGTGGAACAGGATTCAATGCCAGGTAGTCTGACTCGAGCCCATATTCTTAATCATACACACAACTGACTCTTGAGATCACCATAGGAGGATTCTACCTCAGCTTAGACCATTCACACACTCATTGTCTTATGTGACCATCTATTCAACGTGTGTGTGTGTGTGTGTGTGTGTGTGTGTGTGTGTGTGTGTGTATGGTGTGCGTGCATGCCTTGGCACTGGGATATAATAGCAAATGAGACAGGTGATGTGTGTGGAGGTGTTATTTCACAGGTACCCAACTCTTGTTACACACATCTCAGAAACAAGAAGGAAACTGGCCCCTCTAGGCAAGCCTGTGCCTTGCATTTTGAGAGCAGAGTGCTGTGTTTCATGACGAGTCATAATTTGATTCCAGCCTTTGCCGTCCCCCATGTAGGGACAATTAAGTGACATAAATGAACACACCCTGGTCTCTGGAGAAGGAGATGCAGGTCTTGGGTCTTGTTATCTTAGGTCATCCTGACAGCCCTTCAGGAGAGACCTGGGGGAAATGAGGAAGCTGGGGAGACGGCTCAGTGGGTAAAGTGCTTGCTGCTCAAGCATGAGGACCTGAGTTCAGATCCCCAGAACCCACAGAAAAACTGGGCACATCAGTGCTCATCTGTAACCCTAGTATGAGGAGGACAAGACAGGCCAATCCTGGGGCCTTCTGGCCAGACTAGCTCAACAGTGGCCAGCTCAGTAAAGAGACCTTGTCTCAGAAAGATAAGGTGAAGAGCAATTGGGGAAATTGACATTAACCTCTGGCTTCCACATGTTCAAGTGAGTACATCTGCACACACACACACACACACACACACACACACAGAACTGAGGCTCTGAGAAAAGAATGAACACTTCTCAGGCAGTCCATTGAGGCATGTGGGCCACAAGAAGCAGCAATATGCCAGTCTCAAGGTCAACCGTGAGGTCTTAAGCATCCCAGGTCCTCCTGAGACAGAGCTGCCCCTGTTCATTTAGCACTAAAGGCCCTTGGCCATCATTCTGCCATCATTATTGGAGCAGAGCTGCCTCACTCCTCTGTCTAGACCTGGTGGAGCTGGCCACACAGTTAGCTTGGTCTCAGGATGGCAGCTTTCTCTAGATTGGAAACTGAAGACCAAGAGGCAGGTGGTTCCTAGCGCTGATGCCATGGGATATTAATAGGTGTCCTTTCCCATGATGGGATGGCTAGTGAAGTGTACTCAGTAGCTTTGTTTATCACAGGACTTCTCACTGACATATCTGCTAGTAGAAATTGTGTGGGGCTGGGCAGAGGTGGCACACGCCTTTAATCCCAGCACTTAGAAGACAGAGGCAGGTGGATCTCTGAGTTCGAGACCAGCCTGGTCTATGTAGTGAGTTCCAGGACAGCCAGGACTACATAGTGAGACCCTATTTTGAAAATAACAACAACAAAACCCAAACCAAACCAGAAACTGTGTGTGGATCTCTATAAAAGAAAGCAGGATTTTCAGATCTTCTTCCCTTTTGGGTTCTACAGACTGCACTTTGTTTAGACTAAGGCTATCTAGAATCCCGTTAAAGCTGGAGAGTAAAATTACCTGAATGTGTTGGACTTAGAGCCATGGTCCAGGATGATCATTTTCCCCACATACCATTGCCTTCCAAAATGCCAGCCATGAGAATCATTTGTCCTATCTGTCATTTGACAGTGTGTGTGTGTGTGTGTGTGTGTGTGTGTGTGTGTGTGTGTGTGTGTATGTGTCCAAAGGACAGAGAGGGTGTCAGAGCTAGAGTTCTAAGTGGTTGCTTGATGTACATGCTGGGATTGAACTCAAATCCTGTGCAAGAGGAGGAAACACTCTGAGCCACTGAGCCATCTCTTTTGGCCCTTGACAGAACAACTTATGTTCTTGGCTTCCTCTTCCCCCATGCTATAAGCACACTGAATTATTTAATGACCAAACATTGCTCCCCTTCAGGTTGTGTGTGGCCTGCTGACGGTACTGTTGATGAAACAGTTGTGTGGACAGGTGGATTGTAATCTCTGGGTTGCTGAAGGCCAAAAGCAGGTCATGTGTCAGCACTGTAATCCTGCTCTGGGCTCACAGGAGTTACAGTGTAGGCACAGCCTCTCCATTGGACGTGAGGAGGTGACTCAGGTCCCAGACTGGGCCACAGCTAGCCTCCTGGTAAACAACTGACCTGTTCTTTCTGGGCTCCTCTCCCCAGAATTTCAACAGCACCATGGAAATAGCCACTCAGGGGAATTTCCTAGACCCACTCAGTTTGTCGAAGTCACTGGAAGGCTGTGAGTCTCTCCAGAGTCTCTCCATTTTCCTAAGGGCTGAGAAAAGGGTATACACAGGGCTTGTGTATGCCCTTTATATGTCTGGGTTGTCCTCTGTGGGTCACTTAAGAAAGGACAGTTATAGAATCCATTCTGCACTTGGGGACACTACTGTGAGTAATGGTAAGAAGAGGAGGCCTGGGGTGAACCTGGTCGGGCCAGGTTTGGGGTGTTTTTGTCTTTTCTGTGAGCATGGTGTGTGCACATGCATGTGCAGGAGATGGGGGGGGAGGGAGAGACAGAGGAAGAGAGGGAGAGAGGGAGGGAGAGAAAGAGGGAGAAAGAGAGAGGGAGAGAGAGAGAGAGAGAGAGAGAGAGAGAGAGAGAGAGAGAGAGAGATTGTGTTGAAGGGAGCCTGGCAGCGCTTGTCCAAGTCACTGGGATGTGTGGCTTCTTTTGGGGAAGAGAGGGAAGAGTAGGGTGGGTAGGCTTTTCATCTCTGATGCCTGCCCCTCAGCTGTCTGCTTCTGTGTGGAGGCCACTCCTTATTCTGGCCTCTGTTCTTTCCTGGTCAAGGAGGAAGCAGTTCATAGTCCTTTCCTCTTTTTTGAGGGGGAGGGGAAGGAGGAGGTGTGCTGGGCTCCGGGTTCCCTGTCGACTTGTGGGGTGCCTTCTGGAGGGTTGTTTTGCATGATGGGGTTGCTGAGAGCAGGCAGAGCAGTCCTCTATAGATGAACTTCCTTGATGAGGCAAGCCCTACTGTCCCATCAAGCCTAAAGTGGGGTTCATACAGGAAGCAGCCAAGGTGATGGTTTCACCAGTCCCCACTCAGCTTTCATTGGAGCCTGGGCGTTGGAGGGAGGGCAGCTTATCTTGTGTGGCTGCCCCGGAGGGCAGCGGTGACGGCTGCTTTCATTTCTTCTGGTGAAGGCTGGGAGCAGGGCCAGGACGTGGTGTTCAGGATCCTACATCCATTTTGCCTTGGATAACTGGCATTACCTGAGGCCTTTAAGGCTTTTGGAAATTTTCCACTTGCGTTTCGTATTCGCAGGAGAATTTCCAGCCCAGGCTTTTCCTGCTCACAGATATGCAAAGCAGAGACCTCCCACCCCAGCAGGGAGGACTCAGCTAGCTGCTCCGGCCCTGACTCAGCTCCAGGCAGCACAGGCAGCACGTCGCCTGTGTGGCATCCTCAGAATCATTTATGGAGACACCAGGCTCAGGTCTGTGACATGGGTTCTGCATTGAGGTTCTGGCAGGAGGAGGGAACAGGTTTGTTAGTGTAAGGCAGGATTTGGGTGGCATTGGGCCACCTTTCCGGAGGGGCCACAGTGGCGTGCGAAGTTGCTGTTTGTTGAAACTGGTGGTGTTTTAGCGCTTTCTAACTCCTGGGTGATTGCTCACGCTCATTAGAGGGTGCTGTGTGTAGCAATAAGATAAGCTGGATCGTTAGCTGACTGATGCTGGTGAATTCACAGTTAAACCTTGCAAGCCTGCTGGCTTCGGTTGGTGAGTGGTGGAAAGCCAGGCGTGATGGGGCAGCTGGAACTGAGCTCTACTTGGCATCTGCAGAGTGGGCTTTCCTTGGCAAGACTGGCCAGGCAGGTGCTAGGAGTTTGAGAGGGGAGGGATGGCAGGGTCTCCATCTAGGATGGCCAGAAGGCAGCAAAAGTGCTGCAGGGTTCAGGGCCCACTGAGGTCCATTTGCAAGACTGGGACCAAAGTCCTCACCAGTTGTGTGGGACACTCATCATAATCCTTTAGCTGCTTCCTGCAAGTTCTGAAGAGAAAAGGATCTTGGTGGGAGGGGGCAGGAGGGAAGAGACAATGTGTGGGGGGAAATGACTACAACACATCACACGTATGAAAATGACATAATGAAGCCTGTTACTTCATACAATGAATTTACACTAATAAAAACTTGAGAGAAAAAGGAAAGGGTCCTGCCGGGAAGCACTATTCCATGATCCAGGAGTCTCGTGTGTGCCTGGTGGACCTGGGGAATGCAGCATCTCCTCCATCATTGCTCTCGGGGCCCGCCTAACCAGGAGGTGTATCTTCTCTTGGGGCCCAGTTTGAGGAAGGCAGATTCAAGATGAGGAAAAAGAGGGAAGAGTGTGTTTGGTTAACTTAGGAAACAGTGTTTCAGGGGTGGAGACGACGGGCTGTGGCCTAAGAAGACATGAAGGCATAAGGGCTGCCCCAAATGCCCCTTCCTGAGGAGGTCCAGAGTGGTGTGTCAGGCTCAGGTTATGTGCATCTGTTGGGTGGAAGGGGTGGCGGTACACAGGATAGGAGCTAGGCAGAGAGGGTTTCTGTGGTGCAAACCTGTCTGGGCCCGTGTCTTTCTGTGTGGGTCAGGCAGGGGAGGGCCCAAGAGTCAAACCTTGGAGGAAGAAGTTTGACTTACTGTCCTCTTAAGGTGTCTTAAAACCATCCATTTTCTTTCTATTATCTTAGTATCTTAAAAATGAAAGTAGCTAGGTGTTGTGGTGCACACTTTTAAACCAGTGCTCAGGAGGCAGAGGCAAGAAGATCTGTGAGTTGAAGATCTGTCTCCTCTACACAGCAAGTTGCAGGCCAGCCAAGGCTACACAGTGAGCTCAAAAAGCAAATTGAAAATAAGAAACGAAATTATAGTAGCATTAATTATTAAAATGAGATATCCCAGCTGGGTATAGCAGCTTATACATTATAATCACAGAACTCAGGAAACTGAGGCAGAAAGATTGCTGCAAATTTAAGGCCAGCTTGGACTAGAGTAAATATCAGGTTAGTCTGTGCTATATAGTAAGATTTTATCTTAAACAAAAATAAGGGCTGGAGAGATGGCTCAGAGGTTAAGAGCACTGACTGCTCTTCCAAAGGTCCTGAGTTCAATTCCCAGCAACCACATGGTGGCTCACAACCATCTGTAATGAGATCTGGCGCCCTCTTCTGTATACATAATAAATAAATCTTTAAATAAAAATAAAAACAAAGCAGTCCAAACCAAAACAGCTATCCCCTGCCATCCTGTTGTTTTGAGTGTGTAACACCCCATGGCATCTGGTCAATTTGAGTGTGTAACACTCTCATGGCCCTCATCATAAGGGAATGCATTTTATATCATTGTAATCAAAGCATAGCACAGTTTTGTATATTAATTCCTTATTTACTATTATTTCATAGGATTTTAAAGATGTGGCTGCTCCTGTTTCCTAGTTCAGATTATTTTCTTGGTGACTTCAGGAAGATTCACTTCTCCAGCAGTATTGTGTCTGCTGCTCTTTATCTGGGTCTCTGCGTCTATGTCTGAGATGTGACGTGAGGTTTGGGGTACAGCTTTTGACAAATGGACTAGGAGTTAGGGGCTAGGGCTCACATTATTCCCACTTGCCTTCCAAGCCTGGCTCTTGGTGCTGCCCGAGCACCCTCCCTGTCACCTTGTCTTGAGCCTCTGCTCTGACAGCCCCCAGCCTCCCACACATCCAGCTCTGTTCCTCTTCTTCCCTGCAGGGGATCCTCCCTGGACCCTCACGGTTGGATGCTGAGGTCCCCTCTCATCTTCCTTAGACTGAGAGGCCCAAGAAAGGCACATTCCTGGGGGGTGGGGGAGGGAGGGATTTGGTTTCAGAATCAAGACCACAGACATGGCTCTGACTGCCCATTACCAACCCATTTTCTTCCTTCCTGTGTGTGTGAATTAGCCCCAAATGCTACAGAGAAGACCAGTACACTGAACCTCCAGCATAGGAAACTTCTCCACTACCTAGAATTGCGCCACTTACAATAAGAGGGCCCTAGAGATCATTTACACCGTCCCTTAATCTCACAGATGAGAAAAATTTGAGACCTAAGAGTGACTGACCCAAAATGGCCTAATGAGCCCTGCCCCTGTAATTGCTTCCTGTCCTTGATGGAGAGCAGCAAGGCCCATCCAACCCTTATCTAGCCTGGCCAACAAAACCACCATCTCTTGAAACAGCCTTAAAGAAACTGGTAATAGGTGGTTGGGAACAACCTGCCCCCCTCATCCCCCCATCTTACAAAGCTGGGGTGGGGAGGCATCCAGACTGTTGACAAAGTGAATGCACCCAGTGAATGTGCTCAGGATAGTGAAGGAGAAGGGAGGAAGAGAGGGAGGGAGGGAAGGAGGGAGGGAGGGAGGGAGAGGGGGAAACAACATGTAAAGAAGATGAGGAAAGCTTCTTTTAGGAAGTTAATTTTCAGCTTCATAAAGAATGTTACTGTTCAAAGCCTTTGATGCATTTGCTGTGTCCTGTTAGATAGTTCTGGAAGGTTGCGGGGAACTTGGGATTTTGGTTCCAGAGTCCTTCTTTTCAGCACAAGGTCTTATTTCTTGCATGAAGAGTGCTCCTGGATAGCTACAGGCTCTATGGTAGCTCACGGTTAGCCCTGAGCTTGGGCCTTCCCTCTTGGAGGAGCAGGTGTGAACCGGGGTGGTGCTGTGGCGGTGGTGGCCCCCAGCAGACTAGAGAAGGGTTGTTCCGAGCCCTTTCTTGACCCTCTCAGTTTTGGAAGTGAAGTTAGGAGGGTGGGCTTCCCATTCCCACAGGTTGGAGAAACAGAGGAGCCTAGATGATGAGTCCGTTCTTTGATTTCTGACATTTGCTGCTTATGAAATGTGAACCGCCCTGGGTACTTCACACCCACTTACTTATGAAACCAATTTTGCAATCTGGTCTGCTGGGCTTGCTCTGGGAACCCATCTCCATATCCACAGCTGAATCAAGGTGGGGTCAGTGGCCTTCTGTTCTTCACTCCGGGGGACTCGGGACATCCACAAAGCCAGGAAGGCTCACACTTGTTCTTTCTTTGTCAGCCGAGATGCCTCGCCAGTTCCCCAAGTTGAACATGTCCGATTTGGACGAGCAAGTCCGGCTGTTGGCGGAGAAGGTGTTCGCTAAAGTGCTCCGAGAAGAGGACAGCAAAGATGTTATGTCCCTGTTCACTGTCCCCGAGGACTGTCCCATTGGGCAGAAGGAAGCCAAGGAGAGAGAGCTCCAGAAGGAGCTGGCAGAGCAGAAGTCTGTGGAGACGGCAAAAAGGTTTGTTCCCATGACCCAGCTTTCATGTGCGTAGAGTTGTGTGACCTGAGTTGGGACATCTGAGGGAGATGACATGTCCCTGGGTCTCTGGTGCTTTCTTAACCAAGGCCACTTAACTCACAGCTATTTATTGAAGGATGCCTTGCTGCCTCTGCCTGCCTGAAAAGATCAAAAGCCACTGTTCTGCTGATTGTGCATGTTCATGTGCATGCAAGTACATGTGTGGGGGGTACACAGGCATGTGTGGGCACCTACATGTGGAGGTCAGAGGTCAGCCTCAGGTGCTGTTCCTCAGAAATGTTTACCTTGTTTTGTATTGGAAGATTTATATTATTTTTAATTTTAAATTGTGTGTAGGCATGTGTGTCTATGTGAAGGTCTATACATGTTTGAGTGTGGGTACCTGAGGAGCCTGTCTGATTCCCTGGAACTATATAGGTGGTTGTGAGCTGTCTAAAGTGGCATTTGGCCCTCTGGAAGAAGAGTATGAACTTTTAACTGCTGAGCTATCTCTTTAGCCCTAACATCTATTCGTGTGTGTGTGTGTGTGTGTGTGTGTGTGTGTGTGTGTGTGTGAAGCCCTTTGAATGAGCAGTGCAAGATTTTAACTGCTGGAACATCCCTTTGACCTCCACCTTGTTTTTGGGTCTCTCACTGAGACCTGGGGCTCTCTGGCTAAGCTAGACTGGGTAGACCTGTGAACTGACTCTAAAAACCTGCCTGTCCCTGCCTTCCATGTGCTGGGATTATAAACATATAACACCAGGACAGAACTCAGGACTTCATGATTGTGCTGTGGGCACTTTACCAACTGAGCCATCTCTCAGGCTCCCCTGCTGCTGTCATGGTAACAGATTGTAGGTGGAAGCACACACCATTTTCACATAGCATTTCCCTCTTTGGGAATTTAGGTAAAACACTAGTTTTACTTGTTTTCATTTTTTGGTAACATGCTTCACTGTTTGCCAAGCATGCATTGGGACTGCAGGTGCCCCAATGTGCACTATAGATAAAGTTTCTGCCCCATAGAGCTTACACTGGGTGGGGACAAGAATTAAGTAACTGTATAAATTAGTACAAGAATGACAAGTTATGATAAGGACTGGACTAGTCTGAGTCTAACCAGAAAACAAAAACCACCCAAACACTGGAACTAGAATTACAGTGTAAGGAATTGGTTATATGGCTCATGAAGATCTGAGAATACAGACAGGAGAGAGATTTGCCAGAGGTGACATGCAGTAGAGGGCAGTCACCACCTCTAGCCGAGACCGACAATAGAAAGATGTGCTGTGGCTGCATCTGGGGCTGGGGGCACCTGGACTGGGGAAGCTGGACTAGGCAGCGGCTGAGAGCTGTCTCCAGGGCTGAGAGGAAGGCCAGGATTCTGTCCCCAGCTTTACCTTTCCTGGGCCTTCTGTGTTCTCACAGTATCTGCCGCTGGCCAAATCTAGTTCAGAAGCCACATGACACCCTGGGAAAGAGAGGAGAGGGCGTAGATGAGATTGGAGACAATGGGCCTAAGAGTGGTACAAGTGCTATCATGTAGATGATAAGGAAGTGTGTGTTGTGTGTGTGCGTGTGCATGCGCATGCGTGTGTGTATGCGTGTGTGAGTGTGCGTGTGTGTATGCGTGTGTGTGCGTGTGTGAGTGTGTGCATGCGTGCGCGTGCGTGTGCATGTGTGAATGCGTGTGTGAGTGTGCGTGTGTGTGCATGTGCGTGTGCGCGTGCGTGCGTGTGTATGTGTGTGTATGCGTGTGTGAGTGTGCGTGTGTGTGCGTGCGTGTGCGCGTGCGTGCGTGTGTATGTGTGTGTGTGCGCGCGCACATGCGTGTGTGTGTATGCGTGTGTGTGTGTGCGTGTATGCGTGTGTGAGTGTGCGTGTGTGTGCATGCGTGTGCGAGTGTGTGTGCGTGCGCATGCGTGTGTGTGTGTGTGCGTGTGTGTGTGCATACATGCATGTGTGTGTATGTGTGTGTATGTGTGTGTATGTGTGTGTGTGTGTGTGCGTGCGCATGCGTGTGCATGTGCGTGTGTGTGTGTGCGCGCGTGTGTGTGTGTGAGTGTGTGAGTGTGTGTGTGAGTGTGTGTGAGTGTGCATGTGTGTGCGCATGCGTGTGCATGTGCGTGTGTGCGTGTGTGTGTGTATGCGTGTGCGTGTGTGTGCGCGTGGGTGTGTGCATACGTGCATGTGTGTGTGTATGTGTGTGTGTGTATGCGTGTGTGCATGTGAGTGTGTGTGTGAGTGTGCGTGCGTGTGTTTGTGTGTGTGTGTGTGGGGGGATGGGGTGGAAATGAGAATGAAAGTACACTGTTGAAAGATGGGGTAGTTGAGGGTGGTTTTAGTTGACATTTCAAGTCTAGCTGTGGTTTGGCATGTGGCAGCCTGACAGGCAGACAAGTTAACCAGAGCCATGGGCCCTCACACCTCCCAGGAAGCCCATTCAATCAGAGGAAGCGGTCCTCTGTCCCGTGGCTGGAGATGAACAGGGACCTGTCAGGCTAGCCTGTACTCCTAATAAACAGTATGGGTCTCAGGTAAGAGCAATGGGGAAGTTCTCACTTTCTAATTTTCCTGGGCAAGGAGAATTATAGAGGAACACGGTGTCCAGGAGTCTCTAGTGGGGCTGTTAGCTGGACCCCTGTCTGTCCTGCACCCTGCAGACTTCAGCAGCTAAGAATGCCTTGGACCTTAGAACCTCATTGAACACTACTCCGGGACACACCTCACAAGGTCTTCATTTTACTTTTTTAACTTTTTTTTTTTTTTTTAAGGCAAGTTCTCATGTAGCCCAGGCTGGCTGTGAACTCTTGATCCTTCTGCCTCTACCTCTTAAGTTCTAATGTTACAGGCATGAGCCACCGTGCCTGGTTTATATGGTACTGGGGAAGAAACCCAGGGTTTTATGCATGTGAGGCAAGCCTTCTACCAGCTGAGACTGAGCCATCTCCCTAACACAGAGGTCCTCCCCTTTGAAAACAAGCCCCACTTCCTTTTTTTTCTTGGCAGGGTAGGATTTTGGCATTTCCTTGGAAGGATGAAGTTGATATTTGTATAGAGAAGCAGAGGCAGAGCTTGGCCATCTGTAAGATCAGTCTCTGCTTTCCTCAGATGTGCCTTGAGCCCTTGAAGGAAGGGGTCATCGCTAGCCACTGAGTGCCATCCTTGTGTTGGGAGGTAGCTGGCCCCAGACCTACCGCCATGTTCATCCCTGCAAAGGAAAAAGAGTCAGACTATGTGTCCCTTGTCTACACTGCCTTGGCATACAAGGACTGGCCTCAGGGGCTGAATGCTCAGCAGGGCCTTCTGTGCACTGTGAATAGGGCATTCTGGGCCTTCCTAATGAAAGCAGGAGTCCCTGGCATTTGGAATTACCAAGAATAATAAGTGTCTGAGGCAAGTTTCCACAGACATCTTCAGAGGGAGCCTGTACTTTCCCATCAGAGCCCAGGCCCAGAGCAAAATGGAAGCTTTGTTACTCTTGATCCAAATGGCTCTCTATGGTCTCCAGAGAGTTGGCCGCAAACTCTCCAGAAATGTATTCTGTCTTTTCCTGCTAGGTGGAAGTTTCCTGGTTTATCTCCATCTGATTCCCTGACTTGGGAACTGTATCTGCCTCTCACTTCCCAGGGTCCACTCTAGGCCTTAGCCAGGTTGGAGACCAGTAGGTATCAGCAAAGAAGAGGTGTCCTGCCTGCCCATTGCCACCATGCATGTGACAGCTGGGTTCTGCCACTCACTAGCATGCTCTGTGACTCAGGGGCAAAATAAGAAAGCTCTCTGGGCCTCAGGTTCTTCCCCATCTAAAAGGGGGGTGGGTGATAATGGACAGTCTTTATGGGACATTTTGAAGTATGGTGGAATTAGCGTATGTAAAGGGCTTAGGCTTTCTGTTCCTGAGATTGGCAGCAATAGCACCCACTGCTGTTGGGTGCTGACAGTGAGCCCAGTCCTAGGCCTCTCGATTTTCCATCCCTCCCTTCCTTCTCATATTAAGCCTGGAGTGGGTACTCTTGGTGTCAACATGGCTGGCTCAGCAAGTAGAGCCCTTGGAAGTTGAATCGACTTGCACAAGGACACAGTAGTGATGGGACATGTCCTGTGATCTCACGCTGTGGCCAGGACACTGTCCTGCCCTCTGAAGTGACCCCTGATGCTGCTCCCTGGGATGTAGCTGCTGCTCCTGAGTGACATGTAGAGGAAATCCAGCCAGAGCTTCATTTCTGAAAGATACCTGGACCCTTGACTGTTTGTCAGATGTCCTGGGGACCCCCGGGGCTGGGTACACTCACGTGAGGTTTGTTTCTTTACTTCACTGCTCCCTGGAGGAGCCTCTGTGTAGCCATTCAGATACCAACATCTCCAGGGACGATACCATCCCAGCTCCTTGTCCATCAGTGATCCCTCCCGATATTCTGAGCTAAGTGGTGACAAGGAGCCTTGGGACCAGACACAGGCCTGACGGCAGCAGCAGGTCTCCAGATCCCCAATCTGTGAGTCTGTATTTCTAACTGAGACACAAAATGGGTCTTGTAGTTTGGGACACGCCCCTCCCTGAACTCCATCTGCTCTGAATGCCATGGTGCTTGCAGAAGGCTCTTCTTATGGCACCATATTTTCTTCTCTTACTTAGACAAAACAAAACACCTACAACTCTCTTTAAATCTAACATAGAGGCACAAGCCAGAAGCTGAGCTGTGAGCAGGAAAGATGAGCACCTGTCCCTTGGTACCCTGCTGTGTAGGACTGCCAGCTCTTGGAACAGGCTGGGGTTTAGACACAGCCCGGTGGAGCTGGGGACCAACTCAAGGCTGCTAGTTTTGTAGGTCAGGCCCAGATCTGTAAGACCACTCCTCAAGGGCTGTGGCTGTCTGCCTTTGACAAGAGCTAGGATCTAAAGGATGGAGGGTGGGCTGCCTTTGAAAGGAATGTCTGGAGGCAAGCCCAGACTGGAGGGCCCTGGAGTTGCCGGAGGGTCTTGTGTCCCTGTGAGGCTCCCATGTGTTTCCTAGCATGTAGAAGGCACAGCTTACAGAAATCATTAGAAAAACCAGAATTGTTAAACATGCAGGCTTTTTTCTTCAAGGAAAGGACACGACTGACACCTGTTCAACCAGAACGATAGGGTGGACAATGTCTAACAACCTGGTGATCTTTTGTTATTCTATGGAGCCAGCCTTTCTGAATCCCCCAAATCCTGAGCATTGCTTAGACCCTAATCCTGAGCTTTGTCTCTCAGTAAATAGAACCCATCCTTATGAAAGAGGCCCCAGGTCTCTTTAATCAATTAATTGAACCCATTTTTAAACCCTTCCTCCCTAGGCCCAGATGCCTGAGCACTGTTTCTCAGTCAGTAGAACTCATTCTTATGCCTAAGGTCATAGGTGCCTTGCTACAAAGATGTGCTTTCCAAGGGAGTTTCGATGCAGCCACCCCTGAAGCTTTGTTGTGGCAATTGTCATGAGGAGACAGTCCCCCAAATCTTACTGTGTTTAAATGTGTCAAAACAAATAAAAACAAATAAATGAACTGCTTGGTCCGACTCTCAAAGTTTTTGACCTAGCCCCGGCTAAGGTGCCGACCAGAGTTTCATTCTTAACTTACCTGACCCAACACTAGCAGAGTTCATTTCCTACTAATGCGTGTGTTGGAACTCAGCCAACTTTGAGGACACCATGGAAAATGTTCTGAGCAACCCGTGTGCATACTAGAGTGCCTCCATCTCTCCCGTTTCTTTCTGCCTTTCCCTCTTCCCTTTCTTTTACAGCTGTTCTGAGATCATTCATGTGCCATATAGTCCATCGACTTACTGTGTGCGTAGTTCATGGGGTTTTAGTGTATTTACTCACATGTCACCAATATTGTAATCAGTTTGAGAATATATTATTATTATTTAAATTTTTAATTTAATTAATTAACTTTGTTTATTTGAGACAGGGCTTTGCTCTGTATCCCTGGCTGGTCTGGTACTCATTATGCAGCCTAGGCTGACTTCAAACTCCTGACAATCCTTGTACCTTAGCTTACCTCAGCGTCCCCTGCTGGAATTACAGGTGCACACTGCAAAGCCTAGCTTTAATTATGTGTTTGTGTGTGTACATATATACATAAATAATACAATGAATATATATGATTGAAAGAGAGAGGAATGTCTTGCTATGAGACTGATCCTGGCCTTGGGCCCATGGTCCGCCTGTCTCAGCCTTTTGAGTATGGGGATAACAGATATGTATCACCATGTCCAGGCCTTGAACTTTGTGATCATTCCCAGAAGAAACCCAATGCCCTTGACCCGTCATCTCTTAGATACTCCTACCTCTGATCTTGTCTCCTTATTTTAGAACATGTTCTGATAAGTATATCTGTCTTGCTTTTCAGTACCATGGTAGATTTGAACAAGAAAACTAGCCAGGTGGATCTAGAGCGAGCTCCAGAACAGGCACCAAAACTACACAGAGAAACCCTGTCTCGAAAAACCAAACCAAACCAAACCAAACAAAGAAAAAATTAGGAACGTGTTTTTTGTGGCCTGAGCCTGTTCTTAGTTTGTAACAAGAACATGCTCAAAGGACCTGCTTCAGGAGAATTAATGGATTAAATGGACTAAGTGACAGGCGAGCACTGTGCTGGGAGCACCTCCTTGCACTTGTTCCTGTTTGGTAGTCAGCAGGGAGGGAGGAGCCGACAATTACAAAGGGTAAATATAAGCATTGGAAGCCTAGAAGTCTAGGGACACAGCGTCTCTGAGATCGTGACTGGATAACACGAGGAGGAGGGCCTGAGTCAGCCGGGGAGAGTTTCAAATAATGTCCTGAGTGCTTTGAACAAGAGCTTGGGATTTAGGGATTTCATTGAGGAATGCCTCGGAAAATTATTTTTAATTGTCAGGATATAAAGGGGGCAGACTTAGGGGAAGCATTTGGCTATTTAGAACAGCTGCCTCTCTGAGAATGTTTTGAGTAAAATCAATAAATGGGTATTTGTTATGAATTGAGTGGAGTATAGCTGAAGTGCCATTAAATTATCTTATTTTATGAATCTTACTAAACCAGAGTGCATAACTTTTTATTTAGATTCATAGTTATCAACAAAGCTTTGTTTAAAACATCCAATTCATCTGCTTTTACAGTGAGGAATAGAGATTGTAACGTTTACTATAAAGGGCAGTAAAAGGGGGCTGGGGAGATGGCGCCATTTTAAAGCACCTGCTGTACAAGCGTGAGGTCCTGGGTTTGACCCTCAGCACCTAATAAAGAAAGTGGGCGTGATTGTATGCACCTACAATTGCACCTCTGCAGGGGTGGAGGCAGGAGGATCCCTGGCTTTGCTGGCCAGCCAGGCTAGCTGAATTGGTAGCTCCAGGTTCAGTGAGAGACCCTGTCTCAAAAGCCTAGGTGGAGAACCATTAAGGAAGACAACTGATGTTGACCTCTGACCTCCACATACATACACATGAGCATGTGCATCCCTACCTCACACGTGTACATACACACAAACATGTGCATCCCTACCTCACACATGTACATACACACAAACATGTGCATCCCTACCTCACACGTGTACATACACACAAACATGTGCATCCCTACCTCACACATGTACATACACACGAGCATGTGCATCCCTACCTCACACGTGTACATACACACGAGCATGTGCATCCCTACCTCACACATGTACATACACACGAGCATGTGCATCCCTACCTCACACGTGTACATACACACAAACATGTGCATCCCTACCTCACACGTGTACATACACACGAGCATGTGCATCCCTACCTCACACGTGTACATACACACAAACATGTGCATCCCTACCTCACACATGTACATACACATGAGCATGTGCATCCCTACCTCACACATGTACATACACACAAACATGTGCATCCCTACCTCACACATGTACATACACACGAGCATGCATGTGCATACTTACAAAGTAAATAAATTGCAGTAAAGGACTGTGCTTTTCTCTGACCACTGGAGTCTTTCAGGAAGAAAGACAGCTGGGCAGGGCTGGGAAAGCGTGATGGGGCCAGAGGAAGGGTGTGGAGGCAAATGGGGTCTGACCTTGGTCAGGCTGGGAAAGGAGGAAAAAGGAAGCCTTCCAGTGATCAAGAAGGACCTAAGACAAATAAGGAAGGAGGGCTTGTGAGTCTCTGCAGCTCATGGGCTTCTGGATGTGGAAGAGTTACACCCTCCCAGTCAGGCTGCTGGTCACCTGGCCACGTCCACAGAACGAGCGGCCTCCACCCCTGTTCCCTACACACTGTCTGTAGGCACCTCTGAGGGCAGTTAGCATACAGCGTGCCCATCGCCAGCTGTTTCCATGTCCTCCCCACATAGGCTGGATCTCTGGTGTCAGGTGGACAGCATGTGCCAGCTCTTCAGCTGCTCCTCTCCTTACACAGGGGTCTCATTTCCATGTGGAGCAGCTGAGTGTGTGCAAGTGCAGAGACCTGGCCCACTCCCTGGCGTGCACAGTGTGCTATCAGCCATTCTTTGCTGGTTGCTGCCCCCAGCTTTAGTCTTGCTTTTCATCTGGAGATGGAGAGACCACTGGGATGAACTAATATGCTGTGGGATGAACCTCCAAAACCTGCCATTCTGAAGAGCCCCCCCCTCTGTCCCTGTTGCCCCATTGTTCCCACGCCCAGTCTGGATTAGGTGTCTCCTCTGGGATCCCAAAATACCCCATGACATGACCACATTGCATGTTAAACATGTGTCCAACTTTCCGGCCCATCTCTGTGATCCTAGTGAGCCTGTGGAACCTGGGCTTATATTTGATGTACCTGTCATTACCTGGGACCTGGCCCTCAGAGGTTTATAAAGTGGGGTCATGAGTGGCCCCTTGCCTCACTGTGCATTTTGGAGAGCTTAGTGGGAGCCTTCTGTTTCCCTAGCTGGCCTTGGACAGATGCACAAGAGCAAAGGCTTCAGGAGGCTCTGAGAAGAGCCTCCATGCTAACTTCTGGACTTGGGTTTAGTATGTGAAACAGATGTTATAGGAAGGCTTTGGGGGAACAGGCAGAGTAGCAGTGGGAATTTGATGAACAGCAGGGATAGTTAAGGAAGGGCTGTAGTGTAGGTGGGGACACTGGACTGGTCCCGGAGAGAACACACCAGCTTTCCTTATTGTAAGAAGCTCCCTGTGGCCCATGAAGATGAAGATGCTCCCAAGCCCAGGCCTCAAGCTCGGTATGGAATTGGTGTCTTCACAGTGGCAAACCCTGCCAGCGCCTGGGCAAGCAGGCTATTTCTGCCAGGTGGTTGGAGGAAGGAAGGATCAGGCCAGCTGTGCCAGAGTGAGCTGGCTAACCCTGGTGCCCTAGAGGCTAGCACAAGGTGTGACAGGTGGGCTGTGGACAGACAGTTGAGTCCCTGGTGACGAAGTGTTTTATATCAGTGGCAACAGGTCACACTTTGTTCGACTCTGTGAGAGTTTGCACTGGCCTGGCCAGGAACAAGTGTTTGGTAAATGTTTATTAAACGATGCGTCACTCAGGAATGGAGGGCTGGGCGCATAAGTCTGTCAGGTCTACGGCCAGAGACCTTCTGGTTCTCTAAGTCTGCTGAAGCTTTTGGTGCTTCTGTGTGACTTTTTATTATTGTGACACATGCAGGGCTCATATAGCCTTGTGTGGGAAAGAGTATGTGTATGGCATATGTGCACACACCCACATATACACATGTCTGCATACTAGTATACTAGTCTATGGTCTATTGTAGGCAGAACTAATCAATCAATTGATTAATCTTGTGTGTCTGTGTGTGTGCTTGCGCACACATGTGCACACACATGTAGAGGCCAGAGGTCTTTGTCAGATGTCTTCCTCTGTGGCTCTCTGCCTTATTTCTTTTAGACACTGTCTCATACTGACCCTAAAGGTAGGCATTCTATCTAGACTCACCAGCTGGCCTGCAAACCCTCAGAATTATGTTTCTGCCTCCCAGGGCTGGGACAGGCATGTGTCACCAACTCCCAGATTGTATGAGGGTTCTGGGATCTGAACTCAGGTCTTCATGATTGTGTGGCAGTCACTACCCTTGGGCCATCTCTCCATACCCCATAGGCAGAATTTTTTAAATGTCTCTCTCTGCCAAGATGCCGTGCTCTGATCTCCAGACTTTGTGTATATAAGCTGTTGATCTTGTGATTACCCTGCAGGAAATGCATCACCTGACATTAAGGCGGGGAGGTTGTCAGTGGACTGGATCTAATTACAAAGGCTGTCAAAACAATGCTTGTCCAGGCTAAGCACGGAGAGGGAAGTCAGAGAGACTGGGAACACAGAACGCTCAGGGGTTTCTTGACTGAAGACTGAGGGCTCTCCTCAAGGATCAGAGTGCTGTCTGTAGGGGCCAAGGTGACCTCTGGCCAAGTCACCAGGCAACTGGGGATCTCAGTCTTCACAGTCATGCAGAACTGAATTCTGCCAACAATCTGACTGATCTTAGAAGAGAATTCTTTCCGGAGAGCTCAGTGCAGCCAATGTCTGTTTTGGCCTTTGGATGGCCTGAGCTTGGAGCTCTGCCAATCCAGCTGACCTTCTCACCAGCAGAACTGGGGAGTCACAAGTGGGCATTGGTTCAAGTCACCAAGTCTGTGGCAATTTGTTACACAGCAATAGACAATAGCATTTCTGCTTCCAGATGTTAGCTCAGTGATTAGCTGATGGTGATTCCATCCCCCACCCTGCCCCTCTCCAGGATGGTAGCCTCGAGGAAGTGGTCCAGCCATTTTAAACTACCCTTGGACTTTTAAGTGTGAGCTCTCAGCCTGTGAATGTTTTTGTATGACAGTCTGTCTCATGTAGCCCAGGCTGTCCTTGAACTCGCAGACTATCACACATTGTCCTTTCATTCTGATTGTTCTATCTCTAGCCCTGATTGTTTCGATTACCAGTGTGTGTGTGTGTGTGTGTGTCACCATGTCTGATTTATGTGGTAGTGGGAATCAAACTCAGGACTTTAATGAATTCTAGGCAAGCACCCTACCAACTGAGCCATATCCCCACCCACGTGTGACGGTCTGGCTAGAGCCACAGTGAATATGGGCAAGAGGAGTTCTCTGGGTGCTAGCTGGTGGGTACTGGCTTCCTCAATGGAACAGATGTATTCATTCCTTTTGGGGCATTAATAGAAGAACCCTAATAGGTTCTTGAATTAGGCAGTCTTCCAGATTTTTTTTTTTTTAACCTTTCTTACTTATTGCTCACCTGAGAAGTTACCCATTGCTTCTTCTCAGTTGGGCTAGACCCCAGGCTAGACTGAGGCATAAGGGGATAATGGTGGTGTAGAGATGAAACAGTGATTGATAGGTGTGGGTGTGACCCAGAAACTGGACTCTCATGGGGTGAGCTGAGCTGAGTCAAGATGTCCAAAAGATGCCCTTAGGGGAACCTCTGTGCTCAGGGTGCATCTAACAGCCAGGACTGGCTGGCTGGTCCACACCGGCATCTGTCCTCCTTGGTGCAGGGTGTTGGCTAAGTTCCAGGTGAAGGACAGCAGGCCAGGGGAAACCTGGGGTGGGGTTTCTGGCTGAGGTTCCTGAAGCAGCCATGGGAGCCCCAGGGAGGTACCTCCTGAGAAAGGATCAGTTCCATTCTCGGCTGTGAGCAGCCTTGTCTCAGGGAGGTGGGAACACAGGTCCATAGGGTAGACAAGTGAGAGCCAGAGAGGCCCATGGCAAACAGGTAAGGGTGAACTGGGTTTTGCAAGGTTGGGCAGGGAGGAGACCTGAACGGTGGCCAGCTGGAAGCTGACTGCTTCTGGGTGAGCATGGGCCCACTTGGGATGGACTGATTTCCCATGCCCAATGTCACCTTCTATTGCTGTGAAGAGACACCATTTCCAAGACAACTTATAGAAGAAGTTGTTTAATTGGGGACTTGCTTATGGTCTCAGAGGCTGAGTCCAGCCGCTGCTGCTGCTGCTGCTGCTGGCGGCATTATCCCAGTGCTGAGTAATTCCTTCCTGAGGATCCCAGGACTTGGAGTGAAGTCAACTGAAACATTCTTGATTTTGTTAACGAAGGAAGTCATCACAAATCAGACTTACAAGTAACCATGAACTTGCAGCATTTTAAACCAGCCTTGAGGATTTGGCTTTCGGTGCCGGAACTGGAGGTCCAAGGTCCAGGCCTCACACTGGTGCTGGTCAATTCCTCTCCTATAGTAAAGACACATGCAGATCTGTACCAGCTCCGGCTGCCGCCAGGGCAGCAAACATCAGGCTTGAGGAAGGAGAAGCTGCCTAATGGCTGGAGAAAGCAGCTGCCTTGCTGTGTGATTTTGTGTAAGGTCCCTCTGTCTCTGGGCCCTAACCAAGGAGGTTGACAAATTGATTACTCCCGTCCTTTCTGGTTCCTGTGCCCAGATTTGTAGCTAAAACACAATGTTGTGTCTTTGTGTCCCTGTTCATAATCTTCCTGGAGATGTCCTTTGTCAGGGATTAGGGTCTGGCTTACTTGAAGAGAGTGTGCTGCCACACCTTGGGGAATGCCTCTCTGACCCAGTGTCACCTCCATGTCCATGCACTGTGGTAGTGGAGCCCCTGCAGTGTTGTCTGTTTCTGTCTGTCTGTCTGTCTGTTCCCTGTCACATTGACCCAGTGTGCAGTGAGTCTCCCAAAACTCCACCCACAGCAGTGAGGCGTGACCATAGGCGCAGTGTCTGGAAGGCTGGATTGAGGAAGTCATAGGCAACCAGAAACTTGTGTGTGTGCAGGTGCGGGGGTGGAGGCCAGAGGTCGATGTCGGCCTCTGTTGAGCTCCACCTTAGTTTTTGAGACAGTCCCTTCACCGAACCCCGAGGCTCTCTGCTTCAGCTAAATTGACTGACCAGAGAGCTGCCCCGCCCCCGCCCCCCCCCCCGCCCCCGCCCCCTCCCCGCCCCGGTCCATTTGTGCTGGGTCACCCATGCCCGCAGTGATGTCCAGCTCTTATGTGGATGCTGGGGCTCTGAACCCGGGTCCTCATGCTTGTGCAGCAAGTGCCTTATCACTGATCATCTCCTCGCCCTCCAGAAGCTTCTTAGTGGTACCCAGCACCGGCGATTGATGGCAGCAGCATTCTCTGCCTCCCGAGACTCTCCCTGTTAGCAGCTGATATCTCCCCTGTCCCTTGTTCTTGGCTCTTAGAAAGAAGAGTTTCAAGATGATCCGGTCGCAGTCTCTGTCCCTGCAGATGCCAACACAACAAGACTGGAAGGGCCCTCCAACTGTCAGTCCAGCCGTGTCTCCTGTAACCCCTCTGGTCCCAGGAGCCACTTCCAAGCCTGGGCCAGCACCCTATGCCATGCCCGAGTATCAGCGGGTCACTATCAGTGGAGATTACTGTGCCGGGGTAAGGTCATACCCACCCTTGAAGCCTGGCTCAGTGTGTGTGTCTGGGAGGTGGTGGAAGGGGGCCCCTAGTGGAGACTCTGGGGTGTGGGCATGTCTCAGGAGCTGCCCCATCCTGGTGTGCAAGACCAAAGGCTTCAGGCTGGCATGCTGGGGCTGTGGCTGTGCTCAGTTAATTCTGTGTGCCCTCTGAGAAGGGTACCAACTAGATCTATCAAGATTCCCAGTGTCCATGGAGACTATGTGATGGTATTGACTTGTGTAAAATTAGCTCTTACAAGCTTAGGTCAAATCTTTAAATATAGGCTAGGAATCCCTCAACCAGCAAGAGAGGCTTTTGATGAGAAAATGAATAAACTTTTTCTACTCAACAGTCCCCTTAGAGATGATTCTATGTTAATTTATGAAAGAGCTCCCTTGTTCTTCTTTAGGGGTGCATAGCATTTCATTGTGTTGTTGTACCACATGCATATTGACTTCTTGGGGATGGGAATTTAGATGGGAACTAATGAAGTTCTTTTTTGGCCAGACTGCTGCTCTGCCAGCTCCAGGCTTTCAAGCCTTAGCCTCCTGGCCCGGGCTTGGTGTCCACCTCACGCATATGGGCAGAGTAGAGGATAGAAGTGGGCTGCATGCATGCTGAATGGAACATAGGAGCTTGCACGGTTACCCCCCTTCTTCCTTCCCTTTGTGTGCATATCTAGTGAGGCTATGAGAGACTCACTGACCTTGCTGAGCCTGGCACCCAGAAGGTCTGGGGCTAGCCACTGGGCCTGCGGGGCCCACAAGCTTGGCTAATGGCTGCTCCTCCCCGGAGACCCTGCACCTTCTCTGAACTCCTTGGTTACCCCCTGAGCCCCTTGTCAGGCAGAGTCCTTTGGCTTTTCTGTGGGTGGGGACATGGCTTTTGTGTGTCTGCTCTGAGGCCAAGCCCCTGGGAGGTGCAGAGAGGAATGGATCCACCCTTGTGTGGGTATTTGAGACAGAAAGGGAGCTGCTTCCACTTTAAAAAGCAAGGAGTCAGATTTGGTGAAATCAATGAGAAAAACATGTTGACTGCTTCTCTCTGGTGACAGAGTAGGACAAGGGAGACAGAGGGTTTGTACCCATGACTCTTTATTTATCCACCCCAAGGGCATCTGAAGCAATTAGGAGAAATGTGACTATCAGGGTCTTGGGAGACAGGTGCACAGATATCTGTAGATGCACAAATTTCAGTTAATTTCACCAATGATGCTACAAGGCAGAGGAGGAAAATTCCAGGCCCAGCTTCCCTCACTCTGCTCCTCCAGCTTCCTGCACCTCACCATTGGTGTCCCCTCCCTCCTGTCTGTCTGTCCGTCTGCATCTCATCAAGCAAACAAGACTTCAGTGACATTTGTCTTCACTGAGTGACTAGGGTGATGGAGGCTGGGAAGGCGATCAGAGATCTCACAGGCCTCTGAGTGTGAGGAGAGCATCCCGGAACTCTGTGGATCAGTCAGATCAGGGTCTGAAGTTGGACTTTGTAATCTCCTGGCAGTGATGGATCCTTTCTGGGCCTAGTTTCCCCAGTTAAGAAACAATATGAAACCCATGGAAGATCTAGTGCTAAAATGTGACTTTGAACCCGCTGACCTGATGAGTCGGGTGGTTGCCAGATTGATTGACAGCTCAGGGTTGGCCGAGCAGCAGCCTGAGAACGTAGATGTTTTGCTTTTAGCATCTGGGGATTCATGGAATTTCTCAGCAGAAAATGATGGGGGTTATCCTTACAAGGGACAGGCCCAGGCTCTGTATGCTGGGTGCAGCCACAGGCTTCTGGTTCAATCAGGATCCTTGAGACCAGTCTGGGGTGTGCAGGCTGAATACCTGTCTCCTCCGAGCAGCCCTATCTCTCTTCCTGTGTCTCCTGTGTCAGGGTCTCAGAATGCAGAACCTGGCTGTACTTCCAGTCTTGATTTATTACCAAAAGGACACAGAGCCAGTCAGCAAAGGGGAGGGACACACAGGGTAAGGTCTGGGGGTACCAGGGCAGGCTCCAGTGGGTCCCTCCCAGTGAGGCACCAACACCTAGTGACCATCAGGGAAGCTCATTAGAGACTTGGCTTTGCTCACACATCTGCATATAGCATATCCCCAATTCCAGACTCTTGGTAGGAGCTCAGGTACCCAGCATAAATCCTAGTGTTTGTGTAAAAGATCACACACAGCAAGCCCCTCTCATAGTCTGATGGGAACTGTCCTGAAATCCAGGTTCACGGGCACCAGGCTTGCACAGGACCTCTCCAAACACAGTTGTCTCTGGCTTGTGGGCAGACCCTCTCTTGCATGCCTTCTTGCTGCAGATCACTGTAGAAGACTATGAACAGGCTGCCAAGAGTCTGGCCAAGGCCCTGATGATCAGGGAGAAGTATGCACGGCTTGCCTACCACCGCTTCCCACGGACCACAGCCCAGTACCTGGCTCATCAGGGGGAAAGTGTACCTTTGGAAGAGGGTCTTCCAGGTATGGAGTCTTGGGAGCAAGTGGGATCCTTTGTGTGGGCCTGACGCAGGAGTTGGTTGGGGCTTTTTGTTGGCTGTGTATTTTTCTACCAGTGGGTGGGACTCTTGACGTGTTTGAAACAGTACAATCACATGGTAGCACAGGATGGGTTGGGTGGGATTAGATACAGTGCCCATGTGCCCTGGACAGAGCAAGCAGACTATGAAGCGAAACACACTTGTATTTGTATCGGGATCTTGCCAATTTCTTAGACCTTGAGCAAACTGCATCCCTAAATTTCAGTTTTGCAGTCTGAAAAATGGAATGCCAGCAAAAGCTGTTTCCCTGGGTGAGGCTGTGTGAATGTGTGTGGAGTATTTAGTACAGATCTGGCATCTAGAATGTTCCATAAATGGCAGCCACATTTATGCTGCAAATTTAGGGAAGGGGGATGAGAAAGGACACCTCCTGATGTAGTGAGGGACCCAGGAGCAGCAGAGGCTGGAAATGAAGTCACTAAAACAAGGGCATGGGGACCGTCACCCTCGAAACCTAAGGATGAGGATCAGAAGAGGAGCTGGGGATTGCATTGAGACCGGAACCCTGGCCACCTTGGGGTGACGGGTGCTAGGCTGTCCCTGTTTCTGGCCCAGTCTGTGCTAAGTATCCATTACCACCAGGGAGGGGCCTGGGTAAATCCCAGCCTTCCCAAGGCTATTTCCCTGTCTCTCAGGGGGGCAGGACCCCAGTATTGGAGGGGCCAGGCGGGAATGACTGTCATATGCGCTTTGTATGGCAGAAGGCCCTGTGTTGTGGGCTTGAGTGTGGTAAGGTCTCTGGGTGGGCGGGCTGTGGTCTCACACAGGCCTTTCCAACTCTCTGCACCTTACACAATACTAGCACTATCTAGAGGTTCTTGGGCTGGCCTCTTGCTGTGCTTGATGGGCCATTAGCATCCTGCTCTGCTGTATTCTGCTTTCTCTGTGGCCATCACAGCTCAGGGTCAGCCTGTTCCGGAGTCTGAGGCAGGACACCCTGCCCTGGACCCCAAGTGCTTCTTCCAATCAGGAGCCAAGGTTCCTCCTGCCTGGCAGGCAGCCGGCCTGCCAGGTGCTGGCTGACTTGCTGTGTTTATTCCCTGGCTAGAGACAGCTGATTAGGAGCCCCAGAACTCAGAGACTAATGAGAATGCAGATGCTCTCGACAGCTGATGATTGTGTTCCCAGAAAACCAATTGGATGGAAGCTGTAAATGTCCTAAGATGAAAATGCATTGAATACATCCAACCTATGTTAACCATGCTCAGAATGTTTCTGTGAGCCTACAGCTGGGCAAAATCATCAACTACTTAGTAACAAAGTGCTAAATATCCCATGTAACTCATTGAGTATCATGCTGGCCGACAGACACACTTCTGCACAATTCTAAAGTCAAAAGAAAAATCATTAAATCGAGCCATCGGAAACACCTGCTTATAAAGCATCTCCCTACCCACGCTTTTTACAGCCCTCCCATCAGCCTGCTGGGTAAGGGGTGTCTCAGGTGAAGAGTCAGATAGAGAGGCAAAGGGGTTTTCAGAGTCTCACAACCAGGAAATAGTGGAGGTATTTTACTGCTTGGGTTGGGCTGACTCAACCCAGCTCCCTGCTGGCAAGTAACTCCATCCTGGGCAGTTCCTGGGGATGCGGGGGATGGGGTGGGTAGGAGGGTGGGTGTGTGTGTGTGGGTGTGTGGGTGTGGATGGAAGCAAGGGTCTGGTCGCTGCTCCTTTTGCTCTTTGGGGACAGGGTGGCTTCTGTCTAATTCCTCGTCTGCCTTGGGCTCAGAAAAAAAAAATGTGGGAAGAGGGGGTAATTATTCTCCTCAGACATTGCCAGTGTTGCCCATTCTCCCACTGGAAGAACACTCACCCATTCTGTTCTAAAAACTCAAAATAAAATAAAACAAACATTCCTGGGAGCCAAGGAAGCAGAAGAAGGTGAAGTCCATTTTAATTAAGCTAAACATATACTTATGAACACACACAAGTGCATACACCACACCACCACACACACACACACACACACACACACACACACACACACACACACTGATGTGCCAGCCTTGGGATAGGGTTGCCTAGAGACTGGACTATAGTAGCTAACAACACAAATCAGTGCATCATCTGATACCCAAGGTGTGAAGAACAAATTATTCCACACAGTGCTGAGGGTTAGTTATACAGACAAGCAAACCCAGGAAGCTGACAGACTGCACGAGTCACTTGGCCATCACTCATCCTGTTTTGCAGACTTCCATCCTCCCCCACTGCCCCAAGAAGACCCTTACTGCCTGGATGATGCGCCCCCCAACCTGGGCTATCTGGTCCGCATGCAGGGAGGCATTCTCTTTGTGTATGACAACCAGACGATGCTGGAACGCCAGGAACCCCACAGCCTGCCCTACCCTGACCTAGAAACCTACATCGTGGACATGAGCCATATTCTGGCACTCATCACTGATGGCCCCACGTAAGCCAATTACCCCGACTGCCCCTTTCATTGTGTGGGTGCTGTGGGAAGGAGCAGCAGGCTTCAATGCATGCAAACCATCCTGGATTTTCCTTTGGGAGATGGTACAGGCTTAGAGTTGTTACTGCTGGTCCTCGCTGCACACACGTGTGCAGGAGCTTCTGTGTGTAGTGGCTACTTGTGTCTTTACAGGCCAGGAAACGCTACAGAGAGCTGTCAGCCTGAGGCATGGGCGAGCAGGGAGGGATCAATGAAGTCTCTCTTCTCTTTAGCTCTTGGGCTTTCTGTGTTTTTGAAAGTAGCACACAGGGAGCCTGGGGCCCTTTGTGACTCCCACCCATGCTCGAGGGCTTGGCTGGAGCTGACAGGGCAGGTAGGTGGCTCTCTTCCTGGCAGGGGTATGAGCTAAGCAATAGTGAAGCGTCAGTTACCCATACTTAGGGAATAGGAGTCTGGGAAAGTGAGGGGTCACCACAGTGCCATGTACCGCCTCTCTCAATCCTCCTTTGGGGTTTGCTATGAAGGGTGTAGTCTCTGAGAAAAAAAAGCAGGGCTGGGAAGGGTGGCCAGCTAGCTCTTGGTCCTCACTGATCAGAGGCCAGAACTAAGACCCCGGAGAAGAAGGGACAGTTTCTGGGAAGCCTTCCTTGGCCAAGGGTGTGAGCAGTGACTCTTGTCTGAGAAGTTGTCTAGGAGAGTCCTTCTTGGGACAGACACTGGACAGAGTGCCATTAACCTTCCTTTCCCACCCTGAGACCCTTGTGCTCACCCCAGGGCTTGTCTCTGCAGGTAGATGATGACACTGCTGTGGGGTGGCATTGAAATGTTATTATTGCCGTGTGTGTGTGTGTGTGTGTGTGTGTGTGTGTCTGCATATGAGGAGGTCAGAAGCAGCCAGGTCCCCTGGAGCTGGAGTTACAGGCAGTTGTGATTTGTGTACTTGGAATCAGGTCTTCTGCAAGGACAATATATGCTCTTAACCACTGAGCCCTCTCTCTAGCTCCAAGAAGCCGCTCTTTGTGGAGGCCTAGGGGACTAGATAAGAAGGCAGCTGCTGTTTGGGAATGCTGAGGAAGCAGGATGGCATGAATTGTGGTCAATTCTGTGTGGCTGGGCAGTTGATCTGGGTGTGGGAGACAGCAGTGATGCTCACCTTTGCTGGCCAAGGAAAGCTCCTCTGAGTGCTTTCTCTGGGTGGGGAGCCTGGAGGGTCAGCCCAACAAAGCTCTCTGTCCTGGAGTTCCTCACCTGCCCCTCACTGAAAATGTCCTCTTCCTGCAGGAGTCTCAGAGTTGAGGAGCCCTCAGGTCTTGGGATCTAGGGACCGACTGTTGGTCGTGGGTGGATGGTTGGTGCCTCTGCATTCCAAGGTAGCTGGGCTGTACAAATAGTTCGATTGTTTTATTGATATTCCGGACCATGAATTCTATCTTTAAAGGATTCGGGTAGCTGAGGAGAGGTGAGGAGACAGCAGGGACTGCTCAGTCAGACATTGACATGCACTTCAGTCTGGGGTACTACCATGTCCACAGTCATGCACCGGGATGCTTATTCCTGTGCTAATCGCCCAAACACATAAGACAACAAAACCTGCACCGGGCCCCAGAGTTGGGGCTTTCCTCCCCTGTGTTTAACCGTACCCTCACAGGCATGATGGCATATGTGTGCAGGCCAGGACTGAGGGAAGCTGGAAGCATCTCCTCTCTTCCTCCTCCATCCTATCAGAGCCTGACCACCCAGGGGTCACCATTCTCTCTGGAGGTCGCTAAACCGCTGTTTGATGTGACTTCCTGCTGTGGTCTCTATCTCTCACCAACTTGCAGGAAAACCTATTGTCACCGGCGACTGAACTTTCTGGAATCCAAGTTCAGCCTTCATGAGATGTTAAACGAGATGTCAGAGTTCAAGGAATTGAAGAGTAACCCCCACAGAGACTTCTATAATGTGAGAAAGGTACGTCACAGCCAGGGTTCAAGCCACTCACCTGAATCTGTTTAGGGCCAGAGGTGGGTGAGCATCAGGTCTCCTGGCTGGTCAGGTTTCTTGGCCAGAGGAGCCTGGTATGATGAGATGCGCATGTGCAGAAGGAAGACTTGTAAACTGGGTCTTCAGACAGCACGGTACCAGTCTAGATCTGTGTGGTATGCCTTTGCTGGGACCCGGCTCTTTCTCCAGCGTCGGAACATAGCCTGCTGACTGGGCCGAACAGTTAGGCACTGGTGGTTTTAGGGGAGCGAATGTGTTGGAGTCATCACGGAGGAGAAGCTGTCAGGACGTCTTTGGACTTAGGAGGTGGCAGGTTAAAGAGAGTGACTGAGCTGCTCCTGTCTCTGTCCCTCTTCTACCCACGGAATGGCTGAGTGTCTCTGGCACTTTCTACCTGCAGAGGTGGCAGCGAGGACAGAGGTATGTGTGTGTGTGTGTGTGTGTGTGTGTGTGTGTGTGTGTGTGTGTGTGTGTTAAAGGATCCTGGCCTGGAGACTTTGCACTTTCTTCCAGGTAAGTAAGACACACTGAGACTTGGTGAGCATGGAGGATGGAGAGCAAGAGTCACTTCCTGGAAAAAAAAAAAAAGAGTCACTTCCTGTTAAGAAGTCCCAGAGACAAGTGCTATGGTGGGGTGTGGAGTGACCTTCAAGGAAAGGCTGGGACTGAGCAGGGGAGGGTGTGTGGTGTGGGGAAGGAAAGTGACAGTGGCATTCCTGTGGAGGGAGCAGCACATGTCAGCAGATGTCAGGAGGGAGGAGAGGAAGCAGGGAGGGCAAGCAGGTGGGGCTGGAATTTAGGGGACAGCCCGGTGGGGAGGGGAGGCTGCAAGGCCATGGGAAGGTTCTGAACTATGGAAGCCTATGGGCTTCTTAAGAATACCAGAAGTCTCAGACTGGACCAAGAGGCTTCAGAAGTGAGAAAAAGGCTTTTTGGGTTACAACTGGCTTCTATCTTGGATGCCTGGGCAGAGGTGAAAGGTCATGGTTAGACCACTTACCTAGACACAATAACCACTGTGTTCAGTCAGGTGGTGGTGTCTCAGTTACTGTAAGAACTCCATACCTGGCAGGCCAGTGAAACACCTCACTGAGTCCAGCACAGCCCTGCCTTCCGCAGGTGTGAGTGCACTGGGCCTGTTTTCTGATGCTTGGGGCCAGGGCAGCCTAGCTGACTGTGCTTCTGATATGGTTCTGTGGCTATCCCTGGGCTGCTCCTTGGCCATGATGAGGGAGAGTATCTTGGTATGGGACTGTCAGGGGAGCCCAGGGATATTCTTGGGGTTCCCTTGCAGTCTGGGGTTGATCCTGATCTATGACACAACAGTCTGGTTTGGGGCACCTTGGTTAGTCCATAAACATGAGTCCAAAGCTGCTGAATTAGGCCTGTGCTTGATCCTCCAGGGTGGGAGAACTGGCCTGCTTGGTGCTGGATGCTGGATGCTTTATTACCCTCCTTAAAAACTGTGTCCTAGGTACAAGACAGATTTTAAAATCCACAGTGACTGGGAAGGGGCATCCTGTTTCTGTGGTGGCTGTCAGGTCCAGAGCCAGGCTTTGAAGGCAGGAGCCTGGGGCATGGCATGTGCCTGTGTGGGTGGTAGGAATGAGTTATGACACTGTGAGCCCCAACAGGAAGGACCCTATAACTGAGACACATGTTTTCTGCCCAGTGCTTAGAAAGAAGGGCTGTGTTTGCTACTTGCAAGTTGGGTATTAGATGCAAATGGGCATTGTCCATTTTGGTTAAAGTGTCACATCAGGGACACCATAGGTATCATCTGGACCAAGCCTGACCAGTGGGGATCAGCTCCCTGAATCTATTCAAGCTTAGAGAAAAAATAGTATTATCGATTACTTATGTCTGCATGGTTATGGGAATGGCCAGTGTTAGCTCAGGTCCCTGATATCAACCAGTCCTGCCTTGAGATGCTGCTGTTTGTGTGAACCTGGATCTCATGTGACTGTAGAGTATTCATGTAGATTTTTCTGGTGAATGTAAGACACTAATCTCCAATAAAGAACTTTATTACTTATTCCTAATAACCTTTGAGATTCTGAAACTTGGACTGGGTGACTCCTGGATAGTCCAGCCATTTTCATTCTCTATCCTGTGACACTTAGGAGCCACAGCAGGCAGTGTGTATGACCAGGAAGATGGAGGACATAGCTAAAATCGAAGAAGAATGTGTGGAGTCATGCTGAGATAGGCCACGCTGCACTGAGCAAAGCCAGGCTGATCGCCTTGTTTAGTCTCATCTCTGAAGCGCTGGAGCCTCCGCCCTGCTCTGTGTGATGCTTTGGGTTTCCCAGCTTTGAGTTGTTTCTGTCTCTCTTGGAGGAGTGTCAGAAACTGATGTCAGGAAGGACCCTGATGAGTGAGCGAGGTGTCCAACACCATGGGCTGGCTGGGATAATGTCCACAGAGGTCCAGGAGATCAAATGTCTGATTGGCATGACTTACAGATGACCAACCAGCTGTGGACAGCATTTCCTGGCTTGTGGTCAGTGCCTCCTCACCCCAGCCTTGGCAGAGAGCCCAGTCAACTCCAGGGTGCAGGCTGGTGTCTGGGAGCACCTCTTTTGGTCTCCCTGAGCTCATGCAAGGTGACCCAGCATGCCCACTGAGACTTAGTTACCTCTTAGCCTGATATATGGAATAGAGTAAAACAAGTCAGTAGAGGTGATAGGGCGATTGGAATTTTAGCAACTTTAGGAGTGCCCTTGTCTATAGCTGTGAAGAGACACCATGACCATAGTAACTCTTATAAAGGAAAACATTTAATTGGTGCCTCCTTTGAGGAATCTGTTTCTACCAAGTGCAGGAGGACCCAAGCTCTAGGTTCCTGTCTGTGAGTTAGAATTGGCTCTGAGGTCTGAGTCCACATGTTGGCTTAGAGTCAGGACATCTGTTGCTGTATGGGGCTTGGAATTCCTGGGTTGGGGTGAGGTAGGATTGACAGAGAGGGATACGGTGGCCATCCTTTTACCTCTATTAGGGCAATTTCTTTGGGATTCCCAGAGAAGTCAGTGGGAAGAGTGGTTTCATAAAACCATTGGAACTGATGGCACCAGGAGTTTACTCATCCACCATGATTCACCTGATACTTTGGACCAATCCTTGGGGTAGCTGCTATAGACTTGGATACAGTGGATCTGGTCCTCATCCTTGAGGAGCTCCCAGGTAGATAGAAACATAGGAGAGGGGTCAGGAGGATGTGCCCATCAGTGTGGATGGCTGTACTGAGTGCCCAGCCAGGGAGAGAGTGGATTAGCTGTGCCTGGGGCATCAGGATTGGCTTCCATGTGGAGGAAGCAGAATGAAACAGATGAACTTGGTGGGAAGACAGACGACCTGCCAGGCCGAGTGAGGAAAGGTGTGGGCAGTGTGATGCAGCAGAGTAGCTTGGTGCCTGAGAAGCCACACCCACATGTGATGGGGTGGCGGGAATGGGGAGAATTAAGGCTGCATGCAGCCTTGATTCCAGGTTAAAGTTCTGGGCTTCCCCCGAGGGTGTGAGGGCCATTGGGGACTTGTCAAGAGGGAAAAATATAAACCAAAACAAAAATATCTTAATGCTGTTTGGAGGTAAGCTGGGTGGCAGGGCTGTAGGGAAGGAGGACTAGCTCTGAGGCCTGGGGGGAAAATAGGAAGGGTGATGGTGGGCACTGGCAACATCGCCCATGAGTCTAAGACTCTGCTCCACATCGAGGGTTGTGGTTCTCTGGTCACTAGGGGAGGGGACCCCGCTCATTGGACAGTGTGGGGTGTGTTTCAGGTTGACACACACATTCATGCAGCGGCCTGCATGAATCAGAAGCACTTGCTGCGTTTTATCAAGCACACGTACCAGACAGAGCCTGACAGAACTGTGGCCGAGAAGCTAGGTCGGAAGATCACTCTGCGGCAGGTGTTCGACAGCCTGCACATGGACCCCTACGACCTCACTGTGGACTCACTGGACGTCCATGCGGTGAGTGAGCTTCTGCCCTGGCCTCTCCAGCAGGGAGTGCTCTGCCCATAGAGGTCGCCATAGCTGTGCTTGGACAGTGGCTGGGGATTCATCTTTCTCTCCTTGTAGTCGAGGCTGTGGAAGGAATCTGGTGTTATTGAATAACAGGGCAGGGAACAAGCATGGGTCCAAGGAAAACTGTGGCGGCATGAAGTCAGATGGTTCCAGGGTCTAATCGCACTTAGGAGTCATGTGCCCGTGGGTGACTCACTTAAGCTTTTATTTTCTTGTCTATAACATGGCGACTGTGGGGCTGGAGAGCGCGCAGTTAGGAACACTTACTGCTCTTGCGGAAGACAGGGATTCAGTTCTCAGAACCCATAGCTCACTATTGCATATAACTACAGTTCCAGGGACCCCAGTGCCCTCTTCTGGCTTTTACAGGCACTGCATGCACTTGGAACACATCCAGCCAAACGGGCATATGCAGTGAAATAAAAAAATAAATTAGAATAAGAAAGATTTATAAAGTGATGACTATCATGAACCTTGTTAATTTTCAAAGTCGTTAAAATGCTGAATGATGGTGCAGTTGCTGTGGAAACAGCATAGTGGTTCTTTAAAATGCAGAATCCCACAGTATTGTTGACTCCTACTCATACACGTGAAAGCTTTGAAAACTGGGACATCAACAGACACTTGCAAACTGGTGTTCATAGCAGCCTCACCTTCAATAGTCAAATGCAGAAAGCAACACAGTATTCAAAGACAAGTAACACAATGTAACAGATACACACAGTGAATACTGTTCAGACCTAAAAAGACACAGTAAAAACTTTTTTTTCTGATTCCATTTTCTGTCATGTGTGTGGCACATGTGTGTACATGTATGTAGAGGCCTGAGGTCGATGCTGGGAATCATCCTGGATTGCTCTCCCACCTTATTCATTGGAGCAGGGTCTTTCAATCAAACTTAGAGCTCATCGACATGGCTAGTCTTAGCCAGCCTCTTTGGGGATCCCCTCTCTCTGCCTTCTGAGGCTAGAATTACAGGTGGGGCCACCACAGCCACCTGGCATTTATGGGGGCTTCTGGGGATCCGAACTCTGGTCCATAGTGTGTGCAGTAAGCTTATTAGTGCTGAGCCATCTTCCCTGACACTAAACTTGTTATTTTTGACTGTTCAGTGGTCTTGTATGCTCTGTACTCAGTTGTGTTCTTCAGACCTCCAGGCGCTTGATACTTTCTACCACTGTCCTGTCCAAAGAGCCCTATGGCTGACTGAGGGGACATGATCCTGGCGTTCAGGACTTCCAAGGTTTCATGCAGGAAATAACGTAGAGCTGGGCATGGTGACAGATGCCTGTAATCCTAGCACTCTGGAGGATGAGGCAGGATTGTAGTTTGAAGCTACCTTGCATTCCATAGTGAGACTCTATCTAAAGGAGAGGGAGGGAAGGAGGGAGGGAGGGAGGGAGGAAGGGAGGGAGAGAGAGGGAGGAGAGAGAGAGAGAGAGAGAGAGAGAGAGAGAGAGAGAGAGAGAGAGAGAGAGATGGGGGTGACAACATTTTCCAGTGTGGCTGTCTTGTAACGGCCTGGAGAAACATGTTTGGTGGCTGCAGAGACATGTGGTGGAGCCGGCCGGCTGGTGTTTCCTCCTCACAGGGCCGGCAGACTTTCCACCGCTTTGACAAGTTCAACTCCAAGTACAACCCTGTGGGGGCCAGTGAGCTTCGGGACCTGTACCTGAAGACTGAGAACTTCCTGGGAGGAGAGTACTTTGCTCGGATGGTCAAGGTGAGTGAACCTCAGTCTCTGCCTTCAAAAGGTAGGGGCGTGTATGACCTCTGTCCCTTCCTCTCCCTGAAGGCCCTTCTACCATGCAGCACAGGCCAGTGCTGGTCTCCTGCTCTCAAGCATGGGCAGGTGTGTTATGTGGGCCAATGGCAGGGAAGGGGAGAGAAGGGAAAAGCTTGTAGCAACCTGGTGCCACCCCTGTCTGTTTGCAGCCCGAACTTGGCTGGTCGCAGGCTGGCTCCAGGTGGAGACATGGCTGCTGCCCAGCCTGTTTCTACAGCATGCCGGTGTCACACCCAGGCCTCCCTCCCAGGAGAAGCCTCAGCTGGGGAGTGGGTGCTTACATGGCAGCACCAGGGATTTAGATCAGCCCTCCCACCCATGAGCAGGTAGCTAAAGGATTCCAGGGCCCACCTGGGGATTGGGGTCTCCCATGTGGCTGAGAGTCTCTTGGGCTGACTCAGTTCTTCTTGGTACCAGGAGGTGGCCCGGGAGCTGGAGGACAGCAAATACCAGTACTCAGAACCACGGCTCTCCATCTATGGCCGAAGTCCCCAGGAGTGGTCCAGCCTGGCCCGCTGGTTCATCCAGCACAAGGTCTACTCACCCAACATGCGCTGGATCATCCAGGTGCCCCGGATCTAGTAAGTATTGTCCCCTTGTCTGCCCTGGGTCCTCTGGGGACCACAGCCTGTCCTACATGGCTCTTATGTTATTGAGGAGAGGGCAGGGGTGGTGCTGCTTGGCTCTCAGCACACATCACTCTTGCTTTTGAAGAATATATGGGCCAGGTGGTGGTGGCGCATGCCTTTAATCCCAGCACTCGAGAGGCAGAGCCAGGCGGATCTCTGTGAGTTCGAGGCCAGCCTGGGCTACCAAATGAGTTCCAGGAAAGGCGCAAAGCTACACAGGAAAACCCTGTCTGGAAAAACCAAAAAAAAAAAAAAAGAAAGAAAAAAAAAAAAGAATGTGGCAAGACCTTGGTGGGCGACTACCATCCTGCCTTCTTCTCAATGAGGCCTGGGCCTCAATATGCCAGGCTGTGTCCCTGCATTGCTGACCTCTCCCTGACTGTCACTCAGAGTGCCTCTGTGATCCCCAGCTGGGCTGGGAATGGGGCTTAGAGCAGCCGAGGGACAGAGTCTGTTCACTCTGGAAGCGGCCTCTGGCTTGATGGGCACAGGAAGAGGCGGGGTCTGCACAACACTTATCACATTGGGTGTCTGCTCTGCTGAGAAAGTAACTGGCCCTCCTGGCAGATCAATTCCTAACGAGCAAGCCTTTGATTTCCCCAGTGACATATTTAGGTCAAAGAAACTACTGCCCAACTTTGGGAGGATGCTGGAGAACATTTTCCTGCCCCTTTTCAAGGCAACCATCAACCCCCAAGATCACCGGGAGCTTCACCTCTTCCTCAAATATGTAAGTGTGGGGCCTCTAGTGAGCTCAGTGTGGCAGAGGGGGGTACACCTGCTCCACAGGGGCCTGGTCAGACTTCCTCCTGCCTTTTCTATCCCTAGCTTCTGGATCCCAGGCCTGGGCTGCCAGCTCCAAGAAGCTTTCTAAAGAGGAAGGGAGGCTGCTTCTCAGGGTCATGGTTGCTGGTGATGCTTGGGAAGGCTTTGTCTGTGTCCAGTAGAGAAGGGCAGCCATAGGCAAGAATCACCAGTGCTTAGCCTGGAGGCTGGAGATACCTGATTAAAAACAGGTCCTTCCCAGTGGAGCAGAGATGCCTCTGGGGCCACTGCTGTGCCTGGCTGGGGCTGTGCCTGGCCAGGGCCTCCTGGTCTGCTGTCAGGCATCCAGCTGGTGTCTCACAGCCATACCTGGCAAAGCCAAAGGAATCCTCTACCTAAAGCCCCAAATCCAGCCCTTGTAACAGGCTTTTTCTTTTGGGCCACCAACCAGCTCCCAAGTCATGACACAGAGACTTCTTATTAGTTTTGACTGCTCGGCCTAGCTTAGGCTCATTTCTGGCTAGACCTTTTAACTTAAGTCAACCTGCTTCTCTTTATCTACCTCTTGCCTTGGGGCTTATTACCGTTCTTGCTTCTGTACACCTTACTCAACTGCTTCTCTTGTTGGCTGGCGTCTGCCTGGCTGCCTGCCCCAGGCATGTCCTTCTGTCTTTCCCCCTCCTCTCATTCTTCCTTCTCTTTCTCTTGGGCCTAGATTTCTCCTATTTCTTCTCCCTGCCTGGCAGCCCTGCCTTCCTTTCTCCTGCCTAGCTATTGGCCGTTCAGCTCTTTACTAGACCAATCAGGTGCCTTAAGCAGGCAAGGTGAAACAGATGTAAGATATCGTTACATTATTAAACACACATCCTTACATCATTAAATGCAGCATAAACAAAAGTGACACACCTTTGCACAGTTAAAGTAATATTCTGCAGCATAAACCAACGTAAATCTTTGCCTTGTTAAGATTCTACAAGCCCTGGAGCCTATATGGGCCCAGAGCCTGGTCATTCCACTTGGACAGCTTCCTAATTCACTTTGGTTCTGGTTTGCTCAATAATAAAATTGGGCTCACTTACCCTCCCTGCCCCCACAGTAACACTTGAGTACTAACTAGCTTGTGAGTTGGAAGGCCAGTAGGACTTGATGGACGGAAGTGGTACATGGCCTATCAAGTAGGTCTCCTCCCACCTCGGCCTGTCACTGCTGCTGTTGGCAGTGGCTGTTCCTGAAACATTGGCCTCTTAGGCATGGCAAAGGGAAAATTTGGCAGCTTGGACTCACCCTCATCTGGCCCAGCATCAGTTTCCTCATTGTGCCACACAGGGGCTGAGCATTCTCCAGGCTGGCCACTGGACCCATTGGGAATCCCTAAGGGACAGACTAGGGTGCTGTGCCCCATCTCTAGGCCTTTGAGGGATAAGACTGCAGAGGCCCAGGGTCCCCAACAGAAGCGAGAGCTCCTAAGCCCTGCCTGGAGCTGAGGTAAGTCCTGGATGATCCTCAATGTCAGCATCCTTACTTCCCCAACAGGTGACAGGGTTTGACAGCGTGGATGATGAGTCCAAGCACAGTGACCACATGTTCTCAGACAAGAGTCCCAGTCCAGACCTCTGGACCAGTGAGCAGAACCCACCCTACAGTTACTACCTGTACTACATGTATGCCAACATCATGGTGCTGAACAACCTGCGAAGGTGGGTGAGGTGGCCCTGGAATGAGCCTGTGTTCCACACACATGTGATCCATGGATATGTGTTCACTTCTGCCAACACGCACACCCAAGTGGATTCTTCAATTTAACATGACCGCTCACACATGTGGGCATAGACATGAGAAGACTCATGCCAATACATATGTGCATCATGTGTGCAATAATGCTATACATTTGCACATATATGTTCATATGTACATATTCACCAGCATATACTTCCATGTCAATCCCTGAGACAGGAATGACCTAGGACATGCCAACATATATGCATGCTTATTTACTCTGCAGCAATCTGCACACATGCATTTGTGCTTTGCAAAAAATGTAACTACCATGTGATAAGCACAGTCCAGGCACAGGAGAGATGGGGGAGGCATGAAGCAGATTCAATCTACATAAGCCTGAGGGTGGTCTCCTATGCACAGACTCCACAAACCAGAGGAAGCACATGCTGGCAGGGGCCAGATACCTGGGACATAGGACACAGCCACATTCCCTTCTCTACAAATCTAATTCCATGTACCTTCTTTTGGGAGCATGGATTCCCACTGGCTAGCATGGAGTCAATCCAAGTTTGTGGTGTGGAGGTTTAGAATGGGGTGGAGAGAAGGGCCTGGGACCAGGGTGGAGGAGGTTCTGAGCTGAGCTCTGGGAGACAGGCTGTCCAGGTCTGGTTCTGTCACTGGCCTGCTCAGTGTCTTTCAACACAGGTCACCCTCTGGGCCTTTGCTCATTTCTGTGGTAAAGAGTTTGGACTTGGTCTTTCATGGTGGACAGAGGCCACAGTCCTGGAAAGCGGGGAAGGGGGAAAGGCTGGAGGTAGACTGGGGCCTCTCTCTATTGCTGGTCTCCTCTGCTCTGGAAGACAGGTCTCTTGGCTTCTGCATTGTAGGAGGGCTGTTTCTAGGATGCACTGAGTTAGCTGTGCTGACCATGCCATAGGGATGTTCTCCCCTGGAGTGGGCCCTGGACTGGGGGTGTGGCCAAGGTAAACCAGAGGCATGTCCTGACCTCTCTTTCACAGGGAACGAGGCCTGAGCACGTTCCTGTTCCGGCCTCACTGTGGGGAGGCAGGCTCCATCACCCACCTAGTGTCTGCCTTCTTGACTGCCGACAACATTTCCCATGGGCTGCTCCTCAAGAAGGTAAGTGGGCCAGTCCGCAAGGCCATGCTAGGTGTGATGGGTCCCCATCCACCCACTCAGAGTGTTTGCTGGTCAGTGGTGCTGGAGGGCCACAGCTCCTGGAGGGCTGGGCTACCTGGAGTCTTCTTGGGTTCACTATTTATTTACATTTTTCATCTATTTTGATCATTATTCTTTCCTCTCCAACTCCTCCCCACCTCCCTTCACAACTTCATGTTCTCTTTCTCTCTCAACAACAAACAAAACAAACAAATTAAAGCAGGAAAAACAACAAACAAAATCAATTGGGTACAGCCAGGCGGTGGTGGCACACACCTTTAATCCCAGCACTCAAGAGGCAGAGGCAGGCTGAGCTCTGTGAGTTTGAGGCCAGCCTGGGCTACAGAGGGAGTTCCAGGATAGCCAGGCCTGTTACACAGAGAAACCCTGTCTCGAAAGAAAAAAACAAAGCAATTGAGTTCACTTTTAATCATAAAATAACCAAACATATCATGGTTTAGATTTAAAAAAAGGAACCAGAAATCACCTACTTACATTATAGATACAGTACTACCAGTTGTTTAGTATTTCCAGCCCCTTTTTTCTTTCTTTTTTAAAGACTAATTTTTAAAAATTATGTTTATGCATCATGTTTGTGTGTGGGCCTGTGCATGAGTGGATGCAGGATGATGCAAAGGCTGCCGTATCCCTTGGAGCTGGAATTACAGGTTATTGTGAACTGCCCCAAGCTGAACTCAGGTCCTCTAGAGGAGCACTACATGTTCTTAACCACTAAGCCATCTTCCCCAGCCACCTTCCTCTATTGCATAATTTTAGCATAACGTTAAGCATAGCATTGTGATTCCTCCACGGTGACTAACAACCCTTTTTCCGTGCTGCGACAGTCCTAGGCCCTCATTCTAAAGGCCTTTGGACAAAGGGCACACTATTGAGTCAGTGATTGACTCAGTCCCTGGCAGTGGGCACAGCGGCCATCTAGCTTTGCTTTGTGTAGGTGATGTCTCTGTGAATCTGGGTATCCAGCCTCCCTACACATTGGGTCACTTCCAAAATATCTCCTTGCTCTGGCCCTGACTTCTTCTCTCTGGTCACACTTGTAAGGGACAATAGCCCAAAGCCTGCCTCTTCCCTTCCCTTCAGGTTAGGCCTCTAGAGTGTGTACAGCACTCTACTAGTCACTTCCCCACGCTGTATCCAAATACCTAACAGGAAGCATCTTGAAGGAGGAAGGGCTTATCCTGGCTCACACTTGGAAGGATTCAGCCCATCATGGCAGGGATGCTATGATATACCTGGGTTACATTGCCTCTGTAGTCAGGAAGTAGAAAATGGGTAGGAAGTAGGTCCTAGCTATTACAAAATGTCAAGGCCCTAAACCAGTGGCCCACTTCCTCCAGTGAGGCTCTATTTTCTAAAGGTTCTACAACCTTCCAAAACAATCCTACCAGCTGGACACCCAGTACTCAAACACATAAGCCTATGGAGGACATTTTATACCCAAACCAATGAAAGGCTCAACTTGAACATTTCTCACACATATGAGGTTCTTCTGGCCTGCCCACTTCAGGGGTCCTGTGGGGAGTGTAAGATGTGGCCTCCTGCCCAGAGCTCTTCCCTACAATCCGGAGCCAAGAGTGGGTACTTCAAACAGTAGGCAAGAGTCCCTTCATGTCACAGAGCAATGAGGGAACACAGGTGGCAGAGGAAGGTGGGTCTGGGCATCCCAGCTTTCTTGGGCTTGGTGGAGACCTCTGGTTTCCGTTGATCAGCGCTTCTCCCACACATCCCCTCTGGCACATGTCACATGAGTGTTTGTTGGTTCTTTTGCAGAGTCCTGTATTGCAATATCTCTACTACCTTGCTCAGATCCCTATTGCCATGTCTCCTCTCAGCAACAACAGCTTGTTTCTGGAATATTCCAAGAACCCACTTCGGGAATTCCTGCACAAAGGACTGCATGTCTCTCTCTCTACTGATGACCCCATGCAGTTCCATTACACCAAGGTGAGGAGGTGGGGGAAGTGCAGTGGTATCCCAGCAGGCATCAGTCCTGGCCTGCTCCCCAGCCCCTGCCACTGTGAAGATGTGAGCTCATAGCCCAATTTTGTTTTGGGGGTAGTGTGGCTTGGTGAAGACAAGAGGTGAGCCTGTGGTGAGTCTTTGCCTTTCCTCAAGTCCACCTTTTTTGGATGTATCTCTGTGATATTGGTACAGTTATTAGAACTCTCTGTATTGTATTTCCTTTTATTTGTGAAGTGGCCATGAAACCATTTCCTCTTTAAGCTAATAGAGTCTAATAGTCTAATACACCATGCATTCAAAAATTGAGGCAAAATTTTTAAAATTAATAGTATTTGTCCCTTTAGGGGAGGGCAGGTTTCACTGTGTAGCCATGGCTGGCTAGAACCTAGAACTTGATATGTACACCAGGCTGGCCTCGAAATCACAGAGATCTTCCTGCCTCTGCCTATGTCCCTGGAGTGCTGTGATTGAAGGCATGTGCTGCCACACCTGGCTTTGTTAATAGTATTTTTATGATTATGCTTTGGGTCTCTGGGAGGAGAGAAGGGAAAGATGATGTCATGCATGGGAACAGCTACAAGTGTTCCCAGAACATTCTACTGGTGTTGACAAGATCAGCCACTGATTAGCAAAAAATAGAAGCTGCCATGTCCTGGGCGGAGCTTCTGCAGGCTTGCAGCATCCTGACCCTTTACACCCAGAGTGGAAGCCTTTACCGAGCTTCCTCGGGTCTTTGTTGTGTCTACTGTGCTTTATGGTGTGGAGACTAGGGCTGCTGTTAGAAATATTTACAGACTCACTTAAAGCCAGTAATGGAATACTCTGGTTTCTCTTCTGAGTGTAAAAAACATCTTTCAACTTTACAAAACAGTGATGTAGTGGTTTGATGCCTGTAATCCTAGCATTAGGGGGCTGAGGCAGTGGCTAGCCTGGGCTACATATGAAAGCCTGCATCAAAACAAAACAAAAACAACCAAGAAACTAAACACAATGATGACAACCCCCCCCCCCCACACACACACAAAATCTCCACCCATCCCAAAATAGTAATAGAATCATTAAGTATTGTATAAATAGCAAAAAATGTTATGAAAATATTTCCCAAAACAACAATCCCAAGAGGAGTGGCATTGTTCTGCAGCTTGCTTAAATGTCTCACTTAATAGAAGACAGCTGGGCTCCCGTCTCCGCCCCTGCATTCAATTTCTTGAAAAGTACCCCAGAGCAATCCTGCCTCACAACAGTTCCCAAATGGAGTTGGCAAAAGGCCTCTGAGTCCCAGCGGGCTTTGTAACCACAGCTTAGCCCCTCAGCTGGAGGCCATCTGGAGTTAAAGAAAGGGCTGGTGATGGATGGCAGAATGTTCCCAGCCAGAAGATAAGGCAGGGCCTTGGCTAAGCCCAGCCCCTTAGGGGTTGCATCATCTCCCCACGTGGAGGGAGTCTTTCTTGTTCTTATTTAATGTTACATTTTTCTTATTTTAACTTTTATTTTTGAACATTTTTATAAAAATAGTATGTTGAATAAAAAGCAAAGCTAGCCAGCCATAGTAGCGCACACCTTTAATCCTAGCACTCCAGAAGCAGAGGCAGGCAGATCTCTGAGTTCAAAGCCAGCCTTGTCTACAGAAAGAGTTCCAGGAGGGCCAGGATTGTTACCTAGAGAAACCCTGTCTCGAAAAACAAACAAACAAACAAACAAACAAACAACAACAGCAAAGCAAAACTAAGAGCAGACACTAAAAATGTGCCTGATTGGGGAGAGTGGGTGCTGGAGAGATGGCTCAGCAATTAACGAGCACTGGCTGTTCTTCCAGAGGACCAGGGTTCAATTCTCAGCACCCACATGGCAGCTCAAGACTAACTCCTGTTCCAGAGGATCCGACACCCTCACACAGTCATATACATGGGCAAACATCAATGCACATAAAATACAAATAATTAAAGTTGTGCCTGACTACAGGGGTGCTGACCTTTTGAGGCAGGCCGCTGGCCTTGTGTAAGCTTAAATCAGTCTAGACCTTGATTACAACTCAGCTCCAGCTGGTTATATGAGGCCCTGGAACCAAACTACTAGTTATTACACTGCAACAGTTAACTAGTTGAGCTGTTGCCAGTTAGGATTTCCTCGTCTCCGCTGTTTTTCTGTCAAAGCCTCTGTCACTTTGTTAGTCAATCTCAGAGGCTACTGCTTTGGGGAGCCGCGTACTCTTGCGTCTTGTTTGCATAAACGCTCCTACATTTACCTAAGGAGCCTCCCTCTTAGTAAGGACTGTCAAGGAAGAGCAGGACCCCAGCTTTCTGACACACTAGGCCCTCAGTGCTGGTGAGCAAACGAATCCAGAAGTCTCCTTGATTTATCTCCATTTGGTGACCCACAGTTGCACACAAACAGATCTCAGGGGCTTGGAGTTTAAGGTGTGAGCTTGTTTGATGATCCCAGTACGAGCCGAGCCGGTAGAGGAAAGCCATGGGAGAGGGCTTTTTGTGTTCCAAGGCTGAAGTGTTCTCTCATCTAACCTGTGTGCTCTGGGGCGGGGTCTAGGAAGCACTCATGGAGGAGTACGCCATCGCAGCCCAAGTGTGGAAGCTGAGCACATGTGATCTGTGTGAGATCGCCAGGAACAGCGTGCTGCAGAGCGGCCTCTCGCATCAGGTGACTGTGATGGGCTTGTCGCCCTTCCCCCTTCACAAATTCGCACATGGAATTCTGTGCACAGGGTGCCTGCTAGGCCCTGGGGTAGGTGACAAGCTGAACAAGCCAGGTCTCAGGAGCACTGACATTCAGGAACCTTGGGGGCTCATCATGGCTGCCCCTCATCTATCTCAGACCTGCCCTCCGCCAGGCCTTCCCTGGCTGCCCTCCTTCCCCTTAACCTATTTTTCTCCATAGCATGCCACACTGCAGACACTGTGCTATGCATTTCCTCATGTGTTTTTCAGTTTCCCTTTCGGATGGAAGCTGAATGGAGAGGCTCGGACCATGTTATGTTGCCAGGCCCTAAAATAGTCCTGGCAAGAGCAGGCACTGAGCGCACACACAAGACTCAGCACCTTTGTATGGCTCCCATAAGAATCAGCTGTGGGGCCAACATTGAGAACCTGGGCATCTGCTCAGGGGATGTCATTTGAACAGGAAGAGGTGGTCTAACAGGGTCTTAGGGGAGATGACAGTTAAAGGCCTAAGTGCTATGTGAGCTGTTCTGGGATCTGGCTTCTCTAGGAACATATGACTGCCTGCCCATGTCACCTCTCAGGAGGGCTTCCTTGTCCCAGTCCTTTACCACCCAGCATAGGCCCATCGGTTATCTAATTCTCTCTTCTCCTCTCACAACAATGGAGGGAATGGCCAAGTGGTCAGATTTGGAGTCCCATGGGAGGAAGATGTCCCCATGGAGGATCAGGATCAGCTTTAGGGACACTAGTCTGTATGCTGGGGCTCATGTCAAAGCTGTCTATGTGGATATAGAAATGAATCTGGTCTCACTTCTCTTTCTCTTGGCCTGCAGGAGAAGCAGAAGTTTTTGGGTCAGAATTATTACAAAGAAGGACCAGAGGGCAATGACATCCGCAAGACAAATGTCGCACAGATCCGAATGGCGTTCCGCTATGAGACCCTGTGCAATGAGCTCAGCTTCCTGTCTGATGCCATGAAGTCCGAGGAGATCACAGCCCTGACCAAATAGGCCCAGCGTTCCACACACACTTTCACCTTTTGGTTTAATTTCAAGTCTGCTGGGGCAAATGGTGGCCAAGATCTCAAAACGAGGGCTTCTGTCTGTGACAAGATGGCCTCTGAAGAAATCTCAAATTCCTGATTTGGGTTGCACTTTATCAACATGCCCATTCTGTTAGCATTTCTGAGCCAGATGCTGGCCACCTCTGGTGGGGGAGCCGGGAGCTGGCACTTGTGTCTGCTTGCTCCTGATTTTCCACGTTTCTCTTGTGATTGCCAGTGCTTACATGGTTGGGGCTGGGGCTTTGCAAGGCCGGATACCAAGTGACACAGGCCTGTGTGGTGTCTTGCCAGGCTCCTCTCCGCAGGCCCTGTAGTTCCCATCTCAGCATCTGATGGCTGGCTGCCTTAAACCCCCTTCAAAGCCCCCTTTCATAAAGGGGCTACTTTGAGAGAAAACAGAGGCTCCCCTGTTAATTTGTGCAGTTTTAAAATGTGTTTCTCCACATGTTTAGCCCCTCCTCCCTTCCTCATTAGGAAACCTAGTGTGTCCACTGATACCACCACTCCTGTTGTGTGTTAATTTTCCTCATCCAGGATTTAATGAGTCATCTCAAATCGTGGGCTGTGAATCCATTTCATAGACCACTCCAGGGCTGGGGAAGACACAGGGTGAGGTTCTGGGGTTGTTAACATATTGTCCTTTTAATGAAGGCCTTTGAAAAGCACAGGCCCTCTGTTCCTTTAGGTTCTAATATCCTATGATCGCAGCTGTTACCACCTTCCCTCAGGAGTCAGCCTAGGGCAGTGAAACACTCTTAAGAACACACAGGACTAGAACCAGGTCCCTGATCCAGTCTTTCTTCCACTCTTCCTTTAGGCTTCACAAATGTTAGATTTTTTTTAAAGTCACTTCAACATGGTGCATTTTATTTTAAAACACTGATTTCTTCAGAAGCTATCAAGGTCCCAGGGACCAGGTAGAAAGTTTTTAAGATTAATGTGGAGTTAAACTTTATCAGACTACTCATCTTTGTTACTAGTGCCTAGAACACAGTAGGTGCTCAATAAATGCATATGAAATAACTGACTGACTTTCTCTTTTGGCATCCGTATGTACAGAATATTCAACAATGTTCAAAGATCTTCCTATTCACAAGGTAGAAGTCCTTCTGAATCACTGTTAGATGAACCTAATTTTTACCTGGAAGATGCTTATTTGATTCTAGAGTGTCTCATCCTGTGACTCTGTTGTTCTCCGAGTGGTTACTGTAGCTTATGGAACCATGCCATCCTTTTCCTAGGCAAATCCACTATCTTACATGGCTGATTATGAAACTAAATGAAAGCCTGTCATTATCTCAGAGATTGTTTTTGAAAAGCCTCCATTTGTATACATTTGCCCATAGCAAGTATTGTACAGACTTTTCATTGTATCAAATACTTTTCTAAAAAAACTACAAATAAAGTCTCTTAGGACTGTGACTCAATAGAGCAAATGTTTATTGTTTTAAGATGGGGCAGAGTGAAAAGCTGTGAGAAGTGGAGGGCATTCACGAGGAAAACCCAGAATGTGTGAGCCGAAGCTCAGCTCTTGCAGTGGTATCTGGCATCTTTGCTAGCTTCTAACTGCCCACAGGACACCAGCAGAACCACACCCTGAGTTCTTTTCCTGAATGTTCTGTTAGTCTGTTTGCCTGCATGTGCGGAGTCTTACACGGCCTGAAAGCTTCCAGGCTCTGGTTTCTCTAACACATTATGTTTTATTACATTCTGTATTTCACTGAGCCTCTTGGAGACTGGGGGTGAATCCCTGCTTTTGTTTGTTTTAGTTTGGAAGCAAAGGCAAGTGTATGTGGACCCAGGTTTCTAAAGGGACAGATTCCAGACAGTGCTCTGGCCAATTCCTAAGTGCAAATGGTTGCCTTATAGCTTATTTAAGCTATGCTGCTGAAAAGCAGCTCCTTGGTCAATCTGCTCACTTTGTTTTGAATGAAAGCAGGTTTGAGAGCATGTCTGGCCCCTCAGTAGTTACTGCTTGCTGAGGGTGGGCTCATTGTTCCCTGGGTCTTCAACACAAATGATGGTGACTGGTTGTGTGGCTTGTGCTGTTCTGTGTCTGCACCATGACTGTTAGAATACCCATAATGCCAATAAAAGGACACACAGCACAGACCAGCAGCCTCTGGGCTTCTTACCCATGGGGATATTCTGTAAAGTACAAGACAGTGAAGAGCTAGGCCTATAGAGTGGCATATTTATCAAAGTATATTTGAGGAGGCTTTATGCTTTTGATAGCAGTGTGTACTTCTTCACAGAACGGTTGTCAGGCACCAGCGAACTCTCCTCTAAGCTGATCCTCCTGCTTTCCTTGTGGGCAGTGAGACTCAAGGCGCTTCTCTACTGACACCCTTTGACATGGGAAACACAGAACTGCCAGGGTGCAGTGCTCAATCCTCTACTCAGTCTAAGGGGGTAGTGGGGCAGTAAGGCAAGCAAAGTCACACAGTTTACACCACCATTGTGTTGTCCCTCATCAATGTGGTTGTGAGCTGACAAAGCAAGTTTCAGCTGAGAAACACCCCCAAAGCAAGGAAACTCCCAACACCACAAATGCAAATTATTCATACTATCTTTTAATGAACCCAACTTCCCAGTGTTAAAAATCAGGGAACCAAAAGGTTTCCAAGCAGCCTTATTACCCAGATATATATTAATATAAGGAAATCATCTCAAAACAGCACACAAACACAATCCCCAGAGCACAATATAAAAGTCTTCTAATAAATATAAATATTTAGTATATAAGAATGTGAAATTACATAAGAAAAGTCTTTCACTAGCTAATGTTCACTTGCAAGGTTTACTTATTGCACACTGCATCAGTTTCTCCTAAGAATAAAACAGCTTCCACTGCCCTCAGTCTTTACAGCAGTACACAGCCAAACTCATCTTCTGAAATCCAGTGTTTACAGCATCCGAGTCAACCCAGTTACTGAGTGAGCAGAGCACTAACAGTCCAAATTACAAAGGTTCCCCAGAGCAGGAGGCAGTTCACACATCGTAGAAGGCACACAATTCTCTACTATGGTAAGTGCATTAAGTATTATTTTAAACAGACAAAGCTGTACAGAGTAGGAAAGGTGTATATATACTCATGAGACAAAGCGACAACTTCATGATCAGCTACTACAGCAGGCAGGCCCTACCTACCATCCACATCTGAAGAAAGATGGGCAAAGAGCTTTGCTCATTTACTTGATGAGGCGAGGGGAGACACTGGCATCTCACAGTGGATCAGTTCATATCTTGGAGCTCAGCCTGTAGGAAAGGGCTGTGGACAATATCAAGTCACTGGATTCACCCTTTAATTCCTTCAAATGTGAAGAATTCTGGGTAATCAAAGTTTATCTATTGCTGAAAAGACACCAAACCCATAAAGCTATGTTCTTCATTTTCAGAAAGAGTTTTCAATTAGGCAATTTGAATTAAACCCAGCAAGACTAATCCAAAAGGACAATTTAGATTTTTAAGGCTGGAAAATATCTCAGAGGGTCACTTATCTCAAGGTTTTAAAAGTGTTCCACAGAGCACTTGAGAATTAACAGAGGAAGTTGAAACAACTGCAAATACAAATTTTAAAATGTTTTAAAGATTTATTTTTGGTGTGTGTGTGTGTGACATGTATACAGGTGCCCTAGAAGGTCAGAAGAGGGGACTGGATCCCCTGGAGCTGGAATTACAGGCTGTTGTGAACCACAAACGTAGGTGCTGGGAATTGAACTCTGGTCCTCTGCAAGAACAGCAATTGCTCTTAATCACTGGACCATTTCTCCAGCCTCCACCCACAATTTTTGAAACAGGGTCTCAATGTAGCTCAGGCTAGCCTTGGATTCACTGTGCAGATGAAGATGTCCTTGAACTTTTCATCTTCCTGCTTCCCTCTCTTAAGTGCTGGGGTTCCAAGTACCACCAGGACTGTTGGTTTTTGTGCAGTGCTGGGATGGAGCCCAGGGCTTCTCATATGATAGGCAAACACTCTACCAACTGAGCTACACCCCCAGCCCTGAAATATTTTTATGAAACAAAAGCTTCTCATCATACAAATTTGTTACTAAATTCTAATGAAACTGTACCACCAATCATTGCAATGTTTTCCTACACTGACTTAATGTTGTGACCACACTGTACTAAGTTGATAACAAGGACACCTATATTAATAAAATGCAGCTTCTGTATAACTGTGGTAGCATGTGTGCATACACTCAGTGCATATGGACTCTCAAATTTTACTTCACTGCTAAGATTCAAAACCCACAAATACAGTCTGTTTCCCAACAGAGCCTATAGCAGATAAGGCTGTCTCAGGCTGGGAAAGCAGCACACAGCCAAGCCAGGACAGAGGCCAGCACTGCACCGGCCTCCACACCTGAAGAACTCCTCAGCCATTTGGTCCTTCACTGTCCTGTCGTGACAGTCAGTAGACAACTGAAGTCTTCAGTATTTGGGGGGCAGAATTAAGTCAGGTCTTTTTCTTTGAAAGGGAGTTTATCTGCATGCTCATTGAGATTTTAATCAAAAAATCAATAAGTAGCAACTTCAATCATGTACCTCTGTACTTAGGAAAATAGGAACATTTGCAATTAATCAGTGAGAAAATTTCTATGGAATGCTAAAATTTCTTAAAGGTGACTTGATTTCATGGACTAGTTTTATTACAGGCTGGACTGTTAACATCAACGTTCTTATTCCATTAGCCATGGCCGAGAATGGCCGAGGGCTGTACTATTACCGTACTCTCTTCAGACTGCGAAGGAGTTCAGAGAAATGGGAAGAAAGGCAACCGCTCTCTAGATTTCAGGGGTTTGCAAATGCGTGGTGAAAAGCTTCATCTGATCTTCCTTTTCTTTTAATCTAAGAGAACTGAGGAAACGGAAGCCTCTGGACAGCGTCTTTCTCTAAAATAAACACTCTAGCTCAGGACTGGATGACTCAGTGTAACCTGGAAATATAAAAGTGTGTCTACGATAAAAAAAGATTTCCTTCTGAAAAGCCAAGCCCCATGGGCACTATGAACACCTCCCCAAGTCCGGAGAATAGCCACAAAGATTCTTCCAGTGGAGTCCATTTGCAAGACGAAGTCCCAACCTTGGCTTCTCCGAGTGCTGCAGCATGGCACTGGTACATAGTCCCAGAACCCACTGCTGAAGTTACATAGACCATCAGGAAGCAATTGGGCCCTGGTATTAAAGGATCCAAAATGAACCACAAGGGGGCAGAGTGCACTCTCCTCAGGTCCCAGCAGAAGCAACTCCCTGGAGACGTTAGCTTCAGTCATTTATCTCAGATGGCTACAACTTTGAACACTCTAAATTTTAAACCTAACTAAAAAGACACAGAGCACTCCATCCCTGAAAAGCAGTAGTAGCAAGTATTGCTGTTATCTGAAGCAAAGAGCTCAAGAGCAACCAAGAACAGGTGGGCAGTGAGGACCTGGCCAAACAGTAGCAAAGTGCAGCCCACCCTACATGGAAGACATGGGCGTTTATTTCAGAATGGGACATATCATCAGAATAGCAAAAATAAGAGGGTGGGGAAACTGATCTTCCTGCGTGCAACACACCCCTCCACTCCTCCTCTACGACCACAGTGCATTTGGAGCTCACAATAACAAGAGTCTTCCCCACTCAGGGCCTGTGGGGTTGGCCTGCCTCATCAGCCATATTAAGAATATAGTTAGCCATGTCATCTTCAGTGGGTGCATCTGATACCACCCACGATTCGTTTGCTCCGGTCATCTGTAGGCGACAAATGGGGCAGTTCCTGTGTCGATCACTCCTGTCAGGGAAGTCCAAGCAAAACAAGTTTGTTTTCTTTCTTTTTCTAAAAAACAGGTTTGTTTGAAAAGTACACAGCTTTAAAAAATGCAAACAACATAAAAGTACACATGAAGAATTACCATTTCTCTTCATGTCAACCTTTATTTCTCTTCCCCAGGGTCAACCAGTTGTCTACATATGTTACTAGGTATGGAATAAAAACCACAGCTTGTAGGAAACAAAGAAGTATGTACATGTCTCACTGACCTTGTACTCCTATCCACATATCCTAGAAACCATCGTGTACCAGCACATGTTATTTTATTCTTTGTTTTCTCATTTGAGGCAGTCTTGCTATACAGCCACCTAGGCTAGCCAAGCCTTGTCACCCTGCTGTCAGTGTGCTCAGTGCTGGGAATGCAGCACCCACCACACACCTGGACTTCAGTTCACTCTGTTAAAAGCATGGATATGCTGGACCATATATAACTAAGCTCCAGTAGAAAGACACCTACTCCCCCATCTTGTTTGCGACCACCAGTCAGGATCTTTAATTCTTATTCCTGTATCTGAGTAAATTTTCCTTTATAATACAATTCCTTATGTGTCCTAAGAGGAAGCTACTACCTCTTACCAGTGGGGGAGAGTTGGTCAAAGTGTAAAGTTTAAATATTTATTTTTACTTAAATGGAAGCCACTGTGCCTTGGGACTCCTGTTTGGCCAGTGGCAGCAAAGAGTATTACTAATTATTATTCTGAGTAATAAGGGCATTTTTTTTTTTAAAAGATAGAGTCTCTATGCAGCCCTGGCTGGCACAGAACTTGCTACATGGACCAAGCTGGCCTTGAACTCCCAGAGATCTGTCTGACTCTGCCTCCCAAGTGCTGGGATTAAAGGAATGTACTACCACATACAGAAAAATAAAGACTTTTGACAAGTTAATTACAATTAAAGGTCTGATAAAATATTCTTTGGTTCAAAACCAAGAAAACTTTAGGAAATTGTACAAAGACGGAACATTTGAGGTTTAAAACAAGAGATAACACTTATATACAGGACAATTTTCTGGTACAGAATACACATATGATTACTTAATGTTTTTCAAAAGAGTTTCTCTTATCAAACACTACTTTGGAAACTTAAGTACCATAGCTGAGCTTGAAATACATTATGAAAGAAAAAGGGCAATGTTTTCTTTCCTCCCAGTAAAATCTGGGGCCAAAATAACTGGTTCATCAATCGCTCTTTTGCTTTTGTACAAAAACTGAGAAACTTACTCCAAAAACTAGATGTGAAATTTGGAGTTGGCAGACATTATTTGGTTGATTTTGGGCTCCCGCTTTTCTGTACATAAAACATCACAATTTAAAAACAGTCAAGTTCTGCTTCTGGCCAGCAGAAACCTGCTTTATTTTCTATGGCAGTTTGAAAGAAAATGACCCCCAAATGGAGTGGCACTATCAGGAGGAGTGGCTTTGTTGGAGTGGGTGTGGCTTTGTTGGAGTGGGTGTGGCTTTGTTGGAGTGGGTGTGGCCTTGTTGGAGGAAGTGTGTCACTTGGGGGGGGGGCTTGAGGTCTCATATATGCTCAGGCCACACCCAGTGTCTCAGTCCACTTCCTGCTGCCTTCTGATCAAGATGTAGCCAGCACCATGTCTGCCTGCACACTGTCATGTCTCACCATGATCATAATGGACTAAGCCTCTGAAAATATAATGGAATGTTTTCCCTTTGTAAGAGCTGCTGTCATCATGGTGTCCCCACAGCAACAGAAACCCTAACTAAGACATCTTCCCACTTAAAACTACTAACATACAGGACACAGTGTCCAAAGGAAGGGTGTTAGATGAGGTTTCTTATAAACCACTGGACATAGACAAGGGGTGGCTCCCGAGAGTGAGAAGCAAAGTGAGCCTGTGCTTGCAGGCCAGCTGCCCTGTGAGTTTCCAGGACTCAGGAAAAGAAGTAGCGGAGCTCGGAGGCCTGGCAGGCTATTGAGGCAAGGCAGCTAGAGTTCACAGAGCAGAGCACTGTACAGCAGAGCCACACAGAGGGAGTGCCAAGAGACCGCAGGCCCTTCACTGAACTACGGACCACATCAGTGTGAGCACACGAGCAAAGGCCCAGGAGGCTCAGATTTGAAGGGTGTGTGCAAAGGCCTCAGAGCGCACAGGGTCCTGCTCCCAGGGCCAGACTGGACCCTTCTAACTCTCGGAGCACTGAGTAGAATACTCTGAAGGATTGTGTCACATCAGTGGGGCATAAGTAACAGGAAGCTACACTTTGCTCTGGTTCTGCTAACAAACTGTAAAAGCAGAATTCCAAAGGGTCAAAGTGCTTCTAAGTAAGTAAATCATATTCCAAAACAAAGCTTTAATATTAACAATAATAAAAATATTCACTAATGAGAAAGGTAAAATTCATATCTGGTACTTAAAAAACACTAGAAGGCAGATAAGCAACTGAAAATACTATAAGAAACAATGAAGAGGAAAAACAATAAAATCAATGCAGAACTCATTAAAACTAGCAGAAAATGAGAAGCTGTAACTACAGCCACATAGTCAAAGTACTAGAGAGCCACGATAGTCAATGGACAGAGAAGTGAGGGCTAGAGTCTACACAGTAAACAAACACTAAAACACAACACAGCGACCGTCCAAACGAGGTACAAATTCAGGGGGTCTAACACACGGTAGTGGGGCTCACAGGAGGAGAGTGGAAAAGGTGGATATAAGAGATTTGAGAAAACAATGGCTCAAAAATTTCCAATGTCAACAATACCATCAACCTACAATATCAACAAACTCCAAGCACAAGAAACCTTGGGTGGGGGGCGGGGATGACAAGGCACCTCCTACTCAAACTGCTTAAAAACATTGAGAAGATAAAAGACTTGCACCAGGCCAAGAGAAAGGAAGGCACAGTGCCCAGAGGGGAACAAGAAGGAGACAGTGTCAGGAACACAAAGCAAAGTGATGAGGTGGAAGTCTAGGAGGAAAACACTCTTGGTCTAAAATTTTGTATCAGACAAGGTAATCTTTGAAAAACCATGTTTAGATGTTTAATAGAATCATCAAGATGTTCAATCTGCAGAAGAAGGTTCCCAAAAATACTAAGTGGATTTAATAAGACGTAGGATACAAGATGGATGTGAAATGACTATTGTCTTCTTATATACTAGCAACAAACAAAAACTAGTTAGGACAGCACAAAACTGTAGAACACCCAAAGACAAATCTGCCTGAGATCTGCAACACTGAGCACTATAAAACGGCCTGCAGAAATCAGAGGCCTACCTAAACATATAAAGCCACTGTCCCAAACTGATGGAGTCAGTATGGTATCAATTAAGGTCTCTGCAGGCTCTTTTGTGGAGCTTGATAATCTAATTCTACACTTCCTACTAAAGCACCAAAGCCCTGAACCAGTCCACATGACCTTGGAAAGGAGAGATTTGTAACGCAAGGAAGCAGGGCAAAATGAGACTGGAGTGGAACAGATTATATCAGTGGACAGAAGAGTCCAGAACTGATTTATACTTGAACAACTAATTTCAAAAAAGGTTCAAAGCCAATTTAGTGAAGACAGTCTTTCAGCAAACTAAAAATGGAGCACAGACTTAAATATGAAACCCTAAACTTGCAGAAGATTAATAACATCTATGCTTTTGAGGCAGAAAAAGAATTCATAGATAGGGTCAGTGTCCGTCACAAATTGAAATTCAGCTTCACGAAAACAAAACCTTCTCCTTCAGAGACATTCTCAAGAGAAAAAAGAAAAGCCACAGAGCGGGAGAAATATGCACAAGTCATAGGACAGAAGCAAAACTTATAATAACGAAATGGGCAAAGACCTGAACAGACCATCACCTCAGACGCACAGATGGCAACTTAGCAGTCAGCAAGGGATGTAAGTGAGAGCCACAGAGAACTACCCCATGCCTGATTACAATGCTGGTTAGCATGGCCAAAGACAGTGGAAACTTCTATGTGGTACTGGAGAGGGCACAAAAAAATGTAAGAAGGAGCCAGGTGTGGTGGCACACATCTATAATTTCAGTGTTGGGAGGCTGAGGCAGGAGGATTGCCACAAGTTCCAATTGAGGCATGCCTGGGCTATATACTATATATATAGTCTTGTCTCAAAAGACAAACAAAAAAACCCAAAAACCCTTTTAAAAGTTTGGGACTGAGTTGGCAATTTCTTGAGAAATATCTGTTATATATGATCTAGCCATTTGAGGTAGCTACCCAAGAAAAAGTCAAAATACATGTCCATAAAAAATACTTGTCCACAAACATACACAGAAGCTTTTAATTGGCACTTATCTGTACCTACGACATGGTTAAATCTCAAGATGATTACATCTTGAAATTACATCTGAAAGAACCTGGACAGCAGAGAGAACACTGTATGGTGCTACTTTAAAAAGTCTAGCAAATCCACAGTATTTTCAGAAAATGAAAGCATTTAACAGCTGCTGAAGAATCAGGCTACAGGTGATTCTGGGGAATGACAGATTTGCTCTTCATCTTGTTGTGACAGCTTTCATTAGTATGCACATAAATTAAAGCATATCAGATTATACTTCAGATACACGTAGCTTATTGCATGTCAATGATAAATTCTCCTAAATGCTCCATTATCTTGTAAGCAAATGACTTTAAGTAGTTGACCAAATAGCTCTCCAGATCATACAGCTGAGGATTTGTTTCTCTACACATATATATAGAATTATGGGGGGAGGGTGCCAAAAAAGGCAAAGTGATTCTAGATTCAAACCAGGCATCAAGATTCTTACAGTGTCTGGCCAGGCAGTGGTGGTGCACACTTTTAAGTCCAGCACTCGGGAGGCAGAGACAGGCAGATCTCTGAGTTCATGGCCAGCCTGGTCTACAAATGGGAGTTCCAGGACAGCCAGAGCTACACAGAGAAACCCTGTCTCCAAAAGCAAAACCAAACCAAACCAAACCAAACCAAACCAAACCAAAACAAACCAAAACAAAACAAAACAAAACAAAACAAAAAAGATTCTTACAGTGTCAAAACCAAGTCACACCTCCACACTCCATAAGCAATAGGTATAAAAAATACTTGAACTAGTGGGGCATACCCTAAAACTCGGAGTACTAAAGAGCGAAGCTCTCGTGGTTAGCACGGAAGTATTTGTATTTTTGGTTGTATATTCTGTACAGTCCCAGCTGACCTCTGCTCTCCAAGGTCAGTGGATAACTTACCATTTATCAATGCACTTCTGACAGAAGCTGTGAGCACAGGGCAGGATGAGGTCAGCCCGGCCGTCCATGCAGATACAACACTCCTCCTCATCAGTCAGCTGCTTCACCCTGAGTGTGAAAACGGAGCTGGAACAATGACATTCTCTGTCCATTCACTTCCTACTTTGTTTCACTGCCTTGAAAAGCATCAGTAAACATCCACAGTATAAAGACAGCATGACTTACGTGCAAAGGGAATATCAGACCAAAATTAACATCTTTTGGGGATAGCAAATACATTAGGGAAGAAATACACCGGTTCCCTATGACTTAGCATTTCTGCTTATGAGCTTCCAATCTTCACCTGAGGGTGTCAGCAGCTGAGAACACAGTAGACTCTACAGAGAGCCAGGGTGTCCTGACAAGGAAATGTCAGAGTCAGAGCAGAAAGCCATTACAAAGAATAGCACTGTAACCAGAGAAAATGGGATAGACTGCCAGCGGAAGCTACTCCATGCCCACTTTCTGCTTCCTTCCTGGTAGCAGTGAGCAGGAGGAAGGAACCTTGCTCTATCTGACCACTTGGAGCTGAAAGGGTACCACTTCCTGCCACAGACCCTGAAAGGCACAGTGACAGATGAGGATCACACAGGACAGCCAGTACAGGAAGAACCCAGGAAACAGGCCGGAGACTCTTATTCTGGAGACCAAGGCTCAGTGGGAATTTGACTAGTTTTCAACATTTGAAAGACAGAAGAGACCAGACTTGTTTGGTGGAATTTCAGAGGCCATGCATGGCTGCTGCACTCAAGCAGGGCACTCTATAATTTAATAATAATGGCAACAGTTAAGGCACCCAAACATACCGCCATTATGCGCCAGGCACTATGTGTATCCCATCTATTAACTCCCGTAACTCTCTCTCCAGTCCTCTGGGGCAGATGCCATTGCTCTCTACCTCTTTCAACAGATGAGGAAAACGAGGAAAGAGAGGAGTTCAGAACACAGGTAAGCTGGTTCTAGGGCCTTCGATGGATGTGCTGCCTGCAGAGGGAGGGCCAGACTGAGACTCCTCTGAGGACAGACGACAAAGGGAAAACCTTCCTGGTAATTGAAGCTGTCTGCACGAGAAGAGGATTGCTTCTCTGCCACACTGAGTCTCGCAAAGCTGTGGGGGCAAGTGGTAATGCAGCTTCTAAGCACAAGCTGGTTTCCATTTGGTGAAATATGGCGCAGTCTTGATATCGTAGAGCACAGATAGAGCAGTTGCCAAGGATCAGTGGCATTGGAGCACCTCAGAGCTGGACAATCTCCGCTCTTCCTCCAAACCACTGAGCTGCAATGGGCTGAATGTGAGTCTTAGCTATGCCAATCAATGTCTAGTCACACACTTGTTCCTCTAAGCCCACTTCCTCATCCGGCCAATTGTATTCCTGTGGAGCAACTGTTAGGATTTAATGAACTGCAAGTACTCAACAAACCTTAGCCATTAACAGAACTATGCATCTGAGGTGAAGCAGGACCGCTCACCTTCTCCTTGCGAAGTCTTTTTCTATGGCTGGGTACCAGGTACCACCAGAAGCCCACAACACATGAAGCCAAGTGGGGCTTACCTAACCAACTGGCACTGCTCTTCCTGTAAGGGTAACACTTTCACCATCTTCCTGAAGATGACCCCAACAGGGAGAGAAATGGCATTTGCTTTTCAGTTGCTGCAGTATGTAAAAACCACTTTCTGCTTTCAAAACACTCAGAATGGAGCAAAAATGCCACTGTGAATAAGGCAATAAGAGAGAAACGCCTGTCAAAAACACTCTGCTGGACACAGTCACTGCAGATCATGCCATCTCCCAGTGTCCCCAGTAAGATAGGATATCTACATGCCTGGAAACACAGAAGTCTTTTTCCAATGAGGCATTTACAAACTTAAATATGTCGCATCAAGCAGCAGCAGTGGGCGCTTGCAACAGCAAAGGCATGGAGGAAGGAAAGCATAGTAATCTACAGGCCTGACAAGCAAGCTCCGCTGACGTCATCTCCTGCTGCTAATGCAATGTCAATACGAATGCAACCGCTTGTTCTCTCCTGAGTAGACTGCCAAGGCCTGGAGACAACACTGGAAAATTTAACTTCCAATTAGATAATTTCTGAAACAATTTTGCCAGATTCTTGGACTAATTTAATAAATGGCGTTGAGTGCCTAAAAACCTATTAACAGGGAGGCATTAGTCGTTAATGTCACTAAAACAGAGAGTGGGTTCCTGGAGAGTGAGCTGACAGACACACTTCCTGCTGTGAGTCACCTTAATCTTGGACAGTGAAAGGAATGAAAAACAGGATAACCTCACGCTAACCTGGGCTATAACACAGGCACAGGCCACAGGACTGTCCCAGAGTGCTAGGGGGATGTCACTGTGATTTCAGCACTTTGCCTAGTCACTGGAACTGTGTTACCTGGTACACATACCTGCCCATCCACAGACTAGCCTGACACGAGGTTACTGGGGATGGGTTCCCATCAGGCTCTTCAGAGGTGGAGCTCTGAGCCAACACTCCAGCAGCTTGATTTGTGATGTCTTTATAAAGCTGAATAAACTGGTATAAATTCATGATCCGTGATGCTTCCACAATACCACTGCTTTTGTTAATCTAGAAACATAATGGGGCGGGGGCACAGACACACAATTCAGTGAGATATCCTAGGAACCAGAAACAGGAAAATGAGAGTCTGATTAAAGAATGTACACATTCTCTTGAGTTGTGGAGTTCATCAGAGAACTTACTAAATTCTCCCATCTGACAGTCAAAAGAACCTTGCAAAGTTATCAGGCATCCTGTCTGGGGTTGGTAATGTCAGGTGACCTTTCCGGAGTTGAGAAATGAGTTGTAGAGACTAGTATTGAAGCGTTTTCACTTTGACGTTTTAATGAATTCTTTTTTGAGACAGGTACTTGCTATGTCACCCAGGCTGGCCCAGAACTGGAGATCCTCCTGCCTCCGGTTCCTGAGTGCTAGCATTCCAAGCTAACAGTTTTTAATGAAAGAACTGACTTCTGCTATTGTGGTACAACCGAAAAGAGGAGGATGCCGGCTTCTTCCTCCTTCTCTTCCTCCTCCTCTTCCTCCTGTGTGTGGATTTGTGGGAATGGGGGAGTGCAGGGGGTGCAGAGGCTAGCAGTTGACCTTGGGTAGGATGCTAGCTACTTGCTCTGTCTGTTTGAAGTTCTCTCACTTGGCCTGGAACTTTCTGATTCTACTAGGCTCACAAACCAGTAGGCCTCGGGGATCCATCTACCTGTCTCTGCCTCCTCGCTCCTGAGCTTACAAGCATGCTACAATGCTTGGCTTTTTTCTTTTTTTAAACATGGGTTCTGGAGATCAAACTCAGGTCCTCATGTCTGCACAGTGCACGCTACCAACTGAACTATTTCTTCAGTCTGTTCTTTATGCTACTTCGTACTTTTAAACTAAAGCCAGAATGCCACATTAAACTACAAAAAGTTAGTGAATTTTGAAATTCCACAAAATTTCATTTCCATGAAGTGGAATCAGTGGCCTGGAGAAAGTTCCTCTGTAGATTATATCTCTACCCTCTCCACTTGACAATCTGATGCAAGATACTTGAAACAAGGATAGAGGACACTTTCATAAGACTTCAGAAAATCAGAGTGGGGCATATATTATTTTTTGAAATAACTAAAGCCAGCAGAATGAGGAGACAACACTTTTGAAGAGCTTGAGATAACCAGAGACTAGTTATAGATAGGAAGGACTTCTTTTCAGCAGATGAGGTGGTAGAGAAGTCTGTATGAAGCTAAAAGTGGTGGAACATTCCTGTAATCCCAGCATATGGGAGGCTGAGCAGGAGGACTGCTTCAAGTTTAAGGTCAGCCTGTGATAATGAGTTGCAGGCCAGCCTGGGTTATGTAATGAGAACCTGTCTCAAAAAACAACCAAACAAAAAGTAAAAAGAAACAATATGCAAAGACGTGGGAACAGAAGTAAATAGAGAAATCTTACATGTGCATCCAAATAAATGGAATATAAGGTTAGAAACTATGTGGAGAGATGGACTGGCTGGGTGTGGTGGTGTAAACCTGAATGATTCCAGGACCCAGGAGGCTGGATATCACAGCAAGACTGTCTCAGAAAGACAGAAAAGGGCAGGGGGTAACAGTGAGCCTTAGGATTGTGAAACATGCTCATGGAAATGAAAACAGGAGATGACAGACTGTACATATGTTTAAAGTTATCACAGCAGTATTTGAATGAAAATGATGTCATAACTAATCATTTATTAATTGTTTACTATCTGAGAAAGTAGTAAAAAAAATTGAGACTCAAGAATGGGTCAGATTCCATACTGTGAAATGTAGAATCATATCTAATATTCAAAAACCTGATTACATTTTGGGAAGCTAATATCTATGTGGAGATTCAAACATACAAGGTTCTTTACAATAAAAAACTACCAACAGAGTAGAAAATAAACAAACCATGACAGGGCATTTATAGGAACATTTAGAATAAGCCTGCAGAGCTGAGAAATGCGGGCCAGTGTTCTTTGGAAACTGCACCACACAGAAGAAATCAACAAGGTGAGGCAGTGACAGAACATACAGAACTTCGCTGAGCTCAACAATGACTCTTGCTTTCCAAGCACATAGGAAGCCATTGAGCGCTTTGAGCCAAGACATCTACTTCACACTTCAAATGTGATGAGGAGATGGCGGCTGTGCTGAGGATACACTGAGGGACACCAGAACAGAAGCAGGGGCCACTTGGGAGGTGACTGGAATACGCCTGGTGTGACAGCCACCAGGAGTAACAAACTGGAGTGGACACAGTGAGAGCCTCTAGCTTCTGAACATGGTGGTCTGCAGCGCTGAAGGACAAAGTAAAGGACAATTGCAAGGTCTTAGTTCAAGCCCAAGAGGTGTAAGACACAAACTGCATGAAGACCTGTCTGCATGCACTCCTCTCTCTGTCTGTCTCTCTGTCTCTCTGTCTCTGTCTCTATGTCTCTGTCTGTCGCTCTGTCTCTGTCTCTCTCTGTCTCTCTCTGTCTCTCTCTCTCACACACACACACACACACACACACACACACACACACACACACTCTATCTGTGTATCTGTGGGCATATGTATGAAGTACAGAGGTTGACCTTGGGCACTGTTTGCTCCTCAGGACACCTTTCACGTCTTCTTCTTGGGTTGGCTTTGAACTTATTAACTGGGCTAAGCTGGCTGGCCAGGAAACCCTAGTGATCCTCCTTGTCTCTGCCTCCCCAGTGCTGGGATTGCAGTACTATGCATGGCTTTTTTTTTTTTTTTAAAACTGTGGGTTCTGGGAATTGAACTCAAGTTTTCATGATAGCATGGCAAGGGTTTTGCTGACTAAACTTTTTTCCTCAGTCCTCTTATGAAGTTTCCTTTTCTGGTTTTTTGAGACAGGGTTTCTCTGTGTAGTTTTGGTGCCTGTCCTGGAACTCACTCTGTAGCCCAGGCTGGCCTTGAACTCACAGAGATCTGCCTGGCTCTGCCTCCTGAGTGCTGGGATTAAAGGCGTGCACCACCACCACCCGCTGAAGTTTTCTTAATAGCCACTTCAGTCCATAAACTTTGGGGTTTTATATATTTATTTATTTGATCTGAATCAGTGTTTTGCCTCCATGTATTTATGTGCACCTCATGTGTGCTGGTTCCTGAGGAGATCAGAAGAGAGCTGGAGTTACAGACGGTTGGGAGCCACCATGTGGGTGCTAGGAATTGAACCCAGGTCCTCTGCAAGAGCAACAAGTGCTCTTAACTGCTGAGCCATCTCTCCATCCCCTCAGTACATAATTTTAATTAATTTATTAACTTTTCTAATGTCATACCCACAAAACATCCCATCTAAACATAATTAAAAAATGAATTAAATGTTATTTGGGGATAATTAGAATAGTGTATAGACAGACAAGAGAGGTCACTATAAATTCAGAAGGTTAAAATACAAATGCTTATAATTGTTTAAGAATCATAAATATGATGCTCTTAGGCAAATGTCGTGAGTACACCGTTTACATTCAGCACTTGGGGCAGTGAGGCAGACTAACCGAGTTTTGGGATAGCATGGGCTATACCCCGAGACTGTTAACCCCCCTCAATTTTTCCACACTAGACTTAACTCTAATCCAAATATTGGCTTCCCAAGATCTGTTGCAAAGAAATGCAAATAAAAATTCTCTGAATAGATCTACCATCAAGGAAAAAAAAAACATACAAAAGAAGGCGCTAATGGCCTCTGTCTTTAATACTTTTTTCCCCCCCAAGACTGGGTTTCTCTGTGTAGTCCTGGCTATCCTGGAACTTGCTCTGTAGACTAGGCTGGCCTTGAACTCAGAGATCTACTTGTCTCTGCCTCCTGAGTGCTGGGATTAAAGGCATGCTCCATTACTGCCCAGCTGTCTTTTAAAAATACTTTTATTTTTCTACTTAGAATCTTATTTTAAGAAAGAATTTTGCTGGGCATGGTGCCGAATGCCTTTAATCCCAGCACCTGGGAGGCAGAGGCAGGTGGATCTCTGAGTTTGAGGCCAGCTTAGTCTAAAAAAAGAGTTCCAGGACAGCTAGGGCTGTTACACACAGAAACCTTGCCTCAAAAAACAAACACAAAACAAAACAAACAAAAAAAGGAAAGAACGAATTTCAATAGAATACAGTAATTTAAACTTAACAATACAGAAACATAAAGCTGCTGGGGCAAAAAAGAACCTGACTAATAGTAATATCAAACATTAACTCTCTATCAAAAGAAGCAACAGAAAACCAAGGGATCAGAAGCCTGATACACTTATACTCTGACAGTTCTACAGTTTATGGAGGACTCCTCCTTGTAAACTAAGTATTTTATGAAATAAGGATAGAGAGTTGAGTATAATTTAGGTAACATGTGTACCAAACACAAGGAAAGCCTCAGCCGTGGCCATGCAAAGGAGGGTATTTCTTCAACAGGTTTTTGGTCATCCACTACAAGTTGAGCTGCTGGATGCAAAGCCATGACACAGAGTTGCAAGAAACAGTTTCTGCCCGAGGAGCCACAGAGAAACTAGGGATTGAACAGACTATTCTTTTTAAATTTATTTTTATTTCATTTGCATTGGTGTTTTTTTCCTGCATACGTCTGTACAAGGATGTCAGATCTTCTGGAGCTGGAACTACAGAGAGTTGTGAACTGCTATGTGGGTGCTGGGAATTGAACCCGGGTCCTCTGGAAGAGCTCTTAACCACTGAACCATCTCCCCAACCTGACTACTATATTCTTAATGCTGAATGTCAGCTGTGAGGTAGAAACCAAGAGCCACTGGAATTTAGAAGAGGCCAGAGAATTCCCATGAAGGGAGACTATGGATGAGATGGTATCTGAGCTGGATCTTTGGAGACATCAAGTGTCAACACTGAAAGCGACGGGAGCAGCTACTGACTGTCCAAGCACTGTTTCCACTTTGCTGGCACACCTGTTTTTATTCTGGCATTCTCCACTCCCTGAACTGTCTTAGGGATCAATTCTGGTTAGAGTGTGTGCGTGTGGGTGTGTGTGCATAGAAGGTATGACTGGGGGTTGGGGATTTAGCTCAGTGGTAGAGTGCTTGCCTAGCAAGCGCAAGGCCCTGGGTTCGGTCCTCAGCTCTGGCAAAAAAAAAAAAAAAAAAAAAAAAAAAAAAAAAAGAAAAAAGAAGGTATGACTGAATATTGACCAATGGGTTATGGAGATCAGTTGGGCCTATAACCAGCTCTGGAGCCAGTATATCAGGATTTGCTGATGCATGAGAAAATAAACGGCTTTAGTTTAAACCAGTTTAAAACAAGAGTTTTGTGACTCCCAGTTGATGATCATGAAAGTGCATGAAGTGTACAGACATTCTAGGTGAGGGAACTTAATAAACAGAGGAACACCTTTAGTTCATTAATGTTGGTGGGCATGCAGAATGCAAAAGGGAATAGAGCCCAAAACAGAAGTGCCCAAGCATGGAGTCACATGGTAGGCCCATGAATGCCACACAGAAGAAGAGCAGGGGAGGTTTTGAAGGAAGTGAGGACTGTGTGTTAAGCAGGGTAGTGAGCTAAGGAAAGCCGTGTTTTAGAAAAGCCAGTTCATAGCAGCATAAACTGGAATGTGGAGGATTCTGGAGGTGTAGAGATTGGCAGTCTATGGCATTCTTGCTCAGAAGGGACAGGTGCCTGAACTATAAACAGTTTCTTTTCTTTAAGGACATGGCATTTGCCTGCATTCTTAGTTCCTAGTATATTGCTGACATTCTGCTTGAATAAACTGGAAATAAAACACAGCAGAGGTAAACCTGACAACTTACTATAGAATGTGACAGACTACCAAGGCAGTCTCTGGGGTCTGTGACTCACTAGCATTTATTTGCAGTACATTATACCATTTATTTTAGTATGTTATATATACACACATATAGATAACATAAAAAGCTGTTTTTCCTTTTTTAATGAGTGAAATCCAGTGTTTAAAAGAAATCATCTTCTGAGATAACTCTCTTAAGACTGTGCTTTGTCCTCTAAGATTTGCTTAACAATATTAGACTCCATGCATGTCCATAAACAGAGTATTATCTTTTATATAATGTATTTTAGATTGTTAAGTGACTCACCTAGGGAGAGTCTGACTGGTCAGAAATGGACTTCAGGGCATTCACAACTGTGTAAATTATGGCTTATATGGCTTATCTTACCTTTTAGAAGAGGGGTTGAGACTGAAGAAGAGCTAATAAAACTCATTTCTTCTCAAAGGCCTGTGACTAAGAATTGCTATTCTACTTAATTTACTGGGAGCAGGAAGCTTTCTATGCTCTGCAGAAGCTGCCAAAAACACTCACTACAAGGTAGTTCACTCCTGACAAAAGTCCACTCATAACTCAGAATCACCACAGCCTCTCCAGAGGATACTGTTTTTAAGTGAATGCAATGCAATCCAAGGTTCTCAAAGGAAGGGATTTCCTGAGATAACTAATTTTAAGGTATCATATCAGAGCTAACTATGGTGTCTTTGGAGGGCTCCACAGCCAGCTAAGCCTCAAAAGACAGCTGGAGGGTGAGGCTAAGCGTACTACCACTTCCTCCAATTACAACTGTCACTGTGACTTAGCAGTCGGACAGCAGTGAGATTCAAACGGCCTGAAGGCAACAACAGCATCATCATCCATGCTTTAGGGGCTGAGACAGTGGCTCAGTGAAGTGCCACCACACAGGCATGAAGACCTAGGGTCAGACACTCAGCACCCACATAAAATCAGGGTACAAAGGTTTGTGTATGTCAGCCCAGCACTAAGGGAGCAGAGATGAGCAGATGCTGGGCACAAGGTGGGTTTCCTGGCCTGTCAGTCTAACAGCTTCCGTTTCAGTGTCTCAAAGAATAAGAAGGGGGACAGGGAGGCAGATGCCTGATGTTGATGTCTGCCTCAGCCATGACGGACACATGCATACACAGATTAGCACACATACCACACACATACACACACCCTATGTCTTATAAGACTACAAAATCATAACATTTATTTATAGTCTATTACATTATTAAACATGCCTCTAACTACCAAAACAGTATAAGCTGTGAAATAAAAGACTCCACCAATCTTACCTTGGTACAGACCACCCGTACAACCATTTTCCAAAATGCAGAGGAATCAGACCCAGGTTGTACCTCAAAGAGAAGATGTTTTTCCTGGCCAGCAGCTACCTTAGCAGTTCTGAAAAGAGGCAAGCACATTTGTTATTTTTATGAAAAGTAAAACCAGACTCAAGAAACACTTTCCAAAGGGAAGGGAAAAGCAGAAGTGATTGTGATAAGCAGATTCCTACAGCACAGGACAGAGAATGTTCTGAACACGCACTTAGTTTGCAATGTTTTTTAAAGTCAAATACTTATTTCCATATCTATATTACAATTGTCTTAGAGTGTCTAAAAGGATGTTTAGAAAAAATTCATCCAAGGCTGAGCATGGCGACACTAGCCTGTGATCTCAGCGCCTGAGAGATGGAAAGGAGGAGGATCAGAAGTTCAAGAACTTGAGGATTCTTGGGCTGCATGAGGTCCTGCCTAAAAGAAAACACGCAGGAACAATTAACCCTGACAAACACAGCCCAAGAAACCTTGGTGCTTTAAGTCAAAGTTTGCTGACAAATACATGTAATTCTAAGGAACACCTTGCACTTGGTTGTGTCCTGTTTACATTACCACATTAACATACCTTTTTGAAAGCTTTTAATTTATACTAATTTTGGGTTCAGCCAAGAAAAACAAACTGTTTGTGATATTAAACAGACTTCTTTTGTCCTTTCCTCACATAAAGACAACACAACACACTCAGTATCTTGCTATCGACACCAACTAACATCCATCTGAAGCCGTAAGACTGCAGCTCCCATTATCACTGCTGATTTTGCTCTGAGCACCAGCAGGAGAGCTGCATACTATGAAGTGCCTTCCAGCCAAGTAAAGCCACCAGCCTCAGTAAGCCAGGCAAAAGGAATTAACTGAGACATGCCAGCTTCCAGTTGTTTCCCGGGTACCCAGCCACACCTCTGTGCCGACTTCATGGCTGGCAGACAGGAGAGAGCACTGCACTTAGGAATGCCCAGCTCTAGCCCATGGAGATGAATTTCAAGCTACATGCTGCTATTGCTTAGTGTACAGCCAGCAGCAAGAGCTTAGATTTCTCAACACGGTTAAAACAAAACAAAACAACAAAAACAATGAAATAAGAAACCTACCAAAACCAAACAAAACACAACCCCTCAAATTCACTCAAGTATCCTGTCCCAAGTAAGTAAAAGGAATATATTTTTACTGTTGCAAATAATTTAGCTTGCAGGTGATGTCATAGGACAGTTTTATTTTTTCTTCTAAAAACTTTAGGTCAATAAGCAAAATTTCATCAAATAGCCTGAGTTTACATATTAAAGATTAAAGGATGGCACATGTTCTGATTACTCCTCCTAGGAGCTAGCACAATGCACTGGAGAGATGACTTAGTGTGTGGTAAAGGCACTTGCTCTCAAGCCTGACCACCTATGTTCAATCTCTGGGACCCACATGTTAGGAGAGAACGGATTCCTGCAAGTTGTCCTCTGGCCTCTACATGTGCACTATCCTATAAGTATATAAGTGCAACATTTTTAAAAGTTGGAATAAGAATAAGGTACGACTAAATTCTCAATCCTATTTTACTCCTTACAAACATGATCTCAGAAACAAACTATTTTTCTTTTTTTTTTTAATTAATAAAATCCAGTGTTCTTAAAAGAAAGTAACTCCTAATAAAACCTTAGGACTGGCAGAAAATAATAATGCTATATGATCTTCTTACATGTTTCATATTGTATGTCCCTTATCCAACATGGCTGTCATAAAAGCCTCTACAGGCGCACATATCAGCACCAGCTATTAATAGTGACTACACTACTACAAATTCATATAGAGCGGTCCTGGGCTATGAGGTGGTTGAATGGGAAGTCATGTAGGAAATAAAGGAACTTCTGATTCACAGACGGCCGGCAGTGCCTGTCGTCAATACCTGAGTAATCAGTTAAAATGCTCAAACCCTTGGCATAGTACTTTGTGCATATCATGTGTTCCTGAACACTGGTAAGACTGAAAAGACTAGAGGGAACCCTTAAGATATCATTTAAGGGGGCTGGAAAGGTGGGTCAGTGGTTAAGAGCACTAATTACTCTTTCAGGGGACCTGGGGTCAATTTCCAGCACCTAAATGGCAGCCCACAATGGACTGTAACTCCAGTCTCAGTGGATCTGGTGCCCTCTTCTGGCTTCTACAGGCACCAGACATGCATGTGGTACATAAACATACATGCAGGCAAAAACTTTTACACATAAAATGAAATAAAAATATTTCTAATATATCATTTAAAGTATATTAGGCAAGTTTTAATTAAGCTCCCAAAGAGACAGAAGATTGATATAGAATAAAGAAAAGTAGACTAAGTTGCTACCAGAGGAAGTTTATGAGAAAAGAAAAAAGTGTCACCCATCCATCTGGCATGGGGCACAAAAGCAGTACTGAGAAAGCCTAGGGTCTGAGGCCGTTCAAGGGCAGAGCGCCCTTTGTATGGTAAAAAGCTTCTACATAGATCAGCACACAAACTGAGGTGCAATCTATAAAGAAGGACTAAGTTCAAGGTGGAGAAATTTACACTATCTTAGAAACTCACTCAGGAGAGGTAAGCAGACTGCACTTCAGAGAACAAACAGGCAGCCACACACACTGGCACACTGCTGGTGCTTCTGCCTGCCTGACCCTTTTCCTCTAGTGGCCGATGGGAAATTCTGTCTACACACCCCTCTAAGTGCTTCCACACTCAGAGTTACCCCACTCTGAGATGCAGCCATTCTAGAACTGCTTTGCCATACCTGATATCTGTGTGCTGATTTCCATTTTACGTTCCTCCCACCCCTGTTCCCTTTCCAATAGCTACAGGAAAGTCCACTTAGAGCAGACTGTCAAGGTAGTACTTTCTCACTCACGCTAAAAGTTCCCTCTTATCACCAGTGCACATGGTTACCTTCTGCACAGTCGTAACAAATGGGGTCATACAGGAAGGGAACAGAAGAAGATGAGCAAGCCTTACACATCATTGAGTTCAGCTACTCTCCCAAGAAACTCTTCATAAGTTAAGGAGCCACTTTCTCGAACCAAGGTGACGTGTTTTGCTACTTTTTCTGGTAACTTGTTAATAACCAACTGCGTCTGATCCGAAATTTGCTGTCCCATGGTGAAATGGTGTCTTTCAGAATTCAGAAAGAGTTTTGCTTCACATAGTTTCTGTTAAATACAATGCAAAAGTTATTTGTATGTAATTACAAAAAATACAATATACTCATTGTCCCAGCTAGGGTTACTATTGCCGTGATGAAACACCATGACCAAAACAATGTGGGGAGGAAAGGGTTGTTTTGGCTTACACTTCCATATTACTGCTCATCATCGAAGGAAGTCAGGACGGGAACCCAATACAGGAACCTGGAGGCAGGAGCTGATGCGGAGACCATGGAGGGTGCTCTGCCTGCTTTCTTATAGAACCCAGGACAACCAGCTCAGGGGTAGCACCGCCCACAATAGACTGAGCCCTCCCCCACTGATCACCAATTCAGAAAATGACAGACAGGCTTGCCTACAGCCCCACCTTAAGGAAGCATTTTCTCAATTGAAGTTCCCCCTTCTCAGATGACTTTAGCTTGTGTCAAGTTGATATAAAACTATCCAGCACACTCTGATAGAGATTCATAATATGTCCCCATGGCTGTGTATGCCCGGCGGACGTAGACACGTCCGCCTAGCCATTTCCAGGTCAAAATAGCCATTTCCAGGTCAAAACGTCTCGTGTGACCAGGACCCTGTGGCTTTGCGTAGTTGCATAAAGCATGCAGAGCAACCATGTGATCTATGTGCATACATGGAGTAGCCACATGAGCCTGTGTATGCAGGCACAGCCCAGCCTTTATAAGCCGGCACCATATTCCCCAGCTCCACTCTTGATTCATGTGTGTTTTCCGCAGGCCTGTTCACGTCTGTCTCTCTCTTTCCTATTTTAATAAAACTCTTGTTGGTGGATTCTGTCGTGTTTTGTGACATTTCCTTGCAGGGTAAGAGCACCGCCAAATAACTAACACACTCATCCTTCAAAAAGCAAAGAAAAACTACAAGAACGTTAAGGAGGATTCAGTTAACTCAAATGAATCTGAGAAACAATTTATTCAACCATGGTTTTTAAAGTAAAGATTCATGTTAATTTTTTTTCAGAATCATACAGCCAAATGATTCACTTATGATATTGGAAGAGTGATGGGTCTCTTAACTATCAAAAACAAAAACCATTCACACACATACACACAAACACACACACAGAGGCAATCAAGTGACTGTATTTCCCTAAAAACATTTCCAGACTGTTTACATGTTATATCCAAACTAAATGCTTTTCATATAGGACATAATTCGTTATTTACAGTATCCTACAGGGTAGGATATATTTTTTATATCCCCATTCTATGGATAAGGAAATGGTTAAGTCAACAGTATGGGATAGATGTGATCTTTGAACTCCCACCTCAGGAAATTCCATTTCATTTACCATTAAAAAAAATCTATCTTTAAAAAAAAAAAATCTATCTTTAAAAAAAAAAAAAAATCTATCTTTTGCTTTTACTCAGATTAACACCCTTATCATATAAAGCAAGTGAAGTAGTAACAATTACATAGAAAGGAATTTCAGCAGAAAGCTTGCTTTATCGTTTAATCAAAAAATGACATTATAGCTTTAAACACAAAACGTGACTTTAGGGCTGGTAAGGCGGCTTCTGTGCAACTGCATTTGCTGCCAAGCCTGACAACCTGAGTTCTATCCCCAGGAGTCACATGATGGAAAGAAACAACTCTTGAAAGTTGTCCTCTGACCTCTTTCTCTCTGCCCTCCGCACATGCTTTCCCAGGCCCGGCCCTTCCCTACTCCTCTTCCTCCTAATAAAGCTCTAAAACTAATACTGGGTTCTGTCATGACCGTGACCTTTCCATGCAGTAACCAGTGCCACCACCAGCACCGTTCATCATTCATATCACTGGTGTTGTGACTGTCTTGGATGGGCTCTTCCTTTGCTCTGCGTCCGGAGCTGAGTGCTGGAACCTATATTGAGGTTCACTGGACCTGCACCTGCCTGCTCCACTTTTTCCATTTGTTCGGCCACCAGACCTGCACACCACACCCGCCAACCAGATTGGTGAGTTCTTCCCCTTTCTGAACCCCAGAGGGTCCTCGGGCTGCGCAGGCACCAACTCAGTCTCTCTCTTGAGGAAGAGGTCAATGCTGTCTGACACCCCCCCCCGGGGGGGGGGATCCTCATGCTGCGTATGCTCCCAGCCCTTACTCCTCTCTTGATGAAGTGGGGAGTAACCTATGCTGATTCACAGATCCTTCTCCAACCTCAGGGACATGTGGGACTGGAGTCTGATCCCGTTTCTGTAATTTTTTATTTTTCTCTTTTGGCGCTGCAGCCATGGGACGTGGGGGCTTCCTTCTCGTGGTTCCATTCCTCCTCTGACAAATGCTTTAAATATCCCCAGATACCAGCAAATTTGGCTGCTTCAACCCCAATATTTCACGGGAATTATCTAGCTTCTGCCAGTGGATGGGAATGTAATGAAAACAGTTACTTTGTCCCCATGCCTTTACTCTAGCTCAAAAGCCCCTCCCTTTCTGTCTCTCCCTCTCCTGGCCACCTGCATTCCTAAACCTAAGGAATCTCTGACTCCAAAGACCTTACCTGTTCTCTGTTCTGTGGATGGCTCTTTAGCCGGAGACCAGTTTACACCCTGCCTCCTGGCAGGTCTTCCTAAAGCTGTCCTCAACCCAGCAGACACAAATAAATAAATATTAAACAAATTCGAGACACTTGTAAAAGTCTTCTTGTCCCCCAGAGCTCCCTGACATTAGGACCAAAACTGAAGCATCAGGAGAGCAGGGCTCCTAACCCCACAGGTGGAAGTTCCAGCTGTGGCATTTAAGTGTACCAGGGAAGAGATGAGAAAGCCCAAGAAAGGAACTGCCAGATGCTGGCACATGCTGTCCAGCCAGCTCCCCAAAAGCCGCCGGATCCGTTTCAAGTGTAGAAAAGACAGCCACTGGGCTCCAGGCTTGCACCACCGCCCCACAGTGGGGACCAATAGGGCCTTGCCCAAAATGCTGCCAAAAGAGCCACTGGTCAGCTGAGTGTCCTAATGCACCTAGCGGCATAGGAACGCCAGATGAGGACCACCCTCCGGCTGACTTTCTAGGCTTGGCTTTCAGCGACAACTGCCGCTGCCCGGATCCTGCCCCGGCCACTCCCATCTCATACAGGGAACCCAGGGTAGCAATAATAGTATCTGGGTGACCCATCTCCTTCCTTCTGGACACCGGAGCTACCTATTCTGTACTGAGAGTATTGGGGCCTTACTTCTCCTTCTCGTCTCCCTATTGTTGGGGTAGGGAGGACAGCCTTACCCACCTCACCAGACTTAATTGTACTTTCAGGTTTACTTAATGGGAAAAGGTTTTCCAGCTAAGATAGGAGCTTTCATTTCATTTGCTCCCTTCATGTGCCTCACTCCAGACCTGTCAGAAGTGCTTCTCCTCATGTACACAGACAGGGTCTTATCTCCGCCTTGTCCCTAATTCCAAAAGAATGAGTTCTCACCCTACAAGCTTTCCTCTTCCTGGTTCCCTCTTCTAATTAACTGCTCAGCTAATTGTTACAGAGCCACCACAGAGCTGGAGTCTAGGGATTATCAAGTAAGAAACTGTAACAGTTAAAAGGTATTTACACTCCCAGACCCAAAAGTATCTGAGCTCTACAAAAACAGACTTTAAATATAACCATCTATTACTGTTAAATGCTCTCAACAATTGATCACCTGTGTCTCCTGAATGCCTTAAATAATCTACCTCTAATAAAGCTTATCTCGGGTGAAAATTAAGCAGAGTACTAAACACTACAATGGTCACTAATTTTCTCATGGCTGCTTCTTAATATGTTAAAATTTTTTGTAAGCTCCAGAAACCAGCTTGAATCCTTCTGGACAGGTCAGATTTGCTTCAGATAAGTGCAACCCAAATTCCTGGTCCTGGGACTCCCCTTCCCTCACCCTGGAACCTCCCTGAAGGTAAATTTCTTTTTCTCTAAGCTTTTCTCTATCTCACCAGCATCATGTCAGATACAAAAGCAGCCAGAGTACCAACCCGAGAGGGATGAACGGCTTCAAGACAGCAGAACAGCCCACCATCCCAGGACAGCCCACCATCCCAGGACACCTGTCTACCTCAGAAGCCCCCCTTCCCTACCTGCCCAGGAGCCGACCAACACCCACCAAGTCAGCTGGAAGCAGTTTTTCTGGGAGAAATGACACCTCTACTCCTATTCACTCAATTTTTTATAATAAGTAAAAAGTCTGGAATGTTAGAATTCTGCCCTCACTCCAGCTACATGACTGCACATGCACAATTCAGGAGTTAAGCAAAGCATCTTACATCATCAGTGTGTACTGGCGACTACATGCGCACAGCATGGTCACACAATCAGTGCATGCCTGGTGTAGCTCCATAAGCCCGCTTCACCAGGAGCCCTTAAAAAGCTGGATGCAGACCCCACCCTCTCTCTGCTCTGTTCTCCCTCCCCCTGATCATCTTTCTCTCTGCCCTTTGCACGTGCTCTTTTCCAGGCCTGGTCCTTTCCCACCCCTCTCTTCCTAACAAAGCTCTAAAACTAGCACTGGGTTCCGTCGTGACCGTGACCTTTCCACGTGGGAACCAGCGCCACCACCAGTGCCGTTTATCATTCATTTCACGTATACACAAGACAAATATAAATGTTTTAAAATGTGACTTCAAATTAAAGTACATAACCATAATATGTATCACTTTCAGTATTAAAATTTACTATACTATATAATTTTTAAAGTCACTTTAAATATAGTATAAGCACAACTATACTAAAAAAATAAGTTCCCCCATTACTAGTTTGAGTCTGAACCTATGTGGTAGTAAAAATACCATACTAGAGGAATAATGAGAAAGAAGGAAAAGAGACTACGAAAATCTCTGAAGGCAAAAGATTACATTTTAAATATGTCCAAGTATAACAGACTCATATAACTATGTTCAAAGAGGAACCATTAAAATTCCCAGCTTAGAGAAGGTGACATCCCCAAACAAATAGTGTTGCATTCCATTTCATCCTAAGCAAGGACAGTTTCAAAACAAAAATTCCCAAATGCCCAAAACCTAAGAAAAATGTAAAAAAACAATTTATAACATGAAATATAAGGTATGGCATTAGAGTGAGTCCCTATTAAGAAAAGCAGGAACTTCACCTTGACACTACATATAGATATTTAAACACATGTTATCTTTACTTTCCATGTTCTGATTCAAATGTGTGGAAACTTCATAAGCAAAGGGCTACAGACCACTGGAAACCACTGTCATACATGCTCTTTCTAAAAATTATGTTTAGCCGGGCTGTGATGGCACAGACTTTAATCCCAGTACTCAGGAGGCAGAGACAGGCAGATCTCTGAGTTCAAGGCCAGCCTGGTCAATGAAGCCAGTTCCAGGACAGCCAGAGCTATACAGAGAAACTTTATCTTGAAAAACTAAAAAAAAAAAAAAAAGGTTGGGGATTTATGGCCCGGGGACAGGATGGTGAGCAAGCAAAAAGACAGTGTTCTTGGCACCATAGGGATGGGCCAATAGTCATACAAATATGTATATAATTACAAAGTGACAAGCACTAAACAAACAAGTACAGAGTGCCTTGAAAGCCTTGAGAGACACTAGTCTTGAGGTGAAAAAGAAATCCTGGGCAAACACTTGAGTTCAGAAAGATACTCTGGATTTTCAAGAGAGTCAGGGCATGACGGGAGGACATCATTTTAGGCACAGGTTTCCAAAAGCATCTGAGATAGGTAGATCATGGTGCCTTTAAGAGAAATAAAAACACTGGGGTGACCAGAGGAGGGAGATGTCAACACCAAAACAAAATCAAGATGGGTGTTTAAGATTTTTTTTTTTTTCAGATAACTGGAAGGAGCTGACCACACAGGAGGTTTTTATGGCTCAAGGCAGCCACACCTTTAGAACACATTCAAGAGTCATAAGTTTAGAACAGGAAAAAAGTGACCGACTGTGGTTGAGTACAGCTATGTAATGTGCAGCACAAAAGTCTGTTCAAATATCTTCACATGGAAGAGGAAGTGAGATGTTTTTACATGCTTACTAAGAGCAGATTGGCCAGTTAAGTAAGAGGGAAGGGCCAGACTTATGTAAGAGTGCCCTACCAACACAGCAATGGAAAGGGCTATTGTAACATACGTGAACTGTTCAATGACATAATATGAAAATGTTTAAAGATTGCAAGTTTATCTAATGAGTGACGCAGAGAAATTTCAAGGTGCAAAATGGAGGTGCTAATCTATAACCCAGTAGTTCTCAATCTGTGGAGTGTGACCCCAAAGACCACTGATAAACAGATATTTACATTATAATTCATAAAAGTAGTAAAATTACAGTTATGAAGTAGCAATGAAAATAATTTTATGGTTGGAGTCACCGCAACAGGAGGAACTGCATTATAGGGTGGTAGCGTTAGGAAGGGTGAGAATCACCGCTCTAACCTTATACTTGGCTCTCAAATGAAGCGTAACTTTCCTTATGCTTTCCTGTACCAGCTTAGTAAACAGTGATTCTAACCAGCCAGCCTGATACTTCTGATCCCACCTACACTACCTAACAGAGAAAAACAAACTTCTAAAATGGTCTAATCAAGACTTAATGGAACGCATGACAACTTAATCAACATTTGTAGGGAAGGCCACAGTCTCCCCTCTACCTTCTCAGGGTCTCTAACTGTCCCCAAGGTCAACTAAAACAAACAGGAGAAAACTACCCATTTTGGTTGCTTTTTACATGTATGGGGAAGTCCTCACAAGAAAACTAAGACCCTAAATAGGATCCAAAGCAAAGATACTCACTAGACAAAGAGAAGTAAATTGTGAAAAGCTGACAAGACAAAGGAGTTGGGGTTGGGGCACTTTCCCCCAGTAAAAGGCAGGGATTTGTAAATCATTGCTTCATCCCCCTCCCCCTTTAAGGAAGAAAAAAGTAGGTTCGATACTTCTTTTATCTGCTACTTTAGAAAGTATTTGTACCTGAAAAGACTTCATATTTTGATAACCTACATTGCTCATCAAAACCCCATCTGAAAAGAAGCCTTGTTTCTTGAATTAGAAAATATTGCATTGTCTCACTGGTACCCTAACTCTGAGCAGCAAATACCCACAGTCTCACTGGTACCCTAACTCTGAGCAGCAAATACCCACTGTCTCACTGGTACCCTAACTCTGAGCAGCAAATACCCACTGTTTCACTAGTACCCTAACTCTGAGCAGCAAATACCCAGTCTCACTGGTACCCTAACTCTGAAAGGCAAGATTCATAGTGTGAGGCAGCATATTGTTTTCCTGCAATTGCACTTAGTATCCAGGAAACTGAATCAGTGAAACCCCACACCTACCCGAGGGCCCGGAACCAGGGTATTCACATTGGTTAGGAGGGAAGGTGTTGCGTGTAACCAATTTCATCACTAGTGTAAAAATATGATAGACAATATGAGCATCCACAAAGGCAATCTGCTGAGGTCACACTTCAGTCACCAGCCATGGCTTTTTCAGTATCCCTCTTTGATGAACTAATATTGCTATCACAGCATGTATCATTCAATTAAATCACTTACACACCTCTCCCATGAGTTAGTTCTTCAGGATACCTACCCGTGTTCTTGCTTCTGGACAATAGATAAGTATATAATAGTTCCCTAGTCGATATAGTGCATTTTTTATCATTCATCTAATATTCTTTTATTAGCTCAGTCATGCATCATACTAACATGGTGTATAAGTTAAAAATATATTTATGGAAAACATAAAATTGTAAAAATTTATCCCTGATATTTATATATATTGGGAAACCGTCACAACAAAATATCTAATCACAGAATAGTAGTACTGCTTGCAGACATCACCTGCTGGCAAACTATTGGCAATAAAATTTGGTAAAAGACAAGTCTGTGGTCAAGACTCCTCAAAGAGCTAGTGGCTCTCAAACCACTGAGCCACCTCTAGCATGGCCCCTTCTAGCAAGGAGGAGATGTACTTCCTGAAAGCAACTGGAAGTTTTTGTAAATAAGAGCTGTTACTCTGAAACGCACAGGAACATCAAGGATTCCAAAAATGCCACATTCTTTAGTGGGTGGCACATACAGCTGATCACTTCTTCTAACAAATGAGTTGTTGTAGTTCAAGTATTCCTTCTCAGAGTATAACAATTGCCATCACTAATAAGCCTCACACACAGAACTCTAAACATTTAAACCATAAGCCATTCAGAAATGGATTAGAGGGAAACTGAGACAAAGGGCAAGATGACAAGGTGGAGGCTGGAGAGCTCAGCTGGGAAGTACTTACAAGAGGCACTAGCTCCTGAGTTCCATCTGTGAGCCCGTGTGAAAAGACAGTGTGCTGGCATACTTGGGACCTTAGTGCTGGCAAGGCAGAGACAGGAGGATCCCTGGGATGTGCGAGCCAGCAGGTGTAGTCTAACCAAACCCAAGGTTGACTTCTGGTGTGTACTTGCACTCCTACACACACACACACACACACACACACACACACACACACACACACACGATGACTAGCTGACAAGGACTGTGGTATTAAAGGCATTTTTGAAAGCTGTTAAATTTTGTAACATCTTCAATCTTAATAATAAATACTGTTCTACAACTGGGTCTTGAAGAATACCTTATTATTTACTGTTTACACAAACTCTAAATTTACAAGAAATACCAGCTGTTGAAATTAACACAGATATAATAGTCCAAAGATTAGATTGCTTAGTCATTTTAGAATCTAGAATGCCTGTTCTGGGGTCAAAGGTCTTAAGGAGGAGAAAATGAAACTAAAAATTTCTTTTAAAAAAGACTGAAAACCTACAAACAAATAGAGTATTGGGTCATTGCTAAAATCCTAATAGTACCAGGGTGTTTAGTAAGTACACTTACTTAAAAACAAAACAAAACATAGATGAATTATCTTTGCACCTTCTCTGCCTGTTTAAGAAATCAATTTCCTCTAGTTAGAGAATTTAGATGTATTCAGAGAACCAAAAGAGATCAAATACTATATATTGATTTCCCTTATATACACTGTTTCCTTCTGTCAAATGACAAAGACATTTCTGAAAATCACATTAAGGAGGAAAATATATAGAAACTGAAATCAGATAGCATGAAAGCAGGGTGAGGTGGGATCCATGCTACTTCTGAAAGTTCAGAAGGCATATCTTCTCAAAGACAACAATCATGACAACTGGTTGGTAGGCAGCTCACACCCAGGACAAAATTCTGAAAGATGAACTTCCTTCTATAGCAAGAATAGGCAGTGGGGGAGTGGGAATGATCAACTTAGTTTGAGACCTAGGACTAAAAGCAAGGGACTGTTACTGCAGCTACACATATGCCAGTAGAAGGCCATGAAATGCTGGGCATCATGAAATGGGGCTGGGTCAGAATATAAAGGCACACTGTCATTGACTTAATAGGTAGGCGGGAGACAGTTTAACAACGTAAACCCACATTTGTAACGAAGCCGCACACAGAAGGCGACTTACCCTACAATTATGATTAGCAAGGAAACTTTCTTTTAAATGTCAGTTCTCAAGATAGCAATTAGTTTGACCAGCAAAGGCCCAGGTGGACAGCCAGGGCGGGTTTAGGAAGGTTGGCCAACGCTACAGGCCCAGGCTTTGCCCCTCAGGAGCCTTGCCCTGTGGCCACCCTCCCGCCCCCGCCCCCGCCCCTCGGCCCCTCCTCGGCGCACCTGCTCCGCTAACCAACAGCTAAACAGCTTATTGCGCCAGCGCCAAGATTCAAAACAGTCAGAGCTGGTCGGAAACCTCAGCACCACCACCGCGAAGGCGGAAACAGCGCATCCACCCGCCCCTGGAAGCCGGTGCCCCAAGCCGCAGCCCAGGCCCTGATCTGGGCGGCCTAGCTGTCCCCTCCCGCTCCCGCGCAGCCCCGCTCTGCAGCCTATTGCTGCCCGGGCCTCCACTCCTTGCTCCAGGACCGTGGAGCGGCTGGGAAAGGACAAGGCGAGGGGGCGGCGCTGCAAGGCTCACCCTGTTCAAGGCATGCTCTCCCCGAGCCAGCGACGCCGCCTCGGCCGCTGCTCCGCTAAACCCGCTAGGCGGCAGCGGCGCGGCGGCCGTCCCAGTCGCACCTCAGTGACGCAAGGCCACGCCCTTGCGCGTTGCCTGGAGACGGAGCTCCACCCCACCCGCTGGCTTGGAAGGCCTATATGGCTCAAGGCTGCTGACACATACTTGCAGGCAAAATACATACATAAAAAATCAATAAAATAAAATAATTTTTTAAAAAGACAAAAAAAAAAAAATTGAAGAGGCAAGCTGTAGACTTGGAAAAAGCAGAATACATTTAACAAAGGACTTCTAATGAGAATCACAAACAACTCTTACACCTCAAAAAAGAAAGAACCCTGTTTTTCCAAATGGTCAAAGACTGGATGAACCTTCTAGATTATGGACGGTAAATAAATGAAGTATCAATGCAATGCCACAAGAGCAGCTAAAATTGAAAGGACTGTATTAAATGTTAAAAGAAGGCTAAACAACTGAAATTATTATAGATTGCCTGTTGCATGTGTGTAAGATGTGTGTAAGATGACCGTGGAAAGAGATTGTGGAAAGAGCTGTTTCTTTAAAAGCTAAGCACACACACTCCAACCACACAACCCAGTCATCTCACTTCTAGTATATATCCACACAAAGACTGGTACACAAAAATTGTAGCTATTTGTAATAGACCTAAACTGGAAACAACCAGATGCCTGTTGTGGTGCTTTAGTGATAACGGCTCCCTTAGGCCCACAGGAAGTGGCACTGTTAGGAGGTGTGGGGGTGTGGCCTTGCAGGAGTGGGTGTGGACTTGTTGGAGGAAGTGTGTCACTGCGGTGGGCTTTGAGGTTTCAGATGCTCTCCCAGTGTCTCTCTCTCCTCCTGCTGCCTGCCAATCCAGATGCAGAGCTCTCAGCTACTCTGCATCACCAGGTCTGCCTACATGCCACCATGCTTCTTCCTGCTATGACAAGAATGGACTAAACCTCTGGATTGTAAGCCAGCCTCAATTAAATGTTTTTCTTTATAAGAGTTGCCGTGGTCATGGTGTCTCTTCACAGCAATAGAACACTAGCAAAGACACTTGTTAACCGGTAAATGGAAAACAGTTGATTTTTTTTCATAAATTCATAAATCCCCACAATGGAATACTACTCAGCAATAATAAAGAATACATTGACACACTCAACAATGTGGATGAACCTGAAATACTCAGGCTGAAAGAAGATAGGTCTTCCAAAAAAATCTAGAAAAGGCTCCCTCCTCTCCAAGGAATCTTTAGTGACAAAAATCAGATCAGTGGTTGCTTAGAGAATGGTGTCAGGTGGGAACCTCTACAGTGACGGAGTGGGAACGAGAGATGGTAATGCCACGGTAGAACCCTTGCCTGCCACGCGTGGAGTCTTGGTTCATACTCAAGCCCCGCCCCTTAAAAACGTCCGGGTGGTGGGTAGGAAGAAACTTTTAGAGTGCTAACTGTGTTCATTGTCTTCTGGCTGATGATTTCACAGACATACATGTAATATGAAAACTTCTCAAATTGTACACCATACTCATATGTAGTTTATGGTCAGCCAAGTACACTTCAGTGAAGTTATGGGAAAAGATGTAGCTAGTTTATTTTAAACATCTCATAGTTCTGCTTAATCTGAGCTCGGAAGTCAGAAAAATCACTCTATATAAATTGTCTACAATTTTATAAAGTAGGGCCAGTACTCCCTTTATAGTGAGTACAATGAAGATTGGAATAAAAGAGAGATTACAGGACCAAGATAATATAAGGTGATAATATCATCAATGACAAGTCTAGACAGTTGCTGCATAGCACAACAACTTTCTCAACTTTGCAAATGTATGATGAATTAACTAGAATATAAAATAAATAAGGTCACTAGCTTATTAATAAGTGTTACCCTAAACATATGTTAGTGACTGTTTTTTTGCTGTGAAGAGATACCATGACTTTGTACAACTCTTATGAAAAAAGTGTTTAACTGGGGGTTTGCTTATCATTTCAGAGGCTTAGTCCATTGTCATCAGGGCAGGGAGCACGGTGAGAACCCACAGGAGTCTGGTCAATTATTTATTAAGGGATGCAATGGGAATAACACACAAACACAGAATGAAGCAGCGCTGCTACCTCCTTCTCAACAGGGAAGGATGGAGAAAGCTCCGTCCAGCTCACCAAAACGTGGCATCAGGAAAACCTCCACGTCCCAGAGAGAGTGTGCGATCCTCTTCCTCAGTTCTTATCTGGTCATGTACTCAGAGAAGACCATGCCCCATAACGCTAGTCACCCCAATACCATTGGCTAAGCAGATTGAATTCCCACAAGAGGCATACATGACGCTGGAGAAATAGCTGATGGTTACAACCTGACCTGTAGTCTGAGACACTGGGTTGGCATGGGCTTCTGAAACCTCAAAGCTCACCCCCAGTGACACACTTTCTCTAACAAAACCACACCTCCTAATCCTTCTAATCCTTTCAAATAGAGCCATTCCCTGGTGACTAAGCATTCAAATATATGAGCCTGTAGGGGCCATTCTTATCCAAATCACGACAAAGTATAAGGCATTAACCACCATCTGTCATAAAGTTATTCTATAGCAGGACAAGGAAAACTTTTCCTTATGTATAACAAAAGTGTCAAAATGTTGATAGGAAGTCATACATATAGATAATAAGCTGCAGAAGAAGATGTCTCCAAGTTCATCTTCCTATAAGAAAAAGAACTTTCTTTTTCTTTTTTCTTTTTTCTTTTTTGGATAAATACTATAATTTGTCATGAGTATTTGGAACTCCACAGTTTAGGAATTTTCCAGTCAGTGATAGCGTGAGGACTGAACACAGTCTCAGTAAATACAGTCCTGTAGTGAAGCTCAGAAGCATTTGCCTTTTGAAATGTATATTTTTTTCCTCGGGAGGCCTCCTCTCAGTCTGTAAGGTCATTAAACATCTGTGGCAGGACTGTGGGAATACTGAAGGAAGACTGTGAGTGTCCCTGGATGGTAAACATTACCAACTTCCTGAATGGAGTTGATGAGATTGCAAGGTTGACAGGGCTGACAACATTCTTTACAGATGAGGAAACAGATCCAGAGGTAGGAAGTGATTCACCCAAGAACTACAGAGCAGGTAGATGGAAATTGGGTTAGACTCCAGAATTCTCAGGCTGCCATTCTGGTGCTTTCCCTTTCAGCATGCTACTACTGCCTTCCGTTCTCGCTGTAGACTAGAGAGGAACGAGTTAGTCACAGCTAAGATCAAATCTCTAGCACTTGGGAGGCAGAGGCAGGTGGATCGCCAAGTTCAAAGCCAGCCTGATCTACAGAGCAAGTTACAAGGCCCAGAGCTACACAGAAATAAACCTGTTTCAAAAAAAGAAAGAAAGAAAGAAAAAAATCAAATCCTTGTTATCTCCCAAGATGCTACACTCCGGGGCTTCTTTATCTCACTCCATCCTTTCTTTTGCTGTTTCTACATGTGCTCTGCTCTGCCCTTAGCCCTCTAATTTGATTTCTAGACACTTTGGGAGCTCATACACCCTCAGCTCTAATTTTATGTATTGCTAATTCTTGTATTTCTTTGGCAATCCCATCATCTATTGCCATATTTACAGAGAAAAGCTTCTGTAGGCATGATTGAACTGTAGCAATGGCATCAGATGTCAACAATTTTCACATCCAGGTGGCTTCCAGATCCAAGTATTGGTGCTGAGGTCAGCAATAACAGCTAAAGAGATGGCAGTGCCCGGAGGACTATGTGGTGGTGGGAGAAGTAGACATCAGTCTCTAGGAGAAAGGTGCCATCTGAGAGGGAGCACTGTGCTATCTAGGATAGTGCCAGGGAAGCAGCATGGAGGCTGGCAAAGTCAGTGGGCCTTGGAGGTGTGGCAATGACAGTAAGATAGAGAGGCTGTGCTTAGGGGAGACAGTGGACCTGGGAGATGGGGTGCCACCTAGAAGAAATGGTCACAGCGCTTGTTGGGAAGTGGAAAAACCAGCAGAGGTGGTTGGCGTGCTCTACGGAAGGTACAGTAGTTGTGAGCAGAGTAGAATTAGGCCAAGGGCAATGGGGTACTGAGTTTTCCCTGTAGGGTCAATCACTGGCTTGTGAGCACGTTGAGTGATATGCTTGTAGATAAACCTGGAGGGTTGTCACATTGCCCTAGGAATGCCTTTCTGATCGTAGGTAAATCAGAAGGGGTAGGCTTCTGCTTTAACAGATCCAGGGGGATGAAGGTCACAGCAGGCCCTCTCAAACCCTAGTTTGGGGAGAGGAGAACAAAAGAGGTCTATCCATCACAGCATGAATAATTACCTCTTTCCCCTGCCATGCTGTGTGAAATCAGCCAGCTAGCCCAGTGCAGGGGTCTCTGCAGAAGCTGTTTTGTGCACACCGCTGGAGACTTAAGTAGGATTCATAATGAGAAATATGTAATTGGAGCTACAGATCCATTTATCAGATCTTGTGGCAGTTGAATGTGATTGGGTCCCCATGAGCTCATAGGGAGTGGCACTATTAGGAGGTGTGGCCTCGTTGGAGTGGGAGTGGCTTTGTTGGAGGAAGTGTGTCACTGTGGTGTGTGGGCTTTGAGGTTTCCTATGCTCAGGATACCACCCAGTAGTGTCTCAGTTGATTTCTTGTTGCCTAAAGATGTAGGACTCTCAGCTACTCCCGCAGTTCCAAGTCTGCCTGCATACTGGACTTATTTCTGAGTAAGGGGTTGCCATTTCCAAGATCAAGTCTAAAAGATTGTGACTGCTTTCACTCTGGCTCTTGCTCTCTGGCTCTTTCCTCTCTGCCTCTCATGGGAACTCTAAAACAGACTGGGATATAGGACCTGAGTCCCAAGTAAAGAACTACCATGTGTGAACTTGTCTGTGTAATCCTTTTAACACAGCTGTGACTAAATGCCTGAGAAGAGAGAAAGGACTTGTCCTGATTCAATCTGAAGGAATAGCTCATCACAGCGAGAAGGCTTGGTGCTGGGAGCGACCAGAATCCGTGACTGCAGCAGCCTCAGGCTTCTTTCTGGTTCGCGTCACTCTGGACCTGGAAGCAAAGAAAGGGCAGGAAGCACGGCTGGGCTGTAAGCCTTAAAGCCCACCCTAAACCTATTTCCTCTAGGTAAAGCCTAGCTCCCAAAGCTCCACAACCTCCCAGAAGGGCAGAAGAGGGGAGGGGGGGAACCGGACCAAATGTTCAATCACACAAGCTCGCGAGAGGTATTTCATGTTAAAATCATGACACTGACCAACTTCACCAAGACCGCCTGCAGTAGAGACAGCCCTGAGGGAGATGTGTGTAATACTTCTGCGGCTGTTTTACTTTTGCTAAGTATGGATTATGATGTAGCCCTTTTGCACAAGCAGTGTAGCTGGAAGTTTTCCTGTGTCCCACCTGGCCCTGAGGTCCCGTAGCCACTTATAAAATAATCAATCAGAGGCTTATGTTGATTATCAACTGTATGGCCTATGGCAGGCTTCTAGCTAGCTAGCTCTTTCATCTTAAATTAACCCACTTCTATTAATCTATGTATTGCCACATGTTCTGTGGCTTTACCTGTGTCCCAATACATGTTGCTCCTTGAACCGCAGTTTGGTGACTGGCCCCTCTCTCCTTTCTCCTCCCATGTCTCTCTTGGATTTTCCTGCCTGGCTCCATCCTGCCCTGCCATAGGCCAAGGCAGCTTTATTTATCAACCAATCAGAGTAACACACATTCACAGTGTACAGAAAGACATCCCACAGCAAAGCAGTATTTCTATGGAAATAAAGGAGCAGAGGAGTTTTCTAAATGCTTTATTTATTTCTTCACCTCTCAGGTTTTTCTTACTGAGAAAATGAGAGCTGGTAATACATTTGTTAAAGGCACACAAAGATGTGTGTTGGTGTGTAGAGGTAAGACTATACTTTCAAATATGTTAATAATAAATTAAGGTTGTAGTAGTTGCTGTATTAGAGAAAAATGAATGGATTAGTCTCAGCAACAAAATATTAGTTTAGAAGTAGCTAAGCTAGGGATATCAAAACTGGAAAAATAATAGTTTCAGACAACACTCCACTATACACAACTATATGATGAACACTATTCAATTACAGAATGTCATACCTTATCTAGCACCTGACATCTTTAGTCCAAAAATCTGAAAACCAAACTTTTACCAAATATGGAACTGTTTGAGAGTCAGCATGATGCCCCCAGGGGAAAATGCCACACCAGGAAACTTTATCTCATATGTGAAGTTATTTTTAAAATATTGTATGAAATTACCACAAGGCTATGTGTACAGGTATACATGAAACATAAATTTCATTTTTAGACTGATTCCCTCTAATATATCATTATGTAGATGCAAGTATTCCAGATTTCAAACATAATCTGAAATTCATAACACTGTTGGTTCCAAGCATTTCCGCCAGGTAAAGGATTCTCAGCCTGTGGTAGATTACCTGACATTTTTCTTTTTTACTTTATTACCTTTAAACATAGTTGTTTTCTCATAATAGGTTCTGTAACAGGTAAAAGTGGAAATGTGTGTTTTTGTTTGTTTCGTTGTGTGTGTGGGGGGGAGTGGGCAGGTTCTGGGGGATTGGACTAGGAGCTTTGTGCCAGGTAAATGCTCTGCCACAGAGACAATCCCCCAGTACCCTCTTTTTTTTTTGGTTTCATAGAAAAGTGTATTTGTCTATAGGGAACAGCAGCAACAGTAGAGAGAAGAGCAAGTGTGTCTATGTTCTAAAACGTGATCCCTGTCTGTTTTTGGAGTGGCTCCCCGGCCCCAGCCTGTATTTACAGTCTGCCAACAAGGTGCTATCAGTACCCGGATCCCTTCTAGTGTTCTGTTTATTTTGGCTTCCCAGAGATTAGGTCTCAAGTCACCAGGCTCTCCATGACCTCCTGTTGCTTTCCTTATTTCACATGTGCCTGGTTCCAAAGCACCTGGTCCGGTGGCATGTTTCCCTGTAGGAAGATTTTGGACTATGGGGCTGGCCAGGTCTCAGGGACTCTGGCCCTGGTGTCAGGCAGCTTGTATGTGACTGAAAGCTGAGGAACTGTTTTAGGGCCCAGTGTTTGAAAGCCCCCTTCACTCTCTGGACTGCTGTGAGATGGACAGGCTAGGGAGGCTGTGACGGGGTTGGAGGTAGGAGGGCAGAGTCCAGAGAAGATTGCAATAAGGAGAGCCTCCGTTTGAAGGACTCCGTAGTCTTTTTCTAGTTAGGAACCATTAGCGGCTTGCTTCTTTGGTTCCCTGGCATGAAACTTGCCTCAGGTGTACCTTCTCAGCACTCTCTCATCTAAACTTCAGCTTCTAAGCATCGCACAGTAGTTTTGGGTGGATTCTTGGGCTCCTCTGGGTTTTTATCAGTTTTCTTGGATTCTTCATTAGAGTTGATGTCATCGGCTTTCTCCTCCTTCACAACCTTGGTTTCAATCATCTCCTTCTGTTGATTCTTGTTTGTGAAAGGGAAGGCCTTCACATACCTGTAGGTGTACACATATATCACAGTGAGACACACAGCACAGCAAATAGCACTTTGTCTACCACAGGACAGGCTGGCACAGTTGCCTGGACGCCTTTATTTGGATGTTAATATAAGTATACTTAACTATATCACTCCCCCATTTTAGTGGACACATTCCTATTAGATAGTACCGACAGGGCCAACTCTGGATGTCTTCACAGCACCTTCATCCAAAACAAAGACACCTCCCCCACAACTCAAATTCAGCCTAAATTTCCCCCTAATGTTGACATCTCCTTTTTTATTGCTTGAGTTTGGTGCCCACTGACCGATATCTACTGTCTATCTAGATGACACGCTTGTGCTGAGGTCAGGGAGTAGGGAGGTCTAAGAGGGATACCATCTCCATTTTAACCAAATGCCAGTAGCAACCATGAAAGAGCACAAGCTAGGTGAACAACAGAAATGACAAGGTCAGAGATGTGCCAGCAGCCTCACCTTTTCACGTAGCAAACAGCCAGTGCAGCTGCAGCAGCAAAGAAGAGGAGGGCCAGCACCAGCAGAGCTGTGGGCACACCTGCAGGGAAGACAGACAGGCTCGTTGGTCTTTTGCTTGCGCATTGTGTTGTCTGTGCATGTAAAGATTCGTTTTTACATGCGATGAGGATGAGAGATGGTGCAGGAGACCCTTCTTTGCGACTATTTTTAATAATATACATATAATTTTACTTTTTATAGTGTGTGTGTGTGTGTGTGTGTGTGTGTGTGTGTGTGTGTGTGTATGTATGTGTGTGTGTGTATGTGTAGGTAGGTGGGTGTGGGTTCACCCACCCAGCCACCTCACCAGCCCTCTATTTACCATTCGGGGAGTTCTTTACTTTTCCTTTATCATTGCAATGTGAAAAGTAGAATTTGTTTCTTGGCACCTTGAGTCTAGTGTCACAGTCCATGTAAGAAACAGGCATTTGGATTAAAGTCATAGGCCATGCAGGTATATATTTTTGTGTCTATAGTAAAGGATAATCATTTATTTGTGAAAAGCAGTGAAGCTCTTTTATGCTCACGATGTGTGACCTGACCCTTGAGGCTCTTTAAAAAGCTAATTCTGAGTCTATTGAAGAGGAGCTTGTGTTCAGCTTTTATTTGTGCCTGGTAGGTGCGAGTGCCCGGTCTGGGATGAGCTGGGTGATGTACATTTGTCTGCCACACACAGTTGCCCAGAAGACATTCACCTCCAAACCCAGCTACTTCATTCTTGAATGCTTTTCCACTTTCAACAGATGGGTCGGTTTCCACGACTACGGTGTTAGGTTCCGTATAAACTTCCGTGTTACAGACCATCTTTGTCTTCCGTACCATGAAGGTGGAAGGTGGAGCCCGGGTGGTAGCCGGAGCATGAGTCGTGGAGTCCGGGGATGAAGCCGAGTAGTCGCTGCTGCTGACAGGGAACTCCATTGTGGGTGTTTGAGAGTAGAACATGGGGTCGAATGTGGTGATGGTTTCTGGAATGCATGAGTTAGCCCAGGTGTCTGTTGGGAGGAGGAGAAGTAAGCATGGTGGCAGCAGGACCCCCCCCCCCCCAGGCCTCTCACTGCAGTCAGAACTCAGGTCTCCCAAGATTCAAATCTGATCTCAATTTCCTTCCTTAGCACCCTGCAGCGTTCACCTCCCCTGAACGGTAGATGAGATCTTTGGTGATCCAGCCAAGCTGACATCATGAGGCTAAGAGACTCTCCCTCTCTGTCTCTGTCTCTGTCTCTGTCTCCCTCCCCCCCCCTCTCTCCCTTCCTCTCTCTCTGTCTCCCTCCCTCCCTCCCCCCCCCTCTCTCTCTCCCTCTCTCTCCCACTAGCCCCTCTGTTTTTCTACAATTTCTTAATCTCCCTGGCCTTTTCACTGATTCCTTTTCTACCTTTAAAACTTCTGTCTGCAGTCAAATGCTCTACCATTGATTGAGCTGTAACCTCAGAACATAAGGGAATGGGATGGTTGAGCTGGGGGAGGGGCAGAGTGGGAGAGCAATGCAAGAGATATCTTCATATGGGGATAGGGAGAACCTGGTGCTAGGGACGTTCCCAAGAATCCACATTGTGACCCCAGTTTAGACTACTAGCGATATTTGGAGAGAGTGCCTGAGATGGCCTATCCCTGTAATCAGATGGGTGAATACCCTGTCATCATAGAGCCTTCATCCAGTAACTAATGGAAGCAACTACAGAGATCCACAGCCAAGCACCAGGCAGAGCTCCAGGAGTCCAGTAAAAGAGAGGGAAGAGGGATTCTGTGAGCAAGGGGCATCAAGATCATGATGGGGAAATTTACAGAAGCAACCAAACCAAACTAGTGGGAACTCATGAAATTTTGACCAACACCTGTGGAGCTCCACAAGCCTGAGCTAGGCCCTCTGCATAAGCAAAACAGTTATGTAGCTTAGTCTGTTTAAGGAACCCCTGGCAGTGGGATTAGGATCTATCTCTGGTGCATAAGTTAGCTTTTGGTGGGACACTGCACAGCCTTGATGCTGGGGGAGGGGCTTGGACCTGCCTCGACTGAATGTACCAGGCTTTGCTGACTCCTGATGGGAGGCCTTACCTTTTTGGTGGAGGGGATGGGGTGGTTTGGGGGACAGAAAGGCTGGGGGTGGAGTGGAAGAAGGGAAGAGAGGGGGATCTGTGATGGGTATGTAAAATAAATAAAAAGTTTCTTAATAAAGAAAAAAACACCAAACTTCTGTCTGCTCTTTGCTTAGCCAGTTCTCCCCTAGGCTTCAGACTTTTCTAGACCAGGTGTCTAGACACATACTCTTGCCCTTGCCTGATCTTGTCCCAATTCTCATCATTTTGTCCTCTCTGGACTGACTGTGAGCTGTCTGGCAGCAGGACACCTGTTTGATTGGATTATTGTGCCTGGTGTACAGTACATGCTCAGTGAACACCTGATGAAGAAATGAGGAAAGGAAAGAAACCAAAGCAAGGAAGGAGTAACTGGGGGTGGGGCGTGGGGGAGACACATGATATCACTTTAGAACAAGATCTAAAATAAAACCTCTCAGTGCTGGGGCGGGGGAGTGGAGAGGAGAGAGAGTAGTGTTTTCCAATCTGTTGGATAGAGTTTAGAGGAAACACATCTGTCTGTCTTCTAGCTCTGGGTCAGCCATGGTACCACATGTTTAGCTATCTTGTGTAGCATTTATCAAGTCTTCATTTACACAGGAAGGTGCTAACGTTCATGGACATCAATCACAGGAAATGGCAGGGCTACACAATATCTTACACCACAAATTTACATCTATTTAAAACTCCTGGTTATTTATAGCACTGGATGCCACTGGCCAGAATTACAGCTATGCAAGAAATTCATTCAATAAGTTGATTTGCTTTTGAAAATTAAATGAGTCATTAGTTAAGGTCATGAATACTGCTGATAAACGTTTGACTCCACATGCATCAAGTCAATGTTTTATCCTATTCATGGTACTTTGAAAACAGTTCTATTCAAATAAACATCATTGTAGACTCTGTTGCCTCATGTTTCCCATTCTTTAGTCTTTGCTAGGCTCTTCCCTTAGAAAATGAACTTTGTTTTTTTTAAAGCAAGGGTAGAAAACCCAGAGGGCTCAATAGACTGTGGGGTTCTAAAACACACAGACTCATAAAGTTCAGTTCCTGCCTCTGGTCAGAGGAACTTGGGTGGAGTGTGGAGGACTGATGGTGTTCATTCAACAGATGCTTACAGGGCGCCATCTCCGTGCCAGGCAGTGCTCTAGATGCCATTGACAAAGTCCCTGTCCTTAAGGAGCTTCTAACCCATTGGAAGAATACAGGTGACAAAAGATAAGCAAGCCACGAATTTCAGAAGATTATGAACAGTGAAAAGAAACTTAAACACCGTGTGGTTTAGACTGGTAAGGGCAGAGATGAAGGACGGCTACTTGGCTAGGGTGATGAGAGGACGTCTCCTGGGGAGGCCGTACTTAACCTGAGACCCAGTGGTTAAAAGCTCCAGTCACTAGAGATCTAGGGCAGACGCCGGAAGAAAGCAGAAAGTACAAGAGTGAGAACTTGACTGTGCTGAGCCCATTCGATGGACAAGACGGCCAGTGTGGCTGCAACAGAGCAGAGGTCATCTGTAGGAAGAGGACAGGAGATCCCGGTCAGCAGGATGTGTGATCCAAGAGTGGAGAAGTGGGAAGGTAGAGTCGGGTCAGGAGAATGACAAGGAGCACAGTGTGGCTCCGGAGAATGGTGAGTGTCACTGGTAGAAGAAAGCCTGAAAGGAGGAGGCCAGGCTGGAAAGATAGATCCAGCAGGGACAGCAAGATTGCTAGTCACCCTGTTAAAGGGCTTGGGGTTTACTCTGCAGGAAGAGGACATTTTCTACTGCGGTCTACAACCCTTTTTAGCAAGAATTTCATATGCATCTATTTGTTTTGTGTTGTTTTGTTGTTGTTTTGTTTGTTTTAGTTTTTCGAGACAGGGTTTCTCTGTGTAGCTTTGCACCTTTCCTGGATCTCACTCTGCAGACCAGGCTGGCCTCGAACTCACAAAGATCCGAGTGCCTCTGCCTCCGGAGTACTGGGATTAAAGGCGTGCACCACCACTGTTCAGCCAACATCTATTTAAATATGCAAAAGACATCACATGCTACATACTAAATTATTTGGGAAGTCACCCAAGGCTGTAGGGCAAACAAAAGAGTAACAGTTACCAAATGGATGAGGTGGGGAGGGGTCAGGTGCAGGGGGAGTGAGGACATCCAGGAGCAGAGAAGGAGGGTTCTTGCAAACTGCACAGAAACAGGAGAATCTAGAAATGTCTGGTTCCTAAATCTTAGCAAGATTAGGAACAGCACAGAAGTCCACCAATAGAAGCTGGGCTGAATAAATTAGTATACAGACAGCCACTGGAGTACATTAAAAACACAGCTATTAAACATTAAAAACGTCTCTATGAGCCAATCCTGACTAATTTCCAGGATGTAAATGGAAAAAGCCATTCACAGAGCTGTGTGTGGTATTCCAGTTTATTTTTTTGCGAAAAAAAACAAGCAATATCCCACAGAACTTCTATATGCCCAAAACAAAGGCACAGACCAGAAATGAATAACAATGGAAAGATTAGGAGGAAGAGCATTGCAGCATGTTGATGTTGTATGTATCTGAGAAAACGAAAACAGTAAAATCTGTACCCTATAACAGAGCACAAGCAGAAGGAAGTCAACCTCTTCTACTTCAAATGAGAGTCTAATCACAACGGGGGTGGGTCTTGTCCAGTCACTTCTGCACAAAGTTCCCTGATCACCTGTCCTAGTAGGACCTTCTTCTAGGGGATGGTGAAGAAATCCTCAGTTTTACTCACTAGTATTGTTTCCTAAAGATATTGGCTTTGCTGTTTTGAAATTGTTGTAGCACAAGAAAATGTGTTGTTTACTAAGATGCTGGGTATAGGAGATGACAGATAAAGCAAAGTCAGAAAAGGCAAATTATTAAATCTGAGTTGGAAACATCAATATAACTGCATGGTTCACATACACGTTCTGTGTGTGTGTGTGTGTGTGTGTGTGTGTGTGTGTGTGTGTGTGTGTGTCTGTGTGTCTGTGTGTCTCTCTTTCTCTCTGTCTCTCTTCCCCCACTCTGAGATTCAATGAAAACGCCACTAGTAATGAGGATAATCTTCACGAAGATTGTGGTTTCTGGTCAGCATTTTGCACTCAAAAGTACCAGAGCTCTGTAGAGAACTGAGTTGTTATCTCTCCACCAGAAACAGAGAGGATACAAAGTGAGCCTGGGCTTGTCCACTGCTAGGAAGCAGCAGTCACCTCTAGGACTCCCACGTGCCAGATTTGGAACATACACAGGACTTAAAAGAACAATAACTACAAAATGTACTGTAATATGCTCGACACATATTAAGTAAAAGTGTGCGTGTATGTGCATGCTTGTGTGTGTTGTGAGGGGGACTAGCTAGTAAGTGTAGAGAGGAGGAAATTAGAGATGATTTAGAAAAATCCCTACTCTGCAGTCCCCTATATAATAACCATTTTCAGCAAGGACCACAACGATAGTTTGGAGTGAGGATACTTGCATGGTACTAAAATATCATATGCTAAATTACCTACTAACTACAAAGAAGAAAACTTACCTTCTCATTTCATTTTCAGCCTGTTAGTCACTGTCTTAATCAAATAATCAAAGTTAGAGCAATTGGTAATGGGAACTACTGACATTTGGTGCTGTTTACTGTGATATGATCTCAAGTACACAACATCACCTACAGCAGGAATTGAAGCCTCTTGACTGTTCAGGGTGTAGGAAATAACAGGGGCTGAGAGTACAAGGTACAGGGAAGCAGGAGGAAACAGGCCATCGGAGTCCCTTCCTTTCTTCTGTTTAGTGGGAGGGATGGGTACCATAGCACTATGCTGCCAGCAGGTGGGGAAACAAGGCAGCTAGGAGACAGGGCCAGCTCCCGGGAATAGTGGCCAGTTCCCGGGAATAGATAAGCCAGCACACAAATCACTCGGTCTCTATCTAAGACAGGCAGGAGGGACAGAGAAGAATGGAGACAAGTCATCATGTTGGAAGGAGAATTAACTGGAAATCTTGACTCTGCCACTAAACCTCCACTCCAACACACACACACACACACACACACACACACACACACACACACACACACACACACACAACTATTGGTGAAGGTGGGGAGCAGGAGCTCTTCTTATGTCAAAGCCCGTTAGTTCAGAGAACTGTTTGGAATTGCTGGATTCAATTTTGCTGAAGTTGGTTGGTGAGCATTTCTTATCGTTCAGACCTTACAAATTAATATTGACGTCTCTCTGTGTGTATATGACCACTTGCTATCTAACCTTCAGAAAGTTGGACATATGAGTCTATGTGAAAAGAAATGAGTCAAGTAGCCTTCTAATGACACAGAGAAAAGCTGGGTATTAGTTGAAGGAAATGTTCTGAGAAATGACTTAGGAAAGCTATTAGGTTAGGGCAACCAAGGCCTGTGGGCAAGATGGTCAAGACGACTGCAAACCATGAGCAAATCAGCCCTACTCTCTAAGTCTCAACTTCTTCCTTCAAAAGAGGGAGCGCGGGCCTTATTTTCAAGATGTCAGGTGCAGCATGTGACTTATGTGGGACAGTGGAAAGAACGCGGTGTCAGGGTTAGACCCAAGTTTGAACCTTTTCACTGAGACTGTACTTTGAATGTGGCTCAAGTGGGAGTACGTTATACTCCTGAATCCCTCTCTGGCTTCCAATCTCAGCACATGAGCGCTCACTTTTTCTCCCACAGTACTTTGTGATGACATGACACTCTCTCCATAGTCAAGTAGTTGCTGTGTTCACCTTGACTCTCCAATGGTGAGCTAACCATCCTTTCTTTATAAACTTCTCAACTGCAGTTATTTCATCACAGAAATGGGGAATGTCCACCACAGAAACATTAGACAAGTGTACCAAAGTTCCTATAGATAGATACATTTCCTTGTTTGAAGACTGGGGATGATAAGGCTTCCTCGGGGGAAGTTCAAGGTTCTTGGAGATAGCTAACTTTGCAATTGCTTTGTCCAGAGGGGATGCATCACATACATATAGGCATCTGTTTCTTTCCCACTTCCTGTTTATCTTTTAGGAAACCCAGGCAGAGGAGGTGACAACCCTGAGCCTCTGGAAACGCCCTGATCTTATGCTACCACTCAGTTGTAGTATCCTGTCTAACATTTGTCTCTGAGGGGCTCATTGCTCCGCTGAGCCCAGGCTTGGGACAGTTAGATGATTGCTCTGCTGCTGCTCAGGGTTGCTAGTCCCAGACAGGCCCCAGACCTTGAGACTCCCAGAGAAGACATGCCACATGAAGCGGCTGGAGGTCTGACTTACCAGATGAGTTGTGACAATACGCTCTGAACTTTTGGTTGGGGTGAGCCTTCCAAATCAGGACCCCTTTCCCATTCTTCCCACACTTGGGGTTTGGGATAAGCCGAGGGATGACGGTGACCCGTTCTCCAATCCACCCGTAGCTGTAGAAGAATACACATGGGTTGAATGGACAGAAGGTTAGAAGGCAGCAAGTCTACTGCTGAGCAGAAACACAGCTTTAGTGAAGCGCTTTCTTACCTGCAAGTCTCAAAGCCAGACTTCTGGGCTACTTCCACCTGGTCCTTGCTGGCCAGGGTCAGTCCCAGCACCTTACAGGCCTCCTCAGCTTCGGTGAAATTCATATGTGTGCTTACCTTTCTGCCCACAAGGGCGACCCCCTTGTATCTGCATGCAGAAACGGAAAGCTCTGGAAAGAAATCATAAAGTCCTCAGCTGGCTTCTGGCTTTGTTCCCAGCTCTCAGGCTCTCCTTCCTCACAGAGAATCATTGTCTCGACCCAGGTCTGTGAGGCTGGTGCTGGCCTTAGAAATAACAACACAGGCCAAGAACATCCCAGGAGGACAGCCTGCTGGGTGAGGTGCTTGTTCTGCCTGGTCTAAGCTGTAAATCTCCAGATCAAGAGCACACAGAGCACTCTGCACTAAAGAACCTGCCAATCACATGAGGGCTTTAGCTAGCAATCAGCTCCTGGGGTGGGGTCTAGGTGATTTAGATGCTGCAAATATTGTTTTTTAAGTCTATAAAAGGAAGCCTTTGAGACTTTGAGGAAGATAGAATTCAGGGTTCTGGTTAACAGAATAATCATTAGCAATACTCCAAAGTAATGTGGCTGGAGACGTTCCTGTTTTGACAGGGGCTGGCAATGTGCTTGCTAGAAGAGAATGTGAATTCTCTGTTTCAGGTCCTTTCTGGCCATGGGAGGATAGGCTTACTCAGAAATTCCTGAAGGAGCTGGCAGGAAATCTTGCAGGGCAGGGAAACTAAATAAAGGAAGTTGAGTTTGAGTCAGGGCAGGGCTTGGTATCACCTATGCTGCTGCTCTGTAGCTCTGAGACCTTATGCCTTTATCTTTTTGAGCTCATTTCCTTGTTTGGAATATAGAGAGTAACATTTACTGCACAGGGTAGTGAGAGTTACATGAATAGATTCTCACAGGACTTAGCATAGCATCTGCCATACTAGGGACTAACAGATAACAACACTGCTATTTAGTCTTCTAAGCATTCGAGTGTATCCACCACAGATGGATTTTCCTGGGAAGGCTGAGGCAGTGGGACTTGTCAGAATATTTTTTCTCAAAATCTAGTGGATTTGGGAGCTCTTTTGACCAACTTCCCAAGAACTTATGGACCTATATACAATCACCATGTTGTATTATATTCCAGTACCTTACTCCTATTGGGCTTTATCTATGGAAGGTCCATAAAAAAGGCATTTAGCCTTGTAAGTAATGTCCAGCCTTTGGCTCAATGATCTCATGAACCTGAAGAGAGTCTAATGACCCAATTGTAAACTTACTTAAGACATCATGAACTTTTCTTGCCACACACACACACACACACACACACACACACACACACACACCCCTGCTGGGCTTTATCTATGAAAGTCCATTTCAAATTCCCAAGCCTGTGCAAAGCACTCCTTACCTCTCCTGCTGTTAATTGGCTATTGGGATCTTGGGGACAAGTCAATGCTTTCATCTGTGAACTTATACCTTGTCAGGCCCTATGTTTGGAATTCAACTAGGTAATATGTACCTAGCAGAGCTTGGATCCATAGAAGGCAATCAATTATAGAAACTTCACTCTTTCCAGTTTCATTTAGAAACTCTAACATGGAACAGCATGTTCTTGGGAATCATTTAGGGCAGAGTCAACACCAAGTGTTAGAATTTACTACCTGCATGGTATCAGACAAAGCCCTTGGCTGTACTAATACTTTTTTCATCTAGAAAATGTTTTATTGAGAGGAATCAAAGAAACTCTATATACTTGATTCTGCATCTCTCGGTAACAAATCCTTTAAGAAGTCCTATCTGCGCCCACTCACTACATCATCACTGAGGCCAGTAGGACCTTCTGCTGGTAGCCAGCTAACTTTCTCCTCTTTCCAAGAGTTTAATTTCCTTAGAAAAATTGCCATTAGTAAGGGCAAAGCAAATAGGTAGTGTCATTGCCAAAGAATGGTTTCTAAGGGCGAGGGATGTGGCTTCGTTGGGAGAGCTTGGCTAGCACACACAGTGTTTTCCGTTCGCTCCTCATTGCTAAGACTGGACATGGTGCTACACACCTGTAGTCCCAACATCCACAAGGATCCAAAGGATCAGGAGTTCAAGGTCATTCTCAGATATGTAATGAATTTGGGATTAGCCCGGGCTATAAGAGACTCTGTCTTAAAAAAAAAAAAAAAAGACTCTAAAATAACTTGCATAATGGCAGCATTGCAGGGGGAAATATGAATGGTCTCCTGATGGGATTTCTAAGAGGATGCAGGTTTATTTAAACATGACAGTTCTGGTATTTGGTGGTTGGGAACCAATCATCTAACTCTGACCTCTCATAAAAGCCAATTCCAGCCAGGCAGTGGTGGCGCACACCTTTAGTCCCAGCACTCGGGAGGCAGAGCCAGGTGGATCTCTGTGAGTTCGAGGCCAGCCTGGTCTACAGAGTGAGTTCCAGGACAGGCACCAAAACTACATGGAGAAACCCTGTCTCAAAAAACCAAAAAAAAAAAAAAAAAAAAAAGAAGAAGAAGAAGAAGAAGAAGAAGAAGAAGAAGAAGAAGAAGAAGAAGTCAAGTCCAGCAATATAGCAATTAACACTGACCATCTATCTGCTCTTGATACAGCTCCTGTCTCGGGGCATCTTCTGCAGAATAGTTTCTCCTTAACAGCCCTGTCACTTCCCTTGCCCAGGACTGTAAGCAGTGATTTGTGGTTTCAGTGTTTTTCCTACTATGCAGAAAAAGGTTTCCATGTATGTGTTCTACAAACACAGACTCCATAGACCCCTCCTTCATAGCTGCTGATGACAAACATTTAAACTGTGTTTTCAGTGATTTCCTACGTATTAAATTTACTGCAAGTTAACCAACTATAGAAATGATCCCTGAAAGTATAGTCTTACTGCAAGTTAAAATGTTGTATTCCACTAGTGGTAGAATAGCCTTGTAATTAAAACAGTTACAGAGTAGTATAAAGTGGTGATATTTAATAAGTTACCCATTCTCCCTCAGGCTTAGAGATTGCTTTAAATAGTCACAACCCTGGCTTGCTTCTTAAATGAAACCCTTTGAAAACAAATGACTTCTCATTTTTCATTTCAAACTATTATTATTACAAATATTCCATAACCCAAAACAAAATCCCAAGTGATGTAAAGGTAAATGTAAGTCATTTTGAAAACCTCTCTGGCTGAGCAATAAGACCCATTTCATCTTCTGTGACCTCAAGAGTCTCCCCCATTCCCAACAGCCCACTGTCAAGAGCAGAGTGGGTTTGGGACAGTTCCCAAGACCTTGTCTATCCTCACTTTAGAAACCTGGTGAGACACCTACCTTGCACTAAGATGGCACCTTGGACCGGGAGCCTGGTGGTCCAGGTGGAGGCGAGAAACAGTGCCAGGCTAACGTGCTTGAGCATCGTGCAGCCCCTCAGGAGCACCACACACCAGCCGTAAGGGAGACAGATGCTCAATCACCAGGCTGGATGGAGAGTTCTGGAAATATGTGGAGGGTTTCCCTGCCTTCGAGCTCCTGATTTGTCAAAATCACTAGAGGAAATGAGTGACATCCCTTGAACGCCCTGGCTGTACTTTGTGGATGGCTTTCTGGAACATTTAGCTAGTGCTGACTCAGAAAGCACACAAATGAGGAAGGCAGATAGCACGGTGTCAGCTGCTGAAGATTTCCCCAGTTCCCATATTCCCCTGTGGGCTCAGTTCCCACACTCTTCATTGTGATGGCTTGCAGAGCCCATTCATTCATACACTCCTGTGACTGCCTCTGCCTCTCAGAGAGACTGAAGATGAATTGTTTCTTTCCTTCTACCACCAGTTGTTCCCCCTTTCTCGGCTGCATTGCCTTGTAATGTGCAGAGAAATCACAGTGAGGCTTATTATGACAGTAAATGCACATTAAAAAACCACTCACTCCTTTGGCACTTCTTACATACGTTGGACATATCAACATTGCCAGGAGACTCTTCCTTTTCAAAGAGACCAGACTCATCAAAAGTCTCAATCAGGGCCAAAGCAGTGGTTCAGCAGTCAAGAGCACTTGATGACCTCTCAGAGGACTTGAGCTTGGATCCCATAACCCACACTCATAACCACAGCTCATAACCACCTGTGATTCCAACTCTAGGGCACTTGATGCCGTCTGCAGACTTCTGCAGACACCCACACTCATTGTACACACTCATTCATACATACAAATAGATAATTTTTAAAATTCATATTTGTAAAACACAAGTAACAATTCGGTTTTTTATTAAAATTTTTATGACAATTTGTTTTTTTAATTAGACTTTTTAATTTTGATTGGTATAACAGTTATCACCACAGGGATTATTTATTTATTTAGGTTTTTCAAGATGGGGTTTCTCTGTGTGGTCTTGTCTTTTCTGGAACTCACTCTGTAGACCAGGTTGGCTTAGAACTCAGAGATCCACTTGTCTCTGCCTCCTGAGTGCTGCAATTAAAGGTGTACACTGCCACTGCCTGGGTTATTATATCACATTTTCCTTAGTAACTTCTGCTGTATTCTGGTATAATTCAACATAGACTCCGCCTTCTTCATCTGAACCATATGAGAGCGATCCACATTGTGGTAAGTCAGAATGCACTTGGCATTTCCAAATTGGATTTTCAAGTGGTTCATCATCTTCAATAACTATAGTTAGAGCTTTTGAGTAATGTCTTAAGCAAAGCCTTGTGAGTTTTCTCCAAAATAAGTGTCCTTTATGGGAGTGGTATTGCCTATTCAAATATTTATTTTTTATTATTTTTAAACTAATGTGTATGCGTGTGTCCATGTGTGGGTATGTGCACATGAGTGCAGGGACCAGGGAGGTCAAAAGAGGGTGTCAGATCCCAAGGAGTTGGAGTTACAAGCAGTATGAACCGCCCAACATGGTGCTGGGAACTGAAGTGAGGTCTTCTGCAAGAACAGAACTTATTTTTAAATGCTTAGCCATATTTTCAGACTGAGTATTGCCTGTTTAATCCAACACACGAAATCACAAGGATCACTAGCTCTATATAACTGGTCTGGGTAACAAATTTCAATACATGTACAGAAAATATCAGTAATGAAAATCTGTTCTTCGCAAACACTGAGCGCTTCTAAGAGGCCAGGGAAATACCTGAACAACTCCTGTGTAAACTTGTTACTTATTTGTACACAAGCCCTGGATACTGCATAAACATATGTGACTCCAGTGCTGTACTTCCAGGAAGAGAGGTAGGAATCATGTCCTTTTGTAACTGTCTTTAACGCTTAGCACCATGAGAGAAAGAATACATCATCACAAGCAGAAGCGGGAGAGGACGGCAGGAAGGGCAATTAACTGTAGAAGACAAAGCATGTGCGGATAACTTATGAGAAGCCAGAAGACACTGGCTTTTGTAAACAGATGGACAGACGGGGAATTCTTGGATAAAGAGAGTCTGAATGATTGTACTGGGGTTAAGCAGTGAGTTTCCAAAATAAGGAAACAATTTGTTAAATGACCTGGGTGAGAGAAGAATTTAGGCCCTGTTAGAATATGATTGGGAATAAATATTATTTTTCAAGACAGGTTCTTATTATGTGGCCAAACCTGGCCTGGCCCTTCTTTAAAAAAAAAAATTGACGGGTTGGGGATTTAACTCAGTGGTAAGAGCGCTTGCCTAGCAAGGACAAGGCCCTGGGTTCGGTCCTCAGCTCTGGAAAAAAAAAAAAAAGACAAAAAAATTGACAATTTTATATAGTATATAATGTATTTTGATCATATTCACCCCATTGCCCTCTCTTACTATCTCCCTACTTCCTCCCAACTCCCTCATCTCAGCAAGTGCCCTCCTGAGTGGCAACTCCCTATGATCCAGAGTTTAGTAGAAATTGTTTACATATATGTGGACACGGAGTTGTTTACTGTAGCATGGGCAACTCAGCAGCCACATTCCTGAAGAAAAATGATGACTTCTTTGGCAGCCAGGAACTGCCAACAGCTGCTCAAAAGCACTTTCCCTGGCTGTGATGGATGTGGATGGTCTCGATCGTGTCCAAGTGAGCACGGCTGCTGTGCTTCACGTCTACAACAACACATCACACCCCAAAGACAGCATCTCACTGAGCTCTTTCTCACACTACAGCTTGTACATTCCTTCTGCTCCTTCTTCAACCTTATCCCCTGAGTAGTGGGTTGGGGTGAGAGTGGGGTGAAGAGTGGTACACTGCTCTGTTTAGGTCTGAGCACTCGGCAGCGGTCACCTATTCGAAGCATTCTAGCCGAGGTGGGTGATGGGAAACTTGATTGGGATTCACAGCCTCCCTTAGTTAGAATGCACAAAATACTATAGCTGGGCCCAATGTCAGATGCCCCAGCCAGTGGGGTTTCAACGGGGGGGGGGGGGGGGGGGACGACCCACCTGTGAGAGAGAATGAAAGGGAAGGGCGACACGAGAGACAGCAGCAAGACAGAATTCTGATCAAGCCACCAAACTTTATTTCTCTCCACATAGCTTATATAGCATAAGAGGGGAAAGGGCAGGAAGGAGGGAAAGGGAAAAGGGGCGTGTAGAACATGGAAGGGGTGCAAGACATGTGAGGCAGATTGTGCAACTGAGAGATATTGGCTAAGGTCACTGGTCAGGGGCAGTTTATTCTGTTGCTAGGCTACCTGACCCTGAGATGCTCTTTACGTTCGGTTGTCATGGCACCTGACTGTGGGATGTTCTCTTATCTTTGGAGGCCTCTGGTTACTGCTCTGGGAAGGGGCTTATGACTTGTTCTCTGGTCTAGCTAGTACTTTCCATGGTTCATGTTTGGTTCCTGACATCTTGGTCCCTAACAGTCAGAGACTGAGCTTAACTTAGAGCTTGTAGGCTTTGATCTGAAGATTTTTAGTAGTCTTTTAAATTCAACACGTGCAATTACAATTTAAACAGCATGGGGGTGGGGGCATTGAAAAGTAGCAGCACAGAAATACAGTATAATCTAGAGTACTGGGCTGAGGATGGTGTCTGTATTTGGGTTTGAATCTTACTAACACTAATAACCCACATGTCTTTGAGCATATTTTAAGAAGCACTTAAATTCCCTGGGCCTCAGTTTCATTGTCTGTCAAAGGACAGAATTACATGAACTTCAAAATAATAGTAGTTCTATGGTACCAGATATTATAAGGATTATTTTTAAGAAATGTACAGGTGGGTCAGGGGTGGTGGCATATGCTTTTAATCCCAGCACTCATGAGGCAGAGACAGGTGGATCTCTGAGTTTGAGGCCAGCCTTGGCTACAGAGTGAGTTCCAGGACAGCCAGAGCTACATAAAGAAGCCCTGTCTCCAGAAAAAAAAAAAAAAAAAAAAAAAAAAAAGGAGGGGAAAGGAGGAGGAGGAGGAGGAGGAGGAGGAGGAGGAGGAGGAGGAGGAGGAGGAAGAAGAAGAAGAAGAAGAAGAAGAAGAAGAAGAAGAAGAAGAAGAAGAAGAAGAAATGTCCAGGTGGGCAAATGCATTAGTCACTATAGTCTGACTACTGCAACTGACAACCCATGACTCAGTGGCTTACTTGAAAAATCTTTGTGGTATTGCAATGGCTGACAGGTGGTGATGTTATCAATAGTGGGTATGTAGACTGAAGATTCCAGAGCACGGTTTATTCATAGATAGAGGCTGCCTCCACCTGTCTCCCATGGTACTCCTGTCTTCTAATATCTCTGAGTTCTCTTCCTGCATCTTCCCAGTCAACCAGCAAATGTAGATAATGAAGCTGAAGATTGTTTTTGAGGCCAAGCCTGGAACGTATCACTCATGTTTATAGTTGAGCAATCAGAACTTAGTCACATGTTCCCATCTAACCTGATTAAGGAGTTTTAATTCAGCTATGTACCCAAGAGTAAAATAGAAAAATGACATGGAATAGTCTGCTTGAGTGTCCCTGCCTGGTTACCCAATATTGGGCTCACTATGTCTCCCTTTTGCAGAACACAATACAATCTTCTCAAGGGAGGTCACCCAAGGTCCTACCCTGCACAGAGTCCCTGATCTCTGAGTTATGCACTGTCTTAGTTATCTTTCAGTTTCTGTGATAAGTCACAACCAAGGCAACTTATAAAAGAAAACATTTAATGGAGGCTTACAGTTTCAGATGGTGAGTCCATGGCCACCATGTGGAGAGCATGGTGCTGGAGCAGTAGCTGAGAGCTGACATCCTGATCCACAGGCATGAGGCAGAGAGAGCTAACTGGAATGACTCAGGACTTTGGAAGCCTCAAAGCCTGCCCCCATTGACACACCTCCTCCAACGAGGCCACACCTTCTAGTCCTTCCCAGTATTAAAATAGATGAGCCTAAAGGCCATTCTCATTCAAACCACTGTATGCCCAGTACTCCAATCAGGTATAGCTGTGGCAATTTGTAGACTCAGACCTATGGGTATAAAAGGGTGTACCACTCCCCAAGGTACTGGTGAGGCAGGATCTAGATGATCTCAATGAAAGTTCCCACTTGTCAAGCAACCACCAGGCTAAAGTGGTTCAGGAATGCCAGAGAAAAGGCATAATGAAGATCATTGCTGTGGACAGGATGCAGTTGGAGTGACACTCACAGGTGTATTTTGACTAAATGGCTGCTCTCTGGGGTGGTACCATATTAGGAAGAGGGAAGGTTTGCTTGTGCAGTTCCTTCGGGAGCTCCTGGGAAGGGTTGTTCTGTAAGGAGCAAGACATGCTTGGCCACCCCTTTTCCCTCTGCTTCTAGTTTTTTGACACGTACGTGACTGCTTGCTCCCACATCCACTGTCACTACCATCCACCCTTCACTTGGAGTTCCTGGTCAGAACTAAATTGACAAAGTCGCCATGACCTTGAATCCCCAGCACTGTGAACCAAATGAACCTCTTCTTAAGCTGAGTGTGGTGGTGCACGCCTGTAATCTCATCACTCACAGGGTGGGGGCAGGAGGATGAGGAGTTCAAGGCCAGCCTGGACTACAAAATGAGAATCTGTTTCAAAACAAACAAACAACAACCAAGGCTGAGGGGACTGTCAAGGTGAGTCGGTGGGTAAAGGTGTACCTCACTAAGACTAATGCCCTCGTTCAACCCCTAGGACCTCCATGGTGGAAGGAGAGAACTGACTCCCACAAGAACAAAACTGGATACTCTATCTTAAGGCTAACAGTCCCACAAAATGTAACATATCAACAAGAGTATCTCATATTCCAAACTTGGAGGATGGCTATTGTCAATTTTATCAAATCTAGAATCATCTAGGTCCTAGATTCTGGGAGACTCATCTCTGGGTATGTCTATAGTGGATGACCTAGATTAGGTTATTTGAGGTGTGAAAACCTGCCCACTGTGGGGAGCATCATTCCCTAGGATGGGATCCTGAACTGTATGAAAAGGAGAAAGTGATCTGAGTACATTCCCCACTCCGGTTCCTGACTGCAGCTGCAGTGTGACCAGCTGCCTTTTGCCTCTGCTGCCAAGAATTCCCCACCATAACAAGCTGTACCCTTGAATTGTGAGCCAAAGTAACCCTTTCCCCATCAGGTTGTTTTTGCCAGGGTATTTTAGCAACAGGAAAAGTAACAGACACATTTGGGGAAAGATCCAATCTTTCCAGACTAGATTCCGATTATGTTTTCTGAGAGAAATTCAGGTCTACAGTTCTCTGTGGATCTAATTCAGCATCGGAGAAAGATTAGGCTCCAGCTCCACATAACAAAGAGGCGTTTGACTTCTGCCAAAGGTTTGGAAATGTGCGTTTATTTTCAAACTCAGCTATGTGACATTCTACAATTCAACACTAGCACACCTACCTGTGTGAGGCTTAACATTAGGGACTGACAGCCGGTGACATTATGTCCAGGCTCTCCCTTGCCATTCCCTCATCCCAGGCTGTACAAAGGAAACAGACTTCATGGTGGCTAGGAAGTGAAGGTCCTTTTCGGAAGTGATGTCAGTGATGATGCGAACACGTCCCTCTATAATAGAAGGCTGGCAACCAGACTCTCAGGGCTAAGCAAAAACACAGGTTTCAGAGGCACCTTGAATGGGAACTTTGATTTCATTTGACTGTTATGTCTGGAAACCCAAGGCTGACTTCATGTCACTGGCTGGGTGGCCACGGCTGTAACTGCTACAAGTTACCCCTCGTTTTCCTGAAAAGGTGAACCAACCAGTGTGTTTTTAGCCGCACTGCTCTAAATGTGGCTACATTCTTTGGAGATGTCCTTTTCCTCAGCTGCCCTCACAGCTGGAGTGGTGTGGTTGCTGGTCTAGGCCAAGGACTCCTGCAGGCTTCAGAGGACAGTGGTAATGCTGAAGCAGTTTACACATGCTCTCCTTGGCTTTGTCTCACCCAGAACAGGGGTGGGAATTTGTGGCCAAATGGTCTCACTCAAGCTGGACCATCTTTTGGTGTGGGGGTGGGGTGAGATTAGACATTGACCTGCTAGAGTCCTAACGGCTGCTCTTTCTGCATCCCGTCTACACTCTGTCTTTGGCTATAAGGTGGTGCTTATGTAGTTAAATCTCCTTTGGCTGTATCTAGTCCCATGGAAGATTCCAAGGAAGCCATCTACCTATGCCTGCAAAATCCCACTGCTTCTCTCTGAACCTCATTACCTTTAGTGACACATCCTTGGGCTCTTCACTATGCCATGTTCTAGCCACTGTAAAGGATGTCCCTTCAAAACCAGCATCTTAAAGTGAGGCCTAGTCAGGGTGGGTTGGGGGTGGGGTGTCTCTCTAAAAGGAGTGATTGTATTTGAACTTGAGAATGGTTTCACTAGTGCTCTCTCAGAGTAAACAGAGAAAGATAAAAATAAGCCGAGGTCAGGAATCAGTTATGACAGGTTTCTCATGGAGATAGGAATGGTCATGAGGGTGGTGGTATTGGGAAGCCTCAAGAGGTCATGCTCTAGGCTGCCCTTCACCCTGAATATTCGTTTATTCTTTTAACCAACATGAAAAGATTCTCTCCAAAGTGTTTGCCATGGTAGGTACCTATCCAAGAGATGGTAAGACATCGTATTTGAGGGAAAATGTCCAGAGAGACAGATGTATAAATAAATTAGACAGTAGGTACAAAACAATGACTGAAGTTTAACAAGTGTCAGAAGCACATGGGAGAACATGGAAGGAGGCCCCTGAAGCCTGTATAGAGGGGTAGTGTTTGTGCTTGTTCCTCGGGAGTGGAGAGAAGAGGACAATGGCAGGGGAGATGCTTATGAGTTGAAGCACAGTGGGAGAAGCAATTTCATTTGAGAACCATGACAGGTTTGGAACAGCTGAACAGTCAGATGGGGAGGGGGATCAGAAAGGAAGGCACCTAGCTGGGTGACCATAGGAGAGGGGTCAGGGGGTGCAGTCCCTGGAGCTAGACTACTCTAGTTTGAATGACTTACTTACTAGCTATATATGCTTGACAAGTTGTATCAGTGTGTGTGTGTGTGTGTGTGTGTGTGTGTGTGTGTGTGTGTGATTTATGCTTCTGTTTCCTTATTTGAACATGGAAAGAGAGAGAGTACTATCCATTTCAGATTTTGTTTTTCTTAAGGACAAAATGAATTACTACCTATATAACACTGAGACATTTTTGATTCACAATAAGTTCTACATGAGTGTTAGCAACAAAAACAATGAAACAGAAAAGCAAGCACAACAGAAGCCCCATCTCCAACTGATGAGAGCTGCGTGAAGGAACAGCTGAACAGTGTGAGAGACTCCGTGCTGGAGGTGGGACGCACTCCTTTGGTTTGCTGCTGAACAGGTCCTCGGAAGGACACATTTGCGCAGGAAATAGGAAAATGGCAGCCTTGCTGTGCAACACAGAGTGAGAGTCTGGAGTGGAAGGCACACCTTTTCTTACCCAAGGGGTGGGTTAACTGTGTAGGATCACGTTCAAATGCAGCACACAGCCAGGGAAGAAACTGTGCCGAACAACAGCTCCTTTGTGGCATCTGAAGACATGATTTCTTAGGGCTTTCAAACATCTTCAGAGTATGTGAAGGGCTCCCTGTATTGATGCCTAGTGACTATTGTTCCACACCTAGTGAAAAATAATTGAGTGGCACAACATGGCTGCCACCAAGCAGAGCACACTTCCAGAGAGTGGGTGTGTGTGCACAAACATGTTGTGTGTTCTGTCCATATGTATAAAGATATGTTATATATTAACTCACATCTTCCTGTTTCCTTTCGAGCATGGGACTACTTTTAGCCTGTGTACTTTTATGAGAGAGCGTTCCCACTCTCAGACAAGAAATGGTGCTTCTGAATGGGAGAGAGAAGGCTAAAAGTAGTCATGGTAAATGAAATGGGAAGATACCCACATTGTGACTCCAAGTCCCAGCTCCGATCATTATGGTCAGTACTGGCCATTAAGTATAACTCTTCCTGATTATGAAACTTGGGGAGGAAAAGGGGAGAGCAGGCTTCTCACTGTCCCCTGAATGAAGGGGTTTCAGTTCTCCCAATCCATCTGAGCCAGGGGCAGGACTTTTCCCTTGGGCCAGAGTCCTCCGTAAAGGCCGTTTCTTTGTCCACCAGACCCTTTCCCAGAGCAGTTTTGCTGATCCCTTCAAAGCATCAGGTTACTGTGTATGAGAAGCTTCCATGGAGGTGATGAGGGAGAAGAGAAAGCCTCCTTGTTCCCCAATGGGATGGATGAATGGCCACATGTGCACACCTGGGCCTCACACACTGTACTTGGGGGCGGGGTGTTGGGTGAATGCACCAGAGCAGGGCATGGCTAAGGAGTCCGATGTCCTACTGCTCTGCTGGCTGCTCTTGCTGGAGTCCTGAGCTCCACCAGGAGTCCCGCTGGGCTGCGGAGCAGGTGGATCTCCCAGGGGGCCCATCGGCCTGCTCTGTACAGGAGTTATAGGAGCTGTAGAGCCCAAGCACAATACTCAAGACCAGCATTACTGCAGCCATCATCCAGATCACTTGCCAGTGTTGACACAATTTGGGATACATGACTTGTAGGAAGTGGACCAGTTCTTCAAGTTTGCTGTCAACAAGATAGGGAGAGACAGTATATTGAGCACATATCTGATGCCCAGAACCATACTTCCCTGTCTGGTGATATCTTCTATGCTAAGGCTGAGGTTCTTAAACTCAACAATACAGAGAGTCACTTGGCAGAGTGTATTAAAAATATCCCAGGCCTTCTGAATGAGAATCCCAGTTACGATGTAAGAATCCCTGGGTGACTTTGGTGCCACTGGTCCATACTGTGGGAGGCTCATGCAGATGTTTGTCAACTTCATTATACCCATCCTCCACTTCGTCCCTCCTTTTCCTCCCCTACTCTCTCTAAACTCTGTTCTCTCTATCCCTCCCTCTTTGTCTCTCTCCTCTACTTTTACCACATACCCCCCCACCACCCCTTGCATATTTCCCAGCTTCTTTTCGGCCTATCTTCTCTCTTTTGAGCTTAGTAAAAAGACATTTGATCGGAGTCCCATCCTAGAGGTTTCTGGAGATGTCCTGCACATTTTAAGCAAGCTATATTTTTCTCCTGTGTCTAATTCCAACTCTATGATTTTCAAAGCAAGATTACTGAGGGTTACCAGACCAAAGAGGTGGGAAGAGTGACAGAGGGCTTCCTGTAGAGCACATAGCTCACAAAGACACTGTAGTGCTCAGGCTGGCTGCTCAGGAAGATGCAAGCTTGAACAGAGAGCTGGTGAGAAGTAGATGGGTTGCCATGGACCAAAATACTCGGCAAATGCCCTCTTAAGAAAAGGTCCAGGTCCTTGAAATGCTTGTCTTGGATGCCATGGCCATAGGGGACAACAGTTGGTCCCTTGTCCATGTGGGAACCCCATCAAGCAACTTCAGCTATGCAAGTCATTACATGACTTGGAAGTAGACCAGTTTCAGCCATGCAAACCATTACATGACAGCTAAGTACATTTGCTTCTGAGAAAAGTGGTTGGCTATTTATGCAACTATTGGGAAGGGAGAGATTGGAAATACAAGCTTCCTTCCTTCTAGCCCTATTTATCTTTAGATCCTATTGGGAGTCACTTTTTGAGCTGTGTGTGTGTGTGTGTATGTGTGTGTGTGTTCGAAAACAGGCTGCTGGTATGGGGAGAAGCCCACTCTAAATCCAGACTTACAGATTTACTTTTTAATTATGCATAGCATGCTCACTAGAGTGTAGGTGTCTGTGGAGGCCAGAGGCATCAGATCCCCTGGAACTGGCCTTATAGGAGGTTGTGAATTCAGGTCCTCTACAAGAGAAAATGTTCTCTTCATTGCCAAGCCATCTTTCCAGCCCCTAAATCCACCCCATTCTACAAAAGAGGTAGTCAAGGTCTGGGGCCATGATTCTTAAGTGGTCACCCAGTTTTTAGCCTGGAAGAGAAACTGGAAACAAAATTAATAAGCTAGAACTAGAATTCCTCTGGGTCAGTTTTTGATGCTAAAGCTTCTGTTTTGGGGAGCATTATTGGAAAAGTAAAGGTACCTGCTTAACCATTATTCAAGCTCACAGAGCGAGTCTGAACCAGTGGCGAGAAAAAAGAGGCGGTTTTATGCTTCATATTGTGAGTCTCAGCTGTGTTACATAGTAATGCCACAGACCACATTAAGAAGGTGTTGGGTTGCTTTGCTCAAAGTTCCTCCAGGGATCAATATTTGTAACAGATTACTTTATTACATATAAGAGAGAAGAAACTTAGAAACTTAGAAGACTTAGAATTTGATGTTGAAGCCTTTAAACAAGGCCAAGCTGTTGGGCTTACTTAGTTCAATGGTTTTTATTTATTTTTTGATTTACTTAATTTGTGTAAGTGCTTTGCCTGCATACATGTATGTGTACCATGTGCATGCCTGGTTCCCATGAAAGTCAGAAGAAGGCATCAGATCCCCTGGAAATGGAATTAGGATACTTGTGAGCCATAATGTATGTGCTGGGACTAAATCCAGGTCCTCTGCAAGAGCCGCAAGATCTCTCAACTACCAGGTCATCTCTCCAGCTCCAATGTTTTTTAAAATGTATGAAACAGGACATAAAATTCTCTGTGTGTGTGTGTGTGTGTGTGTGTGTGTGTGTGTGTGTGTGTTCACATACACAAGTGGACACACCTATGTATGTACAGAGGCCAGAAGAGAGCACTGGATGATCTCCCTCTATCCTCTTCTCCTATTCCTTTGAGGAGGGGTCTCTCCTTGAACCCGGAGCTCAGGTTTACTCAGGCAGTTTGCTAGAAGCCAGCAAGCTACAGTGATCCTCTTGTCTTTGCCACTCTTGAAGCTGGGGATACAAAGTGTTCTCGGGATGCCTGGCTTGCTATGTGAGTGCTGGGATCCAAACTCCAGTCCTCAGGATTGTGTAGCAAGTGTTATTAATAACTGAGCCATTTTTTCCAGCACATAGACCTTTTCATAACTTCAGACTTTGCTTGCTAGTGAGGTGCCAACATGTCACAGGGGACTCATGTTCTAGTGAAGGCTCCTATGGGCAACTCGGGTTCTAAGGGACTCCACAATGGGCTGAACATCTTCTGGCACTAAGCATGACAGCTCTTGGAACAAGTCTGGCTTGGGTTATGGGTGAGAGGGAATTTCTGACAGTGGGTATGCAGTTTATATGATAAACATCCTGAGAAGATGGGCTGAGCCTGAAAAAGTGAAGCTGTACCACCACTGTACTGAAGGCTAAGGACTCTTTGGAGGGCCCTGTTCAGGTCTGGTATCAGTCATCCGAGGAAGTTATCGCCTCAGAACCTAAAACAACTCTAATCACACATGAAGCATGAGAGTCTGAATGAGGCCTCTGAAGGGTTAGGTCCTGCAAATGGCCACTGCCCAGAATTGCTGACAGGATAAGCAAGCATTAAAGGACCCAGGCAAACCTTGCTTCCCAGGGCTTTCATGAGACAGGAGGGAGCTGTCAACTGCCAGAGATGGAGTTAGTTAGATAAGGCCTGCACTTTGTAAGACAGACTGTTTATAGTCATGTGCTTGCTTTGTTTATTTCTCTTTTATTCTTCTGCAGTGTGTGGAAGTGTTGGAGATTCTAGCCCGCCTTAGATGAATTCAAGGTGCCAAAGGAGGGGCTTTTGTTCAGGCCTGGGCTTGACAAAGGCAGCCTGGTGGTCTGCAAAATAAATGCAGATGACCCCCAAGAGGGAGGTGAGGCGTAAGGAGGACTGGATGCTCGCACTCAGGGCTGTGCTTCCATGATTAGATCTGAGGCTCTTTCACCAGAGGAGGTGCTGTCATTGTCACAGGCTTGCTCCCTGGCACTCTGAGGAAGCTCCTCCCTTGACAGTGGGGTTGACTCAGGTGGCCTGAGCCCCTTCCTGCTGCTTGCCTCTTCTACCACTGGGCATCGCCAGGCTCAGAAACACAGTTATCCTCTCTCAAGTCTTCACTTACTGCCGTATGCATGTGAGCAGGCTCTGGTGCTTGCCAGCAGGAGGCTCAGATTACAGACACTGCGTCTGGGATCAGCAGCAGGTGATCATACAGCTAATGGTTTTGTCTACACATGTTCTGGACCCTAGGATAGTTGAGGGTATCTAAAAGAAGACTTCAGTGAAGTGTTCCAAGATGGTTATAAGTTATATTTAAAACAAAACAAAAACAAGACTTATAGTTTTGATATACTAATAGAGAGAGAGTTGGGCAGAAAAAATGAAATTGGGGCTTTTTTTTTTTTTTTTGGAGAGCTAGGGTGTTGACCTGGTCCTTATACTGATAAAGGAATGCATGCCTCTTCTTAGGAACAGTTCATTTTGTTCTTAAACATATTCCTATGCAGGGTAGTCCTGGCCTATCGGGTTGTGACTTCATTACATGGAATACCCTGCAACTAGACAAGGTTATTGCCTTTGGTCTTAGTCTGGAGATGTATCTCAGTAGAAGAGTGCTTGCCTGCCATCTGCAAGGTCCTGGGTTCAATCCCAAGTGCCAGTTTTGTCCTGTTTTAATTTACTGTTCTGTGTGGTAAAGTGAGATCTACACCTGTTGGAACAAGTCGCGGGATACAGACTTTCTCTGTGTCCGTCTTCTCTTCCCCTCATTAGAAGATACCCTGCAACAGAAAATACTGTGTTTCCAACCTAAGTGAAGACACTGTGCACATGGCCAAGTGTTTGGTCAGCACAGCAGGGAGGGCCTGCTAGAGACTGAACTGAGCCGAATTTGTCCCCTGCCTCACGTGCTCCCTCTGCTTCCTTCTATTCTTCTGTTTTTTTGTCCAAAACCTTCTCTAGGAATTCAGGCCTGCTCCTTTAATCTGGACTCTTCTATGGTGGTGGCTGTGGAATGGGCTGACCATAGCTTGGCTGAGAGTCCTCTGGCGGGGGGCTCTGCCTTTCTCACCCCCTAACAGCTGTTAATGGCTTTCTGCCCTGCCCATGAGCACCTCTGACCCCTCAGCTCTTGCAAGTGTGCCATTTCTGACTTAATTTTCTCTCTTGCCTGGAGGTTAGCGCCTTCTTGAGTTCTCTTGGCCAACAACTTGGGCCCCAGGCCTCCGGCCACCCAGGAAAGGCCTTTCCATCCATTGGGCGCAATTCAACAGTTAAATGACTTGCAACCCATTCGGGATCCAAGTGTAGGCTTCCAACCTGCTTCTCTGGTCCTTCTCTTCCTCCTCAGTTTCTTCTACCTCCACTGGTTCCCCGGGACTCTCCGTCTTCTGTTCTTCCTCCTCCTCCTTCAGATCTTGAAGTTCTTCGGTCTTCTTTAGCCCTTCCTGGTATCTGGAGGGCAAAAAGGAACAACTGAGTCTGGGAGGGCGGCACACAGGGCATTCTTGCCTGAGGCCCAGGGGGAGGGGACTCAAGAGCCTCCAGTCACTGCACGCTTCCTGTGGCTCCATGCAACAGGAAAAAGCTGGGAAGCTCTGCTGAACCCCAACACAACTCATGTCAATGCCATTTCCCTCCCTCCTCGGCCATCCTTCCTGTTTGTGTGGCAGTGTGACAAACTGACAGGAAGAATGTGGGACAAGAGCTACCGCTGGTTGTTATCCTACAGAACATTCCCCGGAGATAAGACTGCATTTTCCCTGTGGAACCTAGGGGCTTCAACTTCAGGGGGACCTTCCTCTCAGGCTGCTGGGGTGTTTCTCAGAAATGTCAGGGCACCTGGCATAGGGAGGTACCCAGAAAATATTCACAAAACCAATGGAGGATCTTTGCTCTCATGTTTTCAGAGGCAAACCTTCCTTAAAAGCCCCCATGATTCCTCTTGGGATCAGTATTTCCCTGAACATACCTGCTCACTCGTCTGACAGCCAGGTGTCTAACTTCATTAGGTTGGCTGGGACGACCCCATCCACCACTGATTCTGTGCCCATGGTAAGCTGAGCCTCCCTCAGGAGCCATGGGGCACCATGCTAGACTACAGGTGAGTTTCTGTCTTGAGTCATGGGCCTTTGACCCTGCTCAGTGCTCTCTCCCAGTAGCTGATAGCTGGCCCTGGTTGCTAATGTAGCTCGTTTAGAGATAGGCAAGGGTGGAAATGGTGGGGGCCAGGGCAGGAGGGAGGAGCTCCAAGTAACAGGGAACACCAGGGTGATTCCAGGAAGCACAGTTGAAGGTGCCCTGGGCACTGCTGGCAGCAACATGAAAGCTCTGCACATGTGTCAGGAAGCCTCAGGCAGCACCAAGAGGAACCTAATCCAGGCCCCTGATGTTTAGTCCTTTCTAGGCAGTGGCATCATGGCTGAAAAAGAGGAGTCTAGTTGAAGCTAGCCATTGTCTAAACACACCCTGTGTCCTGATTGTCTGTGTAGGCCTTTCTTGACTGAGAGAGGCTTTGGCCCATTGATTGCTTCCCGAAAACTCCTCAGAAGCGAGCCAGGGTGTGGGAAGTTCCCTTCTGAGACCTGCCAGGTGCCCTTGGGTGGTGAGGTCTGACTCACCCTTTGGTGTAGGCTTCTTCCTCTGCCCTGGCCTTGGACTCCTGGCTCGTGTCCTCCAGGCAGCTTGGGAGCGGCCCAGGGGTACAAGTTTCACAGTCAGCCTCCACATTTGTCTTTCCACTAGAGAGAGGAGGGAAGCAGAGGGAGAGATTGAACATCTGCAGACAAAACCCGTATCTTTGGCCTGATTCAAAGAGGAAACTCAGGCTCTTTCACCGGCTTTCAGGTTTTAAAATGTCTACCTTGAGATGGGGTTTTATAAAGACCCGCTCCCTTGAATCTTCCCCAGACCACTGAGGAGGCAGACACTACAACCGCTCCGTTAGCCTGATGTTCCCAACGCCATCATTCTCATTTCAGGAGGTGCTGTGAGTGGACAGGCAAGCGTCACAGACAACGGAGTACTGCCACAAGGAGGCAGAGGTATTCGCTTGGTGTAAGAATATAAAGAATGGATGAGGGCCTAAGGAGAGAACATGGAAATGAGGAGCAGACACCTCAGGACCAGTTATCTTCAAGCTCATCTCAGGAGGAGGGGAGAAATGGCAGCTAAAGTGGTAGGTACAAGCCGGAAGGGCTGGAGCCTTAGGAGTCAGGGAGAGAGCTGACTGTTCCACTGCATCTTCTGAAAGTCTGTGTCCCTGGTGGGGGTCCTTGATGATGCAAGGGTCACTTGGAGCCTTGAGGTAATGATTAAGGGACAGGAAGTGAGAAAGGTACAGCCACAGTTGGACTAGGGAGGGGAGTGGGGAGCACATCGGCAGGACTGCTCAGTGGAATACATGGATCGAGGGATGCAAGCATATTCAAACACAGGTAGAGAGGGCCCAGTGGCGGAGGGGATGAGAGAAGATGGCCAAAGGGACAGTATCTGTGACGAAAGGAAGCAAGACCTTTAAAAAGTAAGATAAACCTCTCCTTACCTGGACAAAGAGTGGAAGAGGGGGACGGTAGGGTGGGGTTCTGAAGAAGATGAGCTGCCTCCTATCCAAATGGTAAAGCTGAAATGCCCCCCCCCTTTTGGTTTTGCAAGACAGGATTTCTCAATGTAATTTTGGTGCCTGTTCTGGATCTCACTCTGTAGACCAGGCTGGCCTCAAACTCACAGAGATCCGCCTGGCTCTGCCTCCCGAGTGCTGGGATTAAAGGTGTGCGCCACCACTGCCAGGCTTGAAATGTCCTTTTTAAGAATAAGGCCCAGTCTTCTGCAGAGAGTGAGAGCAGATGGCCTGAGAAGGCTGAGAAACAGCAGGAAGTACAAGCATCATGTGGAAAAGTAGGAAAATAGGCACACTAGCAAACTACCTCAGGACGGCTGGGCGTGCTTGGAGCCTGTCTAGCACATGAGTGGGACCACAAGTTCAAAGGAAGCAACCTAATAACCTAATTAAGATGGATTCTGCAGCCATCTTGGTGCCTCTAATCCAACTAGAAGTGATGGCATCATGGAAGAGCCCAGAAACAAGACCATGTTGTAAGCTGAACCTTCTAGCAGAAAGCTAAGGGGTCACCGTTGCTTTTCCTTAGGCAGGGTCCAAACCTTCAGCTTGCTCCCTACTCTTGGCACCAATTTCCTATCTCTTAGCTTTCCCCCAGACCTTGAAAATATATGTTTTATTAGGCTAGAACCCAAACCCCATTGTGAACAAGAAAGATAAGGCTCTAAAAATACTAGCTATTCATAACATTTCTCCTCCTGCAAATTATGCTCTCTACTCCCTTCCCCATGACCTTAGCCTAATGTTCAGTTTCCTATTTGTCCAATAGCTGAAGCAGACGAGGAAAAACCCACCTAGAGTCCAGGGTGGGGACAGCCATTATCTGGTGCAGTATATTTGTACATTAGAAGTGAAATACAGCCACCACACTTTTAGTTTCTTTTCTCTATAGCTGCCCACATTAGAGGGTCCTTAAAGAAACATGAAGAGAATGTGCCTGAGACAGACCTGATTCAAACCCCAGCACGCCAGGCTCAGAGACCTTAAATACCAGCCTGAGGCTATGCAATCTTGTAACCCCCTTGCCTGGCAGGAATGAGGACATTCTAATAGAAATGATGCCTGGGGCCTCCCTTGGTCTATCAGACTATCAGAACAATGTACCCCAAGAAACTGAAATTTCCCTGGGAATCTCATGCCGGTAGAAGCCTAGGCCAGCCAGAGGGGAAATTGTCTCCCCCCCCCCCCAAAAAAAAGACTTGAAACTTGCCAGATCACCTTGCAGGACAGACTAGAGCTGAGACTGTGGTGGGTCAATGATGGGAGGGACCACACCTTGACCAGACTATCTAGTTATGCTTACCTCTGGCCCTCTACTTAAACCCAAACCTCCTGTCAGGACTGAAGATGTATTGGGCAAAGGGTCACTGGGTCTCTGTTTTCCTTCCCAAAATAACAGTATTGAATAAATCTTTTTCTGCTTTCTATTAATCTGGCTCTTTTAATTGGCTGATTGGGCTATGACCTTAACTCCAGGAACAATCAGTGTGTGGGAGGGCTCAAATTTGGCTCTGTTGCAGGTTGATGCTGACCCATGCTTTAACTGTGCTATCTACTGTCCTTGGTAGGCATTTCTTCCTGGTAGTTAAGAAACATAAGCTTGCTACTTGCCCACATTCACATCACTGATGTTGGCTGGGCTGTTCACTTTGGTCAGTAGCTTCACATCAAGATGAGCTGTCTTCCTTGGTCCCTCCTTCATTTCTCTTTTGGGGCTCTGACTGGTGTGTAAGGCCCAACACATCTGCTAAATGAAGCTATCTCCACTACATTGCCATAGCCAGCAATGCTCCTTTCTCCACAGACTGCTTCAAGTATGAGAGACTCCGAGGGCCTTGGTTTAGCACAGGCCGGATGCTGGGATTGGAGGTGGGACAAATATAGTAATGTGTAAACTTTGTTGTTATTTTCTGACTTCTAGACCAGCCTTAGCGTTCCCTAAATATCTTCTCCAACTATCGGGTAGTTTCTCCTCATGAATCTTTAAGACTCAAATCAAATCCTTTTCTTCTGTGAGAATTTTGCTGATTTACCACTGTCTCCCAGGCCAACTGGCTAAATAAAGTGGAATGTTTCCCCACCTGCCCATCCCTCCCTCTGATCACGATCACACGAGGGGCTGGCTGTGTTTGAAAGGTGCCTGCTGTGGATTAGAGTGTATTTGTTATTCCAACTTCACAATGACTTGTCTAACCCCTGTGTAGGAACTCAGTGAAACAATCCCATCGGTAAAGGAGAACTTGACTTGGGCTAAGAGAATCTGTATTCATCTCTGTAACAAGAGCTGGGCACAATCTGTGCCCATCCCAGGAATCACTGGGTGGACGGTGGCATCCATCCTCAGTCTGGAATCTGTGCCTTCTTTCTGGGTAATTCATTAAACTGTGGCTGTGTTTATCATTGTGCTCAGCTTGTCACATGAGGTCTGTTTGTTCAAAGTAAACTATTGGCCAAGCTGGTTATCAGTTTGTTAGTGAGCGGTATTTAAAAGTGACTTCAAGCCTTTCCAAAGAGCAGATCTTGCCTCTTGGACTCAGCATGTTGCTAAATCATCCCAATTCAGGAGGTTCTTTTGATAAGCCCACCCCAGAGGACCTGAGCTATGGGATCTTCTTTACCCCTTGTACCCAGTCCCAGAATCTTGGGTAATAATTATCCTGGGATATAATTTTCTCCAGAATACAATCAATAAGGGGATAGATTGTTTGCTGTGACAATTTAATGACCCTGGCTGCTTCAAAAGCATAGAAGACAGAGATTTTAAAGACAATAGCTAATGCTGCACTGTGACACACTAGCACCATGGCCTGATCATAAAAATAATCCACTGACACTCTCCCACATCCCAGCTCTGTTGACCCCTTTGTGAGGGGTTCTGCACACTCTCTCATAGCCTGCTCTGTCCCTCTCTCCATGCCCATCCAATCACCGGGTTCTCCCCCAAAGAGTTCTCCTTTCCTCTGTGGTCCCTCTGAATGTCCCCTATTCTTCCATTAGGAGGTTAAGAGCACGAGCCAGGCCAGCTTCTAGCTGTGTAAGCTCAGGGAACATCTCTGGGTATCATCTTCCTCATCACTAAGACAGAGATGTTAATAATGTGTCCACCTCATGAGATCCTTGGCAGACTTAATAAGGAATGGACAGCAATTAGGGGGAAAGGCAATTGGCATACAAGGAATGAGTTTTAACTAAGAACAGGAATTGTCATCATCACCACCACAGCCATCATTTTTCTTTGAATTCACCACTACCATGGAATGCTGTTAACCTCCTATTTACCTAGTTGGTGATAAAACCTTTAAGCTTAACTTTAAAAGCAGATTCCTAGGTGGAAACATTTCCTGAGCCCCACCCCATCTTACACCCACACAGGGTTAGGGGTACGTTTTCTCATGTGTTGGTCCCTTAGCAACGTGTACTTCCTTACGACAACATTCATCACACTGTGGAAAAATAGGCTGCTTCCTGTCTGGCTTTCCCACTAAACTAGCGCTCCTTGAGAGCACTCCATGATTCTGACCCTGAGAACTCTTGTCAAAAGAACAAAAGAATAACAGAGCACGGACATTCAGGGTAACTAAAAACCATTCTCTAGCCGTATATTTAAATCTATACATGTCTAGACCCCTGTTGAGTTGAAGAGTGGTTTGTTATGAAATGGTCTACAAGAGCAAGACTCGGAGCGCTCTAGGCTCTCACGGACAGACAGTACAGTCAGCTGCTCTGTACTATGGACCGGCCACAGTCTACTTGATCATCCTATCACACGCCTAGCCAGTTCCCTTCCTTATATGGAACACTTAGGAAATGGACAATCATTTAACATGAAGCTCAATGCAACTACAAATGTGATAACTTATAACGCATTACTTCTCTTCAACAATGTGAACTAGGCTAAGTGGAATTGGTGCAGCTATATATGTAAGTAGAGAGGACATGAATTCATTTTCACTTGCAAATTGTTTCACTCTTGGCCACTTGGGGATCTATGATGCTTCCAGGTCTGTGCACTTGGAGGAAAAATCACTTAACATCTTTTGTAATCCATAGGGAAGAGCTGCTATTGTTTGGAGTCTCTCCTAGCTTTAGACCTCCTTCCTCTCTTTGCAGTCATTTTTATTTGGATATATTTCCAGAAGGTCAGTCAGCCACAGTTTACACATGGTCAGTGACAATTTCTAGCTAGCCCAGGAGGGAGCTACAAACTCATCCTGGGAACCTCTGGCTTGACTCTGAGACTCATTTTGTCCTTTTAGCTCCTGATTTTAAACCAGTGAAAGGTGCCACCATCTGGGATCAACACACTGATCAACACACACTGATACAACAGATCTGGGGCTGTCCCTCAGATTCTTTGACAGAGGACATCTCGAGTTCTTAATGGTCTCCAAAGCCTTGGACATGAGCTCTCAGCTGGCCTGAACATTAGTTCTGAATAAGAGTCCGCCAAGAAGAGCAGGGACTTAGATCTTCTGCCTTGGCTGAGTCTGTAGGCCTAGAGCTAAGGAGAGGCCTTTAATGGCAGTGCTCTGAAATGGACTGATGAGCCCAAAGTGAAGGCTGACAGAACTTCAGAGAGTGTAAGTGGTCATTTCTAGGTAGATTCAGAGGCCGTGAATTAGGCACTGTGGCTCTAAGTGGTAAGATTTTGTAGCCTAGATACTTGCGTTTGGTGACTAATTTGTGGTCTCTTGACAGTTTTCCTGGAATGATCAAGAAGGGAGAGGAAGGAAGAGGATGCACTCCATGATGACAAGGACGAACGTGCTGGTAAGTGACCAGGGGGTAAATACCAGGTAAATACTGACAGTAACCAGAGGGTCTTGAGTGGGAATTTGGCAATCACACACACCCGGAGTCTGGAGGTAGGGAGCTCAGGAGCCCCTCTGAGCTGACAGGGGCCCAGCAGTCACTCCTGCCAGACGACACAAAGCCTATAAACAGCAACAGAACATGAAGGACTAAAGCTGCTACAAGGCAAAGAAAGAGAAGTAAGGTCTGCACCCCACCAACCGAGGAAATACACAAGGAGAAAGTCCTGAGAGCTGGCAGCTGTGATCCAGATGTTTTCTAACAGGCAAATGAAAAGAGTTCAAAAAGTAAGCTGTAACACCCCACAGTGCAGAACGACCTCAGTGCTCTGGCTTAGCATGAGAAGATGTGCAAATGATTGCGTGGGTGCCTGGGAAAGCCAGGCCAGGGAGGCCCTCTCAAGCTTTCAAGCCAATATGTATCTTCCTTCCCACTTCTTCACAGAAAGAAAATGTTTTTAAAAAAAAAGGAATTTACCCTTCCCCAAGTCACTGTATTTTGGGGACCTTCTCCCTCTCTCCTGGATAGTTTAAACCTATATAATGATTCCATCCCCAAATGGAAGGAATGTATTCATCTCCTTTTAGATATAGGATTCTGGGAACTAGCAGCCACTTGCTACAAGCCTGACAATAGCATTAACATGAAATGGCCAGAGTGACTGGTTCATGAAGGGAACCACAGAGAGACGGAATCCTGCCACACTGGAGCAGCCTACCCTGGGCTTGTTATCTAAGCCTCATTGAATTAGAGCTTCTTTGTGTCCATAGACCCAGAGCACCCCAACTAACGAGGAGGCTTGCTACCTCTCGGAGGGTCTTAGGAAGGGTGTCCTTGGTCTCAGCCACAGTATCTTCCTGGTCCAAGAGTTTTACAAAGTAAGATCTGAAATCTTTGTGGGTCTGAGTCCTATTCATTTCCCCTAGAACCTGATTTTCTTTCTATTTCATTTTTGGTTTGGGGATGAGAGTAAAGAAAGCAAGTTGGGGACTTTGTCTAAGGATCCCCAATATTAAGTGGAAAATAGAGAAACTTACTTTTCCAAAAGTGCAGGCAGCACCGGGGGCACGGACATGTTGCCTCTTCCGTTGGGTGATTCAGACTGGATGGAAAAGAGGAGCCAGAACTGAGGGTGAGTGATGAAGAAGGCAGCCAGGGCTGCTGGGCCTCGGGTGATGCTGCGGAGGGCTGATGCTGACCCTTCTCTTTCCATCCCCCCCCCCCCCCCATCCACCACTGCTTTCCAGTCTGCATTCTGAAGCTCCATCCTAGCAGGGAGCCATCAGGTTTCTTGTTCCATTTCCTGAGGACCAGCAGGCCTCCTACCAAATGTGGGTCTAGATGTCCTTGGGATGGACTCACATAAGCACCACTGTCCCCACAGCCGCTGCTCCAAGTACAAATGTCAGGAGGAGATGCCCCATGTCACAACGTGCACAAGCTGGCAGACATGTCTGGACTGTTTACCTGGGACCCCAGGCTGCTCCATCGCAGTAGTCATGGTCAAAGCATACACTTTCAGCTCTGTACCCACACTAGGATCACCTGGAGTCCGGTAAATAGGACTGAACCATTCCAGAGTTTTGGGGTGGGACCCATGATCAGGATGTTTTCAGTGCAGCTTTTGTGATTTTAAAGACTAGTTCTTGTCAACCAACAAGGTATACATTCAGAAACCATAGATCTATTAAAAAGGTTTGTTGCTAACTGACCTTTTCTAGTCTCATAAAAAAAAAAATTTCAGTTTTTAAAATTTTTATTTTATGAGCATGCATGTTTGCCTGAATGTATGTCTGCACCATAAACTTGCATTGCACATGGAGGCCATAACAGGGTGCTAGATATCCTAGGCCTGGAGTTACAGATGGTTGTGAGTTACCACGTGAGTGCTGGGATTGAACATGGGTCCTTTGGAAGAGTAGCCAGTGCTCTAAAGTGCTGAGCCATCTCTCCAGGCCCTTCAGGTTTCTTTGTTTCAGTGATTTTGGAGTTTGAGTTCATTTCACAGACAAAATACTGACAAGGTAAAAGAAACAACATTCAGTGGAGCTTGAAGTGACTTGACCAGTTTCTTGCACACTGAACCTCTCTGTGTACAGCTGTGCCAGTGTGCACAATGATTAGAAAAAACACTAGAGAAAAGAGTTCAAAAGTTTTAGAAAAAAGTCATCAAATCCACAAAGACTATAGATATAGAAAAGATTTTCTTATATATAGAAATTGCCTTCATCTGGAATGAAATGGATATTTTCTCTGCCTTTCTTTGTATACCCTATAAAAATATTAAAAAATAAAGAAGAAAATTAGAGTGATCTGTTTTATCGTTGTCCAGAAATAACTATTACTGTGATGGGTAGTTTTTATTATCAACTTGCCACAGCCTAGAATCACCTGAGAAGATGGCCTCAATTGAGGGATTGTCTAGATGAGCTTGGCCTGTGGTCATGCCTGTGGGGGATTGCCAACTAAGGCAGGAAGGCCCAGGCCATCGTGGGAGTAGGAAGACCCAGCTCTGGTCTGTGGATGTGACAGCTGAGTTCCTGCCTTGATATACCCCCAATGATGGACTATAACCTGGAATTGTAAGCCTAATAAACCCTTTCTTCCCTAACTTTCTTTTTGTCAAGATATTTTATCACAACAGAAATTAACTAGAACAATTATTAAATTCCACATATTTCTTCCATAATTTTCTATGTCTACACAGAGACACCATTTTTAAAAGCACAAAACAGGAAGCTGGAGAGATGGTTCAGCAGTTAAGAGCACTGGCTGTCCTTCCAGAGGACCTGGATTTAACTCCCAGTACCTACATGGCAGCTCACAACTATCTGTAACTCCAGTTCCAGGGATTTGAAACCTTCACACAGATACACATGCAGGCAAAACACCAGTGCACATGAAATAAAAATAAATTATATCTTTTTTAAAAATATAAAACAGAATTATATTATACATACTCCAATATATGTGTTTATTATACATAGAAACTGCTATTTCTTCATAATACATCATGGGTGATAATTCTACAGAAATTATTTATGATGCTATCCACAATTGGCTTGCCAATCTCCTATTGATAAGCATTGAGTTACCCTTGGGGGTTTCATCACTGCAAACAAGGACGCAATGAGCAAGGCAGGATGAGACCCAGTTCCCAAACTCAGGCTCTGTGGCCAGAGTCTTGCTTTAGATACAGCTGACACAACCCACTGTACCCTGTAAAGTTTGTTCGTTTGTTTGCTTGTTTTAAGCATTCTCTCCTTAAAGAATTTCTGTTCACAAGGGCAGCTATTTTTGAGGTACACCTCCTGAGCACAGAGAACGAGTCTCAGAACAGTGGGATGGTGACATTGGCTTGCTTTGTGTACTCCATCTATAGTCTCTGCTGGAAATTTCCTGTCCCTGTTGACCCTGTCCCCATCTGCATCCTCTCTGTAGCAGTGGTGTGATGGAAATGTAGAAGAAGACAGAAGGCAGGCGACATCATACTCACCAGAGCTGGTAGGGAGGGGATGGGTGATGAGCTGGGGGTTTGGCCAGGAAGGTTCAGGGCATTAAACTTGGGAACCACAGCAACACTGACCCTCCGGCGGGGCATGTTCTATGGGAAGAGAAGTGATTCAGGCCTCCTGTCTCGGGAATAACAATAGTCACAGTTCTGAGGGTATTGGAAAAGCTTGCTAGCCTCTAACATTCAGTAGTAATTTGAATTGTTTGGGGTGGTGGTTAGGTTAGGAATCAGTGTGGAAAGAGTGAACCAAGTTGACCCAAATTTCTGTTGGTCATGAGTAATCTCTCAACACAACTCCATTTTACATTTTGAGACCTCATTCTCTGAGTAGCATCCTAGAGAGTGTGTAAAAACTGCCCATGGCAAAGCCAAGGTGTCTGCATCATTTCACGTTCACTTAATGCAGAGTCAGGAAGACTACACCTGAGCAAGAAAGATGGGGTGTTAGAGGCCATGTGAGCAAGTGTGAAAGCGAATACCCTGCTGGTACCCATAGGTCTGAGAGTGAGTGATCACTTGAGTGACAATAAAAACTTGTTATGTTTCCTCTGGGAACCCTGAGATTCCTTGACCATGCATACCTTGCCCATTGTGAGGGACATTGATCGCGCCGTGCGGGGGACCCCATCTTCTATAGTAGGAAAGAACAGAAGAAAATGGGTGAGTTTCAGGTTACAACACCAGACAGGCAGACATTAAGCCATAGCTGGGTTATATCTGGCTTTGCAGGGATGACTTGGAGTTCTGGGCCTTAGGAACCTTTCAGTGTTGGATGTTTCACCCTGTAAGAAAATCATCTGCCGCCAAGGGACCCTCTTGACAAAATGTTTATTCTAACTCCACTAGACACTACCAGGAGCCCCAGTCATGGACTTCTGGGCTTCATTTGACACCACTGTAGTCTCTGGGGTCACCCAGGATGGTGTATGAGCAGGACTCAGCAAGCTTGAAGCATACGGACCCATTCCATGTTCTCTCTAAGGATGGACTGTTGGAAACACTATAGGCAAGAAAGATTTGATGTTAAGAATGAAAATTTGCTACTTGAAGTCATTTCGATGTATTACCTATGCTATAACTCACCACAAAGGGAGCTACCACTGAAGACTTTTTCCTCCTTAGCATGTATACTAAATGATACAATTTATATTCAGTTTCAACACCATTCTTGCTTAAGAGTGCTGCCAGAAAACAACTGGATATATGAAAAATGTTTTTGTTTTACAAAAGTATAAATTTGGTTCTTTTGAATATATTTCCAGGTTTGATTTGCCCAAAACTTAACAGAAAAGTATCTTCAAGGTCAGTTGAGTCTGATTCAGTCTCCCCACATCCTGGAGTCCATACGTCTCTCTGTCCTCCATAGCCCTATAGTTTATGTACGACCTTGAAAACCACATAGCTGTGTGCTCTGTTTTGTTTTTTCTTAATCTGAAGATCTTTGCCAACCAACAGCTTTACACTGTCTATAATTCTTATGAGTGTTAACACATTTGTGTTTATTTCTACTATCTCATTATCTATATTTTATTTACCTTGATTTATTTCTAAATTTTTCCCCATTCTAAATATGAGTTGAGAAATTATCCATTCTAGTTCTAGCCTTTGGGACATGGCTTTAACTTCTGATATTATTTGGCTTTAAATTTAAAATTAATCAAGATCCTCAGGCTTTTCCTAAATAGAGGATAAAACAACAACTCTATCCAACCTTAATTAGAGTGCTAGTCACCATTTTTATGTCACATTGTGTATCTCCAAGTTATGCATTATTCATCTAATTAGAGATTACCAGATGCTTATTTGGCTCCATCCACGTGCTTTTGAACATTCTTGATCACCAGCCTTTCTTGCATCTTACTGATTTGAGCTCCATCCCACCCCCCCCCCCCCAGTACATTCTTTAATTGTCCTTTCAGCAAGGATCTATAAAGGATCTATAAAGGACCACTTCCTTATTACAACCTTCCCTAGCCCTCGGCCTTGCATGATCACCCACAATTCTCTCCTTGGTTCTTTGAGGGGTCAGACCACTGCCTTCTAGTGCTATTGTAGTTCTTGAGAACTGTCATCTACTCACAAATTCTCTTCTCATTACTTTTAAGATCTTTATTTATCTTTTTCTATTTGTGCATGTGAGTGTGTATGTGTGTGTATGGGGGGGGGATGTGCATCACATTACGCTCATACACACCAGGGGTCAACATTGGACATCTTTTTCTATCTCTGTCAACCTTGTTTTGGGGGGGGGGTAAGATTTCTCACTGAAGCTGGATCTTGCTGTTTCAGCTAGACTGGCTGGCCAGAGAGGTCCTGGGATGTGTTGTTCTCCAGTTCCTCAGCACTGGAGTTACCACATACTTAGGGAGTGCTAGGGATCCAAACTCAGGTCCTCATGCTTGTGCATCAAGTGTTTTACTCACTGGGCCATCTCCCCACTCCTTATTTTATCTTTTTTGACATTTCCCTTTCACGTGTTTTTATTTTTTCCATAGACTTCACTATACTACTGAATCCAGTGATTTGTGTCTTTCTTTAGCTGTGGAAGATGCTAGGCTATTTCTCTGAAGATTTTTGTGCCTAATTTTCCCCTTAGGGACCACCTGGTTCTGGACTGTAGGCTCTCCTCCATACCCTATGTCCTCAAAACCTTCTTTCATGTTTTAATCATCATATCCATTTCAACTGCTTCTTGGATAACTATCTCAAGTCTCACAGTCAAGATGAACAGGTTAATATTCTGGAAGACTGGCATTCATCAGATTGGGAGGAAGAAAACCAGAGCCACATTCACACTAGTTCTTATGGGGTTCAGGCCAGATGTGACTTGGCTCACCCACAAAGCCCTCCACAAGGCCTAGTCTATTTCCTAGGGGATGGAAAATAAGATGGGGGAAGAGCTCAGAAGACTGAGAGACCCCCTTCTACCATGGCTACCACATCCCCCACACTTACTAAGTCTCTGCATTATGAGTTCTAATTTTGTTTATGACTGCTATTTGATCTTGTGTTTTTCAATCTGCCTTTCCATGTCTCTGCTGATTTTGAAATTCTGATTACTATTTGATGTTCTTGGGGTGGGATCTTACATTTAGTGGGTCTAATGATTTGTGTTCCCGGTGGCCTGTGTCACTGTGTATTTGACACTGTGCACGTGTCCTGGGGCAGAGTGTGCCTCTCTCTGCGGTGGCTGACAGCATCCCTGGAGCTGCTGCCATCCTGCTGTCCTTTCAGACTCCCCACAGATTGCAGCATGGCTGCAATCACTCACGTAATTTTCCCCATGAGGAAGGAGGGAATATTCTGTGTCCACCCAGGGTACAGGGCGAAACAGACAAGCTTCCGTATTTGCTTCTCAGATGGCTGGTGGGTGAGCATTCTTATTCCTTGTATAGACTCTACCTCGAGGCAGTCCCTAGAAGGCCTTAGCTTTCCACGTGAAGCGGTGTCGGCTCTGCCGAGGGGGTCTCAAAGGCTGCCCTCAGATAGTCCTGAAGGCAAAGACTTGGTTCCAGAGAGGCAGGGTGGCTCTGGCCCAGCACGGCTCAGGGTCATCACAGTTTCAGTTCTCTTCTTGTTTCTGGCTATTTCTATTTCCTTTCTTGTGGACTCAGCTGTTCTTTTAGACGACTTGTTTTATCTTGTCCAGCAGGAAGTTGTAAGCATTTTGGTTAAAGGATTTTTTTAAAGTTTTCTGGTCACCCCAAAGAGCAGAACCAGAAAACATTCTCTAATAAGTGAAAGTTTAGAAATGTGAATAAAATTCCAATCTTGCGGGTGGGATAATTGGAGAATTTACAACAGATTGTATAAATGTATAGAAGTATAAATAAATGCCTAACAAATGCATGGAAAAGCATCAAACTATGAATTAAAACTATGAGATAAAACAACTTATGTCTATAAAATCATAAATATGTTTCAGAAGAAAGAACAAGTTTGGTGATCAGTATACAATGAATCAAGCATTATAGTAACCCACAAAGTGACTATGTCAATGGATTACTTGAAAATAATTTAAGTAATTTATAAACACTTCTTTTCCCTAACATAGCAATGTTTTATTTTTCATTAGATTTTTTTAGTTAGCAAACAAAAGAACATGTTTTATCATGGCATTTTCATACATGTATGTCATTACACTGGGCTCATGTCTGCCCACTCCACTGCCTTTGCTGTCCTTGCCCACTGGGCCCCTTTCTCTCTACAAATAGCCCCCCTCGTTCAGCTAGTATTTATATTTCTAGAAGTCTGTCCCCCTAAAAAAATCCAAAATGCTGATAATCAGCATGCTGCATGTTCAAAAAAAATTTTGTTTGAGACAGGATTTCTTTGGTAGCCTTGGCTGTACTAAAACTCATTCTATAGACCAGGCTAGTCTCAAATTCATAGAGATCTGCCTGCTTCTACCTCTCGAGTGCTGGGATTAAAGATGTGCACCACCACCACCACCTGGCTCCAAACAAAAAAAAAAATTTTTTTAATGAGCAACTTACTTTTTAATCAGGGGGTGTTTTATTTCATTATAGTCTTCACAGTCTCGGCCATAGACAGAAAGCACGTAAAGGCTTTTTAGAAGCATGCGGCTAGAGAATGGCGTGGCACATCGCACAGACATGCCTGCTGATGCACAGATTCACTGGTGCTGGGCTCTCTGAAGCAGCCACAGTGGAGGAGAGCTTGGAAGGACAATCGGAGGGGTGCCACATGTCTCTCTCGAGTCCTTTCCTTTTGCCAGCATTTTCTCAGCCCCCCACCCCACCTCAGACTGGATTGTGGGACTCTGCAGGGTCCACTTCACTCCAGAAATCTGTTTGCTTATTTCTCTGTGGGTGGATGTACATGTTGGGGTGGCTGAGTGCAGTGTATGTGAGGGAATGTGTGCATACAGAAGACAGGGTCTCTCACTGAGCCTGAAGCATTCCTATTTGCTAGACCAGCTAGTCAGCAAGCTCTGGGGACCCACTTGTCCCTTCCTCCCCAGCACTGGGGTTACAGATCAGTTTGGGTGCATCCAGCTTTTTCACATGGAAGCAGGGATCTGAGCTTAGGTGCTCATGCTTACATGGCAGGCACTTTCTCCACTGAGCCGTCTCCCCAGCCCAAGAAATCTGCTTACTTTGTTGCTGTACTAGGAATAGGGCTATGTCATGTGGGGCAAACCAAAAGTACTGCAAAAAACATCCCAGAATCAACGAATAAGACCCCTGGGTACTGGTCACCCCATAGAGCATTTTTTTTTTTTTGTTTGCTTGTTTTTTTGGTTTTTGGTTTTTGTTTTGTTTTGTTTTTGTTTTTCAAGACAGGGTTTCTCTGTGTAGTTTTGGAGCCTGTCCTAGATCTTGCTCTGGAGACCAGGCTGGCCTCAAACTCACAGAGATCCACCTGGCTCTGCCTCCCAAGTGCTGGGATTAAAGACGTGTAGCACCACCACCAAGCTTTGGGTTTTGTTTTAGACAGGTTCTTGTTCTACAGTCCAGGCTGGGCTCGAACTCCTGCCTTTGTAATCCTGCCTTTGCCTCCCAAGTGCTGGCATTATTAGCATCTGCTGTGATGACACTGACTTCACCCCATAAATTCTAGACACATTGGTTTGTAGGAGATCTGAACCTTGTAGAGAAATAATTATCAAACCAACATACTAGGATTTTCTTGGAATCACCTCGCCATTTGTAGCCGAGAACAGTTTGTTAGGGGCCCAGATGCCTGTGGGTCAGGAACCTGGCTGCTGAAATCCAAAGCAGACAGCCCTGAGCATGTGTCCATGGCCTTTGGACTCTGGGAAGTGTCACCGATACTCCCCAGGAAGCTTGTGAAACCTCCTGTTTATAAAGGTTTCTCAGTCTGTTATACTTTCCCTCTGCTTGCTCTTAGTAACACGGATGTTTGCATTCCACAGGGATTCCTGGTGTGACAGGCTGTTTTCTCCTGCTAGTCACCCTCCTGGACCAGACTCCAAGTCCTGGCAGCACCCAGGGAGAGACTGCAGTCCAATGCACTGTCATTTCCCTGCTGGGCTGAGTAAGAGATTCTGAGCTCATCTTTCCCTACTTCAGCTTTGACCCCTACTAATGCACTGTGCTAAGTCAGAGTAGCACAAAAATAAAATATGGACATGTCATGTGACATGCTCCCTACCAGCTCCCCGTTCGCTACCAGACAAAGGCCTAGTTGCTAGTGTGTCCTGGAAGGTGGCCTTGGTCTGCCAGGTCTTATGTTCAGCCTCTCACTGTTACCCCAGCCACACAGGTTGTTTCATCCTGTTCCCATCCCCCACCTCCACACCTTTACACACCCTGCTTCCTCCTCCTGTTTGCTACTTCCTCCTCTGATTTTTACTTTAAAACCCTGCAGAGATGACCTCTCTGGATGTATCCATCCTTGACTCCCTTGAGCAGAATCAGGAGGCCTTTCTCTGTCTTCTTACACCAATTTGCATAGAACTTTTAAAACATTAAGAAAAGAATCACTGAAGTATGTGTCTTACCCATGCATCTGAGTTTGTCTCCACAAAAGCTCACATAGCTAGGCTCTCACTGTGCCTGCTGCCCAGACTCCATCCCTCCCCTGGACTGGTGCAATATCCTCACAAATACAGAACATTTTCCGGCTCTGCTCTTTTGGGTGACTGGAAAACTTAAACATCCTTTGACTAAAATGCTTAGCCATTTCCACTGGACATAATGAAATAAGCAGTCTCATGAGTTTGAGGCCAGTCTGGACTAGGAAAGCTGATTTGCTCCAGTTCTGTAACTGATGTACTACGCTTAGAGGATGCCGCTTCAGCAGGAACATGCTCATCCATTTCCCTGATAGAAATCCTTGGATCCCTGATGCTTTCCAGAATAAAACCCAGATTTCTTAGCAGGTGATGCCCAAAGGGTGATTCCCAAAGCACAAAGACTTATAGGGCCTGGGGTCACTCACAAAGCGGGCATGGTGTCTGCCATCAGCCACTTTGGTTAACTGTCAGGAGCTGGGAGGCCCCTGGTAGCCTTCATGCTTTCTGATTCTAGGACCCCCACCTCACTGGAGTAGCTGTAAAGGCCCAATGAGCAGCTCTGGACAGAAGTGCTGAAGTGTCCTCCAGCCAGAAACAGCCCTGAAGCTGTCCTGATCCCTGTGGCGTGGGCTGAAAGCCATTGAGGACCCGATCTCACAACAAGGACAGAAGCCCAGTTCCTTACCAGAGGGACCACAGCTGCGGCTTGAATTCTGATTTGCGAGTTTCTTAAATTCCATGAGTTCGGCATGGTCCTTCTCGTACGTTCTCTTCAGATTCTCCACATACTGCATCATGACCTCCGTTGCCTTTGACATACGCTTTTCCTGCAGGGAAGGAGGACACATGGGGACAGCTGAAGAAAGAGCACCGTCCACACTTGACTGCTCTGAGCTCAGTCCTGGGCTGCCAGAGTAGAGAGGGCCCAGGGGCCATCAGAGGGGAGTCTGTCCTGGGTGTCTGTTGCCTGTGGCATTGGGCTGAGAGGTGGACTCTGGTACCTGTGTGCAGGGAAGAGAAAGGCAGCCACACACTGTCAAAGTAAGGGGAGGAAGGGATTGCTTTACTCTAGGAGAGAATAGGTGGAGATGGCCTGGAGCACAGATGTGGGGTGTGGGCACATGGACATGGGCAGGAGAGACAAAGGTCCAAGGCCAGGGAACTTCTAGGCCTCCGGAGGCAGAGGCAGTTCCTCATAGGACTTGTATACAGAAGATTTATCCCCCAGACAGGGATCTTTTAGAATGGAAGTGGGCACCGTTCCATAGTATGCTGGGACACTGAGCTTATCCAAGGGCTTCTGCAAGTCAGCACAGCACAAACATCCCGCTTCATATAAAACAAACAAAAAGTCAAGAAGCCCTTGTGTTTGCTGGGAGGAAGTGCTCTAGGGCTGGGTCGTGAAGAACTTAACATGCTAGATGAAGGAATTTTGACTTCCTCTGCAGAAAAAGAGGAATTACTGGCCGTGTTCAAGTGAGGGGTGACGGTGTGTGAGTGGAGGCGGGACAGGAGTAGACTGGTAGCAGGGCAGCAACGGGGAACAAGTGTCGGAGCTGCTCCAAAGGAACCAGTGAGGACACAGATGGCAGGACAGGGGACCGCGAGGCAGGGTGGAGGACCACTTTAAGAAGGATACAAGTCAGGCATGGTGGTGCATGTCTGTACCTTAGGCTCACGAGTTTGAGGCCAGCCTAGACTATATACTGAAATCCTGTCTCAGAAATAAATCATTGGGCTGGAGATGGCTCAGTGGTTAAGAGCACTAGCTACACTTCTAGAAGACTAGGGTTCAATTCCCGGCACCCACATGGTAGTTCATAACTGTCTGTTAACTCTAGTTCCAGACAGGGATTCCCAGGGGATCCAATGCCCTCATCTGGCATACACATGGTGCACAGATATACATGCAGGCAAAATACCCATACATGTATAAAAACAAAACTTTAAAAATGAATAAGTAAAAATAAAGAAAAGAGGGGCGAAAATAGAATCTATAACATAGGGAACCAGAAACATATTTGGAAGGGTTCCATACATTGGAGGTGTCCTTTCCCCCACCCCCATACTCCCTAAGGTCCCCAAGAGGACTTAGCTCAGGCACTGTCTGTACTAGAGGTGTTTCCCTATAAAGGTCCCCACACCCATGTGGGACTGAGACCTGCCACTTCCCTAGCATCCTTCTGGTGTTACCCCAAGCTGGACTGCTTCCTAGGTCACACTGCTGAGTCGGGCACTCTTTCTCTAGAAAGACACAGGGTGGGTCAGCCTGGTGGCTTGGCTGCCTTTCGTGTCACAGGCAATGTTTGGGGACACACCCTCAGAACATCCACTCACACACAGTGTGGCAGGACATTGTTACAACAGCGTTACAGAGGAGCTACATGCACTGCCTTAGTCCTACACGGCAGATGTCGTAAACACCCCTGGTTTACAGCCCAGAGTGACTCTCAAGTGTGGAGAGCTCTGTGAAGTCCAAGGCCACAGTGTGAATGAGGGAGACAGCCAGGAGGGGAACTCAGGCAGTGGGCACTGCAACACTGTGTGGAGGCCCCATGTGCTTCAAGGACTCAGAGTGGCCAAGATGTGGAGTCTAACCCGAGCCTGCACCCAGCTCTGCCACTCACTAACGTGTTGGCTTCCGTATCCCTGACCCAAAACACTTACTGAAAGTGTTTGGGGCTCTGTCAGGTTTGGGATATATTGCACATACACAATGAAGTAGCTTGGGAGTAGGACCCAAGTCTAAATACATTATTCATCTTATTATACATGTTGCCCAGAGATAATTTTACACATTTTTAGTGCATTTTGGCTGTGTCTTGTCATAGAAAATTAGTTGTTTTCCACTTGCGACATGATAGAGAGACTCAAAACATTTGGACTGTTTGGGATTTTCTCTTCTCTGGAAGCTGTCTTCCTGAGAATATGCAACTTCATTGGGGACAGAGATGGGGGATGGAGGCCACTTTACAGGGTCACTGGGTGGACTGAACGAAACAGCACTTTCACTTGAAGCTTGCGCTGTCCAGCACTGGTTCTGCAGGATCTGAGTATGTATTTTGTGAGAACAATGACGAGCGAGGAGTCAGTCACACAGATTCACAAAACACACAGGAAAAGCTGAATAGACTTCTTTCATAGGGAATTCTCTAACTTAACTGTGGTGGACCAGTTCTAAGGAAGGAAGGTAGTACATAGTCTATCTCAAATTCCCAAGTCCACAGAAAATCCCCCAAGGAATACTTGACAGCGTTAATAGGCACCAGCTATGTTGGAATATCTCAACAACCTATAGAGAATGCCTGGCCTAAGCCGGTCATCAAGGGGGTGGTGCCTCTTCTTGTCCCTGTTTGGGTCATGGTGCTAATGACTACAGTTGGAACAGTGTCAGCCAGCAAGGCCCAGGGCTGGAGGGCTCACCTGGCGCACAGCCCCAACTACTTCAGCCCTGCTGGAGAGGCGGGCAGCCAGACGATGCAAGACTGCGATGTCTTCCAGAAGCTTCTGATAGATCTCTCGGTGCTCACAGTGGTGCCAGATGGATGCTGAGGACTGAGGGATGACAAGGGGGCATCACTCAGAGTTTCCAAACTGTTTTTCCACATGTGCATGTTGAGAACCTAACCCCAATGCTCAGGAGGGACAGTGGGTCCTTGGGAAGTGACGCCATCCCAAGGGTGGAGTCCTTGTGAATAGGAGCAGTGCTCACACATCAGGGGCCCCAGAAATTTCTCTGATTCTCTTTCCCCATGTCAGGCTATAATGAGAGGCTGGTAGTCTGCAAGTCTGAAGAGGGCTTCAGTAAGGACCTGACCATGCTGGAACCATAAGTTTGGACTTCTAGCCTCTTGAGTTAAGAGAAACATGGTGTTTGTTGTTTAAACCACCCAGGCCAATGGTGATTTACTATAGCAGCTGGAGCTGACCGATGCATGCCAAAGCTGGATTCATTTTCAGGAGACAAGCCCTGGGTCTCATCCTGGCTAGGAGAAGAAACTCCGACACAGCCCAGGCCACAGTGTCTTCCAGATATTGGAGAAGCCCAGTGGAGACACACTACATCTGGCTGGTCTCAAAGGAGTCATATCTAAGCCAACCAGCCCCCCTCCTAAGGAGCTGCCCAAACCCTCAGGATCTTGTCTCAGCTACTTCTTGTCCTTTGCGGAAGGCTCTGTCAGGACTGTGGCTCCTTTCTCCTTTCCAGAGACAACTTCCACTACTGCTTAGTGAGAGAAGTGTGATATTGGGCCTCACCCTTGGAGACTGTGGCTCTGCAAGGATTTCTTAAACTAGGCCCCTTTAATTACCGTAATGGAAGCTTTGAAGTTTTCCAGTTCCTTCTCAGTGTTCTCTTCTGTCAGGTTGCGTTCCCTTTCAGCCTGGTTAATTCTAGATTCCAAGGTGTAGCTGTCATTTCTAAAGGCCAAGGACAGTTGTACAAACACGTTCTGTTGGGAACAAGAGTGTGGTAGAGGTGCTGGGAGAAGTCACTGCCGCCAGCAAGGCTGCAGGTGGAATTCTTGCTCAAGCCCTTTACCAGAGTCCTTGGAACTAGTCACCAAGGCCTCCATGTGCAGATGACCCCCCTTCACAGTGAAATACACAAAAATGCACAAATGGCAACCCTTGAGATGCAGAGGACAAATGCAACCATCAGACAATAGCATTCTGCCTTTCCCCAAATCGAGAGTGTGACGTGAGCGCCCGTGTTTCAGTACAGCTGGCCCTGTAAGCAGTCTGGATTCATACTGAGATCTACTGTGTGTGGGAATGACGAGGGAGAGGGGGAGAGAGGAATGGGAGGTTTGCATGAAACCTCTGATCTAAAGAAATGCCAGGTGAGCTTCAGGCTTGTGGATTTAAAGCAAACTTCAGTCTCTACCCTCACTATTTCTAATTCCTATGTCAATTTTAAGTAACTTCCAGATTAGACAAGGCCAGGCATGGATCTGTCAAGATAAACTTCCAGGAATAAATAGTCCAGTCCAAGATGAAACACACCATATGGGAACAATTATTTTTTTTAATTTTTAAAACATTCTGTGTGCGTGTGTGTTTTGCCTGCGTGTATGTGTGCACACCATGAGTTCAGTGTCCTCGGAAGCCAGAAGAGGGAGTTGAATCTCCTGGAACTGGAGTTACAGATGGTTGTAAGCGACCCTGTGGGTGCTGGAAGTTGAGCATAGGTCCTCTGGAGCCAGTGCTCTTAACTACTGAGCCATCTCCAGCACCCAAGAATGAAGTTTTTAAAGGTGGTGTTTGATCAGATATGGAATTCCTAGGGTAATAGGAAGCTACCAAGAACTAGGCTCATCCTATTAATACCACTCACCACAATACATTACTACTGGGAAGAAAAATAGACAAATGGACTCCACACAAGAAATAAGAAGGGCATGAGGGAAGGGGCCTTCAATTCCAATTGCTTCATCTGCCCTGCCTGAAGCAAGTGGGAGGAGCAACTTGCTTCCTTTCTCTTTCTGTGTGTGTGTGTGTGTGTGTGCCTGTGTGTGTGTGTGTGTGTGTGTGTGCGTGTGTGTGTGTCTGTGTGTGCGTGTGTGTGTGCCTGTGTCTGTGTGTGTGTGTCTGTGTGTATGTGTGCCTGTATCTGTGTGTGTGTGTGCCTGTGTCTGTGTGTGTGTGCCTGTGTGTGCGTGTGTGTGTGCCTGTGTCTGTGTGTGTGTGCCTGTGTCTGTGTGTGTCTGTGTGTGTCTGTGTGTGTGTGTGTGTGTGTGTCTGTGTGTCTGTGTGTCTGTGTGTGTGTCTGTGTGTACAACAACATACGTGCAGAGTTCAGGGAGGTGGTTCTTTCTGGGTACCATAGATCACGAGGTTGGCGGCTTACATTACATATACTTCTGCTCACTAAGCCACCTCATCGGCTCATATACTCTGTGGTGGTCACTGACTCTGGCTTCTGAAGTTCATATCACATAGCCAATGGCAGTTATCTCCAGACAAGAACTGACCCCTAGATGATGATGGTGGTTCTACTGAAAATAACCCCTTATTGTTCATCACATTGTGAATTTTGTAAACCTTGCTACATTTAACCCCACAACAACTCTCTGGAGTGAAGACCCCTACACCCATTTTACAGGCAAAGAGACCAAGACTAGAGACATCATTAAGTTGTTTAGGTGACAGAGGTAGCAGAGCAAGGACTTGACCTTAGATGACCTGGTTCTCAAGTCTGTTTTACTCCCACCGTGCTGAGGGCTATGCTAGCACACATCTGAAGACAGGACCTGGCATTAAATGAGTTGCCATGGTCAATCTCCACAGATGCTGGGGTGGACTTCGACTCACAGCCCAGTGATGGGGATTCTCTCCTACCCAGCCTCAGGCTGTGAACAATTCTCAATGTTTAGCTCTCTATGCCTGACTCAAAGGGTCCTGAAGTCAGTTGGAATATTTATACCTACTCTTCCTCTTGGTAATGAGTCTGGGACCTTGAGTGAGATGTTTTATTGCCCGGTCTCTCTTCTGCTTCAAGTCCTGCTCTGTCCACTTTGCAGAGCTACTGGGACATCAGCTGCTTGGAGGGCTGTGAGCACACTTCAGTAATAGCATCTGGTTCAAGGTCATTGTGCTACCTGGGGTAGACACTTCAGGTTGTCTATTTTCCTTTGCTTACTTATCTGGTCCACTTCACCAGTCCTCCTTGCCTCACCTCTGCCATGTTTCTTGTCCATCTGTCCCTTCACCAGAATGAAAGTTCTTCTCAGCTCACCCATCACCCAGCATGGACACAAGGAGGCCCACAGGGTGTCATGGTCAGATCAAGGAAGGCAGTACCAACAGCTTTCACACTGTCAGCTGAGCTGGCCTTCCTGCTGCTACCCAAACTCTCAGGGACAAGCAACTTTGTCCTCCAGAACAAAGTCTCAAGCTTGAAGTCTGGCCACATTTTAAAAAAATTGAAATAATAGAAACCCATCCATCATGGGACATTAACAGTCTCTGAAGGTGGAGGCATCAGCAACTTTCTCACCTCCAACAAGACTTGTCAAAATCTTCCTTAAATGGAGGCAGACAAGGAAAACTCAGCAGTGGGCTGGGAACAAAGATCCAGAACATTCTACAGTCACTTGTTCTCATTCTTGTATAAGAATGTTGAGGCCATAGGCTGGAGGAAGCAATGTTTGGATAAACCTCAGCAAAGAGAGTCACTACATCTCACAAAGCCCTTGAATCACTTACCTCAACTTCCTTTTCAGTGAGTGGAGGGGCACTGTGAAGGAGAAAAAACGCACGAGTGAGCATTATCCAACCCATTAACTAAAGCAGAAGGCGACTTTGGATGACCATGCACTGCCAGAAAAGGACTGAGCAGAGTTTGTGAGAGAACGAGGATCCAGAATCTTCTTTGTCTCCTCTGTCCTCTGTGAGACACTGACCTTTACAGAGGTGGTGTGGAAAACATTAGGTGTTGGGGTCAGCCCTCCAGGACAATCACTATGAACCCTCTAAATTCCAACTTGCTCATACGTAAAATCAGAATAATAACAGCTACCTTATGTAAGCCTTATAAGGAATATATATATATATATATATATATATATATACATATATGTATATATATTTGCACATACACACATGTATGCATGAATATGTGTTTAGTATGTGTGTATGTAGATACAGTGTAGTCTTTCACACACACCAGTTCCATATTCCTGGAACCAACCAACTCTATATTGAAAACTTTAAAACAAATTGTGTCTATGCAGAATTTATTCAGACTTCTTTTGGCCACATTCTCTAAACAGCACAGAATCGCACCTATTTATATAGAACTTATACTATATTGGCTATCATAAATCCTGTAGTGATCATTTAAAGTATGGGAGGGTTGTATAGACTATGTAAGTACTGTGCCATTTTGTACAAGGTCTGGAGCATTTGGATTTTGGTATCTGTGCTGTGTGTGTCCTGGAACCAATGCCTACTTCGGATTAGCTGTATATGACACCTTGGCTATTATTACTATTCACCCCCAGGCTGTGAGTAATCAGAAAACACACATGAATTTTTCACTTACTAACTATGTGTCTGATCTGAACTGTAGCTTTTGAGGGGCTTCTATCACTGCAGAGACTGATCTTCCTTCCTAGACTCTGAAGACCGTGACAAACATCCATTTTGTCTAGAAACCACAAGATAAGAAAAGGGTTGGTAGTGTTCATTGTGGCGAGATTCTCCGAAGCCCAGAGTCAAGGTGGCAAGTGAGTACCAGCTGACATAGAGGTGACCTGAGAGGTTTCTGTGCAGTTTCCACAGCCTGTCCCAGTCAGCAGACTCCTTATCTGCACACCCACTCCATGTGGCTGCCAGTGCAGCACTTAGTAACTCAAGCTGGGCCCATTGGAAGCCCAGATAACGTAAATACCACACAGATGCTTTCCTGTGCTGGGTGGGGAGGCCAGAAGGGGTCCAACTCGCGTCACAGGACTTGGCAAGCAAGCAGGCCATCAATAAACTTCTCAGGAAACACAGTTTTCCTCCCTTGGATGGGTACGGAGGGACCCCGAGAGCAAAGGTAGGGGTCAACCTTCTCTGCAAAGGGCTGGTTCTCACCCTTGACAAGGGACATGGAGAGCCTTCCTGTCAGGATGAGACAGCAAGACCCTGTGGCCATCAAGCCATCAGAAAACAGAGCATGGGGACAAACAACAGCAAAGGCATCTGATGCTTTCAATTCTTGTCACAGCCCCACCCCACAGGCCCTGTCCTCTGAGGGTCAATACACTCTCTCATTGTTATGTAGAGCAGGCATATACTGTCTGGGGGTTATCAAAGTGCTCTGAATGTGCCTCCGACAGCTAGGTTCATTTGGGTATTACATGAGATTTACATCTTTCCATAATTAATTCAGCAAGCTTAGTTTTCTACTTTGGTGACACATTCTGCCTTGGACTACAGAACACATCAAAATATATACAGTAAGGAACAGGGCAGTGTGATGTCAGCCAAGTGATTACATGGCTCAGCCAGTTCTTAAGGCAGAGCTCAAGACTTGCGCAGGCAGCAAGGAGATGGAACCATGGGTCTCCAAGACAATGGAGTAATGGAGTGTCTTCTCAGGTAAACCTTGTGTGCCTTCTTTAACTTATCTGTTTAAATTCTTTGCCTATTTTGGGAAACTTTATTTAAATTTAATAGAATTATAAGAATTCTTTGCAGATTCTAGAAACATGTACCTTACCAGGTAAATACATTTGTCCCCGTTCTGTGTGTTGCTTTTCATTTGCTAGACAGCATTGACAGCGCAGGCTTTTTATCAGGATTACTATGATGGTGACATACTTTTCACCTCTTCTTTTTAAACCTTATGCAGGTGCTTTTCCTGTCTTGTCTAAAGCCGTGGACTAGCTCAAGCTCATCGCTCCTAAGGCTTGCCTCTTGCAGTTTTCCCCCAAGCGTTCTACGGCATTATCCCTTCCACTTGGGTCTGTGGTCCGTTTTGGGCCAGGTGTCTGTGTACTATGGGAGCTTCACTCTTTGGCATGTGATTGCCAGTTGTCTCACTGCTGTTTCTTAAAACTACTCCTTTTGTTGGGAAAGCTATTCACCAGGCCTTTGCATGTGTGGCTTCTTGCATCCTGAACCCCTTACTATCCCATCATAACGGCCTTCTTTGACTCCTCATGCCTCACTCTGATGCCATTCTCTATATCAGCCTGCTTCATGGTCCTCCTAGCAACCTCATTATCCCAAATCCTTACGCTTTACTCTCCAATCCAGTTCTCAAGGATGTGCTCTGTGTTGACACTGTCCCAAGTCCCTGCCCATACATGGTCTCATTTAGCACACTCTGCCAGTGACAGAACACTTCCGACTCTCATAAGGGCAATGAAGCCAAGACTGGAGGAAAAAAGGCACTCCCTCCCTGTGAACAGAAGTCTGCTCAGTTCTTCACGTGATTTTGGATGTTGTACATCTCTCCATATACAGTGTGTCTCACAGGCAAAAGGTTCATTGAATTGAACCATGTCCCCTGTGGCCCAAAGCCCACCACTCTCACAGCTCTGGTGACTCTGTTGTCCTCAAAGGTTCTTGCCTGTGAATCCCGTATACTCCTGGCATTGGAAATACCAACCTGGCTCATGCTTGTACTTTGTGTTTGGATGCATCAGCCCTGCCTGGACCACTAGACTGTATCCCTTCTGGGATAAGAACCAAGACTGATACTCCTTTGTGATCCACCCCAGCTCTAACATGGGCGCCCCCCGAAAGGTCTTCAAAAGCTGATGCTCTGATTTTACCTTCCAGTGAGTGACTTGTGAACCCTCAGTTTGCGCAGCAGTATGTCAGAAATGTTGGGCATCACATCCAGACCACTCTTCGACTCTTCTTCTTCAGTTGCTGGGGTGAGTTCAGAAGAGACCCCTGGAAAATAAGAGTGCTTCCTTAGAGGATGCCTGTTTGAAATCAACTAGCAGCTAGTTCCAGGTCTCAGGAAAATGGTCAATACTTGTAAACACTTTGTCACATGCTTACGATTGTCATCTATCTACCTTACTTTACCCTCACAGAGCCCTGATGAGCTGCTTCTCAATCATCCCATTTTACAGGTGGATAATACAAGGCTCATTACAGTTGGTAGCTTGCTGAAGATCACAGGCATGGTAAATGACACAGCCTGACTGCAAACCAACATCTGTCTGTCCCCAGCTGTTTGTTCCCATAACTCTCCACTGTCAGAGCATGTGTTAGAGCATACATCAGCGTTTAGTTGTAATGGCAACTGGAAGCTGGTTGGCTCTTGGATTATGGTGTTTGGAGAAAACCTCCCTATTTGGCAGGCTCTTCAAGGGATCTCTTGACTGATAATTGTTTCCCAAATAAATTCAAAAGTGCTGTCTTCTAGTCCTACCTAGAAATCAACATCTGGTTTGCCACCAAATAGTAACATAAGCGGGTATTTTCCAGGATAAAACTAAGGTCACCAGCCCTGTCACAGATCTCAGAAATACGGATGCCTGCTCGTCAACAGAGCCAACAAACAGCCTTTGTTGCCTCCTGAAATGATGCAGGGTTGTATCCGGGAAACAGAGAGAGCAAACCATAAATCTCTCTTCTGCTGAAACAGCTTTTGTATCTCTGCAAACCAGCCTTTCCTGGATCTGTCTTCTATTCTCAGTTACTCTTTAGGGAATCCTACAGTTCATGCTCTCTAGACACCATCCCAGGTCTATACATATTCTGCTTTATTGCTGTTTAAGAGACCTAGATGTAGCCGGGCGGTGGTGGTGCACGCCTTTAATCCCAGCACTTGGGAGGCAGAAGCAGGCAGATCTTTGTGAGTTCAAGGCCAGCCTGGGCTACAGAATGGGATCCAGGAAAGGCACAAAGCTACACAGAGAAACTCTGTCTCAAAAAAACAAAGAGAGAGAGAGAGAGACAAAGAGAGAGAGAGAGAGAGAGAGAGAGAGAGAGAGAGAGAGAGAGATCTAGATCTAGCAAGTTTGACAACAGGACATTGGCCAGCATCCTTGGCACTGACCTTTGCATCCATGTAGAGTAGGCTTGCTGTGACTTACTGTGTAGTCACAGCATATTTAGAGTGAAGTAAAAGCCTCACATTTCTTTCGTTTGAGCCAGTTCAGGATCCATATCCTGCAGAGTAAGTGTTCTGTATTTCCATGCAGCAGTCTACTCATATTTACTGTCTTCTGGGGCCTTTGACCTAACAGTGTTCCAAACTTGCTTGTCTATTTTCCGGAATTACAGGCTAGGCTAGAGATCAGGACTGAAGACAGAGTTATGGCAATCGTCTAAATGGAGTTAAGGCTGGGACAACTATCACCAGAGGAGACCAAGCAGGGAGGGAAGGGGGTACACTTGGCCTCAGTAGATAAGTTTGAAACAATTTGATCCTTTCAGATAACAGAATGGTATTACAGGTTCCCTGATATTTCAGTTATTCAAATGAAGGCTAAGAACCGTCTGTCGGGGAATGAACAGCCAGCCTTGCGTCTCTGGGTTTATATATATATGAAACATTAGACTAGATGTTACTCTAGCTACCTGCCAACTCTTGGGCTTTCTGCTCACATTTATTGCTCATGGAGAGTTCCATGTGTCAAGTGGCAAAGCTGTGCCAGCTGTGACTTCATTCTATAATTCTACCACACTTAGCAGAGAGCCAGTTAGGCAGGGAGCTCCTGAAACTCTGTGTGTGTAACTGAAACATAACAAATCTAATGTCATATGAAGGACACACCAGAGGCTTCCGTCTAAAAATATCTTTTAAGTTGAGGGAAATGAGGAGGAGGAAGAGGAATGAGGGTAGACAGGGGAAAGAAACTAATTAGGGCTTCTAGCTCCTGTAAAATAGCAATCCCGTAACTGGATACCATGACCAAACGCCATCTTCCTGAATGCAACCAAATAAACAACCAAAAAGTGTAAAAACAAAAACAAAAACAAAACCCCACCTCTTCATACAACAACATTCAAATACAGAAAAGGGCAGTATTTAAAAAAACAATGGCTAAAGACAGAATTTCCTAGAAATAATATGTGCCCCCACCCGTGAGACTCCTTTTCTTCCTCCCTCAAAGAACAGGGGTTTTGTTGGGTTTGTTTGTTTTGAGATAGGGTGTCACTATATAGTCTGGGCTAGCCTTGGCTTGTGTGGTCCTCTCGCCTCAGCCTCTTGCATGCTGGGATTACAAGCATGCCTCTCAGCATCTGGCTCAAGAATGGGTTCTGGATAAGAGGGAAACTTGAAAGAACGCCAGAGCACAGAACAAGGAAGGAAATGGACAGAGTGAGTAGGCAGCCTGTGGAGGGAAGTCAGAAAGAAAGAAAGGGGAGAGGAAGGAGCAATGGGTGCCTGGTATTGTATCAGAATGACTTACCTTGAACAATATGTTGGGGTTTACCAGAATGGGAGGTTAAAAATCAACAAATAAAGCAGGCTTTTCTGATGGAGTGAGTGGCAGGAGACATCTGGACAGCTCCAGCTGAAGCTATCTCATGCCGGCAAGTCCTACTTCTGGAAAATGACACAGTGGCCAAAGTCCTGGGATTTTGTCTATCTTTTCCTCCCTTGGCCTGGTAGAAGAGTGAATGGCTCCTGGGAAGGGTTGCGTCAAGTCTGAACAATAAACATCTATGCAGACTCTCGCTATGTTTCTATCCTAAACTGTTCCAAACCCCCACTAATCCCCGGCCGCAGGGACAGAAATAGCCCAACTTGGCACAATGAACTCAAGTGTTGGACTCTGAACACTTAGAAAAGCAGCAGAAAGGCAGTCCTACCAAAGCTGCCGCTCACAACTTCGCCTACACTTCTCCTTCCCTCCCACCCAAGCAGCAAAGATGCACACACAAGCACCAGTCCACAGCTAAACCTCCGAGGAGGAGGAGGACACAGAGAGCTCAGGCGAGGCAGGAGGGAGTGAACGAAAATGGACCTGGCCTGCACACAAAGAGAGGAGGAGAACCAGGTAGAAGTGGCCGATCAGAAAGAACCGAAATGAAAATGAATGACATGGCAGCTAGACAAAAATACTAGAGTTAAAAGAGGAAGGAAAGACAGAAGGTAGAAGGGAAGGAAGAATGGAAATACACAGGAGGCAGATGTCAGGATGGACCCAGAGATGCAAGGAACACAGGAAAAAGCAAAACTGCATTTCTCTGCAAAATATACACTGTCAATGCTTAACTCTAGGAGAAATTAGAACCTGGAAAAAAAAATCCAAAGAAGAAACCAGAGGCTGGATGGTGGTGGCGCACGCCTTTAATCCCAGCACTCGGGAGGCAGAGGCAGGTGGATCTCTGAGTTGGAGGCCAGCCTGGTCTACAGAGTGAGTTCCAGGACAGGTACAAAGCTACACAGAGAAACCCTGTCTCAAAAAAAAAAAAAAAAACTAAAACAAAAACAAGAAGAAGAAGAAGAAGAAGAAGAAGAAGAAGAAGAAGAAGAAGAAGAAGAAGAAAAGAAGAAGAAGAAGAAGGAACCAGAACAGGATAAGAAGATCAAACATAGACGGACAGGGATTCCTATTTAAGGAAACAAATTAAAGATGAAGAGCAGAATGAAGAAGAAGCTGAGAACACAACAGTGCATTGAAAATGAGGACATGTAGACAGCTTCACTTGAGATAGTAAGGTGCTTGGGACAGACTTCATGACCGTAAGGAATGCACAGAGGAAAAGAAAGATGGAAAGAGGTGGACCCTAAGCTGAACCTTACTGACCATTTTATCTAACAACAAGATATTTAAAGACAAAACAGGGGAAATCGTCCTCAGTGGAGGGGAGAGACGAACTTGGAGGTTGACTGTACGTATGATGCTTCTGTTTTTAAGGCATGTCTCTAAAGAAATGCTACATTTTTTATTCTTAACAGAAAAAAAAAAATAAAGACACATACAGGGAACATGAGGGCTAAGGGACACCAGAAACCAGCCTGCCCTGAGCTTCTCTACAACACTGAACACAATGGAAGGAGTTAGCCAAGAATTTTATAGCCATGTGGGCTAGTGTTAACCAAGACAACATTGTCAAATATGCTCCACCTGGGGCACAGAGCACCTCTGGTGGTTGCTTCCCAGGGAAAACACTAGATAAGGATGGACAGCTAAGTAAGACATAAATCAAATTAGAATGCATAGGAATGGTCAGCCACGGGAAGGAACTGGTGGTTCAGGGTGAAACTATTACACATCTAGACAACTATGAAAACTGGTTGCTGAGTGGAGTGTAAATGTTATAAGCCGGACGATGTACAAAGAAGAATTCAGCATTCAGACAGGCAGAGACAGGAAAGCAGCAAGACGATGCAGGCGAAGAAAATGCTTAACGAGGTGTTCTGCTCCTGTTGTTTTCTCCATGCTCCAGCTCTGAGATCTTTTTAATCTGGGCAAGACTGCCTCTCCCAGGCTGGCTAATTCCAGGAGCGAGGTGGAAAACCCTCCTTTAAGTGTACCTTTGGCATCTAAACCAACCTAACCAGTCTAGAACCTATATTCCCAAGCATCTCCTTTATCCATCTCACACACATCAAGCCAGTGTTCATCCTTGCCTTATCTCACCACGTAGCCAACACTCAGACACCTCTCTCCTTTCCAGTCTGCTAAAATTACTCAGATGATGATCTGACCCTAAGCTTACTCGGGGTACCAACTCTGCTCAGCCCACCCCTTACCATGAAAACCCCAGTAAAGGGGCTGAGACTGCTTGCCGTCCATCTTCTATCTTCTGACTGACCCTGGTCCCTTCCCAGGTGGCCCAGGCAGTACTGTGTCCCCTATGCTAGAAAGTCTATGAGTGTAAACTTCTCTCAAAACATTTTTTTTTTTTGGCCCCTATGTCTTGCCATATGTGACCCAAACTATGCTGGGTAAAGAATTTAGAACAATTACCCAAAACCAAAGCATTAATGCCAGGAAAATCCACCACAACTCTAAACCCTTACTGTATTTCCTAATACATGGTCAAAACTAATTTCTCCTCTTTGGAGGAAGTGATTACAGAGATTCAGCAAGTTGTAGAGTTTCACGTCACTTCAACTTAAACTCATTAAATTGTAATGTTTTTATCTAGAAAGATAAATCTAGTATATTCTCTCCCCTTCCTCCCTGACTCCTTCTGTACTTGAGGAGAAAGGGACATTTTGGTGCAACATTCTCTCTTCTATCTTCCAAGGCTAAGCCACTGGTTAGAACAAATTTCTTTGCATCTGTCTTCTCAGGAAGGCATCTTCCCTGTGTGAGACATGGGACTGTGGCTCAGCCTCAGGGTATAAAGAAGGACCATCCACCTACCTTAGAATCCTGATCCAGATGGCCAACCACCCCTTAGATAGCACAACTATTGAACTTGTCTTGTGATATATTATAATGACTCCATTTACCCTTGGGTTTTTTCTCACAGATAGTGAAGGTAAGTCCATTCATTCATGAATTATTTCCCTAATTGTTGAGTAATTACTATGTCCCCGGCAAGGGGGGCTTGGAGCTAAAGATATATTCCCTGCTGAGCAAAACTGTCACACAGCTGTCCCTCTCAGGGCTTATGGCTTAAGAGAACAGAGACATCAGAGGAGAATCCAAAATGGCAGCTCACTGGGTAAAGAAGAAGAGAAGAAAATCCTCTATAAAGAGGGGAAAGTGTGTACCCAGCTGAGAGATGGAGGATGAAGGAGCTGCAGAAGGAAAACCCAATGTTGACAGCTGGGGAGAGAGTGGTTCTCGATGATGCTCGGGAGGTGAGTGGGGCTAACCACAGAACCTCGAAGGGCCTTCAAGGGTCCAGTGCTCATCCTGAAAGCAGAGTGAGGCCTCTGAAACAAAAGTGCACTGCAGGGACTCTAGACACCATATGGCCTATCAACGAGTCGAGAATGTGGTTAGGAGACAGATGGAACATTAATGGCTGCTGGAGCAAGGCTGTCTCCTTGACGTTATGGTCTGAGTCCCACCCTCACGTTTTGTATCACACTCCCAAATAACAACCCAAGGAGTGGACCATATCAGACTCATATCTTTGTCTTGAAATAATGACCAAAGAGTAACACATTTTGCAAAATGTTCCCTGAGAAGGGAACAGATTGAATCATCGGGAAGGTCAGATTTATCAGGGAAAAGAGTCCTCAGAAACTGAAAGAGCTGAGCTTCTGAGAACTCCAGAATGCTCTGAGAAGGACCTTTCCTGTCTCCCAGGAATGGCCAACAAGCCTCACTAGAGAGTCGAGTTGAGTCTGGAAATATTCTCTGAGCCAGAGCTCAGAGGACTCCTAATCCTTTTGTTCTGGGTAGAGGGTAGGAAGGGGTCTGTGGATCGCTGCAGCCCAATGCTGTCCTGTCACATATAGTTGACAAGCTAGAGTTCCATGGTTCAGCAACAGTCATCACAATGAATGTCAGGTTCTAACTGAACTAAAGACTAGGATCGCACAAAACAGTACACCTGTTTAGTGAGGTTTGCAGATGCCATAATTATCCCCGCCACAGAGGTAAGCAAACCGAGGTGCCAAAGGAATAAGAAACTAGCCCAGAGCTCAGCATCCAGCAGACGGTGAAACCCAAAACTTTAACCCCTCACACCCTAGACCTGAAAGAATAGGAGGTTGTGTTCATTCATTGAACACCCACCAGGGTTAGTTTTGTTTTCTTTCTTTCTTTTTTTTTTAATGGTGTGTGTGTGTGTGTGTGTGACACAGAGAGAGAGAGGTGCCATGATTACAGAACTGTGCTCCAGCATTTGGCTTCTGATGGGTTCTGGGGATCCACACTTGGGTACCCACACTTGCTCAGCAAGCGCTTTACCCACTGAGCCAGCTCTCCAGCATAATTTTCTTCTGAAAATTGGGTACTTATAGTAGTCAAATTCACCTACTTACTTGTAAAACTCAGTGATTAGTCTATTAATATTAGGTAGTGAGATTTTGCTACGGACTGTGTATATCTAGATTAACATAATTTGTGGGAAAGTTTGACTATATGCACACAACACTACACACACATAACATATAAATGCCTTTTGATCCACCCATTTTACTTACAAGATGACATCCCTTAGAAAACAAGCATTTCTATAATATGTAAGAGAGTGTTCATTATACCATTGTTTATAGTAGAGAAATGAGGGGAAATAAATATATATCAGTTTAATTTTTACTTAAAAAATTTAAAGCTACATAGGTATTAAGTGGGAAAGTGTCTAGGTATATTGTTAAGTTGAAAAATGATGTGACCGGTACCTAGCCAGCCACTAAACTCTACCCACATGAATGGAGTTTGAATGTGGCTTAAGAATGGCTATCATGCTCCCAGCCTCCTTTGCTGCCAGTGAAGCTAGGCTGCTACAGAACTGAAACCAAAGAGGCGGTACAGTACACCCTGCTCTGGAATCTGTCTCTTCTCCCTCTCATGGGACTCCAGATCTGCCCAAGAGCCTGCTGGATAGACAGCAAAAAAGACATGAGGATCCCTGGATGCTGGGTGGAGCAAAGCTAGCCAACATCTGAACGATTTACTCTGGAGTTATAACTGGAAAGTGAATGATAATACAGTGTGTCTGGGTTCCCTGGGTCCCAACAATTCAGATTTTATTTTACCCAATCCAAGAAAAGTTGCAGATACTTAAAAACAAACACAGTTACAGACTTGAATGGTGACTATGAAAGAAAATATGCCAAGTACCCATAAAAAAACAAAAGGAAAAGAAACAAAAAATACTAAATAAATTGGATGATATATAATCTGTTCAACAAATATAGACTTCAACACCAATTTTAAGATTTGGGAAAGAAAAATATGTAAAAATTTAAAATTATATAATTATAAATATATATAATAAAAGGTTAAATAATACCTCCCGGTTAGTTTTTTCATCTTGACACAAATGAGACATACCTTGTAAGAGGGAATCTCAACTGATGAATTGTCTTTATCAGACTTTCCTCTGGACATCTCTGAGGGGCATTTTCTTGATTAATGATAGGTGTGGGAGGGTCCAGCCCAATGCGGGTTTTCAGCGGTATAAGAAAGCAAGCTGATCAAGCCAGCAGCTTTCCTCCATGTTTCCTGCCTCTGCTCCTACTTGAGTTCCTGCCCAGATTTTCCTAAATGATGGCCTGTGATCATGTGAGCCAAACAAACCCTCTCTGCCCCCAAGTTGTTTTGGTCAGTGTTTTATCACAGCGACAGAGAGACCTGACTAGACAATATCATGTTTATAATGATTACATATACTCTATATCAAAGCATAGAAATATAATTTTAAGTAGTACATTTATTTAATAAGATGTAATAAGAGAGAGAAAAACACACTAAAATTCACTCAAAAAGAGAAACAAGACAAAATGTTCTCCTTATCACTATTATCAAGTTTGAGATCGTTGCCAAAGCAATAAAGCACACACAGGTGCAGAGAGATGCTCATCACCTCCCATGGGCAGGAGGACAACCACGATGACGGTGAACCAGATAAAAATAAAAGGAACAGGAGGTTGCGTTATAAATTCAAAAAGAAAAGCTGTTCTGCAAAGTGGCCAAAGCCTTAGAAGTTAGACACATCTAGATTCTGATCCTGCTTCTGAAGTTGAGAGACACATCACCATGGCCTTTATAAACCTCAACTTTTTGTGTGTCATGTGACCACACTAAGGCTGCTTCTCATGATTATTGTGAGCACTGAGTCTGACAGGGTCAAACATTCAGCACAGCATCTGGCATGCATAATCATCCTAGCTTCTGTCACTTAACAGTCACTGGGGTCAGTGCTCTACTGTTTAAGAGCAGTATTTGTGACACAGGAAGTGTGTAACACCAAGCCACATTCATCTCTACCACTACTGATCCACCAGAAAATCTAGTGAACTGAGAGTCTTGGTTACCAAGAAACAAGAGAATGAGGTAACACAGAGTGTAACAAGAGCCATATGCAAAGAACATTAGACACGTTGGAAGGGAAAAAAGAAATACCTATACCTGTCCAATGGAGAGCTGAATGTCTGCAAAGGAAGTAAAGCAATGGCTTATAAATTGCAAAGCAAGTAAAGCTTAGACAGTCCTTCTGAATCCAGCGTGTGTGGTGCACAAGATGGTGTAAATTTCAAATGTGAAGGAGGCATACAGATGTCAGGAAATGGAAAACTCCATTTACTTCTGGTGTGTAGATTCCTGTCTCATAGCTCCTTGCTCATTCTGTGATCTTGATTTGGTTCTGTCTAGAATATTAATGCATACATTGCAGAAGAAAAGCAAGTAGGGAAGACTAATCTCACTGTACAAGAGAACACAGTCTTATTAAAGCCATGATTAAAATGTGCCCTCTTGACCAGGATACAGAGCTAAGCTGGATGTGGTGGCACACATCTGTAAATCCCAGCATTCAGTAGGTGGAGGAGTAAGGATTGATAGTTCCAGGTCAGTTTGGGCTACAGAATGATATTTTGTCTCAAAAAGATAAGAAAGAAAAATGAAACAAAACAAAAATTAAGACAATATAAAACAAAAGAGAATAAACATAATCAACAACAACAACCAACAGGACCCTTACTCCCCCATAAATATATATGAATGTAACATGTGACTGTTTTAAGTCACAAAGAAATTTAGACACTATTAAAATGTTAATGCAGAAATGAGCTCTTAAGTCTTAAAATACCTATATCTTAAAATGAAGTTCAGAGGGCATTCAAGACCATTGGTCTAATAATATTGGTCTAAATAATGACTTCCAGGCTACACACTGAGGCCCTGTGTCAAAAAAACAAAATACAACAACAACAAAAAGATGAAGTCAGAGGTATTAGTAAAATAAACATGGGTAAATGAAACTATAAATATGTGAAGCATGGTGTGTGCATATCATGTGTGTGGGGATGCACATGCATGCCCATACACACACACACACACACACACACACACACACACACACACACACACACACACACGTGTGAGCACACACAAATAATAAACTAAAAAGTTTTTAAATATTGGAGATTGGAGAGATGGCTGAGCGGTTTGGAGAAGATCTGGGTTCGATTCCCAGCACCCACATGATGCCTCCAACTGTCTGTTACTCCAGTTCCAGGAGATCTGATGCCTTCTGGTTTCTGTTGGCCCTGTACGGACATGGTGCATGGATATACATGCAGACAAAACATCCATACACATAAAAGAATAAAAAAATAATTTTAAACATTAAGAAAATATTCAAAGTGTTCATACCTGTTATGCACAGATGTCACATATATTACTAACAGCCAAAAAGTAATAATAATCTAGGCCTGAAATGGATATATATAAAGCAAAAAAGTTACTACCAAAAAGAAAATTTTAACCTTGAGCATGCTAGAAAATCAACTGAAATAAAAACAAAGTGTCATTTTACAGTAATAATAATAGCACATTATAACTGTCATCCTTTTCATTTGCTTGTTTTGAAACATAGAGTCATGCTGGGTTATGGTGGCACACACCTTTAATCCCAGCACTAGGGAGGCAGAGGCAGGCAGATCTCTGTGAGTTCAAACCCAGCCTGGTCTACAAAGAGAGTTCCAGGACAGCCATAACTACACAGAGAAACCCTGTCTAAAAAAAGTAAAAAATTGCCGGGTGGTGGTGGTGCATGCCTTTAATCCCAGCACTCGGGAGGCAGAGCCAGGCGGATCTCTGTGAGTTCGAGGCCAGCCTGGGCTACGGAGTGAGTTCCAGGAAAGGTACAAAGCTACACAGAGAAACCCTGTCTCGAAAAACCAAAAAAAAAAAAAAAGTAAAAAAAATTAAGAAAAGAAATATAGAGTGACTCTGTAGCCCAGGCTGGCGTCAACTTGAAGTCCTCCTGCCTGCTAGGATTACAGGCATGTGCCCTCATGTCTCACGTTCTACTTTGCTTCTCTGTTGCTGTGATGAAACACTGACCAAAAACAACATGGGGAGGAAAGGGATGATCTGGCTTACAGGTTACAGTCCATCATCATGGGGGAAGCCAGGGCAGAGGCTCAAGGCAGGAACTGGAGCAGAACCACGGAGGAACACTGCTTACTGGCTTTTTAGCTGATTCTAGATCCAGTCAAGTTGACAACCAAGATCAGCCACCATACCTGGCTATAACTGTCATTAGTAATGACCGCCTGCTTCTTACTCTACTATATTCTGGTCAGAAGGACCAGATCAAGACAAAATCCAGAAATTGTCGTGCTTAGAAGAAAAACATACACAAACATTTGGAACATTTGATAAGAAGTGAGTATATCTACACTGATCCAGAGACACTCAAGTCTGAGAATTTATCCCAAGGGAATTTCTTAAAAGAAAGAAGAACACTTGGGAGGCAGAGCCAAGTGGATCTCTGTGAGTTTGAGGCCAGCCTGGTCTCCAAAGTAAGTTCCAGGAAAGGCACAAAACTACACAGAGAAACCCTGTCTCGAAAAACCAAAAAAAAAAAAAAAAAAAAAAAAAAGAAAGAAAGAAAGAAGAAACAAAACAAAACAAAACAAAACAAAACAACTCCACAAGCACAAAGACAAAACTGTTTATAACACATGGAGAATTATAAACACCTGAAATATTTTACAATAGAGATGGTCACACAGAAGGAAATATGAACCATTCAGCCATAAATATGAAATCTAAATACATCTAGTTATGATAACTTCAGTGAAACAAATCTTTAAAAGGAAGTTATATCTACACCATCAAATCGACTTAGGAAAAATGATACATACTGGGAAAAATAAAACTGTGATGGGCTATGTATTAAAGCTTTCTTAAGGATTTGTTTGCTTTATGTGTGTGAGTGGTTTGCATGCTTATGCACCATATAGGTGCCTGGTGTTGGAGGGGCAAGAAGAGGGTTTGGCTCCCTGGAACTATAGTTACAGACAGTTGTGAGCTGCCATGTGGGTGCTGGGAAGCAAACCCATGTCCTCTGCAAGAGCAGCAAGTGCTCTTAACTGCTGGGCCATCTCTCCAGCCTCATGTATAGAAAATCTTAAGAGGTTTTTGTAGTGTTTAGATAAAAAAATTAGAAGTGAAGAAGACACATTTAGAAGGATACCTCTAAATATGGTTAATGTTTTGTGAATATGCATATTTATAAACATATGTGGTTTAAATCCATGTACGTGTACAGAGGATAGAGGAAGATGTTGGGTGTTCTTGCTCTGGCACTCTTTATCTTATACCTTGAGGTTTCTGGAGGTAAGCTGCAGCCAGCTAACCACATCAGCCCTCTTGTGTCTATCCCTCACAGCTCTGATGTTACAGGCTTGTATTGTGGCCACAACTGGATTTTTATGTGGGTGCTGGGGATTCAAACTCAGAACCTCATGCTTGTAGAGTGAGCACACCTACCCCTGAGCCTCCTCCCTAACTCCAAGATGGTTTCTTTGTTTGTTTTGGCTTTTTAAGGCAGGGTCTTGCTACATAGCCTTGACTGTCCTGGAACTCTCTGTAGACCAGGTTGACCTTGAACTCACAGAGATCCTCCAGCCTCTGCCTCCACAATTAAAGGCATTTGCCACCACACCGGGCTCAAGATGGTCAATATTTTAAAAATAATTTAGCCTTTAAAAATGTTTTCCTAGAGATTTTACCTCTGGGAGCCTTGTTAATGCTGTGTAGGCATTAGTCATTGTATTTCAGCCCAGAATTTTTCATTCCCCAGTGATACCCAGACTAATCTCACATGGCAATTTATAAGATGACTGGCACCGGCCATGGACAGTGTGAGGGGGCGTGTGCCTTTCCAAAGGTGCTCTTTGAGGCCTGGGACCCACTAGAACCCACAGGAGAAAGGCAGAAGTTTCCAGAAAGTGGTCTTGCAGTCACTGCCCTGCTCCCCATGAGCTGGTCTCCTCTGGATTAGTTTATTTAAAATAAAATGAAGCTAAAACATGTCTGAGAACTGCTCCTGGGATGGCTAACCACGTGATGACATCAGTAGCTCTTGGGGCCTCAGTTTCCTAACAGTCAGATGAAAGCAGATATCCTTGCCTCTTAGTTTCCTGGGAGAAGATTGAATCAGAGTCCCAAACGACTTAGTCTGTAAAATGCTAGAGAGAATTTACTGAGATGACATTAAAAGAGAAGTAGGGTAAAATATTGTATGGCCTCGTTTATGTGAGGGACCTAGAGAAGGCACAATCCACAGAAACAGGAAGTGGCATGGTGGCGGCAAGGGGCTGGGGGAGGGGTGTGGGCAGCTGGTGTCTTGTGGATGTGGAGCTGCAATTGGGGAAGATGAGAGGCTCTGTGGACGGACAGTGGTGACGGCTGCCCAACAGACCATGACTGGACTCAAGGCCACTGAACCACATGCTGAAAATGACTGAAACCGTAAAGTTAATGCCATATGTGTGTTATATATGACATTGTATACATCACCACTTAACATATTACTAAATGCCAACAAAAGCAAAGATAAGATCTAGACATAAATACAAAATAAGCCAGGAAAGGGGGGATTTTAGAGCAGGGGACTTACCCACTACTTTAAGACACAGGCACAATGATTCAGAAGGCAGGGGTAATGGCAACAGAGCATATACAAAGCATAGGGGCAAGGTGGTGAGTGCCCACAGGGTACAGGCCTAGGGGAAGAGGGAAGGACACACTGCCCTTCTAGAAATATCCCTCCGAACACATTCCTTCTCCTTTGACCATCATGAAGCGCTCTGGTGATAGGTCACTTTTATGTAACTATCTCAGAAACTCCTCTGTGAACTCTTACAACCTCATCCATTTGATCATTCATAAATACTTATTCAGGGCCTCTCAGTGCCAGGCACCGTTGTAAGCATGCAGCCTACAATATGTGTAAGACACACATGTGTACACATAGACGGACTCTTGCGGCCTCTACTTTAGGGATTGCGACATGTACCAGGTGCTGTTCTAGGTACACTGTAAATATGTTAATTCATGTACACTCCTTGATAACATTCAAGGCAACTATGACAGCCTGTGTTACAAGGTGTCAGTGGGGACTGGATCTGGTGAGGCCCGGCAGCTTGTTCAGTCAGTAGCAGAGCCAGGATGAACAGCTGGGGATGAACAGCTGGGGCTCACACTGAGACATCATCGAGAACTCAAGGGAAGAACAGACTCAGACTAAGGCGGGAACAGGGAGGGTCTGGCCTCTTGCCTCATTTTCAGAGAAGTGTGGTAGAGTGTGGGGGCAGTGGAGAGCAAAGCCCTGGAGGGCAGGGCTGGGTTGTGGACTTTGTGGTGACAGCAGATTAGAAAGAGAGAGCGCTGGTGTCTTGAAAAGAGGAACCGATCTATTTGGGTGGCTTCCTGGGTGTGAGGGGGAAGGCAATGCCAAAAGTTCAGGCCTGGGGCACTTTCTAGACCCACTGTCACTACCATGGCTGGGGGTGGCAGGAAGGAGACAGACTTGGGCATGCTCTGCCTCAGTGGGCTGTTCAATGGGCTTCCCCCACTTAGGCACAAGTACTGATGGGAAATCTAGTGTTCGCATGTAGAACACCCTTGACTCAGTGGACTAGCCAGTCCTGGGAGGGCAAGCAGGGGGGGGCAAGTGTGTGTGTGGAGGGACAAGAAGGGAGGGAAAGCAAGGTGGGGGACAAGCAGAGAGGGCAAGCAGCAGGGAGCAAGCAGGAAGGGCAAGCAGGGAGGGGAAGCAGGGGGGGTAGGGGGAGCAGGCAGGGAGGGCAAGCAGGGGGTAAGAAGGGAGGGCAAGGGGGGAGGGTAAGCAGGGAGGGCAAGCAGGGGGGCAAGGAGGCCCCAGCAACCTACCTTTGTCCTGCTCTGCAGCTTCACTCAGTTCGGGGAGCTTGAACCCCACCAGGTTCTGGTTTCTCATCATGATGTGTTCCTTGGTGAGAAGAGGAACAGACCCAGTTCGGACGACGACACAGGCTAGACTCCTCTCTCTGTCCCTATGGCTCTGTTACCACTCAGCCTTAGGTGCGTTTCCAAGGACAGTGGCCAGAGTGGGTAAGTTGGCATGACGTGGTATGGGGAGGCCAGAGGGGCACAAGGTCCCCTCCCAGCCCATAAAAGGGCCTGAAATCCCACCATTTGTGCCACACTCATCGTGTTTAGAACCACCTCTGACCTAACTTGCTTGCAAGTTCTGGGTCTCAGGGGAAATGAACTGCCCATCCTTGCTGCGAGGGACGTGTAGGGACCGTGGAGTCCTTAGGGACTAAGGACTTTGACAGTAAGGTCCTGAATATGCATGCAGCTGCTTCTGGGAGCACTTTTTTGAAGGACTTGTAGCTGGCAATGGCTTCCTGCCCTCCTCTTCTGTTAAGTGATACTCCTTCTTCAATGACCTTTATGGCCTGAGAGTCTGCCTGGGGGACTGAGCAGGCAGAGCTAGGTTGAGGGTGTCGGTGGACCCAGCAGGCCACTCTTGCTCCAAGCCAATTCCTGTCAGACTAGAGCCCTCTAGTGGGATCCTGGTGCTATCCAAGGGTTTTCAGCCTTCCAGGTGACAGGAGCTACTTGAGTGACTGGCCTCTGAAAAGAGGAAAGAGGCCAAGAGGAACACTCAGGATCCAACAGAACCCAGGCCATGCCCTTGCTGATATACTTAGCAAGCCCGAGGTCCAGAGCCCCTCAGCTGCCAGCATAGAGTACAGTTGCCAGACCAGCTGGTGACATGAGCTTCCAGGCTCTGCAACTTCCCATGCTGAGTGAGAGAGACCTGAAGGGATGTGGGGAGTTCTGAGGGAGCGGCTTACTCTCCCAGCATTTGAAGACCGTGATGGTGAATTCCCAGATGTCTGCTCACTTCATTTCCTCCTGCCCTTCATCACAGATGTGGGGTGAGGCCCCTGTGGGTGGCTCTGCTGGACCTTGTTCTAAGCTACCAGGTACCCTGGGCTCCAGAGTGGAGGATGGGGGTTCTATGTGAATTGTTCATCTTCCTAAGCCTCCACCCCAAAACATCAGAGAAGATCAAGATTCTTTCTTTCTTTCTTTCTTTCTTTCTTTCTTTCTTTCTTTCTTTCTTTCTTTCTATCTATCGATCTATCTATCTATCATCTATATCTATCTATGACTGGCTTCAAAGTCACTATATAGCTGAACATGACATTGAATTTCTGATCCTCCTTCCTCTGCGCCTTGGGTGCTGGGATTATAGGCCTGAGCTACCACCACACATGGTTTTATGCAATCCTGAGAACCCAGATCTTTGTGCATGCTGGTGTGCACACACTGTACCAACTGAGCCACTTCCTCAGCCTCAGGGAAGCTCTCTGAACAGCACAGTGGCCTGTTAGGATGTGACCTTGCTAGTGTAGATATTCTCATTTGAGCTGGAGCCCTTCAGATCCTCACTTCGTCTCCCCAGTAGAAGAGCCAGGGAGGGGACTATGTCCTCTTCCAGGCCCTAATCTACAGGATCTCAGTCTCCTTGACCTGGATTGAGGTTGGACTTCTGAGAGAGAAGGGACTGGATCAGGGCTATTTTAATCCAGTTAACCCTCCCTTTTACAATCTGCCCCCCCTTCCTCCTCCACAGTCACACATTGTATAGCAGGGCAGCCCCCTGACTGACCACTGTCCTAATTTGATGACCAATGGAAATTGAGGACACTGAAAGAAATTCACCATGGAAGAACAGCCCCTTGTGGACATCATCATAGTGGTCCTTAATAGGTACCAGGAGGGCAGGCTGGATGCCATTACAAAAGAAAAGCCTGTTGATGCTGGTCTTGGCCAAGTCTAGGCATGACCAGATACTCCATCAAAGGCTCTTGCCCCTAGCTCTAGCTGGAGGAGAAAGACAGCCCAGGATAAGGATTCCATATGGCCAGCTTCCCCTGAGCGTGGCTAAGTGTGACCACTGTCTCAGGCTGACTTCTATCTAGTAACATGAGCAAAAGGCACCTGAAGGTGCTGCTATGGAGATGTGATACTGACGGAACCGGCTTCTCAGGGTCAAGTTTGGGACTCCCTGAGGTCCAAGTTGCCCTGTCTCAGGGCCCAGTCTGAGTACGAAAGTCTGTAGCTCATGGGGGACCTGGCATGCACACACTGTGTATTGGGGCAGGAACCCACCTCCCGAAGCTTGGTCAGTTTCTGCATGCGCACAGGCTGAACTTGTATCTGGAAGTCTTTGAGCCCAGGTGGCTTGGCTGGCTTGGCTTTGCCTGGAAATCGCTTCTCTTCCTCTGCCAGAGGCAGCTTGGCAAGTACCTTCTGCAGCAGGGGACCAGGTTCATCAGGGCTGCTGTCCCAGGAGACTCCCCGTATCAAGGGGGGCCGGGACACGGGTGCCCGCAGCTCAGCTTTGGAGCCAGCCTTGGGCCCCACCGGCTCTCCAGCAGAGCCTAGTCCCTGGGGATGTGGAGAGACAGTTCCCCCTGAGCCTTGTACTGTGCTTTTGGGCAGAGGGCTGCCTTCCCTGGCTGTCTTCAGGAGCTGCCTCCCCAGCTCCATCTCAGCAGGGCCAGGCTGGGGGCTGTTCAGGGCCGTTTTCCCACTGATGCTCACTCCAGAGGCCTGAGCCATGGGTGTGGCCTCCGGATGTTGAAGAGGGTCAAAGTTTTCCTTTTGCTCTACTGTAAGTTCTTTGGGTTTCTCCACGGTGGGAGAGCGAGGAGTCAGTCTGCCTTGAGACACTTTCCTCTGGTCATTCTGCTTCCTGTCGGCTAGCCCTTTGGAGACATTCTGAAAGAGACAGGTAGCGTTGGAACCCTGGAGAAAGGCTGAGGAGACTCAGACCTTGACAAGAGACCTATTGATGTATATACAAATGCAGTAAGTCCCAGCTTTCCTGCAACTTCTCTGGAAGTTGAGAGGAGCAACTGATCTGTCTGGCTGGGTTTGGGGGTGCAGGATCCCTCTTCTGGAGCCTGTCTCACCTCTTTCCCTCTCAGACTTCCGTCTCATAAGATGGAGGCATCTTCTGCTTGTCCCAGCACCCACCCTCTACACAGCCATGTCCACACATCTGGAGGCTGCCCAGGGGCCAGCCCAGGCTTCTGAGACTACGTTACCCACATTCACATCTTTGCAAAGCGAGCAAAGCACAAACTCACAGGCTCGCCGAGGTGAGGTGAGGAGATGTCGGCCTCATGCCCCTTTTGCTGAGGAAGAAAACACAGGTCAGCAGCAGTGGGAAGAGGCCTGCTCCCTCTTGAAGCTTAACAGGGCGTGTAAATGCCCCCCTTTGCCCCGCGCCTCCCTCATTCAGGGGTTACAGAAGGTCCAGGGATGGTAGGAAAAAGATCCACTGGTATAGAAGTAGCACATGGGTGTGCTGTTACCTGTGGTGGTGCTCCCGGCAAAGGGGACTGTGGGTCACTGCATGTGTCGAAACCTGCAATGGGCCAGTGAAGGTAGGTGATGTCATCACCTAGCCCTGTATTTGTCACTTTGACATCAATTCACCCCTGTCCCCTGTCCCCCACCACGAAACCTCTTTGAACCATCAGTTGTGGGGTCTGGCACCCAGAACCCTGTCGCTGCTCACCTGCCAACATTAAATTACCATAGAAACCAACTAAGGAAAGTAAGTCAAGGGGGACCTCGAGGTCTGATCATCAGGAAGCGTCTGTGCATATAGGCCCCTGGGCTTGCCCTCCAGCGCCGGCCAGGGCAGTCCCCCCACTGTGGTACTCTGGGGGCTGAGGGCATGGCTCTGGACACAGCCCAGAAAGGAAGATACTGAAATGCATGCTAGGCTTGGAGCTGTAGCTCAGTGGTAGACTGCTTACCTTGCATGCGTGAGGGCCTAGGTTCAGCCCCAGCACCACAAAAACAAGCAAAACTCAATGTGGTCCAAATAGGAGGAGTTAAAATTCTCTGTGATGACCTCTGTCTGAGCCAAGAGCACCACCCATCATAGCTCCCTTCCCGTGACCTCAACCCTGTCCTCACTCAGCCTGTCTTTTGCTGCCTGCAGTATTATTCCCAATCTTCAAAGCCTGCCCTTATTGGGGGGGGGGGGGTCAGCCTCACCTGGTGGCGTGGAGATGGTGAGTGAGCAGCTCCTAGAGGGTGTAGGAGAAGCTCCAGGGCTGAGGTTTGGGGAAACAGCTATAGAAACAAACAACACCTGGCTGGCATTCATGAAGGGCTATGACTTCCCGCCATCTAACAAATGCTCCCCTCAGAGATTTCACCCCAGGAGCCCAGACTGCCTTGTCAAGGTCAAGGGCTGGTTCTATTACACCCCAACTTTTGCTTTGGCCAACCCAGCAGAGGGGCCTTCAAGTAATTTCCAGTATGGGGGGTCATATTCCTTAGCCTGCTAGGCCTGACCTTGGAGAACTTTCTAGAACTGAGGACCTGGCCTTGTTTGACAGGAAGAGCATGCAAGGCTGCACTTTCTAGATGTTGTAGGACCACGCTGATTTCAAATGCTCTCCTTGTCCTCCAAGGTCATTAGTCTAGAACCCACATCATCTTTGCTTTCAGGAAGGAGAGGAACCACAGCTCAGGGTGGCAGAGGGTCCTGGGAAAATCATCTCTCTAGCCCAGAAGTTATCTCAAAGTCTGCCTCTTCTCCAGACGGCCTCCTCAGACCTATGCTAGGGAGATGCCCACCACAGAGCAGGGTCTTCATGGGGAGGGTAGGAATGTTAGGCAGACTCGGTTGTGCAGGGCCACAAAAGGGTCGGTGCATGTGGGAATTGCACAGGGTTTCTCTGCATGAGTGCTATGGACCTAGGCACTGACGAAGGAGAGATGTTGAGACCAAATAAGAACATGGGTATCATCTGGAATGGTATTTATCCAACCATGGGGAAGGCCCAAAGCAAAGACAGGAGAGTTCTCAGAGGTAGAGTTGGCTGGGTGTATTAGAACTTTGGAAGCTGAGCATAATGGCTTCTCAAGGGGTCATCTCTGCAAGGCTTAGGCCTTCTAGAACCTGAAGGCAAAGGGAACAGGCCACTTGAAGCCCACCATCTTGGAAACAAGGTCCCTCTGCAGCTAGGGTCTGGTCCTCCCACGCCCCCCCCCCCCTCGATCCCAGCCTCAGAGGGACTCAGGGCAGCTACCTGCACTGCTGCTGGTCCTGCCCTACCTGATGGGGGCTCTCCGGGGCTGCTTCTTGATTTTCTCCCGCGGCGGGTCAGGAATCGCTCACTCACCGACTTGGCTTCTTCCAGAAGTGCCAGGTTTTTCTTCTTGTCCTCCTCTGAGATGCTGATGTCTGGCAGCTGGTCATTTACCAAGTCAATGACATGTCCTGTGGGGTCTGTAGAAAGAGAATGAACTTCCAGTGACAACCACCTCATCTTAGACGTCCTGTCACCTCAGAACTCAGCTATATACGCATGTCAGGATAGAGGGCATGGAGCCAGACAGTGGCTTCCTCAGTAGGCCTGCCTCCTCTGGCTTTTAGCCTCTGTCAGAAAGGTTCAGGAAGCACACTTTAGTTCCAAGAGCTGTCCTAACTCTGCTTTCAAGGGAGTCCTGCCTTCATGCTCCGTTTCTTTACAAGCTAGTTAGTCGGTGTGTAGCTAGGGATGAAACTCAAAGCTGCTGTCCTGAGCCCTAGCTGCAATCCCATGGTCACCTTTCTCTTTTTCCTGCTCATCCTTCCCCAAACTGCCCCTTCTCCAGAAGTGCCCTGGATGAGCTGACTGGGTGGCACTATCTCCTTGCCAGGTGCTCCAGGAATAATGGTCACCCCCGGCATCCCTTCTTCCTCAGTTTTCATGTGCAAGACCTGGCCGGGCATAGCATTTATCTGTGAGTGTCCTCAGGACCTCTTCCTGTTTCTATTCCTGTGTAGAAGCTCTCACTTAAACAGTCCCATCGGCCCCTGAGAAGCCCCTGTCTTCAAGCCAAACTTTGCCCCATGGTCTATGGCCTATAGACTGACCTTTCTAGCAGCCATATCTGATCATGCTGTTCTCCTGCCTCATCCTACGGAAACTACCCAGAGTCCCCAGGGTCACATCTAAACAGATCACCAACTTTGCTAGCCCTACATCCTCCTTCCAAGACCTTGTCCTGATTCTAGCCCTTCTGTGGTTCACTCCCAGTCTGCCTCCACTGCCTCCAGGCATGCTTCTTCCAGATGTGGCTCTTCATCTTCACTGGGAGAAACCCTCTGAATCACCATTAAACAACTCAGGAAGAGCTGGCCATCCCCACCCACAACTCTGCTCCAAGAGCCAAGGTTAAGTGGGAGTGGGTCCCAAACCAGCTCTGGTCAGTCAAGCAATGCCATCTAGGCAGCCCCAGGTGACCACGTGAGGCTAGTGAGAAACCATCATGGGAACTGAGAGGAGAGAAGGGCTTCACAGATGAGACAGAAGTGTGGAGGTGCAGCCAGCCATTTGTTCCCATGAACAAAGTGTCTTCCCAGGAAGAAGGCTTGCACATTAAAGGAGATGAGAGATGGAATGGTAACTAGCAACCCAAATGGAGAACCTGGATCACACAGTACCTGAAACCATAGACCCTGGAGGAGGAGGAGACGGTGGTGGAGGAAGACAACAAGAAGAGGGGGAAGGAGTAGGGGGAGGGGATGGGAAGAGGACCTTATTATTGTAGAGCAAGCTAATATGAGGCTCCATCCTTTGCAGTGGTTGTGACACATACACGCGGTGTTGGTGGCTACAGAACTCTGGGTGACTCCTGCTTCCTACCACATCTCTTCTTCCACCTACAGTGCCAATCTCCCTGCTGTGTGTGTGTCCATCTCTTTATGGGGAAACTCAAATACCACTTTCCCTGGAATGTCTGCACATCTTCCCTCTCCCCTGGGAGGAGTGGGCCCTTCCTACCTTGGATTCCTTAGCTCTCCCATGAATGGGCCTTTAGCAACTCTACTGGCTCTTCCCGACCCCCTTATACAGTGTAATCAACACTGAATACAAAGACCAAGTCTATGTGACCCCTGTCCTTTAATGGTCCCATGAAGGTATGAAAAACCACTAGTAGGAACCAGCAGGTGATCACAGGTACCAGCTTTTCACACAGGCACACTCCCACCTGGATGTGCACCTGCCCAGCACAGCCTCCTGACTCTGCCCCCTGAGACTAGTGCTGAGCATCACTTGTCTGTCTTCTCTGACTTCTTCATCTTCTTCTTCATTCTGACATTGAAACTAGACATCATTTCTTCTGGACCCAAATATGGAGAGGCTGATCTCCTCTACCCTTTGAGCTTGGGAGAGGAAAAGAGGCCAAGTCCAACTAAGCGCAGCCAGCTCATGCTTGCTACTCAAATACATCCTCCTCTTGACCAGCCCTTACCCACAGAAGTCAGCGAAGCCGTGGAGACCTTCAGATGTCGGTGGGAAAGCCTTCGGTGGGGGCTGGGAGCTCTGAAAGACAGGACATTGTCATCCTGTTAGGAAATCTACTCGGGAGAAGTAGATGAGATGCCTCTACAGTCTCTCAGTGTTGTCCCAGAGCATCATCTTAGGGGCACACACAGGAGTCCTCTGTCACCTTAGGAGCATGTTAAATGGATGGATTCCCAGGCCGTACTCCATTCCACCACCTCAGAGCCCCTGGGAATGTCACTGACTTAGCAGTTCTCTATGTCATTCTGTTGCCCACTCAAGGTAGCCAAGCCCGCTCTCAGGGCTGAAATTTTACTACAGTATTTACTGTGTATGAGGACCCAGACTATGAAGAGCTGTCTTGTGGAAACCTCATGAAATAAACATAGGAGCTGGTAGAGACATGGATGATTTCTTTTTGAGAGAGAAGATCAGAAGAATATGGTTTCACTGCCCTTCAAAACATGAAGCTTTTATTTTGTTTTGTTATGTTTTGTTTTGAGACAGGATTTTGCTGTATGGCCTTGGCTGTAGACCAGGCTAGCCTCAAACTTACAGAGATCCACCTGCCTCTGCTGCCTAAATGCTGGGAATAAAGGTATGCATTACCACTGCCCCACTACATGTAGCTCTTTTTAAAGATTTATTTTTTATTATGTATGTGTGTGCATGTATTTTCAGATACATGAGGAGGCCAAGGCATCAGATTCTCCTGCAACTGGAGTTACAGATGGTTATGAGCAACCAAATTTGGGTGGTGAGAACCGAACTCAGGTCCTCTGCAAGAATAGTGTATGCTCTTGACTGATGAGCCAACTCTCCAGCCCCATGAGGCTGTCTTACCTGACTTCATAATTTTATTCTTTTTTTCCACCCCCCCCCCACATTGATTATACATGTATTTTTATTTCTTATAGCCTCCTTGGTACCCACTCTGCCCTTTTGCTTCTACTCTTAATTAGTGGATGCAGAAGGCTTTGACATGCATACTCACTCTGGGTTTGTCCCCCCCCCCCCCCCGAGACAGGGTTTCTCTGTGTAGCCCTAGGCTGGCCTCAAACTCACAGAGATCCACCTGCCTCTACCTCCCCAGGGCTGGGATTAAAGGAGTGTGCCACCACACCCGGCTTCACTCAATCTTGCAAGAATCACCTTCTGACTAATGTGTGTGGTGTTGCCCCTCAAACCCAGGGCCTCATGTTTACTAGGCCAGAGCCTTCTCATAGATCTATATCCAAATCCCTGAAAATTGTCTTTTAAATTTATTGTAAGTGATACTTAGACAACCTCATTCCAGCTAGACCAATGCAGGGACCCATGGTGAGGGCAACGGGGACAGTGACATCCCTGTAATGGTAATCCACTGTCACTTGCAAAGGATTATCTTCCATGGAGGACCCGGTTTGTCCACAGCAGGGTTCTATAGTCACAGGCTCACATCTTCCAGGTTTGCTTGAGAATACCTGGGATGATATTATGAAAAATTTCCCTGCCATGATGTCTTGTGCTTTTCTTAAATTCTCACAGGGTCAAACATATGGGGCCAAGTCCAAGAGCAAAAACTTCATTTTGGAAAGAAGATAATAGAGACAAAAAATCCTGAACTCTTGTTCCCATTTTGAAAAGCTACGTGCCCATATTTAATTTTGAGATAAGGTTTCTTGTATCTGAGGCTGGATTTGAACTCCCCATGTAGCCAAGGATGACCTTGCACTTCTGATCTCCTGCCTCCAACTGAGTGCTGCGGTTACAGGTGTACCCCACCGTACCCGGTTTATGTGATCCCGGGAATTAAACCCAGGGCTTCACACAGCATGGCAAGAAGCAAGCTACCAACTGAGCTATATCCCCAGTCCTCTTTGATAGTGTCTTTATTAGTAACTGATTCAGAGAAGAAGAAAGTAGCTCTAGAAATACAGCTATTCATCCCTCCATTTTAGAAAGCATCGGTCCTCTGCCTGGGCTGCATACCTGTTGATCAGGTTCCTGTCAGTTCCTCCCTCAGGTGAACTGGCATCCCCTGTCAGGATGATTGTGGGAAGACTGCAAAATGGTCCTGCAGAGGGAGAGTCCTGGTGGTTTAGAGCAAAACACAAGTGGAGTTAGGCCTGGGCTGGGGGAACATTCAGGGCCTGGGAACTGCAGCGTTTCCCACAGTGTGACTCTCCAGGCCATTGCCACAGGTCACCAACTCAGTATGTTGGTTTGTCTGTTTCAGCTTCCTGAAGGTATAATTGAGAAATAGAAATTGCGTATATTCAAGGTGTGATATTGTGATGTGGAGTACATTATGATATGGTTACAGATGAGCGAATGAACATATGGACTACCTCAAACTCTCCCTCCCTCCCTTCTTCCCTCCTGTGTGTGTGTGTGGGGGGGGTGCTGCTATGTGGGTGCCAGGAATCAACCCAAGTCCTCAGTCAGTGCTCTTGACTGCTGAGCCCTCTCTTCAGCCCCTCAGTTTCTGCTTTCCTTGAAACTGAGTAATAAGCAATCTCAGGTCCATATTTCTGCACAGGAACTGTGGTCAGAAAAATTCTAGCCTGGCCTGGTTCAGTCATTCAGGCCTATGGACCCAGACACTTCCGCTGTGGTCTCTCCAGTGGTTCAGCGTGGCCTGCCTTTCTGACAAGACTTGTACAAGGCCTACAAGACATTTAGGTTTGAAATCTCCCTGATGCTCAGGTTCTTGTTCATGAGTCACTCTTGCCGCAGGAAGGTTAATCAACACTCCTGTAATGTGTACAGGATTTCGTCTCAACTGGATATTTGAGCTCCAGAAGCGCTCTGGTTGTGTCTGCCTTACTTGGTCAGAGCCTTTCTCATATGAAGTCCCTAGTGAACAAGAGACGTATGATGGCTAAAATTTCATTTTTCTACTCATGTATTACATATTTCCTGCCATCCCCATGGTGGAGCTTTCACAAATTCCAAGTATGCATTGGTGCTGAAGAAAAGAGATTTTATTTTAATTCACTGGCACTCTGACTACTTCCTAAAGCATCCAGAAACAACCAACAGGAGGAAAATACCAGGCAGAGAAACCTGAGAGCGTGCGCGCGCACGCGCGCGCACATACACACACACACACACACACACACACACACACACACACACACATTATTAAAAATTAAACAAATTGATATAGAAATAGGATTTCCAGATAAAATACAAGGTTCCCGGTTATATTTTAATTTCAAATGAATAGCAAACAGATTTGAGGGATATGTGTCCCAATATTGCAAGGACTTATCTAACTATTTTTAGTCATCAAATCTCTTAGCCACAGACAGAAAAGCCATGCAACTGCCCTTGGCACAGTAAGTGCTTAGTATTACCTTCATGCTAAGTTTATCACTAGGGAATTTAGTTTCTAGGAAACTGATGTTCTTGGTCTTGAATTTGGTTGGCAATTTAGAGATTAGGAGTCATCAAGGTATCAGATTGGCCCTTCTGGTATTAGAGCCAACAAGCACCCCAACTCAGAGACGTTTGGCCACATAAGCCCTGTTGGTCAATGATTCCCAGGAAGCTCGGCCTACAAGGCCATCTTCCCCTAGCTCCATTTCTCTCTCACCAACTTCTTCTCAGACAACAGATGTCCCATATGGGTCACAGACATAGAGGAAAAGGCCAGTTCCTCAGCCCTCTTATCCCTTGCTCTAAACCCTCATGTTCTCTCATTGAGCCCATCAGTTCTGCAGGATGCCCATTAACAACCTTGGGGTAATTATTCTCACTACTCTCCCATAATCATGAAAGGAAAATGGGAAGATGGGAAGTCAGTCCATGAGTGTGCGGTTGGCCATTGAAAATATTGCTTTATTCCAGGGCCACACCGAACACAGGCAGCATCCTTCTCATGTGCCATACTGCTTCTTCATCTGTCAGCTTGTCTTTATTGGCACTTCCCCTGGTTTCCGGTGTCCTTTAGACAATATTCTCTTAGCACTCTATTCCACACACTTCCTCATGGGGATGTCTCTTCCTCTAAGAAGCCCTAAATCCATATGGACAGACAGACAGGACACACAGCAGGAGGGAAGCAGGCTGGGGCAGCACTGCCCCTGGGTTCTTGTCCCTCTTCCTGTGGACCCAGCCTCCCCAGGGGTCTATCTCTCTTCTTTTGGGGGTCAGCCAACCTCTGTGGGGCTGTGCCACCTCTAGCAAGCTCCAATCATACACAACAGGTCACATTTTGTTCCCCTCTAATAAATCTTATAGAAACTTTTAAATGTTTATTTCACTCATAAATTCCCAAGGGTGCACGATAGTTTCCTATGCTCCTGAGCACAGGGATAAATATAGACCAGTGTCATAGATGGGAACATGAGCTTCAAATCCTCACTATCACAAGACTAGATCTGGGCTAGGACACTTTAAGAACAGCTCCAGGTCTAGCCCAGGCAAGTGTGGGGGTGTGGTTTCCGCAATGGCCTTCAGTGACAGGGGAGGAGGACCCTACTGGGTCAGTGTGAACAGAGACGAAGCTGGGTGGACCTGCAATGGAATCCCAGCCGGGTGACCTCTAGGGGGAAATTTCATTTCTCTGATCTTTATGTTTATAAACATCAAATGGAGCTAATACTCCCTAGACTGTCTTTAAAAACAAACACAGATAAAGCAATAAGAATGATGGCGGGGAGGGGTGGGAGGTGGTTGCACATTGTTTGACTATATCCACAGCCTCTCTGCTGTAGCCCAGAAGGCAGGCAGGGACTCCCCTGGGAGAGGGATTTGTGCTCTTAAGACAAAATAAAAAGATTCTCAGGGGACAAACAAGAAAAAACGGTGACTCCAGTGTCAAGTCTGAAGGCCATGGGAGAGGGGAAGGACTTCTGTTGGGCATGTGGCTCCTCCGTGCAAAGCGTAGAAAGCATTCTTTGTCCCACAATCCTGAAAGCTTGCTCCCTAGTGGCTGCTTCCATGTGCCCAGGGCCCACTCTGATCCCGTCAGCCTCTGTCAGTGTCCACTCAGTTCCCAGAAGGCAGAGATCCAGTCGTCAGAATTTCCTGCACTCTTTAGCCCCGTTCTTGCTCTCAGGCCATCACATTCCAAAAGTGTAGAGTGGTACATGGTGGGTGTTGGCCACGTTTTCTAAACTGTCACTCAGCCAGGCAGCCGTTCATGTACCGTCACCTTCAGTCCTCCCTTCTGGATACTATTCCTTCTTTCGTGTCTTCCTCCCTTTAGTCTAACCTCCAGTTACCCAACCTGTCACATGACCATCCATCCATCCAGGCATCCACCCAATCATCCATCCATCCAGTCACCCATCCATCCAATCATCCTTCTATCCATCCATGTGTGTATCATCCTTCTATCCATCCAATCATCCTTCCATGTGTGTATCATCCATCTATCCATCCAATCATCCGGACAATCAACCAGCCTTCCTTCCTTCCTTCCTTCCTTCCTTCCTTCCTTCCTTCCTTCCTTCCTTCCTTCCTTCAGCTCCTACCATACATGTGTGAAAGTTGTAACCCCTGACCCCAGGTTGTTCACATTCAGTTTAACAGAGGAGAGAGGAACAGGACAAGACACGCTATTGCTCACAGTAGGAACCAAGGATGAACCACTGTGATATGCATTCCCAACTGTAATCACCATTTCTGAAATGCTCTACTTCGACTGAAGCAGTCCTACAGCTCTTCTCATAGCTCATGTGCTGTGACAGTCTTCTTGATTCTTTTGCCCCAAGCCTCCTCTCCATCTAACCATAGAAGATGCAACATCAGCACCCTCTCCCCACATCTGAGGCCACTGCTGCTCAGCACACTGACTTTATTTACAAGAGGAAGCAAAGAAGCCGGGGTCACGTACACAAGGAATCTTCAGCTTGAATCTACACTTAACTGTGATATCACTATGTTACCTTTGACAAATACACAATGCCTTAGGTCCAGTATCCTTATCTATAACAAGGAGGAGTAATAATATCGTGGATCAATGAATAGCAAGTACCCAATAAATGTTACTTTTACCTCCTATGCCAGATCCTAATGCCTTATTGATAACTTCTGCAAAGCTATTTCATTTTAGATCTTAATTGAGACTATCTTAGAAGGGTGTGATGACCTAAATGAATGCTATGGTTCAAATATGAAATTTCCCCTGCAGGCTCATAGGTTGAAGGTCCCCCGTTGGAAGTGCTGTTTGGGTGGGTACTGCAAACTTTAGGGGAGTGGAGCCTAACTGGAGGAAATTAGGTCAGCTTACCAATGTCCTAGTAGAATATGCCTTGTCCCCACCCCTTTCTTGTCAAGCTTCCTATTTCCTGTCTGGCATGAGGTGAGTGGCCTTGCTCCACCACATGTTCCCTGCTGGGACATCTTGCTTCACTCCGAGCCCAGGAGTAACAGGGACAAGGGATAATGAGCTGAAACCTCTAAAACCATGAGACTAAGATGAACAGTTCCTATGTTGGCCCAGGTATTTCTATCACAGCTATGGAAGATGAATTATAGAAGTGAGCAAATGCTCTCAAGGAAGATGACATGCACATCCCAGATGGCGTGGTTAAGTACTTCCAGTTCTGGAGGTGAGCATGTACTTGACTCACCTGGGTGTTCATACCTGTAAACTAACAACACCTGCCTCCTGGCACTGTGAAGCTACCTTGTAGTGAGTGCATACAACAGGGAGGGTGCAGGAAGATGGGATGAGGTTTCTCACTGGGTGGTTGTTGGGCGACTTCCCTGCTCTAGGAGGTTCATACAAGGTTCATCTCCACCTCAATCCTGACAGAAGATTGGTTGTTTAGGTCCTATAATAGTTAGTGTTAATTGCCAACTTGTTATAATTGAGAATCATTTGGAATCACTTGGAATATGAAGCCCAAGTACTCTGCCATGCTGCTTACACCTATATGCCTGGGACTCAAGCATTCTGTGTCCTGGGCATGTAGGTATAAGAACTGCCAAGAGGACAGACCAGTGTGATGAGCTATGAGCCCCGACTGCCTGAAGGGAAAGACAGGATGGGATCTTGACTACACTGACACCAACAGAGAAAGAACTTCTGATGTGCTATGGTGGCACTTACTAGGGTCTACAATTTGGATCCCAAGAAGAGGAGCCTGATGGCTTTAAGACCAGAGGTTCCCAGGTCTCCACAAAGGGATTACTACCTTAGAGTCTCTGTTAGTTATATTTGTCACTGTTGTTCTGAAATACCTGACCAAAGTAGCTAAGGAAGGAGGGTTGACTGACTCATGGCTTGACGGTACAGTCCATCATGGCAGAGAAGGCATGGTGGCAGGAGTGTGAGTTGGCTTGTCACATCGCATCTACAGTTGGGAAACAGAGAGAATGCCGCTGCTCAGCTCATCTTCTCCTTTGCTTCATTCTGGGAGGCCAGCCTATGTGACGGTGCCACCTACATTCAACATGGATCTCCCACAGCAGTTAAACTTCCTCCCTGGAAACACCCTCACAGACACAGCCAGAAGTGTGTTTCCTAGGTGGCTCTAAATCCCAACAAGTTGACAGTTAAGGTTGACCGTCACAGGGCCACATACAGAGGACTGCTTCTCTGGAGCCCATCCCAACTTCATCTCAGTGATTTAAAAACTGGGGACAGGAAAGGGAGGCAATGCCTCTAAACAGCAGAGTACCAGAATGATCTTCAGCTACAAGGCTGCTGTGCGATAGGACATTAATGTCTGTCTGGAACATTAAAACCTGAAGCACAGAGCAGCTGCTTTGGGAGAAGTGGAGTGTCTCAGAGCTGCAGCTGAAGATAGGCTTAGTTTGCTGGGTGGTGTGGCATACACCTTTAATCTCAGCACTCGGGAGGCAGAGGCAGGCGGATCTTTGTGAGTTCGAGGCCAGCCAGCCTGGTCTACAGAGTGAGTTCCAGGAAAGGCACAAAGCTACACAGAGAAACCCTGTCCCCAAAAACAAAAACAAAAAAAAGATAGGCTTAGTTTGACAAAGTACATTTTTGGGAACCAGAGAACCACATTGTGCTATTTGCTATTTTATCATCTGGCTGAAGGAGAATGAGAAAGTCACAAGTATCTTGGAAGGATGTGTGGCCTGGGCTTGTGCTCCTGAGGGGGAAGAAGGAATTTGGTAAGACCCTCTGTCTCAGGCTGCACTGCTTTGCAGGATCATAGGACTGCCTTCTCTGGGGTCCCAGGCTAACTCCCTTTGACCATGGCTTCAAGAGCACAAAACAGTGTCACCTTGGCCCAGGCTGCAGATGTCTCACAGAAACTCCAGAGGCAAAGTCAGCAGTGCTCAGTACAAAGTAGAAACCAGGAGCATGGTGTTCCTAAATGCCAGGCTTGGAGTCACTGATTCTCTGCTTGTGAGTTATACAGCCTTAGAGGAAATGAGTTACCTCCTTTGTGCCTCAGTTTCCTCAATTACAAAATGAGATTTAATCCTGACTTGTAAAATGGACTAAAAGTTGGATACAAGACATAAAGTAATCAGCTTAGAATGCCCAAGAAACTCTCTCCGTGCCAGCAAGCTCACATAGTGCTATGCAGGATACTGGGGGAGAAGAGATACCAATCACCAATCATCTTACCCAGCAATGAACCCTTCATGCTATAATACTAACATGCCTGGCAAGATGTGCCCACTGATGCAATAGTGGTATGATGGTTATGGAGATAACTACTCACTTTCTGATGGACTATGACGCCTGCTCTCCAGGAAGGATTTCATGCCTGATGTTATAAACCTGATCAAAAAGCTCATGATTTAGGAAGACCCCAGGGTAGAACCCTGGTCATACTGTCTAACTGCCTTTTAAATATGTACATTTATGTCCATAGATCTGTGCTACTCTCAACTTTGCAGAGAAGCTTCTTTGTACAGTAAGTAGTAATTAATGCAGAGACTCGTAACTGGTCCAAGTGCTGAATATAAATAACTTAGTGCTCAGCTGTGGATGGATCATCTTATCAACCTCCCATCATCCAAGGCTCAGGGAACATCTCAGAATAGGGGACAGAAAGAATGTAGATGGGAGGAGAGCTATAGAATGCTCACTTCTAGACATGACATGGCTCTTGCATACACCAACTCACAGCAACTGTGCTAACCTGCACAAGACCTTCATAAGATCAAACCAGTCAAAATTCCAGCATGGATGGAGAGGGGCTCCACAGCTCTACCTTTAGCAGAGGAGCTACTGGCAGTTAGTAGCTACTGAAGAGAAAGAAGCTGCTGGTGGGTGGAGAGTTCCTCTTTGTGCACATGGAATAAGCAGCCCTAAGTGGACTCAGGACATGAAGTTGGGAGGGAAACAGGTGGGTACTATGCAGAATTGAAGGAGCTAATAGTGGGTGGATAGGATCAAAACACACTGTATAAATATATGGATTTTTCTAAAGAGTAATTTTTCAAATCTAAAGTGAAATGTATTAATACAGTTGCGTAGTGTCCGGGGTCTGGCTGCCTATTATTATCAATAATGTGCAGGGAGGTGGAAGACAGAGCTGAATGGAGAATGTCAGAGCTGACAATGGGAAGGCAGATGGTCCATCCATGAACTACAGTGACCTGCTCCTGGAGGCTTCTAGAAACCCCTAATGGTTGTGGGGAGGGAGGACTTGAACAAGTAGAACTCAGGCTTTTACTCATGAACCCCTACACCCCAAGTGTGCTAGGCACCTCTGAGGATGTCATGCCGTCTCAGTGAGTCAGCTTCCTAAAGGGCTTCTGGTCACAGCTCAGAAAAATCACTGATGACTTGACCACATTGCATCTGGGGTCTGCGGCTGCACAGTGAAGAAGAGACAGGCCAGCATGCATTCCTCTGGTTTCTGCTCTAGGTTCCTGCCCTGACTTCCTTCAGTAATGGACTGATACTTGGAAGTGTTACCTACAATAAAATAAAACCTTTCCTCACCAAGTTCCTTTTGGTCATGGTGTTTATCACAGCAACAGAAAGCAAAATGAAACATTGGATCTAGGATCCTTCCAGCTGATAGTCTGTCATTCTGTGGTCCCTAAACATCCCAGGCATGAGTCCTGACAGCTTCAGTTCATTCAGAGCCCCAGAGAATGCCTCCTGTTGAGAACACACTGCAGGAGCCTTGCTGGGAGACTTTGCCTCCCTGCAGGGATTGATTACAGATTCCAATTAGCAGTTTCAGGAAAGAGAACAATTTAGCCCTCCAACTTCTGTGTTTTTGTTGTGAGGATTCAGGCTAGTGGTGGGAAATGGAGGGTTGGGATCAGAGTATTCAAAACTAGGACTGGGCCCGGGGGAGCTATAAGCTCAAAAGGATGCTCTGTTCCCTGCCTGCTTTGCCAAGTGGGAATTCACACAGACGGGGACTTCCGGCTGAACCCTGCCTGGCCAGCCTCGCTTTCCTGGCTGCCTGGCTTCTGTCCTCCCAGGGAGCCAGGCTTCTGCCCCTGGAGGCTCCAGCTAGCTTGGGAGATCTGAACCTCCCCTGAGGCTGTGCTGAGTCAGGCACTCAGCATGAGAGCTCATTATGACCCAAGTCTATCTGGCTTTGGGGGAACTCAGGGGGGCCCTGGTAGTCAGACCTGAAAGTAAAAGAATGCTGATCTCATGTGGACCTAAGTTAGACCTCTGTTTAAGAATGTAAACTGCTACAGGGATCAGCTGACCAGGCAGAAGGGTAGCGGCCACAGCTATGCCTGCTTGGAGTAACATACAAGGAAGCCCAGGGATGAGAAATCTAACAGCCTTGGCTTCAAGATCTCTGGATGAGAATATGGAGGAGCTGGGATTTAAGGCCAATGTGGTCATAATCTTAAACCCTGTTCACTGTCTTCTCTGAGGGACCCTGACCTCCCGGATCTGAGGTGGCCTGAGTCCCTCCTCCAGGTTCCAGCGCTGCCAGAGCCCCTGGAACTTGTAGACGTTTTCAGGATAGCCTCAGATTCCTCAAGCCCAGAGACAGAAGCAAGGCACGAGAAAAGCTTCAGAGACCATCAGAATCCACCGCATTATTCTGTAAATACTGGTTTTGGCTCCAGGTCCCAGGCAGGAGTAGCTTGTGAGGAACTGGCATTTAGGGCTCCTACTGGCCAATCAAGGTTCTTATCCTTGACTCTAGAGCCTGCTCATGGATTCCTCCCATGCTGTGACACTAAGAAGCTCACCTTCACCTAGACCGTGGTCCTCCAGTAGCTGGACTTACAAACAGCTGATGGCCACAAGGGTTATAAGGGGAGTGGCTTTTGTGGTCTTGTGAGGATATAGTTTTAAAGCACTTTTTAAAAAAGATTTATGCCGGGTGGTGGTGGCACACACCTTTAATCCTTGGGAGGCAGAGCCAGGTGGATCTCTGTGAGTTTGAGGCCAGTCTGGTCTACAGAGTGAGATCCAGGACAGGAACCAAAACTACACAGAGAAACCCTGTCCTGAAAAACAAAACAAAACAAACAACAAAAAAAAAGTGTGTGTGTGTGTGTGTGTGTGTGTGTGTGTGTGTGTGTGTACAGAAGAGGGCATCAGAATCAGACCTCCTGGAGCAGTTGTGGGTGGGTACAGGTCCTGTACAAGAGCAGTACCCTCTCTTTAATGCTGAGAGCTACAGATGTAGGAAGAATGGGACTCGGCCTTTACAAGGGATGGAGTTGTATCTTTGCTCATCTTTCATTATACTTGCTTTAGGGGTGCTTTTATTTGGAGGAGGCATAGAGGTTCTTGTGCTCATAGGCGAGCACTAAGGGAATCTGGAATGTTAAGTACATAGGGCTATTCCTTCAGAGGAAGGGACGCATAGCCTGCTATCCAAACAAAAGGCTGGAAAAGGACATGGTTAATAGCCTGGTGACCTTTGTGCTATATGTGTGGTTAAGACCACTCTGGAATCTTCCCTAAACCCTTATTGTAAGCTTGCTTTTCTCAATCTATAGAACCCATTTTTACAGATGGTGTTTTGCAAAGAGTTTCTGTGTAATAATGTCCTATCTTTATTTAGCTTATTTTGTGCTTTATTAGGCACACGAGATTGAGTTAATTATCACCAGGATAGTTTTTGCCAAATTGTGCTGTGTTGAAATATGCCTAAAACAAACTACGCAGAATCAGACTTCCAGAGTTTGAGCTAAACCCAGCTACCTAGTTGTGTTGAACCGAACTATCTTCTTGCCTCCTACAGATTGCTACTCGGTTGGCTGTGGAGGTCACAAAGACTCCCACATTTATTCTTGGGTTAACTGTTTAGGGAAATTGGCCAAGATTTGGGATCCAGGTGCCTGTGAGCTCAGTATGTTACCATTGTTAGTGAAGTGGAGGGGTCAGAGATGACCATTATGGGAGGGGTACAGGAGTGACAGAGGTGAAGAAAGCCAGTGGGGATTGGGAGCAGCCACACTTGAATCCACTCACCATCGTTTGCCTTCTGCAGTCACTGTGTTTTCATTCCCCCAAGACCCCCCAGACCTCAGATGCCTTCTGAGTTGCTGATGAACAGCACCTACCATAGCCCAAGATGCCCCAGGATAGCTGTGGGGCATTCCTTAGAACCTTGAGCTATGGTCTGCAGATGGAGAGATGGAGGTTTGGTTCATTGTTTTCTTTTTACTTTTTTGACGGTCAAGGAAAAGATAGTCCCTCACCCCTAAGCTGCCAAGTTCATGTCTCAAACTCATGAACTTAGGGTATGGAGATACAAGAGACTATTCATTTCTAAATATTTGCTATCTTAGTTCCCACGGTTATAATATGTAAGAAAACAAATGTCATCACAATATGAAAACATTCACTAGGAATCTGTCCATCTGGAAAAAAATTATGCTCACTCACACACTCTTCTCTGGCTTAGTAAGCCTGTTTCATCTGGTTCTGGTCAGTATGGGTCATAGTCAGATACAAGAGCATTGCACAAGTTCAGTGCAAACCAATGGTAAAGTTCAAGTCAAAGAAAGTAGTGGTGGTGACCTTCACAAGTAAGGTCTGTAATCCAGGAGGGTCAGACAGAGCTGGGCCAGGGACCAGATAAAGAAAAAATGAGGATGATATCAAGATAGGTTCTTCAAAAGGGAATGACTTTAATATCTTGGAGAAATGGGTATAGCCTTACATTTTAAACATTCTCTTGACAGAGGTGCTATAAAATAAAATGTGAAGAATGTAGTATCATGTGAACACATTGTTTGAAAAAAAATAAGCAGAGGCCAGGGAGATGGCCCAATCAGAAAGTCCCTACTATAGAAGCATGAGAACTTAAGTTTAGAGCTCTAGCACCCACATAAAAAAGGGCAGGGATAGCATGGGAAACAGACAGGAAGACCCCTAGGGTTTTCTGCTCAGCCAGTCTTATTGAGTTGGTGACCTCCAGGTTCAGGGAGAGACCCTGCCTCATAAAATAAGTTGGGAACAATAGAAGAAGCACTCAATGTCAGCCTCTGGTTTCCACGTTCATAGACACATATGCATACACTACATATACAAAAACAAAACAAATAACATACATATCAACACCAAAACACTTGATCCTTTGTTCAATTTGAAAATAAACATATAACCTATACTTTATGATTATATATAGCTAAAGATAGCTTTTCTTAATTTAATTTGCAAAATAAAACCCCAGTGATACCTTCTTTGCTATTGCTGCTGTTTTTGTTATTTGTCTGGGGTTTTTGTTTTGTTTTGTTTTTTGAGATAAGGTCTCAGTCTGTACCCTAAGCTAGTCTGGACCAGGCATAAGCAACCATGCCTGCCTCAGTGAGAATACTCTTAATGGACACTTTAAAAACCATTTTCTATTTTATTATCAACTTTTGCTGAGACCCTGTCCTATCCCTTACTATGAACTTTCGATATTCACTTGAAGCAGCTTGTTTCAAAGCAGTCTTTGGCTATGCCTGCTACCCTGTCTCTTCTACATCTTTCTCAAGTGCAGAACGGAGCATTCGGGGCCAAGGTGGTTTGAAATCTCATGAAGCCTTAGCTATATACTATCTAGATGGTTCCACACTCAGGATTCCAGGACCCTGGCCACTTAAATGAACTCAGGGTAGCATATCCTCCAGAGTGAGAGCCACACACCTTCCCCAGGCACCCACCGCAGCCTGTACTGTATTGGTGCACTCTGTGGCCAGCTTGAAAGCGGTGGCCTCAGCCCTGAATGCTTAGCTTGGCCCCCAGCCAGGCTAGCCACGGGCAGGAAGGGGCACTTACTTGCGTCTGAGCTGCCTGTGGCTCTCCAGGGGGCTCCTCATCCTCAGGAATGTGGGGCATGGTAGCCTCCTGGCTGGAGTGGCTGTGTGTGCCTGGAACCTCTGCTGTGTCAACCCCAAAGATGCTCCAAGAGGCTTGTGCTCCGCAGGCTGGGGAGATGCCAAAAGGACAAGTCAAAATCCTTTCCATCCCTGTCCCCAGCTAGGTTCCATTTCCAAGATCCAAGAGATCGGCTGCTTGGTTTTACATCCACCCTGGAGGTCAGGAGAGGCGAGGCTGGAAGTGGGCATTGGGAATCACATTGCCTCCCGCTCCCTGGCTTTGTTTACACAGGCAAGAGTGACCTTTTGCATCTAATTTGGTCCTTACAGTAAACACATCTATTCCAGAAGAGAAACATTTCAGCTTCCCAAAGCTATAGCTGAGGGAGGGCACTTCGCTGAGATCAGATGCCATCTGTACGCCATCTATTGAGCTCCTACCGGCTACATGGCTGCCATTGTCAAGCCCACTTGGGATGGCCTCAGATGAGGGTAGGCATCGATAGTCCCATTCTATAGGTGTGGGAAGAGCCTCTCAGGGTAGAAGCCACTTGTCCTGAATTACACAGAAAACTAAGTGCACCCAGGTCTTCTTGATTGGCAGCCACGTCTCTTCCCACTATACCACACATCCTTTCCTGTGGTCTGCTTCTTCCTCATGGGGAGAGCAAAAGACAATGCCATTAACAGAGTAACAACTGTGTCCCAGGTCCTAGGTGACTGGTTGCTGACTGCTAGAACCTATAGGAAAAGCCAGAAATCTCCGCTGCTTCCCATGACAGAAGATATCCTTCCTGTCCCACAGAGAGGGCCTGGAAAGTTCCCTGCAAACCAATCTGGTACCTGGCATGAGCCCCTCCCCTCATACACACCACCCTCTGGACCCGGGTCTCCAAAGCAGGGAAGGTGTCTGATTCGTTAAGAATATTCAAAAGATCCATCAAAAAATGGTGGTCTAAATAATTTAAACCACGTTTGTGTTTAAAGAATTGGAGACATTTAGTACAGGAGCTGTCAGAGGGGGCAATGTCATGGCTTTTGTCCTTTTACCCCAATAGATCGCCCATTCAGTTCAGCATTGAAGCATTTGGGGCGACCTCTGCTGGTCATCTTGGAAATCTCCTCTCAACTAGGTCATTCACTCCGAATCTTTTTTTCCTTCTTTTTTAATGGCTGAAGACAGGGTTTGATGTAGCCCAGGTTTGCTTTGAACTCATTATGTAGCTGAGGCTGAACGATTCTCTTTTCTCCACATCCCAAGTGCTGGGATTCCAGGTATGTGCCATGTCTGGCTGAATCTTTCATTCTTTCTTTACAAACTGTTTCTATTAGGCCTGTGACCTGTGCTGTGACACACAGAGAGAGAGGGTATAGTCTGGGCCCTCCTGGGGTCTTGAGTCCAGTGTTGGGAGGCAACTGAAAAACTGTGATCGGCATCCACACTGCAAAAGGGGGAATTAAAGAGCCCTTAACTATGCAGACGGGGAGTGCGGTGTGGTTAGTAATGGCTCTGTTACAGGGGTATTTGAGCTGAGCCGTAACACGGACACTCGAATGACACTTGTCTATTTGCAGAAAACTCCGGGGCTGGGCAGGGTAGATGAGTGGACAGAAAAGAAGCCACACTGGGCTGGCCTCCAAACAGATTTATCTTGACTTAAGAGACTAAGGGCTGTGGGGCCAGACCACTGTGTCTTCCATCCCCGGAGACTACTGGATGAAGGAACTGAGCATCAGTTTCCCCCAAAAATGAGCTCTCTGGGATCTCTCATCATCCTTTCTTAGACACCAATGTCAGCAGCAACGGCATCAGCAGTGCGGAGGAAACTGCACTGGCACGGGGGTGGTTGAAGGTAACAAGAAGCTGGCTCACTTTCTCAGGTAATGTCACCGTCTAACCCCTGCAAGTCCAACCTATCTTAACAGGAACAGTTTCCAGAGTGTGGGAGGCTGCCATCCCACTTTCTGCTCAGGTCTCAATCTACACAAAGCATCCTGTGTACTGTCAAACAGGGATTCAGACAAAAAGACCGTGTTCAGAAAAGAGAAGATTTACGAGGACACAAATCTGTGTTTAAGAACTCAAGACTTTAGCCTGGGCCAGAGAAACTGCAAGGGAAAGCAATCTCTTCTCAATATCTAAAAGGTAGTCATGTGACCCTGGGGTCTCCAAAGGACAGGTATAGATGGCCAAGGGCTCAACAGCCAAGTGAGAAGGCAGAGGAACCTTTTCTAGAGTCTGGAGCCAACTAAAGATTCAGGACAGTGCTCGTCAAGGTCAAGACTTTCCTGTTCCTGGGAGATGTTCAATACTGGCTGGCTCAAGGGGTCATGGGAATTCCAACCACTGCAGTGGCCTTTCCCGATTCTGAAGTCCTGGACTCTAACTAGTCACAACCAGCCACAAGGATGCTCCCAGCCCAGGGTTGTTCATCGATCCTGGGATTATAAAGCCATACCAGAAATACCCCATTTCCAACCCTGCACTCCCCTCTCTTGAAGAAAGACCTCTGTCAGCCCCTGGCCAGAAATAAAACCCATGAATAAGGTCAGACAAACCTGGAGTTGCTGGCTGCAGCAAGATGAAGGCTGGCTGCTGTCCCACGGCTGAACAAGATGGAGTCTGTGCAGCTCCAAGGGAGCCCCTGCAGCCCGCTGCGAGCCATTCCCATGCTAGGGCTCAATGTGCTTTCCCACCCATTATTATAAACTCACTGCTTAAAATAGCAAAGCAAAAACCAGTCCAGCCGGCAGGGTAACTCACATCTGCGGGGTTTGCGGGGGCTCATGGGCATGTGGACCTCACATCCATCAGGGCACAGTTTGGAATACAACCTCCAGGAAGCCATGGTCTGAGTGCCAGCCCATAAAAGGAGAGAACACTGAGTCATGTTTGTCTCCCTGCCTCCTTTTCAATCCACTTCCAAATATTTCCTGATGCTTCTCCAGCCAGGTCAGGTTAAGTGAGTCATGCCAAGAACCAATCAGCTCTTTGGACTCTTACCAACAATTAAACAGAACCTGGCCCATTTTACAGGAAAGAAAACTGAGGCATGGAGAGGAGAAATAAACAAGACAGGGTTCTGTTACCTTTGTACTTAAGGTAAACTACCCAAGAGCCTCTGCAGGGATAACCATCCAGTCATTTGTATACAGGAAGAGGCTAGACATCCCCAAACCATCCTAAGATATTTTGACCACTTCATGAAAGAAAGCAAAATAACATACCTTCATCATCCATACATCAGTTTTCCTACTAAGTATCCCACAATACTGTGTATGGTCAAGTGCTATCCTCATGCTTAACCCCTATGAGAGAGGGTGTGTGTTTATTTAGTTTTGTTTTTGTGCAATACTGGGAATTGAACCCAGGGCCTTGAGCATGCTAAGCAAGTGCTCTGCCACTGAGCTACCCCCAGCCCCAGCCCTTTGCTGTAAGTTTTATTACTTTCATTTAATGTGATAAAGCACCGAGGCTCAGAGATGATCAGTAAAGCCATGTAGCTGGTAAGTCTGAGTCCAAAGGCATCATCTTCTCTCTTACCCAGAGTACAGCCAAAGAGCCTTGTGCAAGCCCCTCTCCAGCAGGAAGAGCCAGGGTATAAACTCCCAGAGGCATGGAGAAGAGGTTGTCAGGCCAAGTGTCTTCTGAGGATAAAGGAAGGAGCCCAGCTTACAGAGATGACTCAATGGATAAAGTGCTTGCCACACAAGCGTGAGGACCTGAGTTCAAATCTCCAGAGCCCACATAAGTCCGAACATGACAGCAGACATCTGGAATCCCATTGCTCCTAAGGAAAGATGGGAGGAGACGACAGGAAAATTCGAGAAGCTGGTAGGCCAACTCGCCTGCTATGCATAGCACAAATAAGAGATCCTGCTCAAATAAGGTGGCAGACTAAACTGACATCTGAAGATGACCTCTGACCTCTAAACATGAGCTGTGACCCATGCGTACCTGCCCAGAGAAGGCCCAAAGCTTGAGGTTTCATGCTTCTAGTATGTGGTATGACAACGTGTTCATTCACAGAGGGAGGCAGCAGCCCATTCATTGGCCTTACTTCTCATTTGTCCAGTCACACAACTGTGCAGAGACTTGTTCATTGACCCATTCATGCCCAGAAGCCTCACACTTAGGTCCAAGGCATAGGCTCTGGCCCATAAAGAGCTACCTTAGAACACTGTGGGCTGTCAGAGGACAGGCAGGAGGGCAAGAAGGCAGGAGGGCTCTGGCAACAGGGGCCACATACCTTTATTCTCTTCCCAGCAGCCATTGGGGCCTTTCTGTGCTCATTGTCCCAGGGAACTTGAAGTATCAAGGGTAGACAAAGGAAACTTGGCCTACCTGGTATGTCCCAATGGCTTGCCAGGCCTCAGCGAGTGCCAGGCTGTCTTCAGGAGTCAGGGGGAAGACATGAATAGTCTTTACAGAAATCCCCCCAGTGCTCTCAGCCTCCCTGGGCAGTGGCAACGGGAGCACAGCACTGTAACACAATTGGTTCCATTTGGCAGAAGACAGAGGCCTGAAGACATCACCCAGGCATTGCAGTGGCAGGCATGCCTGACTCTGTAGGTCCCTGTGGGGGCCAAGCCTGTTGGCTTCTCTCTCAGCTTCTTGTGACCTGCCCACAAAAGATCGAACCCCTTACTTGAAGCCAGGGTGTCCCAGGAGCATGGCCTGCATGCTGTGTGGTTCTCACTGGCTCTGCTAAGCTAGACATCAGGGGAAGAGTCAAGAGGTCCTTGTGGAAAGTAAGGGGTTAAGCCAGCTTCATGGACCTCACTGGGGTGACTCAGTCTTCTCAGAAGGGAGGGTTTTGTTCTTACGGCTTGGGATTTTTGCTTTCATTTAGCACCCAAAGAATGTGAGTGTGATTAGATGCTATTAATATCCAGCCTAGCCTCTCTCTGGGCAAAGGGCTGAGTGAGGCAGGAGACTGTTTGGAATAACTATGCACACATCTCTCTCAGCCTCTCTACAAATCCAGCTTCACCTGCTCTCACTCTTGTAGAAGGGGTGTTGAGGCTGAGAGAAAGGCAGGGATCTGACCAAGGCCGTAGCTAGGGAAGGCCAGCATCAGAAGAGGTCCATGAGTCCCTGCTCCTGGGATGTGAGTGTGATGCTGGCCGAGGGCAGGAGGCAAGCCAGTGTGAGAGCAGAGCTTCTGGTCTCCCTCTGCTCATAGTCCCTTTCACAGGAGATGATCCTCTTTCTTCCCTCACCCTGGGTGGCCTTGGAGAAAGTCCTCAGATGACCTCAATGAGTCTGAGGTACTGGCCAGAGACTCTGTGGCCTGGCCAACTGCAGACCTGTGTCCGGTACCCTAAGTGAGCCGGGTCTACCTGAGAATTCAAGAGCTCAGCAGATCCAGTTGCAAATCTCCCAGCTCTGCCCTCCTGGGCTACCTTAGCCTTCACTTCCTCATTTGTGAAAAGGAGGTGACTGTCTACTTTTATGGTTGGTGTGAGGGTAAGAATAGTGAAATCCTGCCACATGCAGACACACAGCATGCTCTCTGGAACTTTCCATGCCTGCTTTGAATAGGCAGCTGAGTTCTCCCAGCCTCAGTCACCAAAACCTGAGCAAAGCCCCAAGATTGTGTTGCTTATCCCAGTGGCTCAGAATCAGACAGGGGCCTCAGCCTGGCCAGGGCTTCTCCCCTGTATGCACCAGTAGATACACGAGCATTAGACATGGCAGGGGCTATGAGGTCTACAACCACTGGCAATGTCCACACTCCCACACAGCCACTGGCTTCAGGAGGTGGTCTGAGAGGCATTCAGCAAACATTCCTGGGCTGAGGAAGAGGGCACAGGGCTGGGGGTGTCCTGGTCTGTGCAG